>NC_138981.1:29860220-30500739 GCF_964341445.2 Mesoplodon mirus
TCCCCTCTCTTCCTTCAACCATCCCATCAAATTCTCATTCCTAAAAACAGAACACAGACTTCATCATGTCTCTCTTCTAAAGATTCAACATTTTTCCCACTGCCAATCAAATGAAATTTAAATTTCTCGTTCTATAATTTAAGGCATTTTAATTTACCCTGAATTTATGGCACTGAATCAGGTTTTCCTTCAAAAATCTGGAGAAGGTTCTCACAAAACAACGTCCTCACTGACCCTTAAAGAAGCTAGTCTTTCTCTCAATTATACCTTTGCTTATGCTGTTACACTATGTGGAATACCCTAGCCTACATTTTAATTTACGTAAGTCTTACAAAATTCCTTCCTACAACGTTTTATTCTACTCTCCAAATAGCCTTCCCCAATGATTCTAATCAGTACTGCTCTTTCTACCCGTACAAGGTGCCGTACATTTGACCTTGATATTATGTAAGTTAGTATATAGTCTTATTGCATTTATTAACTATTTCATGTATGTCAATTTTATTCCCCAAAGGAGACAGTATGGTCTTTTGTGAAGCTGACATATTGCTTTTCTAGAATCTGTACACAACAAATACAATGAAACTAGGCAATACTAAGCTCCGTGTGCGTGTATGTTAGCTTGAATTTAAACCTTCAGTCATTCCAACTTGAGACATTTAAATCTGCCTTGGAAAACGAAAGGGGTATATGCTGGCATTAATGAACTACCAGCAACAAGAGAAAATAACATGGTTGTCATTTGGGTTGCAAAGGCAGAAAGGACTCAGAATAACTTAGGCACCCCTTAGGCACTCCCCCGCTGGCCCCAAGCAGAGCTGGTGCTGTGCCTGTCACTCTCATAAGGCAAGGACTTCTATCACATCGCAGGGTCCATTGCGTGGCCGGGTTCATACCAACTTGGGAGATGGACAGGCATCGTGCCTTATGTTTCTTTGTACCCTGTTACTCAGAGCAGGGCCTGGAACATTCTAAGTACTCCATATCTACAGGGGAAGAAATCAACACCTCACATGGGACTGTATAAGTATGGTAGGTATAAGCTTCCATCACTTAAGAGGCAGGAAGCAACCTTCCTTCTCCACCCGTGCTGAATAGCCCTTTATTAAGAGAACTACTGTAGTTTAGGGTTCTGCATATACAAGAAAATGGGAAGAAACTGAAGCTGGCACAGAGAATAAGCAAATCTAACATAATGGGTGGATAATAGGCCCACTGAGGACGGATAAACGGATTAGGCTTATTTAGCTTGGGGAAGAGAAAGCTAAAGCATAATTCAAAAACTGTACTGATGTAATCAGGAGTCTCACATCACCAAGAGTCCCTCAACAGAATGAAAAAAAAGATTACATTATGGAAGAAAAGTTTGGAAGAGTTTTGTTCAGTTACATTGGTTTTGCTTTCATATTACTCACAAAAGAGGAAAAATGCTCAGTGAACATTTAAAAGAAAATGTTCATGATCACTAGTGATCAAAGATATGCAAATAATGATGACGGTATGGTTTTCCTTTACAATTTCAAGAATAAAACTAATGCTCCACACTGGCAAGGGCATATAAGATGGGCGCTCTCACGTATTAAGTGCATAAGTGGACACCACCTTTTGAGAGAATTTCAGGAATATATATACCACAAAACTTAAAACATTACTATCCTTTGACTCAGTGATTACACTTCAGTGAAACAAACACGGAAAGGCTTTATGCACAAAGATGTTCCTCACAGGTTTACTTCGAGCAGTGAAAAAATTGGAAACAACTGTGGAATATATTATTAGCTCCGTACTTTTTTTTTTGTTTTTTGCGGTATGCGGGCCTCTCACCGTTGCGGCCTCTCCCGCTGCGGAGCACAGGCTCCGGACGCGCAGGCTCAGGGGCCATGGCTCACGGGCCCAGCCGCTCCGCGGCATGAACCCGTGTCCCCTGCATCAGCAGGCGGACTCCCAACCACTGCGCCACCAGGGAAGCCCCCAGCTCCGTACTCTTTAAGTGCACCTTGGCCAGAAAATGTAACTGAAGCAAGAGGCTACACAAGCCTTAACTGACAGTGTAACAAAGAACCTTGAACAGAATGTGCTCATTGTAAGCACAAATGTTTTGGGAAGATAATGTGTGTGTTCTGCTAGCCATTCTCTTTCCAGATAGGTAAGTTAAAGGTAAGTGAATTTTTGACAATTATAATAAGTGACTCCAAACACAACGGGAATCAGACAGTAGGCTCTTGCTCTACAGAAACTGAAGAAACTGGAAGATAGCACAGAAAGGACCCACACGTATCTGTGAGGTGTTCCAAAAAGACAGGACAGAGAGAATAGAAAAGCGGCAATAACTGAACAAACAACGCTCACAAGTTTCCAAAATCGATTCAGGACACAAATTCTCAAAGTGGAGAAAAAATGAAACATAAATCTCAAGCAAGATAAATAATACATTCAGCATAGGCACAGTGCAGGGAAACTGCGGAACACTGAAATGAAACAAAGTATTTTAAAAAGAGAGATCGTTTAGTAAAGGGACTAGGGACAGATGGCAAGAGGCAGTAAGACCCGCCCTGGGTGAGCGCCAACAGTGAGAGAAGGCAGATCGATGCCATTAGAACAGCCAAGGCATGGGAGCAACCCAGTGCCCAGTAACAGACAATGGGCTTCAGAAGGTGTGAGATATACATGCGCAATAGAATACTACTCAGCCATAAAAAAGAGTGAAATTAATGCCATTTGCAGCAACATGGATGGACCTAGAGATTATCGTACTAAGCGAAGTAAGTCAGACAGAGAAAGACAAATTCTGTATGACATCACTTATATGTGGAATCTAAAATACGACACAAAATAATGTATATAGCGAAACAGAAACAGAATCATGGACACAGAAAACAAATTTACGGCTACCAAAGGGGAGAGGGAGGGGGAGGTACAAATTAGGAGTTGGGGATTCACAGATTCAAACTGCAGTCCATAAAATAGATAAGCAACAAAGCTTTACTGTATAGCACAAGGAATTATATCCAATATCTTGTAATAACCTATAATGAAATATAATCTGCCAAAAACCTGAATCACTAGGATGCACACCTGAAACTACCACAACATTGTAAATCAACTATACTTCAATAAAAAAGAACAGTTTGGAGATTAATATCTGAAAAAAATAGGTAAGTAAATTTTTACATATCAGTTATTATAAAAATTAAAACTTACAGGAACTTATCATAAAGTTGAGTTTCTGTCTAAATTTGTTTGCTAAGAAGGCAAAGATTTTTCTGTAACACTGAAAGTTTCCAAGGATAGTTGCCTTGTCACCTTTAGAGCATAAATATTTGGCAAAAGAAATGTTATCAATTAAAATATTTGTGGTAGAAAAGTGTTCACGTAAATTTATAAACTGTATTTATCATAGGATAAGTTTTTCTTATCAGCCTTCTGATTACTGACTGCCTATTTTTGACTACACTGACTTTTGTTCTGTAACATCTCTAATACATAAGTAGCTTTCTGGACAGAAGGCATCATAACACTTTACTTGGCTTTCTTCTCAGGAGCCTGTTTGTAATAAGTCTCCAGAAGCTTAAGGATTTATTTCTACAAATTCAACATGAACTTGAGCTTCCTTTGTCATAAATTAATTTTTGAAAGATGGGAAATTATTTTTAAAAAGTAATATTTCAGGAAAATGCTACTTGGGAAAAATAACATCCCCAAAGAATTTAAGAATGAGAGAAAACTTGGGACATTTAGTGAATAAAGTAGCATACAACGTTATAAACAGGATATTGCCTCAAACAACTATATAAGAAATGCATAGAAAAAGAGACTGGAAGCAATCCTCTAAAATGTAAATGGTGGTTATTTCTGGGCGCTGAGATTGAAATTGATTTTTGTTTTCTTTTACACTTCATCTTTCCAAATTTTTGGAATGAACATATGTTTTGTAATGTCCAAAAAAATAAGATTACTGTAAAAATGTTTATACCTTCAATAATATTTTTAGCCTGTTGTCCTAAAGTGTAGGATTCTCAATGCCTGGCACACTCTTACGTATTTATTGAGTTAAGAAACCAATGAATAATTGAGGCTACCAGCACACCAAATTGTGTTCAGTGTTTCCTTGTTATTTAAATTCCAAATCCACGGTTACCCTTTCTTTCACAGTCTTAGCTCCTTTTTTTTCTCTTTTTAAATATTTATTTATTTACTTGGCTGCACCAGGTCTTAGTTGTGGCATGGGAACTCTTAGTTGTGGCATGTGGGATCTAGTTCCCTGACCAGGGATTGAACCCGGGCCCCCTGCATTGGGAGCACGGAGTCTTAGCCACCGTACCACCAGGGAAGTCCCTCAAGGGTCTTAGCTCCTTGATTATCAGTGAGTTATTCCTTTTAGAATAAAATTAATTCCAGGGTAGCAGTTCACCTGGTTGTGTTAAGATATCAAATTGCCAGTAAGATTTACAACTTAACTGACATTCCTAACTTTTCTTACCATGGTGCTTATCTTCTACTTCCTGCAAAGAACTCCATCTCTCCAGAGACTTCCATCTTGCTAGTTTAATAATCTGCCTTAGGAAAACATCATCTATATCTTTCTGTCTTTTTATTTATTTATCTATTTTTAACATCTTTATTGGAGTATAATTGCTTTACAACGGTGTGTTAGTTTCTGCTGTATAACAAAGTGAATCAGCTCTACGTATACATATATCCCCATATCTCCTCCCTCTGGAGCCTCCCTCCCACCCTCCCTATCCCACCCCTCTAGGTGGACACAACTTTCTGTCTTCTTGAGCGGTATCTGTCTTCTTGCCCAGAAAAATCACTCTCGCTTGCTCTACTGTGTTTCATTCAATGAACATTTATTTATTCAGAGACTACCATGCACTGGGCGCTGGTGACAAAGATGAGGAAGACAGTTCCTGCTTTAAAGGAATTCATTACTTAGTCTTGAGAGACTTGAGCATAAACAACTGTAAATAATGCAAGTGCTACAATCAAATGCACGAGAGCTTATTCTTAGTGTTTGGACTTCTGTGCAGGTAACTTTTTGACTGCTACCTGCTCTTTGCTTGTTTTTAGGTCGGTTTCCTTCGAACACAGTGTACCCTTTTAGTGCCTCATTGAAGTTGCTTCAGACTCAGAAAATCCTATGCAAGCTTTTAAGGCTTTGTGTTTCTCTTCCCTGCATATTGGCATAGATGGTTGACTGCATCGCAGTCCATGAGGCCTCCTGCACTTCGGCCACTTGCTCGCTGGTTCTCAGATCCATTCTCTGACGTTCCCCTGCTCTGCCCTCTGTTACAGAGAATGGCATTTTCCTGCTCCCTTACAATTGGCTTCTAAGTAAGTTATGGCCAATGTCGGTCACTGGCAGAAGAACTGAGGGAGAGGACAGGAGGAAGGAGAGGCCAGGCTATTTCTCCCTTTCTCTCTCTGTCTTCAGCACAAGCTCTGGCAGTAGGTGTGTCCCCTCCCTGGATCCCCCCCCCATGAACCCCTCCCCTCAGTGGTCCCAACTGGCCACTGGTTCTAGCTCCAGCTGATGGCTCTGGCTTCTGGGGCTCTGGTGGTACTACCTCTTGGCACTGTCCCTCCAGCCCTGGGTACAGCAGAGGCTCCCTGCCGTCTGTTTGGCTTCTTAGCTCTTCCATCACTGGGTAACCAATTTCCGGCACAAACCCCCTCTGTTTGAAATAACTAAAGTGGTTTCTATTTTCTGACTGGACCCTGACTGATACTTCACCCAAGTCGAAAATCTTAGCATCAGAGCCTTCAACATGTCATATGCGTTTTTTATGGTCTCATCCCTCCCTACCTCTGCAGCCATTCCCTTGTCCCCTCCCTACCATAACAGCATCACCACCATTTGTTAGGCGTTTACTCTGTATCAGGCATTTTTCTGGGCATGTCACATTAATTGACAGGCTTTCTCCTTTCTTTTCACTCCTGAATTACTGTGCATGTTTCTTTCTTTTGGATAAGGAGGGACATGGGGTATGACAGTACCGCTGCATCATCATCATCACCATCAATAGTTATTATAATTCCTTGCGCAGTTACTATGTCAGACATTTTGTCATTTTACATCTATTATTTCTAATCCCCACAACACTCCCCAAGGTAAGTAGCATCATAACCACTTGATAAATCACAAAACTGGGGTTCAAAATTGTTACTGCCTTCGTCTTGGCCACAGAGAACGGGTGGCAAAGCCAGAATTTCAAATCCATGTCTCACGAGCCTCAAAGTCAATGAACTATTATGCTGCCACATCACTTTATCTCCCAACCTCAACTCATAAAGTGACACAAAGTCACAGTGTAATCAATCAGTTCCCCATTGACTTCAACACACAACATAAAGAGTACACATGCCACATTTTATGTTCTAGATAAAAACAAATTTGTATTTGAAAACTATGATATGTTATACACTACATTTAATTCTAGGGGTGGGGGAGCCATGAAATTAGGCAGCAGGGATCCTGCCATTATCACACCCAGCCCTTTCCTGTATTGGGTGGTCCTGTTACTTTGGCCTCCAAAATAATTGCTAAGGAGGCCTGTGAAATGGGAAAGAATATAGATCCCTCCTTTGCCTGAACTTGACTCAACTGGCAAAATATAAAATCCATAAGTAACATTTTTCAGGTGTTCTTGTTGGGTGTAAGTTAATTACCCTCTCCCAAGGTCACCTGACTTGAGTTTACATTTATACTTTCAAAAATTAAATGCTCTAGAACAGTGCTACTCAAAGTACAGTTTTCCACACACATAGAAACTAGGAATGTGTTAAGCAACTTTTGCAGCAACTTGACATTGCCATGACATCCAAATGCGGAATCGATGGGTCCATTTCACGGAACAAGGTACAGACTAGGTCAAGTGCGGCTGAATTTGTGCAGTGAGTCATGTGTGATGTGAGTGTACACTAGTCAGTTTCAATAAGGCCACCTCAAAGTCCGTGACATACTGGATGTTTTAAAAACAATTGTCCTTCACCAGTTGGAGAAGCACTGCTCTAAAACTGACAGCCTTTTTATAGGACTAGAAAGCAAAATATAAAACGAAGCACTTTCCGCCAAAATTAACGCTTGATAAAAAAATACGTATGTAAACGTATAAATATATGTGCATGCAGGTATGCGTGCACACAAACGCAAACTCACATATGACGTATGTCCTAGTTACATAAGCTTCAGTTTATGAGGGGCCACAAGGACTTCCCTGAAGTTGTGCAAGGGATCAAGACTTTGTGGAATGGCAAATTCTGAAACATTCTCACAGAATAACACCAATTCATAAATGAGCTAATGACTCATCCACTGTGTCGTAAGAGACTCTTTCAGAATATTTTTAGGTCACTTTAGTACTACTGTAGAGTCTGGACTTCAAAAACTCACTATCTATTTTATGTGAGTGTTCCGACTGTTCTAAATCTCTTTCCAGCAAAACTGCAGCTCCCGAGAGACGTACAGAGGTAATCAGACTTGTGTGCTTAAAAAAGAAATATTGGAAATGTCTGAAAAAGAGCAGACACGTTTTTAGACGCCTTTACTTCGTGTGCAAAAATTGTCTTCTGCAGACCCAGCTACATAAAATTGTACACATCCAGCACTTTTCTCACAGCTGCAGGTGTAACCTAATGCTTCTCTTATTTAGATCAAGTAAACTACCAAAAAATTGGCAGCTCTTCTCACTTGTAAACCAGTCTAAGTCTGAAAGAGAATCCTTTTGAGTTTCCTTCTGAAATAAGCTTTGCAAGATGCAATTCAGAAACATCTATTTATTTATGTTTTTCAATTAGAAGCTTTAAATCAAGTTATTTGAACAAGAAAAATATTATAAAAAAATACCCCATTAAAACACCATAAATTTTGATTCGAAGATTACATTTCCCTTTTACAAATGGGGACAATCAATCGATTCTAACTGAAGTGAAAAGAACAGATTATTTTTCTTTTCCCTTTTATAAGCAGGATAGACATAAAGGAAGAACATTTGTAACAGCTTTAATGTCTTATGCCTTCTGTTTCGCAAATCTGAGTAAATCTCCTGTGTTCACTTTGTCAGCTAGGGAATAAAGAATGTCATTTGAGATTCCATAGCTTAATTATGCTGATAAAGCAGTTTTATAAATCATGCTACGAGTAATGGATGTTCTTTGAGAACAGCAAACTAGGAGCCATAAAATGTGTGCTCTGGACTTGGTTCCTTATCTTCTACCCATATGTCAGTGTGAATAAGTCAAAGCAAGTCTTGCGCCTCAGCCTGCTCAAGTCCAAATAGAAAGGAGGAGGAAACGGTTGCCCCATCCACTCATATGATAGCATAATTTTCTAAAACAAAAACAGGAGCCTACTCAAACGGATGGCAGGACAGAAGATCTGAAAATGACAGAAAATTCAGGTCACATGTCACCTATATACCTAATTTACAGCTGCGTAAAGATTAAATACGGTTACTTCTGAAAGCTCTCTGCACACTGTAAAGTGCTACAGAAATGAAAGTACAAAAATTACTCACTCAATGATCTTATTATTCCTATCTTCCAGGCTGGTGGGGACAAAGGGAAACTGGGGTGTGGGGCACAGCATTCATAAGGCCAAGCCAAATCCAGTCAGAAGTTAAACTAAAACCAGACACTTAGAGATGGAAGGTTGCTGCCCGACCTGATAAGCCAGAAATCTGAGACTGAGGGAAAGCAAGGGACCAGCTCAAGGTCACACCCAAGCTGGGATCTGAACTGAGGTATTCTTTCCAGTTCAAGGCCCTATGGTAGTAGAAAATCCAGAGGCAGAAGTTTTAATACTTGGCAATACTTACAGAACTAGAGATAAGAGAAGGAATATGCTAAACATTGAGTCCCTTGGTTGAGAACAGTTGAGTTTACAAAATATGCTGAGAAAAGCATTAGGACATGCTCCCCAGGCAGAAGGAATTCATAGTCATTCAGAGTCCCGCAGTTCCTAATCGGTAGAGCATCCTCAGGAGGGAATACTTAATGGAATGTAGAAAGCCTAACAAAAGAGGGAGAGAATAAGCTCACTTATTTTCCTTCCTCTTGGCAAACCGAGGAAGGAGGTACAGGATTTGCAGGGCAGTGTTTCCAACTCTATGTGAGCAGCTGCAATTATTTATTAATAACATTATTGATGTATCCTGAAGAAGCTCTTAGCCTCTTGAGTTGACTGGTGGTCCTCTTAACTAGGGCTGCTGAAGAATCACACCAGCCTCAGGCCCATCAGACCCTAGAACTGAGCCCTCATTTGAACGTTCTGAAGCTCTTCGCAGGCAACAGACATGAGGCTTGGGGCCACGTGCTGACAGACAGCCTTCAAAACACAAGGGTTTTTAAGACCACTTTTCCTAAGAATTCCTAAAACATTTATAAGTCAATTTTTGAAAACTGAGAGATTCTGCATCATTTGGGTAAGCATCATGGAGAGTGGGCTCCAGAATGTGGGCAACAGCTAAGAGGGGCTAGATCCTTCTGGAGAATGCCAGACCCACAGGAAAAGAGGGGAACCAACACCCCTAGAGAAAAAAAAGCTGGTGGTGAAAGGACTTCAAAGAAGGAAAAGGAAATTAAGATAAGAACTGTCAGATCAGCCAGCACATCTAGATTTTAGTAAACAGTTTGAAATGAAATCAGTTAACCTTCTGAAGCTTAATGATTCTCTCTTCGCCTTAGCCTATTTTTTTAAACCTATGTCTCCTCTGCAAACTGCTATTCCTGCGCTGTACTGCTCGTATCCCTCATGCGAACACCTCATACTGTAGGGGAGAAAGAAGCCAGGGAGGGGACCACATAAAGATTTTATTGTATTTATAATTAATATATTCACAATAAGAGAGACTAAGAAACATTTTTTTAAAGTATTTTTAAGCAGCACATATTATATGTGTATGGGGGGGAATGGGGTTTTTTTTAATGTTAAAATTTCAGTGATGAACTTAAGAACCTAGACGTAGATTGTGAGAAAATGAGAGGCTTTTTTTATCACATAACAGCACTCCATATAAATCAATATTATATTAGTATTTCAAAATAAATTCCAGAGCACATTACTATCTAACATCTACTGATTTTTAAAATGCCTTTTGGAGCCTTAAAGAGCTTTACGTTTTAAATCACCAAGATAAGCGTTTGGAACAGCAGTCTTGCCATTCCATTTGTAAAGATGCTAACAGAAATCTGAAATTCACCTCATGAATGGAACGTATTATTACTTCTAAGAAATGAGGAAGAATATGCCTTCTCAACAGCAAATAGATGGCCCAGCAGGTATATTTCCAGAGAGCCTCCCTACTTGATATCAGCCTGTCTCACTTGGCCTGTAAGACAGGGATGGGCGGCAGGATCTTCTCCCTGTTGCTTGTTTGCCAAGAATGTGCATTTTTAAAAATAGGAATGATTAAACTTTTAGAAATCCATTTGTCTGCAGAATCAGCCAAAGGTACTTCTTGAAAATTATGATCACAGCAAGTTTTGGAAACAACCTGCCCCACCTCTGCTCAAAGCAAGAGAAAAACAAAATTCTTCAACACTTTGGTCCAATACCCTCATGCTAAGGATAAGGATAATAAGGCCACGTAAAAAAAAGATATGGGAAAATTTTTTATATACCACTCACCCCACCACATTGGGGGTAGTCAGAGAAAAATGGTGAAAGGAAACTGCTTTCGAGTTGTTCTTATTGATTTCTTCTCTGTGCAAACAAGACAGTGCTTTTGCCAAACCGTTAATGTTGCGTAAAAAATTTTCTGGAGACCTTCCAATGCTCCAATTCCTAATGACTGTCAGGTCATGTCTGTAAATGTTTAAATTAATTCTTTACTATGCCTTGTTTTGTGTTTGTGTGGGAGCCCAACAATTTTTTCCTTCATAACTTGGAATTTTTTGAGTGGGTACACAGGCTAACTACATGGGGAAAACACAATATTTTTAACGTTTGATGAAAGCTCACTCAAAAAAGCCATTTTAGATCTGTTGAGAATAACCTGAAATGAATTCTTTTACTTTTTTTAAATAAAAAAATTTAGTGGTAAAGAAGACAAGGCTAACTTTTTTTAAGTCAGCTTTTTGTGAATGGACATATTTAAAGACTAACGACGCATGAGATGATCTCCTTGTGTTTAAATTTACCTGATAAAGTTTATGGGAATCAGGACTTAAGCATAACTTTTTTATATGCATACATACGTGTGATGTATGTGTGTGTGTGGCTATTGCTGCTTTTCTGTCATAGGTTCTCATTGGTTGATGAAGTAGAGCTGTAGGGACACTAAGGAATGGGATGGGGGTACTGATGAAGAAGCATTTTTTGCTAAATATCTAATTGTAAATAATATAAACTCATTGTAGAAAGTCAGGAAAGGAAAGGAAATCACCTAGAATTCTGCTAAGTAGAGATCTCTAAGATTAACATTTCGAGTAATACCATAGCCTTCCAACAGTTAATGCTCAAGTCCTACTTTTTCAGTCCTTACCAAATGACTCTGGCTTATAATACTGTGGTGTTTGGACCAAGGGTCGGGGGCGGATCACGTGAACGCGTTTGGGGGCAAGGCAGAAAACAGAGTGTGTTAAACAGGCTGGTTGGGGGTTTTGGCAAACTAGAGAATGGAAATCCCCTCAGAGGTGGGCATATTTAGGAATGTGTAACATTTCCTGCACTCTGTGAGCCACTGTAGCTTCTACAGTGGAGTTACGTCTGGAGTTGGTGGTATGGTGGGGATGAGCAACTTCTTGATATTTTCAACATGTCACCACAGACAAGAGGTTCAGGTTCCATTAGGAGAGGGCCCGAGGTATGGTCTAACACTGTGACCACACCAGACCAGTTCTGCTTTCATGATACCTTTCACAAACTAAGTGTAGTTGAAGGCTTCCAACCATCTCATCCAGTTCAAAACAGCAACTTGGACCTAAAGGGATACCTCGCGAGGAAAAACATATGCCAATATATAAAGATAAAAAAGAAATTAAAGGCTTCTTTTCAGTATGTCATGCTTATATTTCAACCTCGAAACACTGTAATTTGGGAGTGGGAAGGGCACTAGTGGTACTTAACCTTGTAGGTTATCTCAGGGATGTAGACACACAACAAACTACTAAATCAATCATTCCACGTGTGCCTGGCAACGGGGAAAGGAAGCGTGTCCACTGTCCAGGAATCCACCATACTATTTCTAGAAATGTAATGGTTTGTTCCAGAAATACCATTCAAATAACTGTCTATCCATAGGTAAAACTGCCAATCTGTACCTATTTGTAGCAGGTGCGTGGTACTCTACATGGACATACTTTGCTAAGTGAATAATATCAATGAATTAAGTGCAAACACTAACAGAAGATCTGGGGTAGATCCCAGTGTAGAGCCATACATATGGCTGTGTATCCCTGACAGAGGGTTTCTCTGCGCCTGACTTCACTGCCCTGTGAAAGAAGGCTGTTGATGACATCTACCAGGCACGATGGTTGCTCACATACATTTCCATGCGCAGCACACACAGTACGCTCTCAATAAATGGAAGACGTTATGTAACGTGTCACCATTTGAATAAAAGTTAGCCCAAGTAATATGCGATTGTGACGAAAATATTGGAAATATAAGTTTTGAAAGCTGAAAATCAAATTTCAACACCTAGTTCATTTCCAAGATGTTTGTTGCCAGGATAACAAAAACCAAAATTTCAAAGTGGGCGGGGGGAGCGGCTGGTGGTGGTGGACTTGACCACATATTTATGATGGCAGCATTTTAATCTATATAACTGATCTCAATTAAGTTGATTTCATCAAAGAAAAAGTCTGTTAACAAAGGAGCTCTAAATTTCCCTGCAACTGTAAAATTCCATTATCTTCCAAAATTGCGTGATTTGCCCAAGGTTACAAATCATGCCAGGTTACCAGCTTTGAGTTTACCACCGCATTCGACCTACTGAGAAAACTTTAGAAATATGATGATAAAAAGCATATTTAATTCCTATTGAAGGTGCAAACACCTCTTCATTGAGTTCATAATTAGCTTTTTATCAACCATATTTGTGATTTCTCATTACAGAGTAATTAAAAGTAAGCTGGTAGAGAATACAATGCAATGAAATGGAAAGATGGCCACGGTACATTACCTTTAGGTGAATAAAAGCTCATTATAAAACAGAACGACCCAACTTTTGTAAAAATATATGTATAGAAAGAAATTTTTGAGGATACCTACTAGATTGTTAAACATTAGTTAACTAAGAGGTGAGTTATAGATGACTTCATTTTTGTTAGCTTGTCTATATTTTTTAACTTTAAAAAATATGAACAAGTATTGATTCTATAATAATTATAATTTTCAAATAAAAGTAAATTAAAATATTAGAACTAGAGATCACTGTGATTAGAGTAGAAAAAAATTATAAGTAGGCTGAGCCTATGTAAACCAGAGGCTATAAGCAGGAGGCCCAGTTTCAACGAGCTCTTTATTGGAAGATTTCTAGTTTGTCTTGAAAAATCCAAAGTCTTGAGAGCACTGGGCTAGGACGACCAGCTCCTCCAGCACAGCCGCTGCCCACTTCAGATGAAGTCTCATTCTCTCACTTGCCAAAATATAAGCATTCAAGCTTTCCACCTGTGGTCTAAACAGTGCAGCATAAAAGCCAGAAACATTCTGCAGAGGCTGAAAATGTAGCACTTGAAGATGAGCTGATCCTGATTTTCCTTAAGTTTTTAAAAGGGAGTGTGTGTACATATGTGCCTGTACACACACACATGCTCTTACTGCTAGACTGAGCTGACATAATATTACTTGAAATGTATTGGTATCTCTGGCTAGTAGAATTATAAGTGACTTTTCTTTTTCACGCTTTGTATTTTTGCAGATTTCTACAAGGAACTTCTATCATTTATAATAACGTTGTGTTAGTTTCAGGTGTACAGCAAAGTGATTCAGTTATACATATACATGTATCTATTCTTGTTCAAATTCTTTTCCCATTTAGGTTATTACAGAATATTGAGCAGCGTTCCCTGTGCTGTACAGTAGGTCCTTGTTGGAAAGGGTTTAGGGAGAAATCTGGGGGGGGGGCTAATATCTCCTACTCCATGCCTTAATGTCTCTATAGCTGCAATTCATTAACCAATGGGAATCTATGAGAGAAAGGCAGCAGCAGCTACACACAGATACATGGACACACACACACACATCCAAAATTTATGTCTGAGCACCCTGATTCCCATGGGCTTTGTCACATAACTTAAAACCCAAAGAGTTTTCACCTTACGCATTTCAGTCTGTAAATATGTCCATTCGCAAAAAGGGACTTAAAAAATGTTTAGTAGTAGAGACAGCATGCCGATTTTTTAATTAAAACAACAACAACTAGTTACAGTGTGAGGTAATTCATTTCAGGTTATTCCCGAGGGATCGAAAATGGTATAGAGTGGACTTTCATTGAGCATGCATGCTGATGACCGGACAGGCTTAGGAATTAGGAGCACTGGAGTGACTGCGGAAAATTCCTTTACACGGCATTCGTAACTTGGCAAAAGTGCCTTCTTGGTTTCACAAGGAAGAAATCAATAAGAACAACTTGAAACCCTTTTCTTTCTCTGGGGGGAAAGCATAGCCGTCAATTGCAAGTATTTTTTCCATCCTTTTAGGCAAAAAAGAGAACTAGCAAGACCTTTTGGCCCTCTCAGATATACTGAATTTTCGGCAATCAGTGCAATCCTAAAACTTATTTTTAAGCAACCTCGGAAACAAAGAAAGCTGACTGTCAATTCTGAATAGAAAGGTGTCGCTGTTTTCACCCCTGAAACAACCTAGTGATGTATTTAGACAACAAATGGCTTGCGCGCTACCGACTACTTTATCCTACGAGTCATTTGTCATTTCACCTGGAGGAAACACGGCCATGTCCTTACCTAAAGACTGGTAGAGTTCTGTCATTTTGGGATGGTCCCAGCAAGTTGTTTGGGTCTCGTGGCTAAAACATAAAATACAAAGAGAAACTTTAGAATTTAGAATGAGTAGTAGAGAAAAGGAGACAAGAAAAAACCAAAAAGCACGGTATGCCTTTGGCTCATTTGGCTTCATTACTTCACAGGCCTTCCATCTTGCAGTGACGAATGTTTATTTTACAAGGAGAGAGACCCCAACCTTTGCTCTCAACAGGAAAAGCAGTATGATCATTATTTGGTAACCAGCATTTGTTTCTTTTTTGTACCCACAAGTCGGCTGCACTTCTGTTAAAAGAAAATGACCCTGTTAGGTACTCAATAATCAAAAATCAGGATTTCTTCAGCCGTCCAATTCAGAACATACAGAAAGGACACTGACAAGTGTTATTCAACTCTGTCAAAGAGACACTGATATTAGTTTAATAAATAAATCGCCTCAGTTCTCATTTGCTTCCACTGTCCCTGACACTTTTCCATTACTTTCTTCTCCGTATCCAGATCTCATCTCTATGATGACTGTATTTCACTTCGGCTTAAAGTTCATCCATTGCCTGACTCATAGATTGTATCTTCCCCCTTCCCATTACTTTTAGAATGTCTTTTTAACTCGGCACTCTATATACCACCGCACCTTTTCCTATGTTTACTTGGGCCTGAATGAAGCATTCACAGTTCTCTTCCATTTCTTGAAGTTTAGCTAAGTGTGTTTGCTGGCTATCAGCTCCTGCCACAGAAAGAACAAAACACCTTTGTTCCGCATTCGATTCCGTGAATAAACCCGGGAGAGATAACTACATATACGTTTCCTTACTTTGGCCCATCTACATAAATCACCATAGCATCGTATTTCCAGTTTTCGGGGGTTACTTGACTGGGCTTTGATGCAGTAAAATGCAGCCCTGAACAATATTTCAGTACTCATAAGCAGAGCCTATTCATTATCTTTGAGGGAAAGGTGGGAGTGCAGAGAGGAGAAATAGCTTAAATGTGGACACTTCAAGGGGAGCAGAAAGCACAGCGGCTGCGCACAGAAAGAGGAGCTTAGGGAGGCCAACAATGTCAAGTGTACGTGTTAACTCTTAGGACTGGATTCTGGCTCTGTGGCCTACTAGCTGTGAGATTTGGGGCCAGCCCGCTTACCTGGGAGCGTTAAAGGACGAGCTGCTATAGGAAGAGCTGATATAGACTGATACCTTCTGGTGCTCAATATGTGGTCATTTCTGTTATTATGTGGCCCCCAAATTACTGCCCACTAAAAGTAAAGCTTTCATTAGTTGATTATAATATAGATGAGGATCCAACTGTGGTTAAGTCAGCCGCACCTAAGACCCTTCATAGAGGGCAAAAGGAACACGCGATGTGTATTACCTCTGTTTTCAAGAAAATAAGCAAAAGAGGGAAACATTTATTGTGGTTTGATAAATAGAACACAATCACAAATGACAAAAAACATGTGGAAATTCCCCAAAGTGTGCAACTTCAGAGACCATCCCTCTGATATTTACTAACACTCAGCAATTGAATGGTGAAGGCTAGTGCAAGAAATTTACAAGACAGCGTTCATTGGGGAAGGGCTGTTTCAGTCTCTTCCAAACCTGTTTGTTTCTGTTTGACTTTTCCACAGAGACAATTCGCGGCTGAGGAGTAAGTCAGTCGAGGGAATGTACCAGAGTAGAATCCAAATCTTACAGAGCAAGACAAGCAGAAGATACAGTCCATGCTTTAGGGGGTTTCTGAAAGCCCCATGTCCACACTGGTTTATGATCTGGAGAAGGGGTGGGAGGGACTGGTACTTTATATGCACAGCACAAGGAGGCTGCAGCTTGCAGCTTCATGGAAAAAGTGTTGCTTATTCTCGGATGTTTTTTTAGCTCCGAAAGAGACTGTGTACCAATTCCATACACAAGTGTCCGGCAAGGAAAGGTTACCTTCTACTGAGACCACCCTGCATTTAGACCTCTGCCATTTCCAAAGGCCATCATATGTGAGCACCAGGGAGGGAGGAAGGGAGAAAAGGGGGAAAGCACATGTGTCCACATGTACAGGCTCTTATTACACACACTACATAATAATAACATCCCATCTCTACCACATGTGGGAGGACTGTAGCATCTTCAATCGATGGGCAGAAAAACGTCTGTCTGAGCTGACAAACCTAACCTGACAGAGACAGAGAGAACCAGTATGAAAAGCCACCATCTGTAATGGACTTCAAATCGGAGGAACACGGGCAAGAAATAACTTGTACCAAACGCAATTCCAAAAGAAAAGAGAAACTTGCCTACGAGTGACAGGAGAATCCCACGTAGACTGAATGGGAGCTTCATGTAGCTCTCTCCCTCCAAAAAAGATTTCATGACTGTTGATATACCTACACTTCCACCTTTTAAAGGAATTTATTCCAGTGGTTAAAAATTATGAAAGGGATTTTAGAAATTATTATTTAATCCATCTGTCCATAGCTAAATTGCAATGTCCTTTACTGGAGGAAGGAAGAAATTCTAAGCCCCTACTTCTGCGCTCCATTCATGTGCTAACACATACCAGTTAGTCCTTTCTAGGTACTCATTCTTTCTCCCAATTAGTTGTGATTCTGGGGTATGTGAATAACCTAGATAAATGAACTCAAACAAATCCAAAAGCTAATCTTCTTTTACCTTCCTCCCCTCCAACACGCAAGCCTTTTATTTTTAAGCAATGCAAAGTAACTAGAAAACCAGATTTATATTTCACCTTTGCCGAGTTAGTTTCACTTCCATTACAACCCGGCAGTAAGTGAAAGAAGTGAGCACAAGTGGAAAGAAAAGAATAAAGGGTGTGACTAATCCTCCAAACTAGAAAAACAATCTTTTAATCATTTAATGCTAAAAACAATTGGCAACATAGCTGAAATGACTCTAGCTTTGGGGGTAACTATATGATGAACCAAATAGTCGCTTCACTGTATGAGGGTATTTTCAATCTGTGATGAATCCAAAGCCCTGGTGGGACATTATTTAACCTCCTAAACAGATAGGAAAGATGAGTATGAACAGGATGAAATGGTAAACACGAATTTGCGTAACTCCTAGCTACAGTCTACCTTATAGAACAAACCAACTTTTGGTCTGTGATCTGTATTGATTTTGATTGGTTTTACAGCTGTATTTCTGATTGATTGGTTTTACAGCTGTATTTCTGACTCTGTGCCTAGCTTCAAAAACAGGAGAGGATTCTCAGTAGCTCCACGAGAAGCACTTCAGGTTCACCTGGAATACACAGACAATATAGAAAAATATGCTGTGCCGGGGAGCTGGTGGTGGAAGGGTGGGTGGTACTGGTTTTCTGGTTACTGTCTCTATTTTGCACTTCACTTTTCACATCGGAAATGCACTGCCCATATACCATGTGCAACCAGAATGGCAATTCCGGACCCTGTTCACAAGTTCATGGTTACATCTTTGTTCAGTCTTCCTGAAAACAATGATGTTCAACATAGATCAAAATTCTACATATGCATTAACACAGAAACCAGCCTCATAAATAATGCTTAAAACGCCCTTTAAATCTTTTAAAAAATGGTATTGATTTTGGCCCTGATGGTTCCAAAACCTGGCATCAGATATGCCTCTCTGAACAGCCTTCAAACTCTGATTTCCCCTCTTTTTTAAAAAAAATGTGTATAAGCTACAATAATCTCTCTTTCCCCTTTTATTTTCAGCCATGATAAGAACCAGAAACAAATTAAAATACAAAATCACTGGATGTGACAAAAGACCCTGGCAACACCTACTTGTCAATAATAAGAAATTAAAGCATTACTCCACTGAGCACAGGGCTGACCTAATTTCCTACCACACAATTTAAATTCTCTCTCACCTTCTTTAGTTTCAAGTAGTGTGCAAGGTTATTCTAACCGCCTCAGAGCTGTTCCTGCTGTCATTGCTGGAATATCAGACTTACTGGAACTGCTTTTTTAGTTTCTTTAAAAACAAATATTAAACACTTATAAAAAGTAACAAATTTCTACTGCTCTCCCCGGGGAAAATGGCAGTTGCCTAATTAAAATAAGATTTCTTCTGCCACCACTGTTATTTGGTACTGAAAATATTCCAAACAGTCGCCTTTAAAAAAAATATCTTTCCACTACTTCCCAGGGAGGAAACTAATCACTATGCAGCGATATATAAAGGTAACATTCTCTTGCGATTTGCAGAGGATTAGAGTTTGGCTTCATATATAATCTGGAGCCCATTGATCCACACACACAAAATCATTTCCCTTTAATCTGGGGATCAGACTCTCTTTCTAGAGAAACCTTGGCATTTGCATGGTGAATGTTGAACTTGGCTTGCATGGCTGGAATACTGGCAGGGTGGGAATGGGAAAATATATTTAAAAGTTTCTGCTATTGTGGGTAGGGGGTGGGGGGTGTCGGTCTAAGCATCAGAAATCCTATTCTAGTCCCCATTTCTTGTTACCTGGAATTGTTAACATTTTACTCTGTTTGGCTCAAGGCAGGGCAAAGATGATTGCCTCGGTGACTGTTCCAGCTGTTACTTGTCCTCCATTCTGTTTGCTTTTCAGGGCTTAACTCCCACCCACCCTCAACTTTGGCCAAAGCAATTTCACTTCAGGGTCGTGTCCAATCCAAGATCAAACAATGAGGGCTGAAACCAATTCTACGGTGATCAAGGGTCAGAAACCTTTCATAAACCGATGTTGTTTCATTTGCACCTCTGCTTCTCCAAGAGCAACCGTATCCTCCAAGGAGGGGATTTGGGACAAGGAAATAAAACATCTAGGCAAAAAAGAAAGGGTGACGCGGGGGTGACAAGGAGAGGAGACGGGTAAAGAGGCAGAGAGGCCAAGAAGAGCTTGTTGGCCACAAATGTTTATTTCACTCAAAAACTTCGGCTCGTCACTTAAACTGGATGAATTTTTTTCATGTTCAAGTATTTTATAATTAATAATGTCTCCCTCAGGCAACTAAACCCCTTCAATTCAAGCTTCAAACTTAACTCCAAATTTAACGGAGATAAACAGTGTCCTGCCCTTTTCAGGGCCATGATCGGATCGGGAATGACAAACTTTGCTTAAAGACAAGCACAAACACCTGGAGAAAAGCGACAGAAGGACACCCAGCAATGACTCCACACTCAACCCCAGAGGGCAAAGAAAAAAAAACCACCCTCGATCCTCTATGTCAAACCCTTGACTTCTGGGCTTTAATTGCTTTTCCTTTCTCTCCCGATTTCTGCAAGTTTTAGGGCATGGGACAAACACAGTAGAAAATGCAACGAGGGAAATGTCAGTTGGAATCCTCGGAAGAAATCAGGCAGAAAGTTGACCTTTTGGCACTTGCAGCGCAATGGAAGGTAGAGCCTGGCGCACCCCTTCCTTCTGCGAGGTCGGGCGACGATTTAGGAACAGCCTGCCTGGCTCACGTCCACACAGACAGCCCGGAAAGGAGCCAAAAGCTCCCGCGGCCCCAATCCCCGCGTGGGGAACGCTCTGTCCCCTCCGGGTACGGCGAGACATCAGCCTTTTCTCTCCGAGCCCGCCCCAAAGCCGGGGGAAGCGTCTCCCAGCGAACCAGGCGCCGGGGGGAAGCCCCGGGGGCGCACCTGCTGCGGCGCCGCGGGGACCCGCGGGGGAGGTGCCCCTGCGCCTGGACGCCGGGGGTCCAGCCGCCGCGCGGTTCCAAGTTTTGGCCGCCTCGGCTCGCACCCTGCTCGCGCCACAAGTGCACTGATTGCGGCGATCCGAGGGCGCCGCGTTGCACTTACCCTTTGAGCTGTTCCCTCATGGCTGCAAGGGCTCCGCGGCCGGGGGAGGGCGCGAGCGGAGGAGTGAGCTTCCCAGAGCCGCCGGGCTCCCTGAAAGTCGAGCGCCGCCGCCGCCGCCGCCCAGGCTCGCAGCTGAAAGCACTGCGGAGGAGCCAGCGCGGGTTAGCGGGCGGGAGGGCGGGGCGCGCGGGAGGGGGCGCTGCGGGCAGACGGGGCGGGGCTGGGCCGGGCTCCGCCCCCACCTAGCGCCCTGGGAACCCGGACTCCCCGAGACCCGGCAGTCGGGGCTTTCAACACGGAAAGGAAACAGAAAAGAAAAAGAAAGAAAGACAGAGGAGATTTAAGGTAGTGCCGGGAACCTGGAAGCCGCACACCGCCCTGCCAGCACCCCTTTAAAACCTCCAGCAAGACTACTTGTTGCCTAAATAAATGACCTAGGTGCAAATGACCTCATCGCAGATAATTAAGTGTGTGGGTCAAGAGTTTTCTTTTTAGAGAATGAAAGAGAAAAAAAAATTCACAAGCATAATTCTTCTCTTCCCGCCGCGCCACCCCCCACCAATTGAAGATTAAATTGGTGGAGATGTAAGGACATGACATTCAGGTTCCGCTCATCCTGGGCTAAATGGGCTTTTAAGGAAGCATTTGTCTGTGTGTTTGTGATATAGCAGTGGTTCTCATCGTGTAGTCCTGGGACCAGCAGTAGCAGCATCGCCTGGGAACTTCTTAGAAATGAAAATTCCCCAGGGCCCCAGCCCAGAGAGAGCTACTGAATCAGAAACTTGGAGCACACTGAAGTTTGAGAACCAGTGGTATAGACTCTTTAAATAAAAACCACCACCAATGGTGTGGCACGGTGTGGTCTTTTAGTGTTGTTTAGAGAAACCTAAAAGGAAACCATTTCCAATGGAACGTCCCACTGGAAAAGTTACAGGGCCTGGTAGTTCAAATATTTCTAATTGTAGAGTTTGCAATATTATGACACAGATTAAGTATGCAAAATTCTTACAGGCTTGGAAATATTCTGAAGAGAAGAAAGCCTTCATTAGCCCAAAAATTTTTCTCAGCCTTCACATATCTTCGATTAGAGTCCAAAGGGTATTTTCAGATAAACTCCCTTAGTGGTTTCATTGTCCCCTTTTGTCCATTTATTTTGTTGGCCTGCTTTTTCTTTTTATCTTCTTTCAACCATTTCCTTTTCACTCTCTGTTCTGGTTCATTTGTTCTCCTTCAGTTTACAGCTTAAAAAGTGTTCCCCTTTATCTTTTTAAATATCCTCTTTTTTTTTTTCCTCAACATTTCCCCCAGCCCCGGAGAATGTTCGAGCTGAAAGGACTCTAGACATCAATCTCCCTTTACCGTCTGCTACAGCACGACAAAAGAGGCAAAAATAAAGTGCAGGAACCAAAGGGAAAGGGAGTGCCAAGTTTCTTCATTACCCTTGACAAACCAAATACAAATGTAAATGTTATCACGGAAGACACGTGCATGCAGACCTGATTGGTGTTGCTATTTTAAAGCAAATAGGGCACTTCTGGCATTTTGCCTGCTAAACTGAGACGTTACTGCTATCTTTTAGTCATTTTGAGCCAGTGAGTTGTGGATGCGGCTGCTCTTAAGGTCTGGGGGGCAGAGGGGGGCATGCTAGGACTGGCTTTGGGTGAGGCTGTCCCTTGGTCTTAATGGAGATTCTACATCTGCCCCTATCTTTGACTGGGGGAGAAGGATTAGTGTTCTGTGATAAGGAAGTGGTGGCCTTTGCAGTTAATCAGTGACGTAATCTCTGTGTCAATGTATCAAGCACATCCCTTAAATATTGTTTATGTCTGTTCCAATGAAAAGACACAAACCTCCCAGCATGGGCATTTGTAAATATTAGAAATCAATCAACTAAAGGTTTGTAACACCTATGTGATAGGATACATTGTCTTTCTCTGGTTTTTTTTTCTGTTTGTTTTACACTTTTAAATTACCTGCTCAAGCTTCAGGAGTTCTGATGTTTCTCTAAAATATAAATGCTCAAGTCTATTTTCTCAGTGTCCAGCTAGAAAACTACTCAGAACAATTCATTGGAAAAAAAAAGGGAAATTAGAAATCACTATTCAATTTTTTTCTTAAATTTGACAGATGGCAATCCTGCAAAATACATCTTTAAGTTCTTTTTTAGACTGGAGTTATAGGCACTTGAAGGCTTGTTCCCAAATCTTGATGTTGTTTTAGAAATTAAATACAGAAAGTATTATTAAGAATGACATGGGCAGCACTTCCCTGGTGGGGCAGTGGTTAAGAATCCGCCTGCCAATGCAGGGGACACAGGTTCGAGCCCTGGTCCAGGAAGATTCCGCATGCCGTGGAGCAACTAAGCCCATGTGCCACAACTATTGAGCCTGCGCTCTGGAGCCCATGAGCCACAGCCACCGAGCCTGCGTGCCACAACTACTGAACCCATGTGCCTAGAGCCCGTGCTCCGCAACAAGAGAAGCCACCGCAATGACGCCCGTGCACCGCAATGAAGAGCAGCCCCCGCTCGCCGCAACTAGAGAAAGCCTGTGCACAGCAACAAAGACCCAACACAGCCAAAAAAGTAAAAAAATAAATTTAAAAAAAGTACTGACATGTGCCTCACTGTGACTGCTTTGTTGTTAATTTCAGTTAGATTATGAATATTGTTTTATTAGGGAAAGACATTAAGAAAAGAACATAATTTATATATCCTCATTTCATATATGAATTATAGAGTGATGCCATGTATGATAATACATTAATTGCCTACTTGTAGTAGCTCTCCTCTTATTATTATTATTGTTTTGATGTAAACCACAGATATGAAAGCAGCATAAAAAAACTTAAGTTGAAATCCTGCTTTTAAAACCTACCATGAGCTACTCGTCCTCAATACCATGGCTAGAATGTGGCAGTGCAAGGACTGGAACTAGGGAATCTGGCTTCAAGGCCCGTGCCGTTAGCCACTCTGTCATGCTGCCATCCAGAGAAGTGGCTTCTTTTACTCTGGGGGAAGATCTGTATTTTTCTTGTGTGCTCACAAGTGACCTCACTGCTGGCTGACAGCAGAGGAGAGTCAATTTGCTAGAAACAGAGGTAAGGAAGGAGATAAGATGAGGTCTAGGAAGGCAACCTAGTAAACTTTTCCATACACCAAACTCCAGTTTTTGAACCACTTAAATGTTGTAGGTACTTAGAAAAACGAGGACCTCTCTGACCTAAGGGACTGTGCTGGGGATTTCCCCATTCCTCCTTCCAGCTCTATTCTCTGCCCCTTTCCACTCTGCTCTGTGGCCCACAATGTTGGACCTCTGTGGAGGGCATCCATCAGGCTCTCTTGCCCACTGGTTTCCTTTCACTTTCAGCCAATGGGAGGTAATGATGAAAGGCCTGTAGCAGGAGATGAAAGGGCAGGAGGAGAGAGATGTTGGGGTATTTATTCCCCAAGCTCCCTCCTGTTGGTCTTGAGCCTGGCAGGGGCCGAGTTTCTTTACCCCCGGCCACGAGTCTTGTGGGACAGTCATTTCTATCGCAACAGCTTGCTCCAGGTTCCTTAAACCGTTCCCTCCCTTTGCCCTTGTTATTTCTCCTACACGGCTCGGATTTTAGTCAACAGCCTTTTTCATCACACTCTCTTCAAGGACCACTTTTGAACGTACCGTTCCTCCCAGGACCCAGACCAAACAGGGACCCACCCAGTCAAAGCCACCCTCTGGGGCACTTGAGTGGCTGCTGAGTAGGGACCACTGATGGAAGAGAAAGTTAACTCCACCTGTTGGAGCTGAAAAGGAGATTAAGCTCACTCACTGGAGAGCTATTTCTAGAAGCTTCCTCTGTAGGCCCAAAGGGAGTTTCTGGCCCATTGCGGGTAACTGCAGGTCAATAATTATGAACGGTGATAACAGCAGGAGTGAAGGTAAATAGGCAAGAAACAGCCTATTCTTTCTAAGAGCTTCAGTGCTCTCCTTGATCTTTGAGAGAGAATGTCCAGATAGAGATCAGAGAGGTGGACAAATTCAGAAGGACCTGGTGTGACGATCCAGAGTTTGTCCTGTATCCTGAAAGGTATGGGTGATCTTTTTTTTTTTTTTTTTCCCTTCTTGCGGCATGCGGGCCTCTCACTGCTGCGGCCTCTCCCGTTGAGGAGCACAGGCTCCGGACGCGCAGGCTCAGCGGCCATGGCCCACGGGCCCAGCCGCTCCGCGGCACGTGGGATCCTCCCGGACCAGGGCACGAACCCGTGTCCCCTGCATCGGCAGGCGGACTCTCAACCACTGCGCCACCAGGGAAGCCCCTGGGTGAGCTTTTTAAAGAAGGAATTTAAGAATCAGTGTGGCTCTGTCAGATCTGTCTTTCAGAAAAATCACTTGGGCAATGGTGTGGGGCTGGATCAGAAGAGTTTGCAATAAGGATACCAGATACAGGGTGACTGCAGTGTGATGAGGATCTGAACAATGGCAGTGGGAGAGAGACTGGGGAAAAAATACAATAATGTTAAAACTACAGGAGTCTTGACTGATTGGAAGTAAGAATGAACGAGAGGAAAGACCTAGGGCAATGGTCCTCAAGCCCGGCCGCCACTGGAATCACCTGGGGAGCGTTAAGAAAAATTCGGATGCCTGAGTTTCACCACCCTGAGATTTCGATTTAACGGGCCTTGGGCACTGGGATTTTTAAGGCTCCCCAGGTGATTCTAAAATGCAGCCAAGGTTAAGGATTACTGTTGTAGGCTGACTCTCAAGATTGGATGAGTAATACTCACCAAGCCAGGACTCTCAGGAGGAGGGGACAGGTTTAGGCAGACGAGGGTCAGGGAGAGATGATCAATTCAGTCTTGAGCCTGTGGACTTGGAGGTGGCAGTGTGATGTGAAAGGCAGTTGGACATGTGAGTCTGGAACTCAGAGGGAAGATGTCTGGATTGGAGCTATCAATTTGAACTGGCAGTATTTGTAGGGTGTGGGTTTGGATGATCCCATTTAGTGGACAGTGTGAATGGTCAAGGACGGAGGCCAGGCTGCTCCTATCTTCCACAAACCCATCCTTTTCCTTTTAGGCTGCTCGCGGTTTCAATGTTAGCCTGATTTTACCAGGATAAAATGAGGAGCAGAAAGGGAAAGGAAAAGACAGGGAATGGTCTGCAGTGGGCACTTGCCTGGGGATGGCCCTGAGGGATTTCACCACCGCCCTAGGGTCCAGCTTCCCTCTGGCTCCAAGAGTCTCTATCTGAACTGCTTTTCGTTCTGTAACTAATCTTAAGTATAACCTGCATCATTTTATAAAAATCCATTTGGAATTACAGGTATTGCTTCAATTAAGCATAGCACATAGTTTATGGCAAAGTTTCCACATTTGGGTATCTAGTAAACGCAAAAGGATTCCATGTTTCTCTTTGCATAGTACAAGTATTAGCCATGAACAGTGAATCAGATGTCTCACAAATGCGTACAGTGATGGTGAGTCACTGTCAGGACAGATACCATGGTGTACTAATTAAAATATGTATAACAATCCCTTTAGGTCAATCTGAAACCAGCATCTTCTGGATATAAGCATATCCAGTCAGTTCGCATTAACTAGTAAATGAAGAGGCCTCTACATTCAGACACAGAGCACTTCACACACACACAAAAGCCTATTTTTCCATCTAAACCAGAGATTTCACCAAACAGGTTCCAGGTAAAGTCAGGCTGGGCTTGACTCTCATACAGTATTCTTCTAATAAGATTTTTCAAAGCTTCACGGAGCCACCTATATCAAAGCGAACATCTAAAAAGATGGGAAGTTTAGCATCTTCACTAAAATAAAGCCACACTTCTTTAACCTCACAGGCCCGGCGGTTGCTCCGCGTTACCTATTAGCCTGCCAGCTATAGTGCTGTTTCCCCGGGTATACGGATCACACCACCTCCCGCTAAACATGGATATTGGTTACTGTGGTTCAAGCAGCTCTGACTACGGCATTCGTGGTCCACCTTAACAACAGCTCAAAGCTGTAACTATTGGTCTGCCTTTCCCAAATGGTGGTGCCAAATAACAGGAATTTCAAAACTGGGCAGAAATTCTGACACTCTGCATAATCTGCCTTCCTCTCCAGCTACAAATAAGGCTTTGTATTCCATTAGACTCACAGCAGGTGAAAACCCCAATTAGTGAATTCATTCTGGGGCCTCTTTCTACCTTCCTCCCACACACCACAGTTAAAAAAAAAAAAAAAAAAGAAGTCTCAGACTTTTGTCAAATCACAAGCAAATTAACCCTTGGGTCTGCCCAATCAAGCCATGTACCACATGAAGAAGTTTCATAGGAAAGTGGCAGGCCGTTGAAAGATGTACCTTTCTTGACTTAATGGGGGTTACAGAAAATTCTATTTCTCCAGATTTTACTGTTTTCTCCAAATCCATAAATACTCTCAGATTTTCTGATCAATCTAGAAATTAGTTTTCTTTTTACCTGAATACTCACAAAGCCAATATCATCTAAAGAATAATTAATGGACAGTCTGCTACAAGAGAGAATTATTTTTAAGTTATGTTCTTATTTTGGTGTATTCGAGGAGAGAGAAAATAATAAATTTTAGTTTAAACACTATGTTTTGGCCTTAGGAAGCGCACAAACTCTACATTTCATACTTTGTAAATATTTATTTGTCAAAGGAAATTCATCATTGGACTAGGATAGAGATTTGGTTTGAACGTTCAAAAAAAAAGCAAGACAGCTTTAGTTCTTCGAGTGATTTACTTATACTCTGTCAACTGCTTCTCTGGAAATAATTCACAACCCAGCTTTATTTATGAGCATATGATTAAAAAAGAGCAGCTTTGTCTTTTTTAATTGTTTTAGTCTTGTCACTTTTCTTGAAACAAGCGGTAGGACTTGTTATCCACAAGAAAATACTGAACATACATCAAATAGTAACACAGCTTTTAGAGGTAGTCATCTGTTACTGTCAGAGGTTCATTTCATTTTGAGGCTTTTTAATTAAAATGCAAAATTCTACACACATTCCTGCCTAACTTACCCCTTTCTGAAATACTCGAATTGCATAAAAAAGTTAAATGCTAATGTAACCATTTTTAATACTTATGACTTGGTTCTTGAGATTCCGAAAAAAGTAAACAAAGGAATTACCAGTCAATTAAGCGAACAAGGAAGTCCTCCTAAGTTGAAACAGATAAGGAAAATTTAATATTTAAATGCTACGGAATGAAGACACTGGGGTTTTTTTTTTCCCTTTGAGATGAATATCTACCAGGATCAAAAGCAGCATCTTAATCTTCAGCAAGCGTAGCTGTATATTCTGGCAGAAGCATTAACTCCAGCAAAGCAGAGCTCTTGACCAATTCTGCCCCTAGAGGCCAGTCACTTAACCCTCAGACACCAGTCACTTAACCCCTCTGGAGCTCTGGTGACTCTTCTGTAAAATTCGGACACTACTGCAACCAGCCAAAGTAGGGGTCAAGTGACATAATGACTATGAAAGCGATTGGAAGGCTGGGGGATGCCATGTTAATGCAAAATAGCCTGTTGTGCAGGGGTAATTCCTTAAAGGAAACCCAGTAAGTCCGGGAACAGTGTTAGGAATATGGCACAAAATAAATCAGCACTGTCACTTTAACTTTTCATTTTTAGACTGTTGTATGAGCGAAGACAAGTGGTCCAAGAGTTTCAGTCTTTTCTCGTTAATAACTTGCAAAGGGAACTTTTACTTCTTTTGTTTTCTACATTTAAGAAGGAAGCAAGTAGGTAAAATAAGATTTTTTTTTTTTTTGGAAAATAAATCACTAACCACAAGCCTGAGATAGGAGTAAAATTCACACCATACTCTATTACTTTTTGGGGCCGAGGTTAAAATATCAATACTATTCACACATGTTAAAAGATGTATTCACATTCATACTGGCAGAGAGCAGAACCCTAGAGTAGTAAGAGAACAAGTGAATATTGGTTTTATGGGGGACAGTGGGAGGGAAAGATTCCCTGCACCCTGATGGAGAAGTACTCTTGGTGCAGGCACTGAACAGCCAGGATGTGGTAGGAATCCCTAAAAGGGGAAATGGAGGTTAAAAACCAATTTAACCGGGACTTCCCTGGTGGTGCAGTGGTTGGGAATCCGCCTGTCAACGCAGGGGACACTGGTTCGATCCCTGGTGCGGGAAGATCCTATATGCCGCAGAGCAACTAAGCCTGTGCGCCACAACTACTGAGCCCGCGCTCTGGAGCCTGGGAGCCACAACTACTGAGCCCGCATACCTAGAGCCCATGCTCCACAACAGAAGAAGCCACCACAATGAGAAGTCCGCGCACCGCAGTGAAGAGTAGCCCCTGCTTGCCACAACTAGAGAAAGCCCGCTCGCAGCAATGAAGACCCAGCTCAGCCATAAACAAACAAACACTCTTACTTTAAAAAAACAAACCAATTTAACCAATTAATGATTTACCAAGGGCTGAATCTTATACTTCAGTTCTAGTTTATTTTTGTCAAGACATTTTTTGAAGATAAAAGGGAAATATGAATACAAGGCATTTTAATTAATCCACAAATTCCCAAGAAATCTTTTTTCATGTCCCATACCTAGACTGTTTCGCTATTAAATATTCCCCTATATTCATTTCTTTAAGTGACTGCAATTGTGGTATATTTATGGGGCATTTATATATGTCTTTGCTTGTGAAACTCTTCCATTTTTCATTACTATTAGTAAAACCTGGGAAGTGTTTGGAGGATGGACTTGGGAATATTTTAATATTTCAACATTGTAATCAGTTTCCTCTACCAGAGGGACTCAAATATGGCTTTGATCTGAAGGAGCTTACAATCTAGTGGAGGGGAGGAGACAGATGCACACATGATGAAGCACAATATCAGACAGATTCTAAATACAGAAATAGAGACATGGAAAAAAAAGCAAAAAGAGAAAGGGGGTTAGTTTGACCTAATTAGGGAACATACATTTTAATTAACAGCTAACTAGGCTTAAGTCACCAGGTTTCATGCATGTTTTTGTTAGTGGAAGAAGAGCTAAAGCAAGTTTCTTAAGTTGACTCTGCGAGCTAATCTCTCATATTAATAATTTACTAAGGCACAGATTTTTTTTAATGTTAACATACTGCTGTGTTATGAAATCAGATTATGCTTTTTTGGAGTTAAAAAACATATTGTGCCAATATAGGGTTTTGTTTCTCAGGAAGACTAATACGCAGAAAATACCAACATCCCCATTAGAATATGAGATCACATTCCTGAGTTAATATCAAGCCTATAGTGTGGAAATCTAGGTCTTCACAGCTTGAATTACTCTCAACCCTTAGAAGCTTCTTCTCATATATTGGATAGAGAAGAAAAAATTGCCATCACCTGTACTTCTGAATGTTTTTCGTTTTAAACAGAAATTAAATTAAATTTGGAGTGGGAAGAAACAAGCTTGAAAAAGAGGGTATGGATTAGAATGGGAATGTATACTACGGAGACTACATTACACTAGTCCAGTTATGAGAAGAAAAAGGCCTGGGATAAAGAAAATGGCACTGGGAATTGGTGGAAAGGTTGAATTCAAGATAGGTCATAGGATAAAATCAACACTGCTTTTCAACCAATTGGAGGTGAGTACTGGAGGAAAGGGAAGAGTAGGATTTTTGATAATGGCAGCATTAGCTGAGGATTCAGATTTTAGTTTATACTATGCATGTATTTATACCTCACATTGTTCCACAGAGGCTTTAGGGCAACTGATAAGAATGTATAAATTTCAAAAATTAATAGATAGAATTAAGGATTAATTCTATTATCTATTATTAATTCTATTATTATTAATTAATGTAGGAAATAGAATAAAATATGAAGAAGGGAGGAAAAGTTATAACACACATTTGAAGACCACAGGGCTTGGTATACCTAGTAAATTTAGCTATGTACACCAGCCAGAATGAGAAAGACAAACAATACAAACAAAGTGTTGGGAAGGATGTGGAGCAACTAGAACTCTCATGCTTTGCTGATAGGAATTTAAGTTGGTACAACCACATTGGAAAACTGTTCGGCAGAATGTATAAAAGCTGAACATATACGTTCCCTATGACCCAGAAATTTCACTCCTTGATATATTTCCAAAAGGGATGTATACATATGTTCAACAAAAGACACATTTTAGGATGTTTATAACATCATTTTTTGTATCAAATGTCCATCAACAGTAGATTATAACATTTAGCATATTTACACAATGAATTATTATACAGCAATGAGAACGAACAACTTCATGCAACGGGGATGAATCCAAGTCTTAAAAAGTCAGACATAAGAGAGTACATGCTGTATGATTCCATTTATATAATGTACAGAACCAGGCCAGATGAACTTATGGTGTTCAAAGTCAAGATAGTGGTTACCCTTGGAGGGTGGGTAATAATTAGAAGCGGGCACAAGGGAGCTTCGCTGTAATATTCTATTTCTTGATCTGGATGCTGGTTACATGGGTGTGTTCAGACCATGAAAATTCTGTGTATATTTAAGACTAAGCCTTTTTTGATATATCAATATATTTCAATAAAAATTTTAAAGGGCATATAATTTCGCTGTGGGCTTCCTGGATGCCAAAGTGAAAGGAAAAATATAAAAGGAAATATGATCGATTTTATTATTTGGATTATTGATAAGGGGAAAAGAACACAACTCTTTAAGTGAAGCAAAGTAAAATCTAAATTCTGTTCTTAGATCTAAATAAAATCATTGCCTGGATTTTCAGATGGGAGACACTGCATGATGTCAATCTTCAATAAAATCACTTTCAGTAGCTGTCTTTACAGTGCCTCTCAACATAAGTTAAGGGTATGATGTAATCTTATGGGGATCAAGGCAAAGTGGTCCAAGAATGTAGCTTTCTGATGGCCAGGCCTGAGGTATGGATAAAACACCGTACGGCATTTTCCCAAACTACAGGTCATGAACCGTTAATAGGTCTTGGAATCTACATAGGGGATCACCACTAATGTTGTTTGTAATGAAATAGAAAAGAATAGGAAATATGAGGATGAATTAGGTGGCAAGGATAAGTCACGTTTTGTGAAACTCTTCTTTCCATTGCATAAACATACATGGAGAAATATTTATAGATAGAGACATGTGTGTGTTGGCACTGGCATGCTATATAATATGTAATTTTTACTGTGGATTGGTCAAAAAAGATGAAAGCTAGAAACCTCTACTGCATAGAGAAATGGATAGACTGTATGCTTATGGGACAACTATGCAAAAATAGAATTTCTCTAGACTAAGATCTGGAAGTAAGCTAGGGGCAGAGAGTGTGCAGTTTTCTTCCCCAGTAAGGGCTGGAGCATTACAAGAGATTGAAGGGGAATGAAAAGATTCATCAGAACAAGCTAGGGAGGCATTCATCAAGTCTGAAGTTCAAGCCACACAAGGTGCTGCAGGAGCTGAGAGTATGTTTCAAGTTTCAGGGAGTGTCTTCTCTGCCAGTTGTTCGTTTGCATGGCTGTTTGAAAGTACGCTCAGAATCACTCATCCCTTTCTTTTTATTCCGAATGGCATGGTGATATTGTCACATTGCAGAAGGAAAAACACTGCTGCTAAAAGTATTGCCAAGGGAAGTAACAGGTAGCTCACGCTACTATACACAACTGTATGTTGCCTGTCTGAGCAACACACTTCAAAACATAAACTGAGAAATAATCCTTCTGCTCTCATGTTGCAATGGGACCTCATCTGAAGCCCTTGCTAGCATGCCCCGGTTGAGGCCAACAAACTGGCAAGTGTGTGCCTGATAGAATAGTGACATTTTAGGGCTGAATGGTCTCCATTCTATTTAATACCTATAAATTTATCCTATTCCATGCTTGGGGGAAATTATCTGAATAAGTGTTTTTGAAGACTGGCAATGATTATGCTTACACAAAAAGACAAAAAAAAAGAGAGATTCTTATATGACTGTAGGAACACTTTTTTTTTTTCTTTTTGGATTGTTTTGAGGTTACACTGGTTTATAACATTATAGAAGTTTCATGTGTACTACATTATACTTCTACCTCTGTATACAGTCTATGGCTATGGGGATATGATGTGTATTAAGAGTAAAAATAATAACAGCTTTGAGAATAAAATTCTTTTCAAAAGAATGGCCAGGGCCTCCCTGGTGGCGCAGTGGTTGAGAGTCCGCCTGCCGATGCAGGGGATACGGGTTCGTGCCCCGGTCCGGGAGGATCCCATGTGCCGTGGAGCGGCTGGGCCCGTGAGCCATGGCTGCTGAGCCTGCGCATCCGGAGCCTGTGCTCCGCAACGGGAGAGGCCACAACAGTGAGAGGCCCGCGTACCGCAAAAAAAATAAATAAAAAAATAAAAAATAAAAAAATAAAAGAATGGCCAGCTAAGAGAGTAACCAGAAGAAAGTCATAACCTTTCTTCAGTATTAAATCACAGCAGTATTCATTAAATTCCCAGCAGTAAGTGGTTACTAGATGATATTTCTCATCTGTATTTTGTATATTTTAAAATCACTAGACTATGGATACTGCATTTCCACCATTGGCTGAGAAGCTACAAACCAACTGCCTAGCTCAGCAACGATAACTCACAAAGCAAGAATTATCATAGCACATCTTGTTTTACATGCATCTAAATTCAGAGTCCTCTCAGTCTACGAAACATGCTGATAACTTTTCTCCAGTACCTTGTGATATACTGCAAAATGGACACAAATTCTGGCCCTCTCCCTGGTATCCAGCTCTTGCAGTGTATTTCCTCCCATCAGAAGGTGCAGTCTTTCTCCACACATTGTATCTGGAATGACTCTATGACATGACTTGCTTTGGCCGAAAGACAGTATCAAATGTGACACGAGCACAAACTTGACAAGTCTCCATGTAAAATAGCCTGGACTAGCCTGTTGGATGATGAGACACACAGACCTAGTTGTATCTGTTCCTAAATGACCTGTCAACCATAAGACGTGCGAATCACGTCATGATAGCTCATCCAGCCACTAGCTGACCACAGATGCATAAGCAGGCCCAGCAAAGAATACAACAGCCCCCCTCATGCACATTTTGGATTTCCATGATTTCAGTCACCTGTGGCCAGCTGTGGTCTGAAGATGTTAAATGGAAAATTCCAGAAATGAACAATTCTTAAGGTTTAAATTGCATGCCATTCTAAGTAGTGCGCTGAAGTCTCATGCCATCAGTCTCACCCAGGATGATCCCTTTGTCCAGCATATCCTGCCTGTTAGTGAATTAATGGCACCGTCTGGGTTATCAGATTGACTGTTGTAGTATCACATTGCTTGTGTTCAAGTCACCCTTATTTTCCTTAATAATGGCCCCAAAGCATAGGAGTAGTGATGCTGGCAATTCAGATATGCCAAAGAGAAGCCGTAGATGTTTCCTTTAAGTGAAAAGGTGAAACCTCGTGACTTATAAGGAAAGAAAAAAAATTATATGACGAGGTTGCTAAGATCTACAGTAAGAACGATCTTCAATCTGTGAAATTGTGAAGGAAAAAGAAATTCATGCTACTTTTGCTGTTGCACCTCAAACTGCCAAAGTTAGGGCCACAGTGCATGATAAGAGCTTAGTTAAGATGGAAAAGGCATTAAATTTGTACAATGATATTCTGAGAGAAAGAGAAAGACCACACTCATAACTTTTATTACAGTATATTGTTATAATTGTTCTACTTGATTATTATTGTTGTTAATCCCTTACTGTGCCTAATTTATAAATTAAACCTTTTCATAGGTTTGTATAGGAAAAAACATAGCATATGTAGGGTTTGGTACTATCTGTGATCTCAGGCATCCACTGGAGGTCTCAGAACGTATCTGCCATGGATAAAAGGGGACCACTGTAGTAGCTGGTCCAGAGGACCAAAATGGGCCAGTCTATCCATGAAACAGTGAGCTAAATAAATACTTGCTGTGTTAAGGGATCTACAAAGTATGGCTCACAGACCAATCTGGCCTGTGGCCTGTTTTCATATAGCCTCCCACCTAAGTATGATTTTTACATTTTTAAAGAGTTGTAGGGCTTCCCTGATGGCGCAGGGGTTGAGAGTCCGCCTGCCGATGCAGGGGACATGGGTTCGCGCCCCGGTCTGGGAAGATCCCACATGCCACGGAGCAGCTGGACCCGTGAGCCATGGCCGCTGAGCCGGCGCGTCTGGAGCCTGTGCTCCGCAGTGGGAGAGGCCATAACAGTGAGAGGCCAACGTACTGCAGGGAAAAAATAAAATAAAATAAAAATAAAGAGTTGTAAAAAAACATAGTATGCAACAGTGTCCATATGTAGCCCACAAAGCCTGAAATATTTACTACCTGGTCTTTTATAGAAATGTTTGCTGACCCCTGTGGCAAGCCATTAAGTTTTGGGGTAGTTTGTTATACAGCAAAAGATAGCTGATACACATCTACTCCCAAGAAAGAATGTTAGACACTGAGAATTTCTCACAGAACTCAGCTGATATCTGCTCAATTTATCCTTGGTACTTGCCATCTAGGTGCTTGTTGACTAAGATAACACCTGAAGTTCTTTTTGTACTGTGCTTCTCAAAATTAAGATTTCTAAGGCTAGGTAGTAGAACAAGTATACAGTTTTTAGCAGCTTTATTCATAATATTCCCCAAACTGGAAACAACCCAAATGTCCACCAGCAGCTGAACAGATCAACAAAATGTGGTATATCCATACAATAGAAAGTACTACACAATTAAAAACAAATGAACTACTGATTCTCAAACTACTGATATTCGAAGTCATTATGCTGAGTGTAAGAAACCAGCCACACAAAAATACTGTATGATTCCACTTATATAAAATACTCAAAAATGCAGACTAAAGTGACAGAAAGCAGACCAGTGGTTGCCTGGGGCCAGTGGTGAAGGGAAGAATGGCCTGCAAAGGAGCACAAAGAGGCTTTTGGAGGGATGAGAATATTTTGTACTCTGACTGTAATAGTGGTTTCATGGGTATACATCTGTCAAAAATCAGTAAATTGTACACTATAAATGGATGCAGGTTATTCTGTGTAAATTATCCTTTAATAAAGTTGATTTTTAAATTTTTTTAAAAAAGCATTTGCCCTAAAATAAAATTTAACATTCACAAATTTATACAGTTTTACAAAAAATGAGGTGCATTACACAGGATGTTTATATAAATATAGGACAGATTCAGGTCATGCTGTTAGTCCCTTCTGATTAATTTTGAAAATATCAAAACATTAGATTCAGAAGCGACCTTAAAGCTTAATGAATTACATCTTCTCATCCAATATGGAAATTGCCTTTAGGGGTGAGACAGTCATTTCAGCCCTGAGTGTCTACTGTTTAAGGAGTTTACTGCTTTTTAAGGCAGTAGATTCTGTGTTTTGGTAGCTCAGTTACAAAATTTTCTTTAATATTTACTAAAAATTTGCTTTCTTGTAACTTCCGCATATGTACTTGAATCTGTTCTTAGGGCAAAACAGGAAAAAATAAAGTGAGGAAAAATACAAACAAACGAGCAAAACCAAACACTAACCAAAATGCAGTAAAACACATTTCCTCTAACCTTCTAAATATTTGAGGTCCCCTACTGCATTCTCCTTAATACCACTTCTCTCTAAGCTAAATCTAAATACTTGTATTTACTTCTATTTTTTTAGCCTTATATAATACAGCCTATAAACCCTTGGTTATTCTGGTGACACTTTAAGAAACAAGATCCATTTAAAATGTGATATCCAGAACTGAGTAAGTGGTATGCTTACATCCTTTTTTGCCCTATTAATGCCATCTACAACTGTTGTAGCATTTTAGTTTTGTACATGCCATCAAACTTTTTGTCATACTGAATTTGTGGATTACTAAAAACCCAAGGGTTCTTAAACACAATCTGATATTAATTAAGCTCTCTTTCCTCCTGTGTTTTTAAATTGATTACTGAGTCTAAATATGAGATTTATATCTTATTTAAACATGCTTCCATATTTCATCTTGTAATAAATTATCTCTGATTTCAATCTATTAGAATTTTGATATATTTATCATATAAAGTATTAACAACTTTTGTCAATTTCAAATTTATTAATCAATATAGCTATTATCTACAATCATTCCATCAGTAACTGAGTACCTATTGTGGATTCAGTTATATTAGGTAGTAAAGAGACCACAATGGATCAAAATGGTCCTTATCTTCTTGGCATTCATAGACTAGAGCAGGAAACATATGTATAAACAAACAGTCCCAATTTAGTTAGATAAGTGCTGGTGAAAAGCTGTGCTCACTGAATACAGCCAAAGGAGGGTTCACAGAGGTAGTGATGCATGGCTAAAATTGACTAACTGAGGTCTTCAGGTAGAAGGCTGAGATTGTGGAAGAAAAGTTGATGGAAGAAGAAATAGCCATGTATAAAGGCATGGCTATCTAAAATACAGGTCCAAGGATAGAGATTCTATTGCATGTTAACCCTGATCTACCAATTGACATTCTTTGGATGTCTTTATCAGCTGCAAATTCACCCTATTACCCAGCTCACTGTTCTTTATTTTGTTCCCAAGATCCTCAAAAGAGAACTTGAAAAATGTGGTGTAAAATCATAATATACACTGTCTATAATAGTCGTCTCATCTAACCATTGAGTAGCCATAATAAAAATGGAAATAAAGTGAATGTGGCATGACACATTTTGAGGATATCATGCTGACTCCCGGGAGCATATTCTTCTAAGTACCCATTATTCATCACTTCAATGTCATTTTCTAGGATTTTATTGCTTGTCAACATCAAGCTGATTGGTTTGCAATTTTAAAAATTCATCTTCTTTTAATGCAAATCAAAACTACAATCAGGGGCTTCCCTGGTGGTGCAGTGGTTGAGAATCATCCTGCCAATACAGGGGACACGGGTTCGAACCCTGGTCAGGGAAGATCCCACATGCTGCGGAGCAACTAAGCCTGTGCGCCATAACTACTGAGCCTGCGCGTCTGGAGCCTGTGCCCCGCAACAAGAGAGGCTGAGACAGTGAGAGGCCCGCGCACTGCGATGAAGAGTGGCCCCTGCTCGCCGCAACTAGAGAAAGCCCTCGCACAGAAACGAGACCCAACACAGCCAAAAATAAATAAATAAACAAACAAATTTATGTGTTTATTTATTTATAAACAACAACAACAAAACTACAATCAGGTACCACCGCACAATGGTCAGAATGGCCATCATGAAAAAGTTTGCAAATAACAAATGCTGGAGAAGGTGTGGAGAAAAGGGAACCTTTCTACACTGTTGGTGGGAATGTAAATTGGTGCAGCCACTATGGAAAACACTATGGCAGTTCCTCAAAAAGCTAAAAATAGAACTACCATATGATCCAGCAATCTTACTCCTGGGCATGTATCTGGACAAAACTATAATTTGAAAACATACATGCACCCCTATGTTCACAGCAGCTCTATTTACAATAGCCAAGACATGAAAACAACCTAAATGTCCACTGACAGATGAATGGATAAAGAAGATGTGATATATATACAATGGAATACTACTCAGCTATAAAAAAGAATGAAATAATGCCATTTGCAGCAACATGGATGGACCTAGAGACTATTATACTAAATGAAATAAGTGAGAAGGAGAAAGACAAATACCATATGATATCACTTATATGTGGAATCTAAAATATGATACAAATGAACTTATCCATGAAACAGAAACAGACTCACAGACATAGCACACAGACTTGTGGTTGCCAAGGGGAAGGGGGAGGTCGGGGAGTGATGGATTGGGAGTTTGGGATTAGCAGAGGTAACCTATTATATATATGATGGATAAACAACAAGGTCCTACTGTATAGCACAGGGAACTATATTCAATGTCCTGTAATAAACCATAATGGAAAAGAATATGAAAAATTATATATATGTATAACTGAATCACTTTGTTGTACAGCATAAACTAACACAACATTGTAAATCAACTATACTTCAGTAAAATAAATTTTTTAAAAAAGGAAAAAAATCATCTTCTCTTTACTTTTTAAAGGTCAAAATAATGCTTTCTGATCTCCTTATATGACATCACCAATCCTCTTCCCATGTTTTCTCCAAGACTACCACCAGTAGCTCTTTCCATGGGAGGAGGAGTAAGGTTTTAATTTGTATTAGGTAAAAAGAACACATTCCTGTTGAGTAGAACGAGGGGCTATGTACCCAAATAGAGGTTAGACATTAGAATCACATGACAGCACTTCCAGCAAATCAGGTGTGGCCTCTGAATTGATTTTATTTATTTTACAATGAAACCACCATGAGTTGAGACTGCCTCTGAGATAGTCTAGAAAAGAATCCTGTTCCCATTAAACTTGAATAAATTTTGGTTGGATTTATGTCCTTTTTTTTTTATTAGTTATCTATTTTATACATATTAGTGATTGTATATATGTCAATCCCAATCTCCCAATTCATCTGGATTTATGTCATTTTAAAAGCCAGGATAGTTTCCTAAAAACAAGTGATTTAAATGTTTCAGACTGTATTTAGTTGTTCTTTATCCATCTGTGGCCCTCTAATGAATTTATGTCCTTCAGTAAAGAAGTGATTCTCTATTTCTGACTAATGAGTCATGGCAATGGCAGTGGAAGGGTTAAGAAGGTTAGCTGAGATTTGTTTCATTGTTTTTTTGGTGATTGCTTTTTGTCTAGTGAGTAAACAAGGTAATATAACTAGCGTCCTTTACTTATAGAGCAAAATAATGTTTATTTTACTTTTCTGGAATTGTACCCTAAATCTATGCAAATCTCCAATTTGCATCACCCACAAGCCTCCCTATATTTTGGCAGATTTTAACGAGCTAAATAGTTGGCATATATTTATATTCATATTGTAAATATATTTACAATTATAATTAAATGTAAAGACATGTATGCAAAACATAGACTTGGCTCAATGTTCTCTTTATAGATGAAATGTGATCGCAGAACTTGACAGTAGATCATTCACTGAGGGGAAAAGTGGTTGATCCTCCCCTTGTCTCTACTCTTCTACCCTTTGATGACATTGGTTATATTTCAAGATTCTGAATGCTGTAAGTGAACATTTTACTGAAGAAGCATCTTTACCTGTGGCAAAAATAAACGTGCCACCTAAAACTAACAGTCGTTCATGAGTTTCAATGAAGAGAAAATGCAAATGGTTAAAATAAATTCCATTATTTATCAGCAGTAAATCCAGTATTTTTTGGTAAAACAGATTTCACAGAAGCTCTACTTATGTTAGCTTTTCCTAAACCTTGCTACAAAGTGTCAGTTCTTTCTAATATATAATCAAGGGAATTTTGTGTTGGGAAGAAAACTTCTCATCTTTGTAAAGGACAGTTAGAGGAGAGGTAGGGAAAAACAAGAAAGACCATGCATGAGGATTAAGTGTAAGGGTATGAACTGAACGCATTTCAACCATTATTTTAAAAAGACCGATGTGAAAAAAAGGTCGTGTTTTGAATCAAGTGGAGTCTGATTTCCAATTTTAGAATATTTCCAAATTTAGTAATAACATGCATTATTCTGAAAATGAAGACAGAAATACAAAAAAGCCATAAGTAAGTCTGAATAAAATTCATCTACTGGTTTTTCTTTTTAAATTTCATAACTTTCTATATGAATCTATCAACTTGTGTTTCTCAACTCTTCTAACTAAAAGAAACTTCAACAAACTTTAATAATAATGAATTTAATCAAACTTTAGGTGAAATTTCTTACTGAAAGAGCCAACAGAGTTTGATTAGGTTGTGCCTAAATTTCATTTTTTACATAAAAATGAACAAAAGTACAACAGTTGAAATCCAACAACAAAAAAACCTTCAGAGGAATGAAAATGGTTATGTTTTCACAGATGGGGTTTATATTTATATGTATCTTTTCAACCTGGCAAATTTAAATCTAAGATACAAATTCAGACATAGTTTCCAAATGGTGAGGAAAGCCTAAAATATTGCCAACCCTACTGAATTAAATTATGGTTTTGAAAAATTACACTTTAAGGCCAGGAGGTTTCTTTCTTTTCTGAGGTTAGCTCTGAGGCAAGTGCCACCAACTTGTTAAAATAGTAATTATGAAAGTTTTGTATTGTCATAAAAACTCACACTTAATTTGGTCCTCATAACTGCTCTGGCCTGGTCTACTTTTCATCTTAGTCACTATTTATTCTCTGATTTGAGAGTAATGTTAAGCGCCACAAATGTTATGTTGAGAACGATAAAACACGCAGGCTAGTTTTTGTGAAGAGCTTACCTTTAGAGAGAAAAAAGAAAATGAAAATATCAAGCAGATAAAGAAAATATTGGTTTTTTTTGTTTTTTTTGTTTTTTTTTTCTTTTTGCGGTATGCGGGCCTCTCACTGCTGTGGCCTCCCCCGCTGCGGAGCACAGGCTCCGGACGCGCAGGCCCAGCGGCCATGGCTCACGGGCCCAGCCGCTCCGCGGCATATGGGATCCTCCCAGACCGGGGCACGAACCCGTATCCCCTGCATCGGCAGGCGGACTCCCAACCACTGCGCCACCAGGGAGGCCCGAAAATATTGTTTTTGACTTCATCTAGGAATGGTAGTATTGTCAGCAGACTCATAGCACCTTCCTCCCCAACACAATGGCTAGCCATGAGGTGAACATGCTCACAACATGCGTGGTGGCATTTCAACTGGGGAAATAGCTGATATATGGAGGCATTACAAGCAATACTTCTGGCTCCAACCCGGATATTTTATTGATACTTCCCAGTAAGGATCTGCACTTGCAGGAAGAATAGAGAGGAGAAAGAAAGTCATGAAGACAAAGAATTCTTGGTGATAGCATCCTGAGAAAGAGAAAAAAAGAACCAACTAAAGAGGCTCCGTGGAGCTCAGGAGTCCAGAATCTCAGCCTAGAAATTGAGTATCTGTTGAGCCACAGAGAACTCAACTCTCAGTTTGGTTATCATTCCTTTCCTATCACTGCCATGGTGAAGTGTCAGAAAGGAAATGTAAACTCCTTCCTCAAGGAGTACAATAAAGAACTGTTTCCTATGATTAAGTTCTGTTCTTCCCATTCCAATTCCCCTTAAAGATAATACTAATCACACACACACACACACACACACACACACACACACACACCTCTTTTTTTTTTTATCACTCTCCTCCTGTCCCTCTTACACCTTGCTTTGGAGTTGACTGGTGCTTTGCATTTCCAGTCATTTATCAAACATTGTGTAGACCCAAGGTTTTAGATATTAAATCATTCAGACTGTCAATCTACGTAGGAAGCACCCTCAATGTCTTTAAAATGCTATTCTGGAGCATTTAAAGAGAGCCATCTGCAATAAGAACGATCATTAGATGATGATCCACAGTACTGGGTCACAGATGGAGAAAGTAATAGTATTTGAGAGCCATTTTCATGTTAATGTTATAGATTACATATTAAAGAAATGTGCCAGTAATGAAGCAAAAAACAAAGAGGGCCATTGGAGAAGAACAGTTATGCTATTGAAAGCAATGATATAATAAGCAGAATGGCCCCAAGCCATCTGCTTTTAAAGCTCACCATATTTAGGCTGTTAGGACCATTCCATTGTCCATGGAGGTGCTATTCTGAGATAACAAGGAAGTGGGAAAAGCTAATATAAATTAAACTACTGTCAATAATTTTAAAAAACTTTATTATAACTTGTTTTTTTTCCCTACAAACAAATCTAATGCTCTCAGAGCATACCAGTGGGATAATATAAACTTTTTTGCTCTTTTTAGGGCATTAAAGAAGAGTTATGCCAACTTGAGATATTTACCATTTGTGTAAAAAGAAGCAAAATTCTTAAATACATAGATACTTGTGAGTGAAGAGACAAAAATTTCAGCTGGTTCTTTCAACCTTAGAATTATACCTCTAAGGGATATACAGGGAGATACACACACACACCAACATACATAATAAATACATAAGCAAAAAATAATTTAACAAATGGAGAAAATATTGGAAAATACCTCAATTGCTACCTTTCTAATTAGTGATCACATATGCACTACAGAATATATGACTAGTTAAAAGGAGTTAACTTTTCACATTTGGGATTTTTTGGTTTGTTTCTTAGTGTTAATTTATGCACATCACAACTCTGGAGAGACTAGAAAAGAAGCATAAACTATGGTGCTTACAGTCTTAAACTGAGGCTTTTAGATATTGATTTTCATTAATGCTCTCCTCTAAAATGGTTTCAGTCTTTTGTGCTTCCCAAATTAAAACTTTATCCTTAGGTTTTGCAATTTGGATCTTGTAAGGAGATAAAGAAGAAGAAAAAAAGTTTATGATTCAGGGGCATAATAAACTCCAGCTGGCGTATCATGAGCCTAGTTATGTCAAAATAAATAAATGATCAAAAATAATCTTATTAAAAAACATAATCATATTGGGACTTTGGAAAATAAATTCAGGTAAAACAAATGAAATGAAAATAGGAAGAATATTAAAATTCAGAACCTGATTGATTATGTATTAGCCAGATCAAAGCCTCTGGGTGATAATGAGCCACTGAACAGGGATTACCACCTGTCCTGTTCAACTAGCAGCTGGACCTACCAAGGATAGCTGGACAAGAACACTTATATAAAATTAGCCTTTAGAAGCATAAGCTAAGTTTTTTCACCTGCTTCTCAGTTCTGCATCTTTATCACTCATGCCAGAAGTAAAAAGCTTTATATATTTTGATGTTGTTTTGCCTTAGGGAAAACACAGCTTTGAACACCAATCCTCCCCACCAGCTTGCTACCAAGTAACAGAGGTTGTCTTCTAGACCTGATAAGCCAGGATGTCAGATGCACTTGGGCTTTCCTGTCACTGCCTCATCTTCTGCTCTTATATTTAAGCCTCACAAATTCTTTCAAAAGGCAGGAGAAGCACAAATTCTAAACAAAAACCAAATTATTAAAAGTCATTTATCCCTATACTCCTACTCATATATCATCATTTCATTGGCACCTATTTAAAATGACAACAGATATGCACACCTGCAAAGTTTATCAATTGATTTTGATTCAAGATGGTATGTTGAAAAATAAGGCACATGACAATATTTATTTGGTGCTCTAAACTGTTTTAAAGTCAGAAATCTGTTTTGAGAGGTATGATGGAACAAGTGAATGGGTAAGTCAAAAATAATCTACTGCCTTGCTGTTCAAAGTGTGGCTCACAGACCACCAGCAGCGGCGGCGACACCAAAGAGATTATTAGAAACACAGAATCTCACATCTCACTCAAGATTCTCAGACGACTCTTATGCACATTAATATTTGAGAATCAATGTTTCTCTGTGTTCAATCAGGACCTCTCTTTCTTTGTTCAATTTGTACTGGAATGCTTTTATTTGAACAATACATTTTAGCACAAACCAATGCCTAGGAAGTCTGTGTATTAAAACAACTAATACTTATGGGATGCCTACCATGTATAAGTGTAGCCCATACAGATTGCACATAAAGAGGAAGTTCAGCATAAGACTATTTATACAGGAGGTTTCCTGATATTAGGACATCTGTACATCTGTATAATGGAATAGCTTTTTTTCCCCCATTAGACTATAATCTGAAAGTTTATGTGCCTGAGATAACTGAGAATAGAATTTTTCTACTCCCACAATGCAAGGTAAAAGGTAGAAGAAGGGAAGAGGGAACGAGGCGGGAAAGGTGGCGGTGGCGGGGTGTGGGGGGGAGAGAGAGAGAGGGAGGGAGGGAGGGAGGGAGGAAGGGAGAGAAACACAGGAGAGAGAAACCAGGTGGCAAGTAACTGGCAGCAGGCACTCTGTATAATGTCTTGGACATAGCATGCCTTAGCAACTTGATGAGGAGTCCTTATTTCAAATCTGCACTTGGTGTAACTGCAGAGAGATCAAGAATTCTCATCAATGAGCATTAAAAGTTCTGATAGAAGAAAGCAACTTATGTGGCTCAAGACTGGAATAAAGCACAATGAAGAGGATCAATATAAACTGGATGTTGGGAGAAAAGTGTAATCTATAGCAGGATTGGGATAAAATCTTTTTCTGAATCTTCTAGTTCCTGATAAGGAGGAATTGACAGCTAAGATCAGAATGCCTTGGTATGCATTTAGTCATACACACATTTATTTATCTGTGTTTATTAAAATTTTTTAGTTATATGTTTTTATACCTAATCCGGTTTCTATTAAGTATATAGCCAATGGTAAACAATTCTCGTTTACATAGCATGAGTTCAGTCATTCTCAATGAATCTTTTCTGATGCTTTAAAGCCTCCAGTTAAAGTCTCCTTCAGGGACTCCCTGGTGGCACAGTGGTTAAGAATTCTCCTGCCAATGCAGGGGACACGGTTTTGAGCCCTGGTCCGGGAAGATCCCACATGTCGCGGAGCAACTAAGCCCGTGCACCACAACTACTGAGCCTGCGCTCTAGAACACGCGAGCCACAACTGCTGAGCCCATGTGCCACAACCACTGAAGCCCGAGTGCCTTGAGCCTGTGCTCTGCAACAACGGAAGCCACTGCAATGAGAAGCCCGCGCACCACGATGAAGAGTAGCCCCCGCTTGCTGCAACTAGAGAAAGCCCGCGTGCAGCAATGAAGATCCAATGCAGCCAAAAATAAAAAAAAAAAGTTTATTATAACTGACAGTACAGATATAGCTGTGTTTATTTGGTTGTTTAGATAGTTTTAAATGGAGAATAAATTCTAATTTTTGTTAGCTCCATATTGAATTTAAAAAGCAAATAGACTCTTTAAAGTTATGTTTCAGTTATTAATTTGCTTCAAAGAACACTTAAAAAAAGATTAACAGAAAAACATGTGAAAGTTTGAAGACCAGGCCTGAGCCCACTCAGCTGTCTCCTCTATGAACCTTTGAAGCGTCTTACATGAAATGACAGAGATTTCCAGACCTGAGTTAGAAAATGCTGGAACCTAGGCTCTAACACTGTGTGGTGGTGGAAAAAATCACTGCTGTGGTCTGAATGTTTGTCTCCCTAAAATTCATATGTTGCAATCCTAACCCCCCCCCCCACAAAGGTGATGGTATTGGTAGATGGGGCCTTTGGGACGGGATTAGGTCATAAGGGTGGAGCCCTTATCAATGGGACTTGTGTTTTTATTTCTTTTATATTTATTTATTTATTCTTTGTTGTTTGTAGCTTTGGGCTATTACAAATAAAGCTACTATGAACATGTGTGTACAAGTCTTTGTATGGATATATATTTTCTCTTCTCTTGGGTGTAAACCTAGAAGTGCAGTGGCTGGATCACGTGGTAGTTGTATGACTAACGAATAAACTATCACAATGTTTTCCAAAGAGTTACACCACTTTATGTCCTCACCAAAACAAGAGTTCTATTTCCTGTGTATGAGAGTTCCAATTCCTCTGCATCCTCGTTGAACACTTGGCATGTTAGCTATTTTATCTCTTTGTAGTTTTAATTTGCATTTCCTAACTGAGTAATGACATTGAGTATCCCTTATGTACTATTTACCATTTGTATATCTTCTTTGATGAACTGTCTGCATATTTAAAAAAATTGGGCTGTTTCCTCATTTATTTTTTTAAAATATTTTTAGCACTTTAAAAAATGTTTTTATTAAACGATACACATACAGAAAGTGCACAAATTATGCCACAGTGAGCAAACTCTTATAACCACCCCCAAATTAAGAAATGAATCACTACCAGCAACCCAGAAGCCCTGCTTACATCCCTCCCATAATTAGCCCCTCTCTCTTCCTCAAAGGTAACTATTATCCTGACTACAAATACCACAGATTAGTTTTAACTGTCTTTAAAATTTTTGTAAATGGGATTATATATTATGTATTCCTTTCCCTCAATATGTTTGTAAGATTTGTCCAATGTAGTTGTGTATAACAGTAGTTCCTTCATTCACCTTCAAGTTTCATTCACTTTATTTATACATTGGACCATTGATATAGATATGTGGATTTGGGGTTATTATGAGTATTGTTCTTATAATTATATATTTTATATAATTATATATTCTATATATATTATATGTCATATATATTTTATATATATCATTTTTTTCCACTTTTTCCTTTATTAATTTGAGATACCTTCCATTTACCTGCTTTCATAATCAGATGCATTTTTGTCTCTACTGATATTTGAAATAAAATACCAAATGTTTCCCTCATAAACATTCTCCTTCTGAATAAAATGATACTTTTAGACCACTTCATGTTCTTATAAAGGAGACCCCCACAGAGGTTCCTAGCCCCTTCCTTCTTGTGAGGACACAATCACAAATCTGCAACCTGGAAAAGAGCCCTCAGCTGGCATGCTGGCACCCTAATCTCAGACTTCCAGCCCCCAGAACTGAAAGCAATAAATTTCTGTTGTTTAGAAGGTATCCAGTCTGTGGTATTTTGTTACAGCTGCCCAAGCAGACTAAGACCTCACATAACCTCTTTAAATATCAGTATTGTTCACAAAAAAATGAGAACAATGCAACCTATCCTACATACCTTACAGTGTTTTTTTTAAGATTTAATGAGATAATACATACAGGGTACTTTATAAACTAGAAAATTAAATGATTATTTGATTTTTAGTTCAGTGAACTACATAAAAACACTACTTAACTCTTCATATAATATTGTCACTTATTATTTTATTTTCAATTATTTAACTATTTTTCTTTTATTCTAATTTCTTGAATTTTCCCTAGAAGAACAGATAAATAGGTAATGTCTTTGGTAATGGTGGTAATAATGAGATAATACCTAATCCTGAAATTAGCTGAAAAATTACCTTAGGCACATACTGATTCTCCAAATACATGAACTGTTGTATGTTAAATAAATACAATTTGAAAATGGTTTGATTATTCAAAGTTTTTATATTTTTAGTGTACTATTTTATACTTACATATAGGTTATTATACTACAAGACTATAAACCACAATCACAGCAGTCTCTATGCATTTTTGTGGTCTCCACTTGCCTAGTACAGTGGCTATAAATACTTGTTGAACAAGTGAAAACAATATTTTTAGAAAGGTGTTCCTATGGATAGTTTTTCATTCATCATGCTTCTATCCTAAGTATCTGATCTACAGATCTTAATCAAAAGTAATCTCAAGGGCTTCCCTGGTGGCGCAGTGGTTGAGAGTCCGCCTGCCGATGCAGGGGACACAGGTTCGTGCCCCGGTCCGGGAAGATCCCACATGCCGCGGAGTGGCTGGGCCCGTGAGCCATGGCCGCTGAGCCTGCGCGTCCAGAGCCTGTGCTCCACAACGGGAGAGGCCACAACAGTGAGAGGCCCGCATACCACAAAAAAAAAAAAAAAAAAAAAAAAAGTAATCTCAATTCCCTGAAAAAATTAAAAGGAATCTGAGATTCCTTCACCATATAAAACCTTGAAAATGTAACTAGGCAAAAAAACCAATAACCTAAAATGAGACTAACCAGCTTTACTTGAGAAAAGGTAGACTATGATCTAGACAACTGTAAAACTGACTTTTACAAATCAGTCCTTTGAAAGATCCAAAAAATACTAAGTTTCTTCAGACTCACAGACTTAGAAAACAAACTTATGATCACCAAAGGGGAAAGGCGGGGGGGGGGGAGAGATAAATTGGGAGTTTGGGACTGACATGTACACACTGCTATATTTAAAATAGATAACCAACAAGGACCTACTGTATAGCATACGAAACTCTGCGGAATATTCTGTAATAACCTAAATGGGAAAATAGTTTGAAAAAGAACAGATACATGTATATGTATAACTGAATCACTTTGCTCTACACCTGAGACTAACACAACATTGTTAATCAACTATACTCCAATATAAAATAAAAATTAAAAAGTACAAACTTCCAGTTACAAGTAAAGTAAGTACTAGGAATGTAATGTACTACATGATACATATAATTAACGTGCTGTTCAGAGAGTAAATTTTAAGAGTTTTCATCACAAGGAAAGACTTTTTTTCTATTTATTTAATTTTATATCTGTATGAGATGATGGATGTTCACTAAACTTATTGTGATAATCATTTCATGATGTATGTAAGTCATATCAGCATGCTGTACACTTTAAACTATACAGTGCTATACGTCAATTATATCTCAATAAAACTGGAAGAAAAAAATGCTAAGTTTCTCATCAAAATAAGATTTAGGGAAAAGCAAATATAAAAGCATGAGAGTAAATGAAAATATTCTAGCTGTTCACAGACTTGGGTGTTTTAAAATCTAAACTTAAAAAATATATGGTATCATTTATTTATCATTTATCAGTAAATGATAAACTAACAAATTCATATTCAAATGTGAGTTAAAATAAATAAATGTCAAATAGAAATGAATTTTATTATTTAAAAATAAAAATTATATCTGTGCTATTGTGCTTTTTTCTATTAGTTTGGAGTAAAAGTTGCAAACTAGCAATCTTTGGGCTAAATTTGACATGTACACATTTTGTTGAGCCCATACAGTTTTTTGTTTGTTTGTTTGAATTACTCAACACTTAACTATTCAGAGATTTTTTAAGAGTGATCTAAATTTCTGACCTCTCATTTAAAGGGAATCGTTTGGCTATATTGGACTCCCTTTCTTACATGGTAATAATTGGCTGGAGCTGACATTCACCACTCTGTAAACGGGCATGCATTCTGTAGTCCCCACCAGTTCTGACTAACTTACACTTGGCCAGCCTGGCTCATTTACATTAGCAAGCTAGCCTCAGTTGGCATTTAAATTTGCAGCCTCCGGTTAGAGCAGCAAGACTTGACCATAGCAATCTTAGGGTATCTTAATCTGCTTTAAGTTAACTAACACTGACACATGAAGAAAATGAAAATTGGAATAGCCCTATAATATTTAAGAAATTGGGGCTTCCCTGGTGGCGCAGTGGTTGAGAGTCCGCCTGCCGATGCAGGGGACACGGGTTTGTGCCCCGGTCTGGGAGGATCCCACGTGCCGCGGAGCAGCTGGGCCCGTGAGCCATGGCCGCTGAGCCTGCGCGTCCAGAGCCTGTGCTCCGCAACGGGAGAGGCCACAACAGTGGGAGGCCCGCGTACCGCAAAAAAAAAAAAATTTAAGAAATTGACTCTGTAATTATAAAGTTTCCCTTGTGGAAAACTTCAGGACCAGATCACATCACAGGCAGAAATACCAACCTTACATAAACTCTTCCAGAGAAGAGGCAGTACTTCCTTACTTCCTTTTATGAGAACAGTATCATCCTGATACCAAAGCTTGAGAAGAATTACAGACCAATCTCGCTAATGAACGTGGATGCAATAATCCTAAACAAAATATGAGCAAATCAAATCCAAAAATGAATGTTTAGAGTCATACATCACAACCAAGTTGGGATTATTTCAAGAATGGAAGTGGTGCTGGGCCAGCTGGATACCTATGCTGTAAAAAATGAAACAACTCCTATCTCAAAAGTGACACACACAAGAAAACAACTCCAAGTGGACTATATATCTAAATATGAAAGATAAAAAAATAAGGTTTCTAGAAGCCAGGGTAAGAGAAAATATTCATGATATTGGGTTAGGCAAAGATTCCTCAAATAGCACACAAAAATAATTAACTATAAAGAAAAAGCTATGTATTGGAAAGATCTATACATCAAAAGACACAATTAAAAGAATTAAAATGGAAGCTATACAATGAGAGAAGATATTTGTGACACATATAGTTTACAAAGGGCTGTAACTCAGAATATGTTAAATAAAAAACTCCTACAAATCAATAATAAAAAGAGGGATGAACCAATAAAAAAGTAGGCAAGTGACTGAATAGATACTTCACACAGGAGGATACCCAAAATGGCCAACAATACATGTAAAAATATTCAATCCCATAAGTAATCAGGGGGATGCAAATTAAAATCAATTGAGACTCTACTACACACTTATTGCAGTGGCTAAAATTTTAAAGACTGACTATATCAAGTATTGTTGAGATGTGAAGCAAGTACTTCATGTATGGCTAGTGGGAGTGTAAGCTGGTACAACCACTTTGGAAAAGTGTTTGGAAGTGTCTACTGAAGCTCAGCATATGCACACCCTCATACTTCCAGATATATACCCAACATAAATCTATGCACATGTGCACCAAAAAACACATAAAAGAATGTTCATAGAGGGACTTCCCTGGTGATCCAGCGGCTAAGACTCCGAGCTCCCAATGCAGGGGGCCTGGGTTCGATCCCTGGTCAGGGAACTAGATCCCCCATGCCGCAACTAAAGACACTGCATGCTGAAACTAAAGATCTCGCATGCTGCAACGAAGATCCCACGTGCCGCAACTAAGACCTGGCACAGCCAAAGAAATAAATAAATATTTTTTAAAAAAAGAATGTTCATAGAAGCCTTATTCATAATGTCTCCAAACTGGAAAAGAACCAAAATGTCTATTAGCCATAGGATAAATAAATTACGGTATATTTTTATAACAGGTTATCACATAGCAATGAAAATGAATGACAGCTACATGCAACAATGTGGGTTCATCTCATAAACAAAATGTTGAGTCACAGACACAAAAGTTTATAAACTGTATGATTCCATTTTTATAGAGTTGAAAAACAGGCAAAAGTAAACCATGGTATTAAAAACACAGGGTAGTGGTTACCTTTAGGAAAAGGGAGAAGTAGTGTTTGGAAGAGGGCACAGGGGTGAAGTGGTGGTTTCTGAGGTATTAGTAATGTATTATCTTTCCCTCCAACGTTTTTATCTTGAAACTTTCAAACCTACCAAAAAGTTAAAAGAATACCCATCAACCATTCACCTAGATACCATATTTGCTTCTATTCTCTCTCTCTCTCTTTCTTAGATAGATATATATTTGGATAGGTAGATGATAGATAGATAGATAGATAGATAGACAGACAGACAGACAGACAGATAGAGCCTCTTTTTGGGATACTGATAATGTTTTTATTCATGGTTCTAGATGGTAAACATGAGTGTGTTCATTTTGTGATGACTGCATTGCACTGAACACTTATCCCTTTTGTACTCTTTCTGAATGTGTTATTCTTCAAGTTAAAAAAAAATCTGATTTAAGCAACTTGTTTGAAAATGCCCTTGAAAACAATTCATTGAACACAACATATTACTCAAACAGTACAACCTAATGATTTGCTGTTGTTTTGACAGCATTTAGGAAAAACTACACCATATTTCTGGATCCATTTATTGAACAAAAATACTTTAGTGTAGTAATAAGGCTTAGATTAAAGTCACAGTGTCATAGCCTCACCTGCTGGTTGTTTTCCATAGCCATATTTTATACCTGCCTCTGGATTTATATGGAGACCAAAAATTTCCCCATGCTTGCTGCTTTTAAGATGTATGTAGGGCAGGACTGTTTAGGTTACAGAGTGAGACACAGGGCATGGTTTTAAGGGGTTGGTGGCAGTCTGGAGTAGATATCAAAGGGTCATATCAGTTAAGTGACTACATAAAACACAGTTCTGACCCTCAAACAAATGGTTAAACAAGCTAGCTAAAGAAAGAACGTAATATTTTCCAAAGCTTAGGTGAAAGTTGGAATGTCTGGCCTGGGGATGAAAGAGAGACATGAATATCAACATTTTCCCATTGTATTGCTTATCAGGAGGAATGAATCAACAACATGGCACAACAGTACAAGCCCTCAGCTTAGAGAAAAATGACTTACATCCCACCTTTTACTCCACAGTCAGTGATCTTAGGTAAATCAAAACATCTTAGAGCCTCAGTTTCCACAGCTGAGGAAAAATGAGGATAACCATATATGCTATTCAGACCCTTCACGGGACATTGCAAGAATCGAATGGGGTAACAGATGTGAAAAGGTTTTAGAAAGTACTATACAAACACATGGGACTACCTGTAAATTTCCTACCTGCACAACCATATGCCTTCTATTCCAACAACCATGGCTTTGTAGAAGTACCATGGGACCAGGTCTCATCAGATCTAGTTTTCTAGGCCAGTTTTAGCCACCTCACCAAAATTACTTTCCCCTTTGGACTTCCGTTTTCTTATCTATAAGGTGAAAAATTTGGGTTGGATAATCTCTAAGATTCTTTCTTCCTCTTACATTTCATGATTTTATCTCTTCACATCTGAGTAAACCCATTTCTGTAGTCTTATTAGCTGACTGTAGATACCAGACTGATGACACATTATAGAAGTGTGCTATCAGAGGTAAGTTAAAGGGCAAGGTTTCAATCCTAGGGTCTTTGGAGGAGAAGACCTGATCCCTTGAATGATAAGAGCAGAAAATGATCAATGAAGAAAGGTAAGAATTATCTGGTTTATGGCATGTTGAATCTATTGGCTTAAATAGAACTCAAATGTAAAATTCCTGTGCCGAGTGAGGTAGTGTTGACTGAACAGTGCTGATATAGGAGATGCTCTTAAAGTGTCCAGGGTGCATGTGTGTTTCAGTAGAGTGTACTTGAAATTGAGTACTTGTCTGTGTTTGTAAGAGACACTGTGAGTTAGCTTTCAGTATACTTCTAGAGTGTGTGAATTAGTATTATGTGTTGGTAATATACGCAATTGATTCAAATTTTTTTGGCTGCTCTATTCAGGGGGAAATGTGTTAAAATAAGTTAAGACCTATATACCAGCCAAAAAAAAAAAACCAAGAAACTCTTTGTTTTGAATATTGAGAATAAACTTACAAGAGAAATTTAACGTTCATGATGTAATAGATTCATTTGTATTACCTAAAGCTTGAAAGCAGAAGCCAAAGTCTTAAGCATACTCAGAAGCATGTGTTCTGGGTATGAGAAAAACAATCCAAAGGGCAGGAATGGAGACGCAGAGGTAGAGAACGGATGTGTGGACACGGGGGAGAAGGGGAGGGTGGGATGAATTGGGAGATTAGGTTTGACATATATACACTACCACACATCAAATAGATAGCTAGTGGGAACCTGCTGCACACCACAGGGAACTCAGCTTGGTGCTCTGAGACCACCTCGATGGGTGGGATGGGGGGCGGGAAGGGAGGTCCAAGAGGGAGGGGATATATGTATACATATAGCTTTGGAAAATATTACGTTCTTTCTTTAGCTAGCTTGTTTAACCATTTGTTTGAGGGTCAGAACTGTGTTTTATGTAGTCACTTAACTGATATGACCCTTTGATATCTACCCCAGACTGCCACCAACCCCTTAAAACCATGCCCTGTGTCTCACTCTGTAACCTAAACAGTCCTGTCCTACATACATCTTAAAAGCAGCAAGCTTCACTGTATAGCAGAAACGAATACAACATTGTAAAGCAAATATACTCCGATAAAAAAAAAAAATTTAAATAGAGTAGAAAAAAAAAGTGACTGTTTACAATGGGAGACATTAAAAAGTTTGGTAACTAACTCTTCAATATGTCCCTGAGGACAGACCAAAGATTTAAGATCAGAAGAAGCTATGAAGAAAATCTTCCTGAGGTGTTAAACATTGCACATGGACTATCCACAAAAAGGTGGGAGATCTCCTTCCTGAATCAGAAGAGAATAGATTCTTGTTGATGGGGAATGGTTTCAGTTCAGCTCTGCCATGGGAATAAATTGAAGGACTGCCCTACAACTGCATAGTTCTTTAAACTATATTTTGTAAGTTCTGTAACTATCCGTAAGTACGGCATCTAAAAATAAGACTGATAGCTTGAGGTCTCTTGGTTGTGAAAAACTACTGAAAGTATCACTGACAAGGCCCAACTTTTTTCATTTTCAAAAGCTAACGGTAACCTTTTTTTTTAATCCAGTGGATGATGACTTCAGTAAAGACAATTTTGTCAAGAGATTTTTATGGAGAACGGCAGTATACTGAATGATTCCCCTGAGAGAACTCTGTTTACTGCTCCCTTTACAGTGAGTGGGTCAAGAGACTCCGATTTCCAGCACAGAACTATTTTAGAGGCATCTTTCTAAACTGATCCAAAGGCAGACAAGCGGGTCCTAATGTTACAAAGAAGTACTCTGAGCTAAGTGAAGGGATTACAGCTGGACAAGCGCTCATAACTGCAATCACCGCTCACACGAATCATACTCATAATATTCCTAGTGCCAAGTCATAAATGTTGTCTCATCTCACCCTATCGGTAGAACTTTCTTATTGGCACCAGGCTTTTCATTATCCTTTAGGATTCATGCTCCACACATGGACTAGCATGGCTCTAAATTGGATTAAACCTTAGAGCACCAGAGGTCAAGTAAGATCTTTCTAAACCACTAGCTATTCTTAATCACTTGAGTTTCTATGTCAAAACACATACTTTGGCATTTGGAGAGTGATCAACTCTTAAGAAAATTAATCTTTTCTGAAGTCTGTACTTAACTTTCCTGACCCTGATATATTTGTATATACAGGAAGCATGGCCACTTGCAAACGCTAATGTCTCAGCCAGGGAAATTAATTGACAAAAAACTGGAGAAAAGGGCCTGCAAATGAAAGTCTATGATTATATACTACATCTGTAACTGTACTACCTGTATCAGTTTATACCCCACATTCCTCATACAGTGGTAAAGTAAGCCTTGTCCCATGCACTCTATGCCTAAAAAGGAGAAGAGAGCAAAGGCTGAATAAGAGCAAGGGGTTTAGATGTAATCCAAAGGCCGCTATCCTCACACTGACAGAGCAAGTGACTAGTAGTGGATGTGAGAACCCTCTGTTTGTGTGGTTTCTTTGGAAATCTGTAGTATAATTACTCTTTGAACTTATATGTATAAGATAAAACATCAGAATATTGAGGAGAAAGATACAATGTTTGGGGGTTATTTCCATTGGGATTCTATCTAGTTTTGGGCTTTGGAAGATCTGTTGGAATGAAAAGCTAACTTTGAAATCTTTCCTTTATGTGAGAGAAAAAGCAAGATAGGTGTTGGTACCCTAAGGTCAGTGGTGGTTTTCACAGTAGTCAGTCACAGATCCCTGCTTAATGGGTTTGAGTTATCCTTACACAGTGCATATTATGAACACAGATATCTGATTGGTTTGTACTGCCTCTCAACAGGGTCATGGCAGTTGGAAAATATAAAGTAAAAGTTCTTTTCTGGTCACCATTTGATGACCAGCGTGGATTAGGCAAAGATTGGGTGTAGCACTGAAGTGGCGGGTGTATATGTACATGAGCATAGCTATGAGTTCGATGGTCCTACTGTCCTGGAGCACACAGTGGGATATGTGGTTTCTGGGAGTTGCTACCTTTCAATGCCACAAAAACACTGGGTTACAGCCCAATGACTGAGTGGCTCAAGTTGGCTGAGTGGCTCAAGTGATCTAGAGACTCATCCAACTGTGAGACAGAAGTGATCATAGCACAAATGCACCCCTAACTGAGAGCTATGTCCTCCGCTCCATTTTGTTTTGTTAGTGTGGGCTAGCACAGGCTTGTCTCCAGGCACTTGAGTGGAATGTACAACTTCTTGTCCTTACATGTAACAGGGAAGACAGCTATGATTCATGTTGAAATGTAAAAGGTACATGCATACCTGTCTACATCCAAGCTTGGGGCAACACTTCTAGGTTTGAGCTCTCACATTTTTGTAAAATAAATGAAAATTTCATAATTACCTACTACTAGTGTGATTTAGAAGCAGCTGGTAGGTCAATATGATACTCTTTTTATGTATTTTAGTACTGAGAAAAAAAGATAAATGCTAGATATACCACTGTTAAAGTTTCCCAGACTATTACAATTCAAACAACACACACACACACACACACACACACACAAAGTAATAATGTGATACCATTGCTTGAGACTCAGCTAAGATAACACTGGTCTCTATTTGACTCACTTTTTAATTCTACCTAAGGATGAGTGAGAATAATCATTGACCTGTATCTACAACATGGTTCTATTTTTTTTTTTTCTAAATGAGTTCGCTAGTGGATCTTACAGCATAAATCTATTTCCCACGAATTAAATGCAAAAATCATGAATGCGTATAATGCTTTTAGTTTGAACCAAGTATTTTCATGAATACAGATCCTCTCTGTCCACATAGGAAACCGTATTGGTGAGCAGCGGGTTGGCAATGAGTAAATGCTGCTCAGCAGGTCAGACATGTACAGCTGGAGGAAGATCATGAAATTTAGCTAGTATACTAGAGAAAACACAAATCTGGAAAGGAGACGATCCACACTGCAATTAAAAAAATTCTACATAAGACTTAGAAATCTAGTATGGTACACATGCACACAAGAAACATAAATATCTACCAAGAGAGTTTAGTAGGCATCGCCTCTGAAGATTTTCTTTCTTTTTTTGGAAAACAAAACACAACAAAACACCTCCTGTTGCCCTGAATGCTAATGATGGAAGACTGTTGCTATGGAGATGCTAATTTCAACACTGTTGCCTGTGGACTTCACATGAACTCCCTGTTTTAACTTCTGCAAATGTCACTTACAAAATGAAAACCCATTAATGATTAGCGAGGGCACAATGTTCCACTTTAATTAGAATAATAAGGAATGCTGATGCACAAAGTACAGGTTTGTGAATTGCTACTGAGTCTACAGTGTCAAAATTAATTACTACCAATGAGGATGTGGTTTTTAAATTTTTTAAAGGAAGCTTTACATAGAATAGTTGTATTTTGACTTAAAAGGAATTAAAAACTCTCCGTATTTTAATTTGAAGGTTAAAAAAACCCAAAAAGAACATCTCCCAATAGTACATATAAAAACTAACTGTAAAGAGCAAAACAAATTACAAGCAAGGGTCAGATATTTCTAACTGAATAAGAACTGAAGAGAAACCAACTAATTGTTAGTTTCTTAAAAAGGCAGGGGGAATGATGGAGATAAGTCGTTTAAATACTTAAAAACTACATATCTGAGAAAGAGCACTGCATATGACAAATATTCTGATGCTGGATATATTCTGATTTATGTGTTCACACAAGGGAATACAGAGAAGACCTAACGCAACTGGAAATAGACAAGAGGCAAAAAAATAAGTTATTTTCTATCTGATGGCAAAAGATTAACTGACCTTAAAACAAAGATTTTTTTTCCACCTGCACAAATTTTGAAGTAAAAGCTAAAGATGAATTGGGAGGGGTGTATTCCATATTTAAATGTTTCTACATGGGTTGCGACAAAGGTTTCCTTGGACAATTTTTTTAAAAATAAATTTATTTATTTATTTATTTAGGGCTGTGTTGGGTCTTTGTTGCTGCTCACGGACTTTCTCTAGTTGCAGAGAGCAGGGGCTACTCTTCATTGCAGTGCACGGGCTTCTCATTGCAGTGGCTTCTCTTGTTGCAGAGCACGGGCTCTAGGTGTGCAGGCTTCAGCAGTTGTGGCTCGTGGGCTCTAGAGCGTGGGCTCAGTAGTTGTGGCACACGGGCTTAGTTGATCCATGGCATGTGGGATCTTCCCGGGCCAGGGATCGAACCCATGTCCCCACAATTGGCAGGCAGATTCTTAACCACTGCACCACCAGGGAAGTCCCCTTGGACAATTTTATTTTCGATGATCTAAATTGTCATTCTGGGGCTTCCCTGGTGGTGCAGTGGTTGAGAGTCCGCCCGCCGATGCAGGGGACACGGGTTCATGCCCCGGTCTGGGAAGATACCACATGCCGCGGAGCGGCTGGGCCTGTGAGCCATGGCTGCTGGGCCTGTGCGTCCGGAGCCTGTGCTCCGCAGCGGGAGAGGCCACAGCAGTAAGGGGCCCGCGTACCGCAAAAAAAAAAATAAATAAATAATAAATAAATAAATAAATAAATAAATAAATAGTCATTCTGGGTCATCCTCTAGTCAGTGAAATAATTTTGTGCCACTGACACAACTAATTAAGTACTGGTGGTGTTTTTACCAGATGTATAAAAGGAGCAAAACACATTTTCAATATTAAACAAATCTTCCTATAGAAGTTCCAAACCTGTGGGCTCTGGAAAGACAAGATGAAGGGGAATGACACCAATACTCTATATATTCTCTAGAGTGATCCTCGAAAAACACCCCATCATGTTCTGGGTCTTGAGCCAAGCAATATTATAGGGCCTGTATACAATGATCAAATTACCTGAGTTACTGAGGTGAACGTAGAATTTGCCGTGGTCTTACTTGCCTGCCTGATAATAAGCCAAGAGTATTTCACTTGGGAAGACAGCTGACATCTGTCTTCAAAAGGGTAAAGTAAGAACTTAGAGCACCATTGTATTTTAGTATAAAGTTGCATCGCTCAACAAAAGGTAGGATACAAAACTGTATAAACAATATCTTCTGTATTTTATTGGGAAATTAAAAAAAAACTGGAAGAAGACATTACCAATATGTTCATAGCTGTTGTCTGGGTTGTTATGGGCGATTCAAAATTTTTTTCTTTATCCTTTTCTGTGTTTTCCACAGTAAACATTTATTATGTTTGTTATAAGAGGGAAAACTTAGAAATATTAATTTTCCAAAATCTTGATTGGACTTCGAGTTTCAACTGAGAGATGTAGAGAGCTACAAAGAGGTAGCTCCCATACTGACAACAAGAAAAAAGTTGGATAGGTAAATTAATGACTTTTCATCAACCTATCAGAGAAATGAGGTCATAGGACAAACAAACCACCCTGAAATCTGAAGAGAGTCATCTTCACTAAGACACAGGGCCTGAACATTTGGATACCTGGGGCAGAAGCCACCAGATGCTATATAAACTGGTAGAGAGATTAAATTCCTGGAGGCCATGTGAGGGTGTGAGAGTGTGAAGCTCCTGGGGCCACAGTCATAGCGGGGTTCCCGACTTTTTGCAGGTTCCTTCCTCTAGGAACTGGACCAGGCTCTCACAGGGAGAGGGCATGGGGAGAATCTGGAGAAAGCCCTCTACCCTGAGTGGTGCTGATTGGGGAAAGGTCACAGCAGCCAGCCACTGTGAACCTGCCCAAACTCTTCTCCCTTAAGGAAGGAAAGGCTTAATCAGCAGAGGGAAGGACATCACTTGAGGGCACTGGTGAAACATCATGACAGTTGAGGTAAGGGAATACCACCTAGATCTAGACGCCTCTCATTTCACTTAGGTGAAAAGAGAAAAGAAAGGAAAATAAAGGCTTAATCTGTAGGGGAAAGGGCCTCAGAACCATAGACTGAGAGCAATGGTGGACACTCGCTGCAGCCAGAGGAGGGGAATGGGAGGTTGAGGAAGTTCTTCCCCTGGAGGAGGCCACACCCCTAACATCCAGGCCAACTGTGTATTAATCAGAACATTAGAGAATGCCCCTGCCCCATGCTCCATCACCACACTAACAAGCCTCCAGTAATAAAACAGGGTTACCAGAGGAATTTGAAGGCTCTGGTGCCCACAGTAACAACGTATCTCAACGATAACCACAGCAACACTTCAAACACAGTCCATCTCCCAACCAGATTAAGATAAATCACCACAATAAAAGTCTATTTACCTCAGTATCTACTACTCTATACAAGATATCTGGCTTTCACCCAAAAAAATACAAGGCATGACTTAAAAAAGAAAAATCACAGTCTAAAGAGACAAATCAATCATCAGAACCAGGCTCAGATATATTTCAGATGCTGCAACTATCAGACAGGAGATTTAAAATAATCATAATCAATATGTTAAAAGCACTAATGGAAAAGGAAGACAGTATGTAAAATCAAATAGGTAATTTCAGCAGAGATGGGAACTGAAGAATGAATCACATGGAAATGCTAGAAATCAAAAACACAGTAACAAAAATAAAGAATGCCTTAAATGGACTCATCTGTAGATTTGACACAGTCAAGGAAAGAACCAGTGAACTTGAAGATAGGGTAATAGAAATTACATAAACTGAAAAGGAAAAAAGTGAAAAAAATTCTTCAGTTTTAATACAAATGTAATAGTTTTCCAGTATTACTTTGGTATCTAGAAAAGAGATATTTGTCAGATTAAATAACTTTGGTGCAGTTATGCTGATCAAGTATAAAGAACTAAGAACTGAAGAGTTTATTCACAGAAGTAAGCTCTGCTAGGCAATCAAGTTGGTACAAAGTATTTAATGGGCTAGTGACATTCCACTTGCTTATAATGATGTATTTTTTAAATGTTTTAGAGTAAGAGTTTTAGGAAATAAAAAAGGTCCAGAATACAAAGTGACAAGAATATTTTCTCCCACTGCCCAGAATTAGTAATGGTTAACACTTGGTCATTGCATAAAGTTTCCGTTTAAACAGAATAAAACATTGAAGATGAAACTCAGGTCCCCTTTGATGCCCCCTCCCTTACACTACAACTATTATGATAACTTTGATGTATATTTTTTCAGGCTTTTAAATTATTTTATTCTATTGTTTTTTTAAAAATTGTTTTTAATACTATAACTGCCCTTCAAAAAGTAAACAGCTTTAAAAATTGTCCTTCCAAAGTTTAGCATTAGAATCTCACTCACACCCATGGTTTCAGTTACCAGTTATATCCAAATGCAGTCTAAATTAATAACTTCAACCAAGACCCACCTACTTCTCTTTTGAACTCTAGACACATATTATCTGTCTACCTGGCAGTGCTTCTTGGATGTAACAAATCACCTCAAACTCAAATGTCAACAATCAAATTGCCACCCCAAATCTGGTCTTTGTTCAGCGTTCCCTACCTCTCTCTAAAGTATCATCAACTGTCTGCTGCCCAGAAATCTAGGTGTGACCCCTCGACATGTTTTTCTTCTTTGCAACCCCTGCCCATGTTTATCTATCCTCGAGCCCTAAAGATTTTTACCTCCTAAATTTCTCTCAAATCTCTCTGCTTTTCAACAACTCCAACCCACCATTATCATGGTCCAAGTACCATCATCTCTCACCTGGATTTCATCAGTAAACTTCAAATATTTATATCCATGTGGTCCCCATCCAACTGCATCAGCCAGAGAGCTTTTCAAGTTTTCTCTCCATCCCCTCCAACAATAGTCACACTGTCATTCTAATTCCTTATATTGGACCAGTTCCCTTCTGCTGAAGTGCCTTGACACATTAACTTCCCTCTTTTCAGTGTTAATACAGTAAGTCCCCTACATACAAACCTTCAAGTTGCGAACTTTCAAAGATGCGAACGTGCGTTCGCATGTCCGATCACATAAGTTAGTTCACATGTCTGGCGTACACTGTCAAGTGCGTTCATCCTCTACAAGTGGTTGTGCTTTTGTGTACTTTACTGTAGGGTACTGTATAGAGCACAGTAGTACAGTATCTTTATTTCAAGCCCAGGATGTCTGGAAGCAAGCGTAAAAGCAGCGGTGATGTAACTGGTACTGCTAAGAAGCACCAGCTGTTGTACTGTACTACTGTACTTTTCAAGATACTGTACGTAAGATTAAAAATGTTTTCTTTATTTTTTGTGTTTGTTTTTTATGTATTATTTGTGTGAAAAGTATTGTAAACCTATTACAGTGCAGTACTATATAGCCGATTGTGTTAGTTGGGTACCTAGTCTAACTTTGTTGGACTTACGAACAAATTGAACTTACGAATGCACTCTCGGAAAGGAATTCGTTCGTATGTAGGGGACTTACTGTACTTATTCACACTTAGTATCTCAACTCCATTATCTTCTCTCTGGCTATTCTTTGAAGATAGCATGGGTATTACTTACACAAAGCTATCCTCTACATCTAGCATGTATACTATGGCAAATAAATATTTATTGAATAAATGAATCCATCAATCAGTCAAGAGCATATCTTTAAATAACTACCTGAGGTTTTTCTTAGGCAAGGAGAAACCAACCATTTCTTTTTTTAAAAATTATTTATTTATTTATTTTTGGCTGTGCTGGGTCTTTGTTGCTGTGCTTGGGCTTTCTCTAGTTGCGGCAAACGGAGCCTACTCTTCATTGTGGTGTGTAGGCTTCTCATTGCAGTGGCTTCTCTTGTTGCAGAGCACAGGCTCTAGGCACGCAAGCTTCAGTAGTTGTGGCTCACGGGCTCTAGAGCGCACACTCAGCAGTTGTGGCTCCCGGGCTCTAGAGTGCAGGCTCAGTAGTTGTGTCGCACAGGCTTAGTTGCTCCGCGGCATATGGAATCTTCCCGGACCAGAGCTCGAACCTGTGTCCCCTGCATTGGCAGGCGGATTCTTAACCACTGCACCACCAGGGAAGTCCCCAACCATTTCTTAAATGCATTAAACAACATTTTAACATTTGTGTCAAATTTTGAAAGCAGTAATAAATAGCAGTTTCTGTTTTTACAAATATAACTGAGGTTAAACAAAATATACTAAGTAAAAAATAACTTCAGGGCTTCCCTGGTGGCGCAGTGGTTGAGAGTCCGCCTGCCGATGCAGGGGACATGGGTTCGTGCCCCGGTCCGGGAGGATCCCACATGCCGCGGAGCGGCTGGGCCCGTGAGCCATGGCCGCTGAGCCTGCTTGTCCGGAGCCTGTGCTCCGCAGCGGGAGAGGCCACAACGGTGAGAGGCCTGCGTACCGCAAAAAACAAACAGACAAACAAAAAAACTTCATACTAAATTGGCTAATTATGGGTGAAACTGGCCACTTATGCTTCAACAATGATCAGAGACACCCTTATAAACTATGCCTCTTTAATGAATAATAACACATTTTATAGTTTTATGCCTTCATTTTAGCATTTCAGAACAGTTCACAAATACACCGATTAATCTGCAATGGTATTGTACTCTTATGTTACAGACCAATTCAAGGAAGTAACAGCACAGCCGATTTCAAAAGCACAGGGAAAATTCTTGGATGCTTAAGACAACGCTCTCTACTTCTTGCACCTTGTTTATATGTTTTTATAGTCTTATATAGATCTTTAATATAGAATTAAAATAAAAACAAAGATAATTATTTTAGCTATTTTATTTAAATCCTTTGCAAATTTATTACTCAATTCATTTATTTTGGGGGCAGTTTTTAAAATTGTAGTAAAATATACATAACATGAAATTTATCATATTAACCATTTTAAGTGGACAATTCAGTGGCATTAAGTACTTTCACAAGTTTGTACAACCATCACTGCTATCCATTTCTAGAACTTTTCATCATTCCATCGTTCCAAACAGAAACCCTGTATCCATTAAACTATAACTCCCCTTTCCTCTTCACCCACTTCCTAAGCAGGTAACCACTAATCTATTTTCTTTCTCAATGACTTTGACAATGGTAGGTACCTTATGAGTGGAATCACAATATTTGTCCTTTAGTGTCTGGCTTATTTCACTTAACATAATGTTTTCAAGGTTCATCCATGTTATAGGATGTATCAGAATCTCATGCCTTTATAAGGCTGAAGAATATTCCATTGTATCTATTATCACATTTTTTCCTCTAGTCATCTGTTGATGGACTTTTGGGTTGTTTCCCACCTTTTGGCTATTCTGAATGGTGCTGCTATGAACATTAGCATACAAGTATCAGTATGAGTTGCTGTTTTCAATTCTGTTGGGTATATACCTAGAAGTGCAATTGGTGGATCACAGGGAAATCCTATGTTTAACTTTCTGAGGACCTACCAAACTGTTTTCCACAGTGGCTGCACCATTTTACATTCCGACCAGAAATTTCCAATTTCTCCACATCATCATGAGCACTTTTTGTTTTCCTTTTTGGTTTTTTTTTTTTTTTTTTTTTTTTTGACAACAGCCATCCTATTGAGTGCAAAGTGGTATCTCATTGTGGTTTTTTTTTTTTTTTTTTTTTTGCAGTACGCAGGCCTCTCACTGTTGTGGCCTCTCCCGTTGAGGAGCACAGGCTCCGGACGCGCAGGCTCAGTGGCCATGGCTCACGGGCCCAGCTGCTCCGTGGCATGTGGGATCCTCCTGGACCTGGGCACGAACCTGTGTCCCCTGCATTGGCAAGCGGACTCTCAACCACTGCACCACCAGGGAAGTCCCCTCATTGTGGTTTTGATTTACATTTCTACAATGACTAAATGTTGAACATCTTTTCATGGGCTTAATTCCTTTTTGAAGGTTGTTTCCATTCTACTAGAAGCATTAAACATTTTGAATAATCAGTTTTAAGTCTTGGAAAAAATTTGCCAATTTAAAATATGCTAGAATAGTTAATAGCAACTACCTGCCTCCCTGGATCATTTTAGGCCCCAAGTCCTATTTGTTCCATGTCTATGTCCTCCTCTAGGAGTTCCAGGAGAGCCGGGGCTATGCCTGTATTGCTCATCACCAGATTTCTGGTGTCTAATACAGTATCCGGCACAGTAGCCCCCAGTAAATATAGTTTGGTTAATCAGTTTAGCAAATCTACTAATGAACACATCTGCATTGGGCAGAGCAGAAACAGGTTTAACATTGAGAAGTCCTAGGGTTTTCTCTCTCATCCCAGTGTATGACATCCCATCCCATGACTCTAAGAAGTATACATAGGTTGATGACTCCAAAAGCTATAGCCCTTGGCCTGACCTCTTCCTTGAGCTTCAGATTCATATTTTTCAGCTGCACACTTAGGTATCCAACAGATGCCTCAAACCCAGGCATTTCCAGGATTTCTATATAGAAGAGTGGCTATCTAGTTGACAAGCTTATCCTTTTGTTCAGATCATATGTTTGCTTGTTGTTGCTGGGGGTAAAGAGTGGCCGGTGGGCATTACTGAGACCAAAAGCTCTCCAAGTCACCCCTTGGTGCTGCCAGTGGTGTCTAAGACAGACCTCTTGTTTTTGCTACCAAACTTGTTGATCTTCAGGTACCTGTTCCAGCCAAAAGCCCAGGAGACATCTGCATTGCCTTCGTTCCCTTACTCCTGACCTCCAGTGCATCAGCAAGAGCTGCTGACTGTTCCCAATATATATCCCAACCACTTCTCAAGAGGTCCACTGCTACTACTTTCCAGATCTAATCTACCACCAGTGCTTTCCACACACCTAGCTGGTCTCTCTGTTTCCACTCTGGCCCTTCCTATTTCTTCACCCCTTTTCCACATGTTCCACCAAGTATATTCTCATAGCAGTCAATTAGGTCCTGCCAATCTAGTCTGGTCTCCAACTATACTATAACAAGGCACCAGTGTAAAACATAACAAAAGCAAAACACCTCCATGAAACTTTACTTGGGACATTGTGTTTGTGTTTCAAAAGTTTTCCTCTTTGGGGCTGCAGAAAAGTTTATGCAGGGCTTACCTTCAAGAGCCTTCTTATTTACAAATCAGATATATTTTCCTATTTGTAACAGAATTGAAAGTAAGGTTTGGCAATAAGTATACTTTACACTGTGAACATTGAAACAAGCAAACAAAGCGTGTTGTCTGCCAAAATGCTTTTCGTTTTTGTTGTTATTCACGGTTGTATGATTTGAGCTATTGTAGAAAGACAATCGGAGGAAGGCCCAGGCACTAGGGCATTTAAAGGATTGTCTTTCTTTGTAAAGGATGCATGAAACTTGGAAACTGGAAAAATACATTTACTGCAATGCTCAAAGTATCAAGAATTGCCCAACTGGGGTTTATTTTAAATTAGTTTTCAAATTTAAAGATAACGGGTTTAAATTATACCTTTATAGTTTATATTATACACTTAAGAGTGGCTTGTATATTTTCTGATTGGCTTATAAGCAGACGTGACACTACTGTGTTCAGGATCACTCCCCTTATTTCCCAGAATAATGAAGTTCAAAGTGCAGTGCAATTATGTAAGGGCATACATGCTATTTCATAACACCTATAGAATTTATATCTTTAGACACTTGTGCCTAAATATAATCTCATATCGATTTATTATTACATCTCTGCCTTACTTTGGTGTTTTACATCCCAAATTGAATTTCCCACAGAGTTCCTTAGGTGTATTATTAATCTATACAAGAACAATAATCTACTCACTACAGCCACCACTATTAATAGTCTTTGTAATCATTTACCATGCCTCTATTTTTAGTTTGTAGTACATATATTTAGGCAAGGAGAAGCAAAAAAGAATCCTCAACTGACAGAGTACTATGAATAAATTCAGTAGAAGGTGGTATAGTCAAGCATGCAACTCTGAATAAAGTTACTGTCTTCGAGAATTATATCCAATAATCCTAAGTACACTTTTCTTCACTCTGCTGCTTATAAAACTTGGTGATAAAGGTTTCTGTTCACTACAGAACTAGACGTTATTTGGATAAAAATATTGCTGGTCTGGGATTCATGCTTCCCCAAGCAATACTGATTTGCTGGGGATTATTTTCCCCAGCTTTTTATTCAGTGCTTGTAAGTTCAAATATTTTGTTTATTTTTTCCCAGTGCTTTATTGAATTAATTCTATATTTTTGGGGCCACAGCAACTATTGTAAAGGTATGGCTCAAATTGCCAGATGATATTATTCAGTATTCTTCTGCTTATCCCAGATCCTTCAGACACAGCTATTTTTATACATTCTATTAGACATCAGGATTTTTAGGTTTTAATTTTAAAGAAATGTTCCACAACTGAGCCTTCTGATATACCCTGAGTTATAGTTACAGTTACAGTCAGATAACTTCTCAGGAAAAATGACTTTGTAGTTTGAACATGTTTTCTCCATCCTTCCATATTAATTTTTTCCAGTTCACAACTCAAAACAAGATTAGTAGGCTTTGAATCTACCAGCCGGTATAGAAAGATCAAACATCTACCTCAACCCTGCTTCCTTTCAGCTTATACATCTTCTTCTCAAGCAATGCATTCAAGGACTTGGAACATAATTGGCAATTTTGTTGATGATGAATGAAGCTGAGCAGAGTAAGGATGACTTTTGCTACTCTGCAGTGCTTACAGTAAAAAGAAATGGCTTGGCGGCTGCATATATGAAATATAAGTTAGATAAACAACTCTAAGTTCCTTGACAATAAAGTCTATTTAAAAAGGTATCATGTGATGACTTCCGCCCCTACCAAAACAACCACAAACGAAACAAAACTCTATCAACATTGACATTTATGCAATTAATATATTTTCTATGTGCTTGATAAATGACATCTAGTATTTATCAGCAAATGGCAAGGACTGGTTGAATATAATTGAATTCCATACTTGAGGTCTTTTCTTCCCCACTGGATGTCATTATGGCTCTGCCGTAATGTCTCTCTTAGATTCTACCACCTACCTCATCCCAACCTCTTTCAAAATCTTTTACTATTAAGACATAAGCTTACATGCACTCACCAAACAACCTTAGCTCCTGAGATAGCCTGTGTGTTTTGACAGAAATAGAATTTGAAGGCATTTTCCTGAGATATCCTCACAACAGTTTTGGCAAAGGAGCTGCTAAAGGAATACATTCACTTAAAAATGCTTTTTCTAGGGCTTCCCTGGTGGCGCAGTGGTTGAGAGCCCGCCTGCCGATGCAGGGGACACGGGTTCTTGCCCCTGTCTGGGAGGATCCCACATGCCGCGGAGCGGCTGGGCCCGTGAGCCATGGCCGCTGAGCCTGCGCGTCCAGAGCCTGTGCTCTGCAACAGGAGAGGCCACAACAGTGAGAGGCCCGCGTACCGCAAAAAAAAAAAAAAAAAGGTTTCTCTAAAATAGCAACTTTCGAAGATTTTCAGTTTATAGACAGTTCAACAAGGCATCCAACCTCATTAAGTATTTCTCTCTGCTCTCAACCAACTGAAACACAGAAAAATGAATGAACTGATGGTTGAAATTGTTTCCAAAATATAATGTAAACAACTGTAATTCCAGTTAGATTACATAGAATAAAAACATTTTATGGAACACCTCTAATCTGTTATTATCTGTTCCTTTATAAGAATGCCTATTAGGATCAAAGCTAAGTTCTCAAGGATGTGTTTAATCCTCAAAATCAAACAAAACAAATTTTAAGTATTTATTCTCAATTTCTTATGTCTGAGATAATAAAGTGCTAAGAATGATGCAAAGATGCATAATGCACACGTGTCATCAAGGAGTTTACAGCTTAATTGGGGAGACAAGTGACCTGAAAATTAACAATATTTCGAGTTAAACAGTGAGGGAGGGAGACGCAAGAGGGAAGAGATATGGGAACATATGTATATGTATAACTGATTCACTTTGTTATAAAGCAGAAACTAACACACCATTGTAAAGCAATTATACTCCAATAAAGATGTTAAAAAAAAAGAGCTAAACAGCAAAGATGACTTAGGACTTCAAGGTAGTTACAGAGGTCCTTGGTACCTGAAAGAATGATTCTAAGGTAACTTTTTAAAAAATTAAATGTCATTTATATAATTTTCAATATAGAAATGTAAAAGTGTTATATCCCTCACTAGTTTTGACCCTGCCCTTTTCTTAGACCTGTGATTTCCTAGAACTGGGGACAATATGATAAGGGAAAACACATGGACCCATTCATTCTGCTTTTTCTTTCCTTTTTCTCATTGCAAACAGAATTTTTAGATTAAAACAAATACACACTGTATAAGTATAAAGGGTTGAATTTAGAACTGGACTCACATAAATCATAGATTTTATCTTGTTCTGATCTTTACTAATGATTCAAAGGATTATAGGGAAACACCAGGCACATAAAACATTCTTTGCCTGGAGAACCTGAAATAATCAGATACATTGCCCCCAATTTTCCCTATTCTTTCACATTATGATATGTTCTGGTTTCTATTAACAGAAAAGTTTTTAAAACACTTATGCATAAACAGTGATACTGAAAGGAAGCCATTTTAGTCTCCAAAGGTTTCCATTTTATAATCTGTTATTGACAAAAATAGGAAAATGCTCACGTGACTATGCCCTGTTTTCCATCCAGTGGTAACTCATAAATCCATGAATTCCAGGTTTCTTTACAATAAGTAAAGTAGCCAAACCAGGTATATCCTGCTGAAAACATTTTATAGATAGGGACTTTCAGGTATCTTTCTGCTACTTAAATGACATTAACAAGATTAACAAGAAGGTCTGGGAGGTCATTAGTGTGTTTATAAGGTGGTCTTTTGAGTTGAGGTCATTCTTTCCCCTCAACCCCCAGGGAATGAATCACAGGCCTGCTGTTAATACGCCTCCCTCTCTCCCTCTCCTTCCCTCTGCCCCCTTCTCTCTCTCTCTCTCTGTGTTTACATACATACATATATATGTATGTACACACACACACACACAGGCACGTATGTAAAATGTTCACAAGTTTTCTTTAAATTTTAGCTATAAAGATACTTATACCTTGAGCTTTTGCTATAGCTATGCTTGGCCCCTCCGGCTCCATCTAAGAAGCATTCATTCTTCTCTATTTGATGGTCTTTTTGGTGGAAAAGTTTGTAGCACTGATATAAGTAAGAGTGAGGAAAAATAATTAATCTGGCCTTTTATTTGATAAAGCACTTATATTCATAGATTAATTCAGGGTAACTCTATACATTCAGATAGACATTTTTCTTAATCTTCAGGAAATACAAGTTATTCTTCATCCTCAAAAACATATTAATTGCCCAAAGTGGTTTGGTGACTTTAAGTCATTACAAGAGAAAGTGTAAGAAATTCTTCTTTGCCACCACATAGTTACAATAGTAAAAAAAAAAAAAAGAGAGAGAGAGAGAGATCATTCTGAAGTAAGATGAGATTTTTCTACACGTAATACATGGGGTTACCCAATGCTCAATGTCTAGGGAAGTCATGACTATGGCCATAGGCCATATGAGTTTGCCTCATAAGGCTTGAACCATAGGCCTGAGATTTACGGAAAAAATGAAACTTTATTTGTTACCTGAAGGAGGGGACAGTATCAAATTCAAGGACAAGCTCTAGTGTCGAAAAGGCTGCTGAAGAGCTGTCCTAGTCCACCTGAGTTGACCACGTCTTACCCTTCAAAAAGGCTTGGAATTGGGGGTATGAGGAGAAACACATGCTGTGGCATCTATTAGGTCACTGGTCTTGCCATACTCTCATCTTAGCGAAGCCCTGATGGGAAGTGGCAGGATGTGACTCAGAGATCCTCTGCTTTCTCAGCTTCCACAGAGGCAGGCAAGTGCCTACATCAGGGCTGGCGAGGTTTTTGTTTCATTTTATTTTCTGTTGCCCTTTATTACCGAAAGCAGTAAAGAGAAACTTAGGTCTCGGCAAGAGCACAGTGGCAGAAGTTGACTGGGTAGGTAAGCCAAGGGAAGAAACACCAGCAATGCGGGGAAGGACTAATAGGTTAGTATTGGTGATTCCCAAGACAGCAGTCCCACAGCGGAGGACTGGCCACACTTGGTTACACTCAGAGCCAGTTTTCAACCAACAGTACTAGGAAGCTGAAAGAGTTGGGAGCAACAGGTAAAAAGTATTATTGTTATTAAGATTTTAAATTTCAATTCTGTACCCATTTATTAATTTTTGTTCTCCCAACCCTCAATATCTCCGCTACCAAATGTGTCCCTACCTGCATCCTCGAGAACCCTTTCTAAGCTGACCCCTGCGCTCCGGGGGTAGGCAACTAAGTCCCTCCCAGGTGGGGAGCTCCAAGCAACCTTGACCCACTGGAGTGTGCGTGTAGGGGGTAAGGGTAGTGATTGTGGAGGTCCTAGGTGGGGCGTGAGGTGGGCCAAAGCCAACTGAGGTCACAGGGTTGGTGGGAAAAGGCACAGAGCAGGTCACTATTACTGTGACTTGGGAAAGCCACCAGTCTCTCTGAGTCTCAGCTTTTTCTTCTTTATTAGATACTAACTGGTGGTGCTAATCCTCATAAATGGGAAGATACAGCTAGTCTTATCACTTAGCACTTAGTAGGCACACATTAAACTTTGCTTTTCATCCTGTCTAGGAGGTTATATGGACCGTAACTACGAGATACTCCCTTGGTATAAAGCACAAGACCGAGAAGAAGTGACAAAACCAAAAGGAAACAAAACCACAACAAAAAATTCCTTCTAAAACAACAAAGAAGCAAGTTAAAAATTACCCTTTGCACTATCTGACTTGCAATAGCTTTGGGGACCAAGATGGATGTGGATAAGCTGAGAAAGGAAAACAGAAAAAGCAACTGAAAGTTTCAGGGGGAGCAGGGAAGCTTCTCTGTTTCATCCACCTGGGAGTTAATGATATCAAAGAAGACATGATCATCTGCTGAATGCTGACAGTGGGCTCAGCCTCATATAGGACCTGTTCTTAGGAGCTTTACAGACTGCTGAAAGCAGAGACGGGTTTGTTTTTCTTTTTCTATCTTGTGCAAGGATTTAACATTTTTGCAGTGTGACGGCACTGATTTATACAACGCAGTTTATTGTTTAAAAGAAATTGTGTGTGTGTGTGTGTGTGTGTGTGTGTGTGTGCACTAACAATCTTCCAGAAAGAAGCATCTAATTCCTTTTCCCTACCCTCTACCCTCCCCCACCCTATCCTCTGAAATGAGGGAGGGGAAGACTGAATGGGATTCGGAGTTTTCCGGCTGAGAAAGGGACATTTTCTGCAACCAGGTCAATGTTCAAAGGACTAATGCTCTAAGGAAATTATCCAAAGGGGTGAGGCAGTTCAGGGTTATTAAGTTATTTTCAAATGCTGTCTGGGCTGCTGCTGACCTTTGTGAAGGCAACAGGATGCTGCTTCCCAGGAGGGCAGGACAAGAAGCAATTAGAGAAGCCTAGGAGAGGCTCAGGAATGTTTGGGAATTTACAGATACCCAAAATGCTACGGGAACTCCTAGAATGAAAATAAACTAATTTGATCAAGGACATATTTGTGTTCTAGAAAATATTCTAAACATGTAGCTAATACTGGATGTATCTGTAAGAGTGTTTTCTTAAAGACCCAACACTCAGTATTCATTAGACGTCCATTAGGCTTCAGTTCAATTTCAGAGAAGAGAAGTAAAGTTAATTCATATTCCTTGTATGCCAGAAAGTAGAATGGGTGTGACGTTAAGTATTCACAGAGCCAGAATATGATAAAGCTGGGTTTCAAATGAAGGTTTATTTGAGGCCACAGCCCATGTTCTTTTCTACCACATGACTCTGGAAGAATGTACAATGCTTAACAAAGTTAGAAAAAGAAAATGAAGCAATAGCTGAAATAACTCACTCCTCTTTTTTGGGGAAGCAGACCTAAATATATTTTATGAACACTCTCACATTCCAAAAAGTGCCACGAATGAGGCTAGAGGGAATACTATACGTGCGTAATATATCAGAATTTTTGGCATGTACACAACATTATAGTTTAGCTGCAGCATATATGTGTATATGTACATATGCTGCCACCTTTAAGCATCACATATAACACAGAATGTTATAAAAAATTTTCTGTAAAAGAAAAACTTATCAGTATCATTCTCTTAAGACTCAGTGGCTACTATATCCCAGCCCCAAAAGTAAATCCCGTATACAAATGCTTAGTGAAACACAGTGGTTGATCGAGTTAAAGCTCTACTGACCACTGCAAAATCAGAAGAAGTATCATGCGTGGCATTGAGGAAAAACAAAAAGACCTCAGTTCTACTGAAACAAAGAAAGCCAGAGCTCAGAATGATCTCAGGCATTATCTAGTTCTACTTCCTTATTGCTGGTGGGAAAACTCAGTCCCAGGTGGGCTGAGTTATACTCCAAATCATATTGTTAGATACAGACAGAACAGAATCTAGACCTCAGGATGTGGTATGTACCAGTCAGACACTCAGGCTAAGGATGGTCTCCTAGGCACCAAGTATAGGAGACATGAGAAACTCTGTAAAAGACTAAGCATACTTTCTAATATTAAAGTTGATATCTACAGGATATGAGAGACACACTTGGGTGGTAGATCTAAATGGACACACAAACACCTGAAGATTTTTTGAAAGTAAAAGGAGTCAGGAAACTGTAAAGCATGTGGAATTGCTAGTACGTGTTCATTCATTCATTCAAATATCTACTGAGCACATGCTATCTGTGAAGTACTATGCTAGAAAAAGAGATAGAGCAGCTATCCTCACGAAGTCCATTATTTCAGTCAAGGTTATATGTACCACCTTATGAAACTATAAAGAAGCCTGTGAGATTTTTTTGTGAACGTTATGAGACACAGAAGATACTAACATCTATGTCTACCAACAAGGTCTACAAAACCGAAGGCCAGAATCAGCACCCCGTATAACACTATGGCCTCTCCTTCACTCTCTTTCAGTTAATATCTTAAACTGAGTTGTTTTCATGATTATATCATCAATTATGCGTTACTGACCATTCCTTCATTGTGGCTCCAGAGCTTAATGAGACTCAGCTAATGTGACCTTTGGAACCATCAAACTGTGGAGGAGAAAGCACAGCAGAGAAGACTGACCTCTGGGTTATCTCTGTGTACAAAGCCTTTTGAAAAGTCAGAGCACCAGGCTTCTGGCAGTGATTTCACAAATTTAATTACCCAGAGATACTCACCAGTATCCTCAAAGACTGACAGCTGAAATTAGACAGCTGATTCTCTTACATCCGCTTCCTATTATCAATGGTGCTAAACAGTTAAGTAAAAAGTTTAATATTATTTGTCCTTCCCATCTTGATAAAATTGATGATGCAATAAGAATCCTCAAGGGCGATATGAAGATTCTTTTTCATTCCTCTGGAAAACTGTTATAAATAATTTGTTTCAAAGTCAACATTCATAAAATCAGGGAATGTCAGGACTGGAAATAACCTGTGATATCGTGTGATTCAGCCCCCTTAGATGACAGATGGAGAAACTGAGGCTCAGAGAATGTAACTGATTCATTCATCTTTGGTCAAATAGCTAGTTAACAGCAAAGTTGCAACCAGACTTCAAGTCTTCTGTTGCTTGCTCAATTTACTATTTCTGCTATTTCATGTGGTCTTATCAGCTGCTAAAAGGTATATTTTTATTTTTATTTTTATTTTTTTATGGAAGCATCTGGGATTATGGATACGAAATGATAATGTAAAACCCCCAGTCCAGGCTCCCCTAGTGAACGCTCTTTTTTTTAAACATCTTTATTGGAGTATAATTGCTTTACAATGGTGTGTTAGTTTCTGCTTCATAACAAAGTTAATCAGTTATGCATATACATATATCCCCATATCTCTCCCCTCTTGCGTCTCCCTCCCTCCCACCCTCCCTATCCCACCCCTCTAGGTGGTCACAAAGCACCAGCTGATCTCCCTGTGCTACGCGGCTGCTTCCCACTAGCTATCTATTTTACATTTGGTAGTGTATATATGTCCATGCCACTCTCTCACTTAGTCCCAGCTTACCCTTCCCCCTCCCCGTGTCCTCAAGTCCATTTAAAAGGTATATTCTTAAGGAAAATATACATGTGAAGGATCTTACCAGAAACAGCACAAAATTATATTCTGAGAAAACCTATGAAAACCTCTGCCAATCTCAACCAATGTTCAACTGAATGTCAGAAGACTAGAATCATTCCTAGAACAGCGAGGTATCAGGAATGAGACATGAGGGAATGTTTTCTAAGCTGCATATCATAATCTGGTGTTCTTTATAATAAGAGCCCACCTCATTCTCAGAAGATGTTTCCACTGCAAACTAGCCAACACAGATATTTAGCACGTTGATTTGCCGTTAAAGCTGAGACATAGCTAACTACTGCTTCCTCTCTATATAAATATAGGTACAGAAGTAGTAGTCAATAATTCAGAGGAACAAATAAACTAATCTAAAACTTGAATCAGAACAACTCCTGGCACAAATAATAGGGAGCTGGAGCAAGAATGAGGGCAAGATATGCTTTAAACATGGGAGGGATTTGGAATTTGAAAAACTGTCCAGAAAATAGAAACAGAGGCAATATGGTATGGAGGGAAGTGGTGCCAAAACTCAGATGCTGGGACTTCCCTGGTGGCGCATCTGCCTGCCAAGGCAGGGGATACAGGTTCGGGCCCTGGTCCAGGAAGACCCCACATGCCGCGGAGCAACTAAGCCTGTGCCACAACTACTGAGTCTGCGCTCTAAAGCCCGTGAGCCACAACTACTGAGCCCACGTGCCACAACTACTGAAGCCCAAGCACCTAGAGCCCATGCTCCACAACAAGAGAAGCCGCCGCAATGAGAAGCCCCTGCTCACCACAACTAGAGAAAGCCCACACACAGCAACAAAGATCCAATGCAGTCAAAAACAAACAAACAAACAAAAAACTCAGATGCTACTGCAGTTAAGAGAGCAAGGGTACTCAAACTCAGAGCAAGATTCATCACTTTAACCATGAATAGACCAACAGGATACAAGAAGACACAAACACCAAAGGTAAGTGTAGGTGGATAGCCATAATTTCATGCAGAGTCAAATACTTGTACCAGTAGAGCCAGAGGGACGGTAGTCCTAAGAATATGGAAGAGTCAGAACTCCAACCAGCAATTTTGGCAGCAGACACAGCAATAGTAATAAGAAATGTTGACTGAAGCGACAGTCAGCTTCAGCCAGGGAGGTTGTATTATATACCTCATTTTGCTAAGCAGAAACTACCAGAAAGTTGCGAGCAACTCAGATATAACAGGTGGCTGTAGAAACATGCCTGGGATTGAGAATGGAGAGAAGGGTAGATCAAGGTCACTAGACAGCTACAGCAATGTGTACAACAATCAAAATAACCAGCAGGAAAAGACAGACACTTCTTTAGACATGAGTTGTTTCTTGAGCATTGCATGTAAAAAAGAGCTGAAGAGTTAGCATGTTCCCCAGAACCCCATTTTTCACTCTTTTGTGAAGTACTTCAGAAATATTCAGAAAGGCGACCTGATGAAATGCACTGCTGGTGATTGAGTCAGTGGGTTTACTCCCAAGTTTCATTAGTGAATGCCTCCCAATATTTAGCAGCTCAGCGTCTTTGAAGGAGGAAAGGACCAGCTTGCCTAAAAATCAAATCCTTCCTAAGAGTCAGCTGGCAGAAATATAAGGTCAAACACTTGATCTGGTATTACAGAAAAGTAGCCACAAACCAACCTCCAGCTAGAACTAATATATGTGGAACAGGTTATGACCTCAATTAGTTTCTCCATTTCTGCACCAATGGGAGACAGTGAATAGCATTTACGTTCGTCATGACTGAGGGGAGACTACAGACGATGCTAACAAATTTAATAACCAATATTTGGGCCATTCCAGTCACGACATCCCAAGGAAGATACAACAGAGCTGGAAAAGATCCAGGGAAAAACAACTAAGATGATCAAGGGGACTGCTTATCTTTCATTCAAGGACAGACTAAAAACCTAAAACGGATTCGAATTTCTCAGACTGGGAAGATGAAAATAAAAAGGAGTCAGCAAGGCGATGTGAGATTAAAGTCCACTCTGGGTAAATATAATTGTATTCAGTGAATTTCATAGCACTTAATTGGGGCTGTCCCTTGAGGTTAAAGGATGTAGATTAGAGAGAAACTGAGATATATCTTTATTTGTTTATAGAGAAATCAGTAAGTTTATAGAACTTATTATTGCTAAGACAAGACTGAAGTGGAGAATGGGGAAATTTTAAGAAACCATTGGATATACTCAATGCCAACTGATTTAACAGTGCATTACTAAGAAATGGTCATGATGCATCCTAATTTTTTTTTTTTTTTTTTTTTTTTTTTTTTTTTTTTTGCGGTACGCAGGCCTCTCACTGTTGTAGCCTCTCCCGTTGCGGAGCACAGGCTCTGGATGCGCAGGCTCAGTGACCATGGCTCACGGGCCCAGCCGCTCCGCGGTATATGGGATCTTCCCGGACCGGGGCACGAACCCGTGTCCCCTGCATCAGCAGGTGGACTCTCAACCACTGTGCCACCAGGGAAGCCCCATCCTAATTTTTTTGAAATGAAAATTACTAGGTTGACTGACAACACAGCCATTGGTGCCTACATCTGGGACAGAGTTCTCGGCTAGCTGCCCTGTTGGTCTGACCCAGGGTGCTATTTCTTATGCTCTTATTATGTCATCTATGCAAAAAACATACTGCATGCAAGTTTGGGATTCCTAAATTCTTTTGACAGTCCAGAACACAGAAGAATAATTTTCTAACTCATTAAGAAAGCAAGAGAGTCCCAGCTCTTGGCTCCGCTTGGTTTACCCATATGGGAGTATGCAACATAAAAAGGTGAAAGAAATTCTAACAGAATGCAGCAGCTGGTTAAAGGCTATTATACTGAAAATTTCATGAGTTTGACAATAGGCCAAAAGACTACAAAATGGCAGAGAATGGAAAAGGCAGTTGTAACAGGTTGAACATTGTTGGTGATTATTTTTTCAGTGGCAATGAAAGCTGTAATCAAATAACCTGAAAGAGATGCTGGCAGGGGTAGGAAAGCCCCAAGGGAGAGGGAATATGAAGACTGTAACAATGATGTATGCTATGGACTAATAAACTAGACAAACATGTAGTTTGAAGTTTCTTAGCATCATATGAAAAGCTAGCGTCATGATGCAGACATAAACACTATCTGATTTGCAATCTAGAGCAGAAGACGTTGTTAATGACTTACAACCTCAAGGATGAATGCACGACCCAATAACTACCTGGAACTGTGTTATTGGTGTAGAAACCTCTTGTTATTTAGATGATCAGTTTATCTCAGCATTAAAAAGGAAACATTATAAAGCATTAAAAGGTATCCAGAGAAAACATTTGCCTTTGCAGCTGGAAATGTGTGGATGAAAACTATTGAATGGAAGTCAGGACAAATAAGAAAGAGGACAAATGGGGACTGGTTGAAATAACGTCATTATCAACTTACTATTATTGTTATTTGTGGATCAATAAGGTATCTCAAATTATGAATGGCATCTGCAAGTGCATGAAGTCCACTGGACCTTGTACATCAAAGTCATTTAGCGTAAAGAGAATATTTTAGACAATAGTAATGTGTAATAATAAATCACAAAGGACATCAATAATCTGTTTACTGAAAATGTAAATTTCTTGAACATGCATTCTCCCTATATTATGGCTTAACATTTTAGGGGTATATTTGAGAAACTGTACAATCTCTAATTTCAAGTAGATTATAATCCTACAGAGAATTGATCTCCGTAAAGTTTCAGGGACATCTTTGAGAAATTAGGTAATCTCTCATTCCAAGGAACTGATCACTTCAGAGGCTTTTAAGGTCTCCATACTCACCTTTCTACTATTTTTCCTGTCTACTGTTCTCTGTTTCTTACCATTAAACTAGGAAGAATAATAGTCCTAAATTAAACACCAAGATTTAAGCTCTTTAAATGGGTATCTGGAGAAACTGGAGTGGGTTGACAGGGCATATCTGAAGCTAATTCACAGTGGAAAAATAGAACTCCTATGTTTTTTTTTTAAACTGAGAATTTATATTGTGTTATTAATGAAAATAAAGAATTTTTAAAATAAAGATAAACTTCTTAAAAAAGAAAGCTGATATCTTAAAGTTTTTGAATTTGGACAAGACCATGGAATGAGCCACACTCATTGATTCCTACAGCTACAAAGAAACTTAGATATCATCTAGTCCAACTCCTTATTTTATAAATAAGAAACCAAGGTTTGTACAGCTTAAGTGACTTGCCCAAGGCCATACAATCAACTAATCACAGAGCCCCCGAAGTCAAGGTTTCTTATTCCCAGATCTGTGCCCCTACCAAAACTGCCACCATGACCTTCAAGTTGGTGAAAGAGCACTGGACAAATAGGAGGACAAATAGAGAGTAGCTGTTCTCTGATCCCATCAAGGAGTAGTAAGAAACTAGTATACAGGAAGGAATTACAGCTTTTCTGGAATTTGTCTTTTTATTTTTTGGACCGAATTCATTTTCACTGCTTCACAGAACTGTACTGGGATCTTTTGTAGCAGGTGTAACATCAGGGAGAAGGTACATATTTAGGGAAAGGACAGTGGGACTAGGGGGGCACTCTAGGAATCCCATGTGAGACACTTAATGAGCCCTAAACAGGTAATAATTTGGAGAATGATGGCTTAAAGATGTCTTGGATTCTCAGGTGATCCTAAAACCTTGGCTACAAAAGGAGTCATTCTTTTAGCTCATAAAGGAATTGGATAAAGTGAGAGTTTTATAAATGGGTTGAAAAAGTAGCAGGTCTCAAACAGCTTAGTCAGAAATGGAAATTTGTAATGACGAAGACACTGATATAGAAGATGACTGGGAAGAATCTGAACAAAATGGTTCCACAAAATATATAGTGGATGTAAAGCAATATAGTGCATGTCCAAATCAATATATTATTTAAGAAAATGGGTGATTTTAAATAGGTATTAAAACATGTACTTTAGAGTGACTAAATAACTATATACAACAAAAATAATAAAATAAAATTAAAAATAAGAAAACTAAAAAGTAGGATCAAAACATTAAAGGAGAATTTTTAAAGTTAAGAGATACCTTGTCTGTATAATTTAATAAGACAACCTTTCCTAAAGGATGTATCTCTCCTTGAAGAGCCAAAAAAGTTCCCTCACCCCCATTCTTCTGAGTTAACAAAACTGAGGCATGAAATCAAATTTCTTGAGAACTGTAGTAATGAAGATCTAGGAATGCTGCTATTGATTTAGAACTGAATTATGAAGAACTGATGGGCAGTGGAAGAATAAAAACAGACTTGATAAATGGAAAAACATTTAATATTTTTAGTCAGACTATGGCAGATGCAAGTTCAAAGACTTAAGCTGATACTGAAGACTATTTCATGAATCCAATTAATTTAAGTTTGTTGTTGAGGTGGCCGATAGAAACTTAAATTTAAGCTGGACTCAACTGTACAACTGATGAGAAACTGTTAAGGTATCATAGTAACTCAACATCCTCTCTCCTCTTTCTTCCATGACGACCCAATGTATCATAATTTGTATTTCATGCAGCATCTTGCAGAAGGTGCTTCTAAGAACCTATATTCCTTTGACTGACAAAAATGACCCCTGAAAACAGTATCATTTTTGTTGTTGCTATGTGAAAAATGCTGAGTGCTACACATCAAGAATGAACACCTCAGCTCCACAAATCCAAAACTGCTATTGACTGCCTTTTGGGTACATCAGGTATTTATTCACCTAAAACAGTTTGGGTACAGATAGCTGCAGACATCTTCCATCTTTGTCTAAAGAAGAAGTGCGGTGAAAACTCCTAAATAAATAAAATTGTTCTTGTAAATATTCATTGCCACTATCCATAATATTATCAGCAGCTTTTCGTTCTATTATGAAAAATCCACACCACCTCCAATCACAAAACACAGCATATATGCTGCCTTAAATGGATTTTTCCTAAAGGCGGCTCCCTGTAGCATCAGCAAGTTTTCAGTGGTAATTTTAGCATGAGTTACCTATCTAAGCTTCCTTGGGGAAGAAAGAACTAGGTATTGTAGGCCAGGCTAACGTCGAGTTTTAAAAATAAATTCATCTGTGAATATACATATTAGCCACAATAAATGCTTTTTTAAGAACATGATGCTTTCAACTTACTTGATATAGTAGGGCACTTTGTTTGGTGAGATGGCTCTCTCCCAGGGACCCTGGACAGAAGCTGAAAAAGGGGCGGAAAAAAGGCAAGAGGTCAAGTTCACGCAAACAAGAAAGACAACATTAATCTCCAGAATTACAATTTTACACTGATATTGGTCTGTTTGTTCAGTTGCCCATGAAGACAGGACGGATTAACCTGCTGTTCTAATCTAAGTAAAACTGAACTCATTCAGGCACAAAATTTAATGCAAAGAAAAAAAATTCCACTGCTAAACCTATAGACCAGGTAAGAAACTGAAAGAGTAAACTGACGGGTTTTCTCTTATGTGTCTCCATTGGGTGATTTTCCTTTTTTTTTTTTTTTTTTTTGCGGTATGCGGGCCTCTCACTGTTGTGGCCTCTCCCGTTGTGGAGCACAGGCTCCGGACGCGCAGGCTCAGCGGCCATGGCTCACGGGCCCAGCCGCTCCACGGCACGTGCGATCCTCCTGGACTGGGGCACGAACCCACGTCCCCTGCATTGGCAGGGGGACTCTCAACCACTGCGTCACCAGGGAAGCCCCCATGGGTGCTTTTCTTATAATACTTCCTGTTGCTGTTTATCAATATCTTTCACTATTTGATTGACTGGGTTTTATTAGTTTAGCAGCTGAAACATCCCTCTGTGATATATTTACATTCTAAGTTACTGAAGCTAACGTACTCCACTTATCACTCTGATATGCTTGTTTTTCTCTTTATTTGGTTTAAACAGAATCCAATTTCATTTACCGATTACATGTTTAATTGCTGCCTCAAAAATGTCAGCTGACCAGCATGATCTTATTAGAAAAGATAACCAAAAGTGAGAGAATGGCACCCGATACCAGAGTGTAATAAAACTTTGGTGATGAGTGACGAATCCTATAGGTGAAATTAAATTTCCCATACTGGGAATTTGTTTTATAACAACTTTATTGTGTATCAGTCAAATCAGTCATCTTTTTTTTTTTTTTTTTTTGCGGTATGTGGGCCTCTCACTGTTGTGGCCTCTCCCGCTGTGGAGCACAGGCTCCGGACAAGCAGGCTCAGCGGCCATGGCTCACGGGCCCAGCCGCTCCGCGGCATGTGGGATCTTCCCGGACCGGGGCACGAACCCATGTCCCCTGCATTGGCAGGTGGACTCTCAACCACTGCGCCACCAGGGAAGCCCATCTTAAACTGTGTTTTAAATGCTTAAGCTGTAGGGGTTTTTTTCTTTCCCAGAGTTGAAATACTTTTTATATACGGTTTAATATGATGGCGTTTTTTTGTTTCTTTAAGACAAAATAATCATGTTAGTAGACACTATACCATTCCCTTAACAATAAAATCTTCCTCCTGAAAGGAGTTTTAAGAAACTGGAGTTTTTGAGACACAGAATAGCATCAAGAATATAAATATAAGAAGCATTCTTCTGTTTTGTTTTTTTTTTACATCTTTATTGGAGTATAATTGCTTTACAATGGTGTGTTAGTTTCTGCTTTATAACAAAGTGAACCAGTTATACATACACATTAACACCTAGCAATTTTATGTGTATGTCCCTTCTTTCCTGAATTTTCATCCTGCTTATAATTTGAAACACAGCTGATGTTGACCATTGTTTCCTCCTATGAAAAGCTCCCTTCTAAATCAGCCTCACGGTAAATTCACTCCACAGTGTATTGAGATGTAAGAAAACATCAAAGCTAATATATCCTTGACTACACTGCATAATATGAAAGAAAAGCTTCTAATAAAACTTTGCCCACTGCCAGACAATTTAAGGGTAATGAAACTATAGATTCTTTGTTTTATATAGAGTAACAGAGGGATCGAATCACCCAACCTTCAACCAGACATGCTGCTTTCTACCTTGGCGATATGTCATTTAAAAGATATAGAACATGAATTTGTATTTAGCTACCTAATTGCACCTTTTCATTTTGGCAGATGGATTTTTAACATGGAGAAAAAAGACATTTATCTGCTGTTTCGAAGTAGTCCCCTGCCTTCAAACGCTCTGTCCTTCTTTTTCTATTCTTGTCTCCTTTGCCTTTGTCATTCTCTGCCCAACTCTCCTCTTGTCTGTTTTTCTTCTCTAGGACACAGCTCTCTAGACCATATTAGTTCACAGAGTAATAAGAGCTGATTTGAGGACTTAGGCTGAACTCTCTGAACTGCCTGGCAGAGTCTGATGTTATGGAAACCTAAAAACCCAAGCCCTCTGTAGCACGAAACATGGTGGAGGGCCAGAAATCATAGCTCCTGGTTGCTCAGTGTGCCCTCTTCCTAAAATCACAGCCATCACAGAAGGAAGAAGAGAGCTACAGAGAGCATTTGGTCCAGTTCTCATTGGCTGTATTGCCAAGTCTATGAATGTCTAAACTGAGAAAGGATGCTTATCCTTTTCTTAAAGGTCACTATGGGCTGAGCCCCACCATTTCTCTCATTATCCTTCTCCAGTTCTTTAACATTCTTATGGTCCAGAAAACCTTTCTGATTTGGAGGATGTTGAGTACATCCTCTGGTAGCAGAAGAGTCTGTTCGTATTTCCTATGTTACTCCTAGGCATCTCTCAGAGAGAACTGGTCTACTGGCTGCCTGGTTGGCCCGGGGGTGGGGCGGGGGGCCTCCGCCTGAGTGAAACAACCTTCAAGCAGAAAATCTAGCAAGAAATAGAAGAAAAGTGATGATGCCGCGCTGAGCTCATGGCCAGACCTGTAGGTATCTATACTTGACTTTGCATTGTTAAACATTAAGAGGAAAAAAAAATTCCCCCCAAAATGCCAGAGAAGTAGTCAGAATATGCTTGAGCTAAAGAGCTGAATGGATTCAATTTTTAAAATTCCAAAAAATAAGTTCCAGATCAATATGAAATTTTAAGCCTTTGTAACTGGAGTTCTTGTTAATTTTTATAGAGTATATAAATTGTATATGAAAATTGTTAATTTTTTACTTTCTAGAATAAAAGCCTTCTGCCTTTATGTGTAGCTACTAAACAGATCCGATAGTGAGATTCAGTGAATTTTTTGTGCTGAAAGATGTTTTTTCCCCTTTGATTCACAGTTTATAAATGCACCTAAGCAACTGCTTTGCAGTCATCATTTGAAGGTCTGAAATTTTACACTAAAAAATGTCCTTGAAGCAATAAAAGAAGAAAAATAACCACAGCCTTCCCCCAATCCTCCCCTGCCACATCACTACCACAGACACACACACTGGAGCTACTTGCTTTAGAAATGACACACAATCGGATGATGGTTCTATGCGACTGGAATCAGTGCTCCTTCTCAGGAGATTGTTAAACGGTTGTTGGGCAATTTCGCTTGGGGCTGCCAGATGATTCTGGTCTTGCATATATTCAAAGGTTGATCCAATATATGGTAACTCTCATAAGTGTGTCCCAGAATTATCATTTCATTTCTTGCAGGAATGCCAATGCCAACAACAGCTGTTTCTTATCTCAGTGTACCAGTGGAAGCTTGTCATCCTTCACAAAGCTAGCCTACGCGATAGACACGCACACGTCTCTTATGCCTGATGTGGCCATTTTTAGTAGCCCATCAAAAGCAGATTTACTGGCAAATAGTTTTTATGACACTATGCTGTCCTTTGGTATTTTCTTATACAGATGTTTCTATAACCGCTATACGTAATTCCAATGCAGCTTTGTGAATCAGATTCTCGGGTGTAAAAATCATCCATTATCATATGGCAACAGCACCGTGGGGTATTGTCTACTGAATTTAAATAGCAAACTACATATGAGTTTATTTACTCCAAAACCAACCTCTGAATTTCCCCCTGCGTTACAGATGCAGTATGTTATTAAGAGCAAGAAAGGGTAGCAGTTCTCCCTTCAAATGCTTCTCCTCCCTTGAGGTAACAGGATTCAATATTGTGCCCAAGGTATTTTTGAAAATCACAAACACAGGCTCCAGTGTTTAAGGGAAGTTCTTATTTCAACCACTTTCTAATGCATGATGAACAGAATGGGCCAAGTGATGCACCCTGGTGTTAAGCCATGTTTTAATCGACACAGGGGCCTAACCAGAAAATGAAGAAGAATGCTAATATCAGTTAAACTGTGTTAAAAGAGCACTCTCTGGAATTCAGACCCTCATACATTCATTAATCTTTCTACTTTTTAAAAATTTTTTAATTTAATTTTATTTATTTTTTTATACAGCAGGTACTTATTAGTCATCAGTTTTATACCCATCAGTGTATACATGTCAATCCCAATCGCCCAATTCATCCCACCCCCACCCCCACGCCACTTTCCCCCACTGCTGTCCATACGTTTGTTCTCTACATGTGTCTCAATATCTGCCCTACAAACCGGTTCATCAGTACCATTTTTCTAGGTTCCACATATATGCGTTAATATACAATATTTGTTTTTCTCTTTCTGACTTACTTTACTCTGTAGGACAGTCTCTAGATCCATCCACGTCTCAACAAATGACCCAATTTCATTCCTTTGTATGGCTGAGTAATATTCCATTGTATATATGTACCACATCTTCTTTATCCATTCGTCTGTCATTGGGCATTTAGGTTGCTTCCATGACCTGGCTATTGTAAATAGTGCTGCAATGAACATTGGGGTGCATGTGTCTTTTGGAATTATGGTTTTCTCTGGGTATATGCCCAGTAGTAGGATTGCTGGGTCCTATGGTAAATCTATTTTTAGTTTTTAAGGAACCTCCATACTGTTCTCCATAGTAGCTGTATCAATTTACATTCCCACCAACAGTGCAAGAATGTTCCCTTTTCTCCACACCCTCTACAGCATTTGTTGTTTGTAGATTTTCTGATGATGCCCATTCTAACTGGTGTGAGGTGATACCTCATCGTAGCTTTGATTTGCATTTCTCTAATAATAGTGATGTTGAGCATCTTTTCATGTGTTTGTTAGCCATCTGTATGTCTTCTTTGGAGAAATGTCTATTTAGGTCTTCTGCCCATTTTTTGATTGGGTTGTTTGTTTTTTTTTTAATATTGAGCTGCATGAGCTGTATATATATTTTGGAGATTATCCTTTGTCCACTGATTCATTTTCAAATATTTTCTCCCATTCTGAGGGTGTCTGCTCTTTAATTCTTCTAGATCTTCATTAAGCATTCTTGCATCTTCTCGATCTCTGCCTCCGTTCTTTTTCCTCAGTCCTGGATCATCTTCACTATCACTATTCTGAATTCTTTTTCTGGAAGGTTGCCTATCTCCACTTCATTTAGGTGTTTTTCTGTTGTTTTATCTTGTTCCTTCATCTGGTACATAGCCCTCTGCCTTTTCGTCTTGTCTATCTTTCTGTGAATGTGGTTTTCGTTCCACAGGCTGCAGGATTGTAGTTCTTCTTGCTTCTGCTGTCTACTTTTCTTATATTTGGTGGATGTGGAGTTTAATAACATACTTGGGTCAAAAGAAAGTGGGGGCAGTGTATAAAAATAAATAAAATACAGCATTCACTGGGGACAACAGAGAAACCTCACCTACGGGGTTATGAAAAAGGCACTAGGGAGGATCAACTAGCCACTGGCACTTGGCTCCTCAGAAGTATGCAAATTCCAGGAATGGTTTTATGGACACAGTCTATCAAGATTGACTCTAGAGCAACGTTTCTTGACCTTTTGCTACTATGTGCCCCCAACTCCAGGTATTTTTTTAGACATTTTTGTTCCTGATAACCTTAGGCCACAGATATACCGTATAGACCTCTGTTTCTGTATTGTATGTATCTGTGCTCTACATATAAAGAGTAAGATTTTTACATCCCCCAAAACCAATTTGACCCCTTGGGGGCATTATCACTCCTGTTGAGAATTCTTGATCTAGCGGAAGTGATGGAGGGGCTGGGGGAGAAAGGAAAACCCCTTCTGTGCCTGTAAGATGACCTCAACTAGCTTATTTGACACTGAGTGACCTGTGAGGTGGGTATTATTATTATTTTTATTTTGCAGATGATGAAAGAGTTAAGATCACATGGAATGATACATCTAAGGTCATAAGTCGGTAAGTATTAGATCCTAATTTTGGTTTATTACTCAAACTGAAGTCAGATGATTCAGGAAATGGAGAAAACAAAGCTGTTGCCTGTCTACTCTGTACCACGCACTGTATGTTTCTTAATGTAATCCTTCCAAACTCCCTCTGTGGTCACACTATTCTATTGTTGCACATAAAGAAACTGATGCTCAGAAATGGTCAGTAAAGTAACCCAGCTAGTAAACGGTCACACAGCTAGTAACGAATGTATCCAGGATTGCCACCACGTCTCCTCTTCCCTGGTAACAGAACTTCTAACTGCTGGGTACAGCAAGGTTCCCAAGGCTTATGAATATCAGTTGAGGATATCCAGGTGAGGCTTCTGGGAAAGTTCTTTAAAGATGGCTGACTAAATTGAAAGGTAGCTTTGCCCTTTTCCCATCCTATTTCTTCCTGCCTTAGATGTCATGATGTCCAGAGCTATAGTAACCAGGAGAACAGAAGCCGTCTTGGTTGCAGTTCCCCAAAAGTAGACAGAGACAAGGATATGAGTGCAATGAGTTTGAGCCATGATTTAGGGAAGCACTGGTAGAAGAGCCGGAAGTGAGACACAGAAGGGAGGAAAGCTGATAAAGTTTGCATTATTGCTTCGGACACCTGGGGCCCAGTGCAGCTGGGGCTTCAGCATAGAACACACTGAAGAGTTATCCCTCGCACCCCCCAGGGGAACGGGGAACTTATCTACTATTGCTTGAGGGCTATTCCTGGAGTATGGGGAGTCTTTGACTCCCCGGCACTTGTGGCCTGCCCCTCGTGCTGATGAGCAGGTTCTGACGGCCAGAGAAGAAGGCCTTAAAGGCAGAGTCACAGGTATGTGCAGCTGGAAGCCTACGCTTGGTGAGCCTGGGCATGGTGAATGCAAGAGGGGATATGGGCAGGACTCTGACAACTTAAGCTACAGGAGCTATGCACTAAGAATGACTGAGGAAAAGATATGAGAAATCTGCGTTCCTGACGAATATGCAGTTATCATTCCGGTTTCTCTCTGGATTTCTATGTGAGAGACTTATAAACCCCTACTTTCTGTAAGCCACTGTTATTTGAGTTTTCTGTTACATTCAGGCAAACCTGCTTCTAACTGAACCACTCTCACTCACTCAAACCTTCTATGGTTGCTCACATCATTCCTGGCTTACATTTTAAATGGCTGAATAGTATTCCATTAATGGAAGTACCATGATTTATTGAAGAAGTTCCCTCTTTGGGAATATTTAGGTTGTTTCCAGTTTTTCACTGGTATGAGTAAGGCTGCAATGAACATCTTTGTAGAGAAAATTTTGTACAGATTTTTGTTAATTTTCTTAAGCAAAATTCCTAGAAGTATATTTACTTGATTCAAGGAGAGGAACTTTTTTTTTTTTTTCCGGTACGCAGGCCTCTCACTGTTGTGGCCTCTCCCGTTGCGGAGCACAGGCTCCGGACGCGCAGGCTCAGTGGCCATCGCTCACGGGCCTAGCCGCTCCGCGGCATGCGGGATCTTCCCGGACTGGGTCACGAACCCGTGTCTCCTGCTTCGGCAGGTGGACTCCCAACCACTGTGCCACCAGGGAAGCCCAGGAGAGGAACATTTTAAGGGCATTTTATACAAATGACATTCTTGCCAACAGGAGTCTTTCTTTATTGATCAAGGTGGAAAGAGAAAACTCCACAGTCCACAGGTCAATGGCATTCAGTTGGTATAATTCTCAAGGCACGTTAGATATACTGCATGATACAGTGGACTATTTGAGAACATGCCTTTCACATCCCCTCTTTCCATGATAGCCTATAAACTTTTTGAGCTCAGAAAGGCATTCAGCACAGTGGCTTTCTATCTCAAATCCCAACCTAGAGTCCTGAGGGGTATCTGGATCACTAAGGGTGTCCAGAACACATATTCAGAAGGACTGTATTTGAGTCCTGACTCCACCATCATTGCACAATCTGAAGCAAGTTTTGTTTTCTCCCTGAGCCTTATTTTTCTGATATGCAAAATGGGAATAATGATATCTCCCTTACCGAAATGTTATCAGGATAAAATGAGAAAATGGATATAAAATTGCTTTGCAAAATGTTAATCACCATACAAATCCCGTTTGTAATCACATACTTATGGGATGTTGTCTGAATGATAGTAATCCTGGAATCAATCTCTCTGCCTCAACGGGCAGCATTGGTCTTTAACCAGCGTGAATGATGAAAAGATTAGTTCATACATGATACAATGGGAAATAGAGGGTCATAGAATATTTTGTAATCAGAGCATTCTGATGATGAAAAGATAAGATGGTTCTTGTGGTGCTATATACAGTGGATTAGAGGTAGGAGAGTGTGGAGTTCGAGAGGTAGTTCATACGTGAATTTGGTGCCCAGTGAAAGTGAGAAATCATAGATGACTCTATATACTTCTAAGACTTAAGAGGCAATTGGGAGTTTCACTGACAGGAAAAATAAACTGGGAGGTGAATTTCAGATAAATTATGTGTTTAGGTTAAAATATTTGTAAGGTGGGTCTTTCCACTGAAACTCAGTGAAAGAACAAGACTGTAAGTACTGTAAGACTGTAAGTATGGTAGCTGACGCTATAAAAATGGCTGGACTCTTTAAGGAAAGAAGGCTGTTAAGAGAACTGTACCCTGGGGAATGCACCAAAATGGTGGTGGCAATAGAAAAGCTGCAAAGAACTGTTGGTGGGATGTAAATTGGTACAGCCACTATGGAGAACAGTATGGAGGTTCCTTAAAAAACTACAAATAGGGGGCTTCCCTGGTGGTGCAGTGGGTTGAGAGTCCGCCTGCCGATGCAGGGGACACGGGTTCGTGCCCCGGTCTGGGAGGATCCCACATGCCGCGGAGCGGCTGGGCCCGTGAGCCATGGCCGCTGAGCCTGCGCGTCCGGAGCCTGTGCTCCGCAACGGGAGAGGCCACAACAGTGAGAGGCCCGCATAACGCAAAACAAACAAACAAACAAACAAAAAAAACTACAAATAGAACTACCATATGACCCAGCAATCCCACTACTGGGCATATACCCTGAGAAAACCATAATTCAAAAAGAAACATGTACCCCTATGTTCATGGCAGCACTATTTACAACAGCCAGGACATGGAAACAACCTAAGTGTCCATCTACAGATGAATGGATACAGAAGATGTGGCACATATATACAATGGAATATTACTCAGCCATAAAAAGAAACGAAATTGAGTTATTTGTGGATGGACCTAGAGTCTGTCATACAGAGTGAAGTCAGAAAGAGAAAGACAAATACCGTATGCTAATACATATATATGGAATTTAAGAAAAAATATGTCATGAAGAACCTAGGGGTAAAACAGGAAGAAAGACACAGACCTACTTGAGAATGGACTTGAGGATATGGGGAGGGGGAAGGGTAAGCTGTGACAAAGCGAGAGAGAGGCATGGACATATATACACTACCGAACGTAAGGTAGATAGATAGTGGGAAGCAGCCGCATAGCACAGGGAGATCAGCTCGGTGCTCTGTGCTTATCCCACCTAGAGGGGTGGGATAAGGAGGGTGGGAGGGAGACGCAAGAGGGAGGGGATATGGGGATATATGTATACGTATAGCTGAATCACTTTGTTATACAGCAGAAACTAATACAACATTGTAAAGCAATTATACTTCAATTAAGATGTTTAAGAAATAAAAAAAGTGGTGAAGGCCAAACCAGATCATACAAGCTGATGGAGCAGGTAGACAGAGGGGAAGTAGCAGGATTAGGTTCTAACCAAGCAATTGAGAAGCTGTGTATGAAATGAGGATAACGTAAATGCGGAGGGGGAGTATCTGAGGGTCAGTCATGCCTCCCTCCTGTCCTGTAAACCAGCCCATTTGATTCGTTTCTTTATGCAATTTGTTTAGGGTCTTCTTTATAATAATAAATTACATGAAACTTATTTCTACATTTTTACGTCCTAAGGTCATAATCAAGATTATAATACAGTGTTTCAGTTTTCATGTAGTTATCAATGCCACATGTATATGTATATATGTCATTTTTCCCCACTGCAATTGCTTTCTGTACGATTTCTATTCTCTTTTGATGTGATCCATATAGTTCCTGTAGCAAGAGTAAGTTTTCTGTCATTTAAATGAAAGGCCAAGTTAAATTTAACACTTTCCAAAACATTAAAATAAGAACAGTATTTTATATGTCTGTATCATATATGAAAAGTAAAGATTCAATGAAAACTTTAAGATCACTTACTAAACTTTCAAAGATGGGCAGATTTTCCATAAAGATTTCAACAGCCAAGACAGATGGGTTACATTCCAGAGGGGAAGGTCACAAGAGTGATGAATGAGACCTCTAATGTCTGCCATAGCTGTGAAAATCTTTATGGCTAACTAAAATTCCTCATGAATAACAACGTGTAAATATTATATGAGCTGTCAGACAGATAACACAGCTCAGAGACCATCGCGTATGGTGGACAGAATATCACACCATGGGATTTGTCATTTAGAATATCAGGCTGACATTTGATCTGGGAAGTCAAGAGTTCATACTAAACTACTTGGCAAGGTGACTGAGTTGTGGAGATAAACACTATGTCTAATATCCAGCGCTGCTGGCTGCACCGTCCCACAAAGTCTAATAACCAATACTTGGTGTCATTACTCGAGAGAAAAGCTCCTTCAAACTGACTTATACAAAACTCCAGGAACCTCACTGTGATTATTAAGACAGTAAGAAAAAAAAATCAAGCCTCATAAGGCCCAGTATAGGAGGATAGGTGTCTATATAAATCGAGCCATGACTGACTCATGGAATTTCTGAATAATTTCTAACAGAATTGGCTGACTGTATTAACACAGAACTTTCCTCTGGGTAAAGGTGGCTACAGTCTATAGGCCATCTGGGTTAGCCAGGTTACTAACAAATCAGCGCAATATCGCCAGGTGCATTTAGTATCTCTCCAGATGTGCTTTTAAAAAACAGCAGGCAGTCAACACCATCTGCTGAATGCTCTCTGTGTGAATGGTATTGTACTAGGCACCAGGGAAATTTTGAGGAAAGTAAAATTTGAATCCTGAGCCAGTAGGGAGCCACTCAGTTATTAAAAACCAAATGACTATAGATGGGATGTATATCCATGTAGGAGGCAAGATAAGAGTGAGAAAGAGCTAAGAAGATGATAGCAATAAAAGCAATAAGAGGGTGGGAGAGAGTACATTTTGGCCTCAATTCTTTACTGCATTGTAAAAGAATTAAATACGTATACCTCAGTCAGAGCCACAGGGCTGGCAGAGTGTGCTTCCCAGCCCCTTGTCCTTGAGCTTGACCATATGATTTGCTTTGGCCAGTGGGGCTTCAGCAGACATGATATGAACAGAAGCTTGTGCTCTTGCGTTCTGGTGAGCTGCCATGAGCACATGCCCCATGTGGCCTCTGATCCTTCAGCCTGGGACTCAAAACCCACCACATTTAGAGACAATCTGAACTGACCCAGCAGCCGACCTGTAGATCAAACCTAGCCAACCTGCAGCCTGAAGCAGAGCTCCCCAGTCAAACTATCTAGATCACCTGAACTATAGTTGACCTGTAGACCCGGAAGTATGACAATAGAAACTTTCCATTCTCATATAGGAGGGCAAGGACTAGAGGGCGAGAGGGGGAGAGAGCAAGGGAGGAAGAAGAGGAGGAGGAGGGAGGGGGAGAGGGTGCAGGAGAGAAGAAAGAACATCAGAGAGATTAAAGAATACAAAAATAGGGGGCTTCCCTGGTGGCACAGTGGTTGAGAGTCCGCCTGCCGATGCAGGGGACACGGGTTCGTGCCCCGGGCCGGGAAGATCCCACATGCTGCGGAGCGGCTGGGCCCGTGAGCCACGGCCGCTGAGCCTGCGCGTCCGGAGCCTGTGCTCCGCAACAGGAGAGGCCACAGCAGTGAGAGGCCCGTGTACCGCAAAAAAAAAAAAAAAAAAAAAAAAAGAATTAAAAAATATTCGCAAGCCAAGTCTCCTCCAATTGTTACTAGCCACTTCCTCTACTATCATCCAAAGAGTTAATGGGGATTATCCCCTTTAGTATACGCAGTTGAGACTTCTGGGTTGCCACTCACTAGTCCCTGGAACCCTTTCTCTGAAGCTGATAATCCATAATGGTTACAAGTGTGAACTTGAATGTGTTATTAAGCTTCTCCCATCTCACTTTTCTCTTCCGTGAAGTGGAGACAATAATAGTCCTTAGTTTACAGGGTTGTTGTGAGGATTAAACAGGTTAATCCATGTGAGATGCTTTCCTCAGCGTTAAGAGCTCAATATTTTTTGTATTCCTATTCCCACCCCTATTATTATTATTATCATCATAATTAATGTAGTGAGTTATCAGGATATGTATTCTATTAACTAACTCACTGCCAGTGTGAGGAATCCCAGGGTAACCAGGCAAAACGAGAGAGACTCTATGGTCCTAGAGTTAAACAGACTGTTAACCACCAAGTCATGGGCCTAGGAAGCGACTCTGCTAAATAATCCCTCTTCTTCCTTTCCCAGCCGTTTGCTGACTCTTCAAAAAATTTTTAGGCAGTTCTCATAGAGTAATAAAACTTGAAAGAAGACAAATCTTCCTTTTGGCATTCTGATGTTGGTGTCAACTACAAAAGTCAGCTGTGTTTCATCATTCTATATTAGTATTGCTTAGGAACTCAAAACAAGTAGGTAAGCATCTATAGAAAGAAATAAAACATTTCATTTTCATTTCTATTTTCAGTTCTGATTTTTAAATTAAATTTCACATTACCAAACTTACTATCTTCTTTTTTGTTCTATTTAACTTGGTGCAGGTGGTTCATGTTAGGGTAAGTATCTGACCTGTTCTGTCTAAGACATTAGCCGTGTTGCCCTTTATTTTGTCCTAAGATGGCAAGGGTTCTAGTGAGCTTCTGTGTTGGGCTCCAGGAATAACCAAGGATTTGGTTTCAAAACTTTCCCTCTTCTCCTGACAGCTCTAATGGATGCATCTGCTCCAGACTGCCTGGGCCAAGTCTTTTGAATTAGTCTTTCTCTTGATAGCTGCCCTAGGTCAAGTTCTACAACACGAACTCTCACCTTTTACCCTTTGAGACTAAATCCCACTGTCCTTAACCCACATCATAAATGAGCTCATTCCATTCCATTCCTCCTCTACATTTTTTCCCAGACATTTCCTGCTCAGATTTTCTCTTTCAAGTCAAATTGCCCCCATGTTGACTAATCCTTCAATTATTCTCTCGTCTGCCTATTTCTAGCTCATTAAAACATTAGCACTCTCTAAAACCTATATTTATATTCATTATACATACATAAGAAATCCCTTTTCTGGACAAAAGGGCTATAAGGAGGCTACAGGTGAAATTGGAAAGGGGGATAGTCATCATATCAGAATTGATAAGGAGAAGAGAGAACCTGATTTTCATCACTGAATACATCCTGTGACTCTTGCTAAGTGAAATCAAGGCACAAGTAATCAGAAGCATTCTCTGCCAGATCCCTATCAGATGAAATAGTCTCCACCTTTGATTTGCATGTAGCTGCAGGGACAATGTGCATTAATACTAGTCTATACAGAACATCTCATTTTCCTCACTGCAGAATTCCTCCTTCCACAACACTCCTGTAACACCCACTATTTACCGCAACTATAGAGGGTCATGGTTGTTTTAATAGGTCTATCTCTTTTTACAGGTCTAACTCAACTGATTTAGAATTTGAGTGTCCCAAAGCCAGGATTCTGTCTTTCTCATCTTCCTATTCCAAGTGCCTAGTGTTTGTTAAGAAATACGTGAATGAATGAATGGATGCTACAGGCACAGTAAGTCAGATCATGTCGCTTCGTAGCTTAGAACCCTCCCAAGTCTTCCCTTCATACTAAGAACAGATTCCGCCTGCTTTTAACTGTAGTCGACAAGACTCTACCTGGTCTGGCTATTGGGTGCTCAATGACCTCCTATTATTCAGCATCTTGCTTCCTTGGCTTCAGTCATACTAGCCTCTTTATTTTTCCTCAACCCCCCTAAGTATGCTCCCATCTCAGGGCCTTTGCATTTACTGTTTCCTCTACCTGGAACCCTTTGCCCCCCCCATATCTGCCTGGTGTGCTTCCTCATTTCTCTATGAAATGTCACCGCCCTGACCACCCCATTTAAAGAGTTCTTTTCCCCTATCACCTCTAGCCCCTTTAGACTTCTTTATTCTTCTTTATCAAACTGATCATGACCTGATTGCCTTCTCCTAGTAAAATTCAAGCTCCATGAGAGAGAAATTTTCTTCTATTTACTACTGTTTCCCCAGTACCTAAAAAGAGTTTGACCTATATTGGTCATTGAATAGACATTTGTTGAGTGACAAAATGAATCAGTTCTTAGCTGGCTGAAAATAAAGTGAAGCTCATAACTTTTTTAGGACATTAGGCTAGGCACTAGACTAAGTTCCTTCCTATCATATTAGAGTGGGAATAATCTTTAGAGTGCGCAGTTATTCATTCAATCAAGGCACATCCTGCATCTATCTGCAAGGTGTCAGATGCATGACATTAAAAAAAAAAAGAGTGATGCATATCCTTTACCCTTGTGGTGCTCACACTCCAACCCATTTCCTTTTATGATCTATTTTACTGAGTCTCCTTCATTCTAACCCTTGCCTGTCATTGGTATGTATCCTGCTGAGCTTTAGGTGTGAGGCAAGGGGCTGATGTAATTTTATGCTGTCCCAAAAGTCCTTACCCATTAATGGAGCTCATGAGGTCAGACACCTTAAATAATGATCATCACTACATACACTGGACAAAATCATCAACATCGTTATGAAAGCAAGAGTAAATCAAGTCACCCAGTGACTAGAGTGAGTCTATTATAATGCTTTTTTGCTCAGATGCTTCTAAATGTCTGTCAGGTACATTGCCCTGTCACAGATTGGGTTCCCCAGGAAGCAGACACTAAGACAAAGTTCAGAGAGCAGGGTATTTAGTACGTTGTGCCTTTGCGATCAACACCTATGGAAGGGAGAAGAAGGAAGCAGGAAAGGCAACAGGGAGAAGTCAAGCAAGGATGCGGCCCGGTGACAGTCTCACTCAACCCCTCAGGGAGCTGCCCGTGGAAGGGGTGTGATCTTAGGCAAGGTAGCTGAGGCCATTCCCGAAGGGACAGTCAGCTGAAGGCTGTCTCTTCATTGAAGGGGACCTCGAAGTGCAGAAAAGTAGTCTCAAATGATTCCCAGACAGAGGTCATTCTACTTAGTGTTCCACGTGACCCTACTGCAGTGGCCCCAAACTGTTCAGGGGTTTGGTATACAGCAGTGGTCATCAACCAGGGGCAATTCCACCCTCGAGGAGGCATTTGACAATCTCTGGAGACATTTTTGGTTATCACGACTGAGGGAGAGTGGTAGTACCGGCATGCAGTGGGGAGAGGCCAGGGACGGTGCCTGGCCATAGTAGTTAAGAGTGGATCCAAAGGTTAAAGACCAATGCTGCCCAGTTGAGGCAGAGAGATTGATTCCAGGATTACTATCATTCAGACAGCATCCCATAAGTATGTGATTACAAACATGATTTGTATGGTGATTAACGTTTTGCAAAGCAACTTTATATCCATTTTCTCATTTTATCCTGATAACATTTCGGTAAGGGAGATATCATTATTCCCATTTTGCATATAAGAAAAATAAGGCTCAGGGAGAAAACAAAACTTGCTTCAGATGGTGCAATGACGGTGGAGTCAGGACTCAAATACAGTCCTTCTGAATATGTGTTCTGGACACCCTTACTGATCCAGATACCCCTCAGGACTGAACATCCTATAATGCACAGGACAGCCCCCACGATCAAGAATTGCCTGGCTTAAGATGCCACTAGTGCCCAGGTCAAAAAATGTCTGGTTACAGTCTGGCCTTGGCTTATGAGATGGTCTTCATCCTAAATAGACAGTAAATAAGTGAGCCAATCAGATGCTCTTTCTTAGAGAACCTGATTGTAATACACAGAGAAATTTAGATGGTAGAGAGGTGGGGAAGTTAGAAAAAAGTCAGGGAGCTAAAGAAGAAAACAAGTCACAAGGCAGTGGAAACTATGAGTAAGGAGGAGGTGGAGGGAAGAGAGAAGCTGTGTACTAAGGGAGCCTGAAGTCTATGGCAGCAAAGGCAAATACAGAGAGAAGCAAACACATGCTGCATGGCGAACGTCGTTCCCTATGCTTCCATGTATCCTTAAAATGCCCCTCCTCACCTAAGCCCATCCTTGTTCCTTCCAGCCTTAAAGAGACAGCGCATTCCGAAGCACATCTGCAGTTGACTGAAATCAAGATGATTGTTACTGCTGATATCTGAAAGTATATTTAAAAATTCAAAAGGGGGGTTTTTTAAACCAGGAATAGTTTATGTAAGTCTACAAAAAAACCCAAAATGCCTTTTATCCTCACCTCAAAGTCCTCACCAAAAAGTATTTTCTAATCCCAAACTGGCTGTGTTCTGAAAATGGAAAACATCCAAACAGAAAAAACAAGAGTAATGATTTTTGCCCACAGGGATGTGATTCCACCATTTCTGTTGTGCAAAGCTTTGTATTTTGAGACAGATGACAAAATGCTACCCTAGGCCAAACGCACCAACGCCTTCATTTTCTGGGGAGTGTAAAAATATACCTTTCAGAGCCAGCATTCCACGAAAAGAGTGCCCCTGTGTCAGGAAACTGATCCAGTGCTGTGATGCTGGTCTCCCTGCCTAGGTCCTCATGAGGCCCAGAGGAATCTGTCATGATGAGGAAGATGAAATGGGAAAGAAACAGGTGCTTGCCTCATCTCTGCCATGCCACGAGGCTAATTTCCATGCAGGTATGTGATGAAGGAGAGGTGGTTGGTGACCAAGCTAAACCTCACCATTTAGCTCGAGAGCCAGATAATGCACAGGGTATCACAGTAGCTTCATGAAGCCTATAGGAGAGGTCCATGCTCTCGTTTGTCCCGCTCAGATCCCTTCTCCCCAGCTGGCATACCCACCCCCAGCTTCTGTGAGCACTGGCTGCTATGGGCCCACTGCCCCCAGCTCCAGAGTACCTCCCTCAGGGAAATGGAAACTGCCTCGCTGTCCACTACGCCCCAGAAATCCACGGCCAATGGCTGACTGACACGGGGGAGCAGAAAGCCCAGCTCCCTTGCCTCAAAATGGGGCCAACTGGGCCTCCCTGGTGGCGCAGTGGTTGAGAGTCCGCCTGCCGATGCAGGGGATACGGGTTCGTGCCCCGGTCTGGGAGGATCCCATATGCCGCGGAGCGGCTGGGCCCGTGAGCCATGGCCGCTGGGCCTGCGCGTCCGGAGCCTGTGCTCCGCAACGGGAGAGGCCACAACAGTGAGAGGCCCGCGTACAGCAAAAAAAAAAAAAACAAAAAAATGGGGCCAACTGCGGGGGGCAATTCATGCTCCAGAGTTCCTGGTAGGATCAGGCTGAGGTGAGCCTCCGCCTCCTTGCTTAGCCTGACTCCCTGACCACTCTTCCCCCTACCTTATCCTGCTTCCCTCCCTCCCTCCCCTTCACCTGAGAGATGCTCGCTCAACAGCTTACTTGTACAAGAAACCCTGTGTAGGGCTCTGTTTCTGTGGAATGTTACCAAAGGCGAGGGTGATCAACCATCCTCGTGAGGCCGGGACTGAGGGGGTTTCCTGGGACATGGGAGTTTAAGTGCTAAAAGCAAGAACATCCCGGACAAACCGGGACAAATGGGCATCCTACCTCAGGCAGATAGATATTTGGGGCCTGAGCTTTGCCTCCAGGGACTTGGGTGATCCGAATAACATAAATGAATTTGCTGGTGTTCTGGTAAACCAGCTATGCCAAAATGAAAAAGAAAGACTTGATTTGCAGTTATTTGCCGGTTTGGGAGGTGGGCGTAAACATTCCCACTATGGCTGATTTCAAGCTACCAAAGGTCAGTTTGACAACCAGCTCTCAATTCCTGTATATATAACACGCGGCTCTCTTGAGCTAGTAGAAGCCAGTTCAAGCACACAAATTCCCACAGCAGAAACGGAGAACTTTCCTAAGCTTCCTCCTGTGTTCAAATAAATGGGTATGTGGGGCCAATGATGCAAAATTTTGTGAACTAAGGATACTCTACAGCAAATAAATCTAAGATCTAAATTGGAGAATATAAGTTTGAGCTCAAGGCGAAAGGGCCATAGAAATAGGCTTTGAGAAGAGAGTGTAATGATTATCACCATGACTTCTTTTTGCAGGCATCTGAAAGTCTAACTGTGAATTTATGGAGGCATTACCAGCATCACTGATAGGTTACACGGCATTTGTTCCAAATCCCCCGCCCTCAGGACAGCACGTGACTGTTGAAGAAATTGGCTCAAGTTGTTTTGCCCTGAGATTTTACCTGATGGCTTTAGGCTGAAAATCATCTCACATTGTACCTGCAAGCTTCTTCCTGACTTTTTTCATGATGGCTTCTCTAAGCTGATCTGAGCTTTAAATTACGGGCCTACTCGTATTTCAAATTCATCCATCCCCTGAGGACAATGGTAGCATAGATCCCAGCACTGTTAAGTGAAATGTCAGCAATTATTAAGTGTGCTTAAAGCTTCTCCCCCTACCTTTTGCTTATTAAGTGTGTGAGTGGAGGATGTGGAGGTGAAGCTCTGGCAACTCTCAAGATGTAAACAAACTTTTCAGCCTTATGTAGCAAGGAGAAACCGTAAGCACTTGGGTTACTTTAACAAGAGGAAAAGAGTTAACCAGGGATTTGATTAAGGCAGTTAAGATTATAAAGCCTGCAAGAAATAAGTGATCAGTTCTTTCTTTTTACAGTGTCTCATAATCTGAGAAACAGAAGATCACTCAGTGAAACCCATAGCTTTTAAATTCAGAATAAATAGTAAAAAGGAAATTCGTCTTCTGGAGTTCCACAGCCTTCAATAGAGTTTAATACTGCAAGAGGTCACTGGGTTAAGAGCTAGAGAACAAAAATTTTTGCCTTTACTGTTTTTTTCCCATCATAAAAGAAATACATGCTTATTAGTAAAAACTCTTTAAAAGTAAGAAGTAAAACATAACAGCTGTTTCCATTTTGATGTATTTGATTTTCAGTCTTGTCTTTATGTATACCTTTCTGCTGTTTATATTTTATTTTCTAATAGAGTTCTGATCATACTGTCACGTTGAAGACAGCTTTTTCCCTTAATATATTACATGGCACAGTAGACATTTAGAAAAAGGACTATGTAAAGTTATGGATGCTATCAGTCATTGCTGAGAGGCAACATAAGAGGTCAAATTATTTATTGAGTGTCTACTATGTGGTAGTCACTATGCTAAATCTCATGCTACTGTGTTTTAACAATGGGAGGAGGAAATTTACCTCTTCTTTTGGGTATAAGACATAATTCATACTGTGAATGCTTTTATTGAACATTTACCAAGTCAGATACTGGGTTAGGTACTGGAGGATATAACTGTCAACAAGACTAAAACCATCCTGTCCTTATAGAGATCAGGGTCTACTCATTGATTACTTCTTTTTTTTTTTTTTTTTTTTTTTTTTGCGGTATGAGGGCCTCTCACTGCTGTGGCCTCTCCCGTTGCGGAGCACAGGCTCCGGACGCGCAGGCCCAGCGACCATGGCCCACAGGCCTAGCCACTCCGCGGCATGTGGGATCCTCCCGGACCGGGGCACGAACCTGTATCCCCTGCATTGGCGGGCGGACTCTCAACCACTGCGCCACCAGGGAAGCCCAGATTACTTTTTTAAATGGATTTTATTTATTGATTGATTGGTTTGGCTGTGTTGGGTCTTCGTTGCTGTGTGCGGGCTTTCTCTAGCTGTGGTGAGCGGGGGCTACTCTTCATTGTGGTGTGCGGGTTTCTCATTGCGGTGGCTTCTCTTGTTGCGGAGCACGGGCTCTAGGCACATGGGCTTCAGTAGTTGTGGCATGCAGGCTTCAGTACTTGTGACACACGGGCTTAGTTGCTCCGCGGCATGTGGGATCTTCCTCGACCAGGGCTCAAACCCATGTCCCCTGCATTGGCAGGTGGATTCTTAACCACTGCACCACCAGGGAAGGCCCTACTCATTGATTATTCAACTATTCATTAGTTACACAAGTAACTGCTGAGCTCTTATAATATGCAAAACACCGCACTTTCAGATTAGAATCACGAAAAACATCTTCGGAAAGGAGAGGAACTCCTTACACTGAGAATTAAATGCAAGAGAATGAATGCTACTTTTATGTCTAGTTTGACTCTAATAGGCGGATACTAAGTTACACTACCAAGTTGATAGTAAAGATACTAATAGCGGGCTTCCCTGGTGGCGCAGTGGTTGAGAGTCCGCCTGCCGATGCAGGGGACACGGGTTCGTGCCCCGGTCCGGGAGGATCCCACATGCCGCGGAGCGGCTGGGCCCGTTGAGCCATGGCCGCTGAGCCTGCTTGTCCGGAGCCTGTGCTCCACAACGGGAGAGGCCACAGCAGTGAGAGGTCCGCATACCGCAGAAAAAAAAAAAAAAGATACTAATAGCAAACACTTGTATGGCACTTATGTGCTAGGCACTGTTTTAAGTGTTTTACATATAATATAAACTATAAATATAGTGAAGTTTGATCTTCACTATAAAACTATGAGATAGTATTACCATATTTCATTGAATTGAAAACCCCATTGGACATAAGGTATATTTTGATTTCAGAGCTGTTAAAACATGGGTGGGGTATGTCAAATTTGATGAAATATGTTATTATTATCCCCATTTTACAAATGAGAGATAAAGAGATTAAGTATCTGAGCCAATATTTGACCCCAACTAATCTAGTTTCAGAGTCTGTACTCTTAACCAATATCCCATATCATTGGTGGGATGACAGCCCAGGGGCATCGAGAGAAAAATTCAGGCTCTATAAATCAACTTACTATGGCCAGACCAAGAGAAATAGAAGAGAGAAAAATCTGTGGCAATATCGGATAGACTAGACAGTCACTGGTCTGCCTGTTAGCTCTTAATGGGTAAGGCAATGCAAGGTGTGGCATAGAAGTCCAGAAACTGAGTTCTAGTCCCAGATTTATTATAACCATCTGTATGACCTTGATTATGTCATTTGGTCTCTCTGCCTCTATTTTATCATCTGTGAAGTAAGGGCAGGGCTAGAGTCCTTCAGTACCCCTCAAAATTTTTTTATTGCAGTCCACAGAAGGAATACATTTTACATTGTAACGTAGTATACAGAGACAGACACACACACCTAACTGAAACCAAACTGTCAAAATGATACTTAACCTTGCTTGTGTAATGTACTCTAATTTTCTATTTTCTAATCAGTTCCATTTCATTCCATTAAAAAATTGCTGGTTGCAAGTCATTAAACTGATTTCAGAATTCACTAATGAGTACTTTGAAAACAGCTCATATAGATACTCTCTAAGCTTCTCTCCAGTTAGGAAATTCCACAGCACAGGGGGACTCCTGGGGTGGAGCTGGAAACCCCAGGAAAGAAAAAGTTGACCTTTTTGCCTTATAAATACTCATTTTCTTTTCAATTGGATCGTGTTTTTACTACCTTCAGCAGAAAGTTCTCATTATTAAACTATCTGGCAAATATCACTTTAGGGCAAAGATTCCCATACTATGTTCCACAGCATGTTTAGTGAGAAATTAATTGGTATGCCTGAAAAATGTTTCCGTAGTCACATAAGTAGGACATAAGAGTCACTGACACTGTGCTCCTCTTAGAGTTTCAATGTATATTAAAAGCTACAAGAATTCCAACAGGAAAGAAATTTGCTTACCTTTATAACCTAGTGATTTTCCAATCTTACTGACACCAGAACTATTTTTTCAAGGGAGAGTTATTAACATCATACAGTACATTAATGTTCTGAGAAACTTGGCTTGGGAAATGGCCCTTGAGGGAATTCTAGAACTTGTGAAATATTAAGACAAATATAAGTTCTTTCTACTGTTATAGAAAGATTTCTACCTTTACTTAAATACATAGTTATCCTTCTTGGTGAGAAAAGTAAAATTTAGAACAGAAGCCCAGAGAATTGAGAAAATAGCCAGAAAAAAAATCTTGAATTCTTTTTTAAAAAAAGTTCCTAGGGCTTCCCTGGTGGCGCAGTGGTTGAGAGTCCGCCTGCCAATGCAGGGGACCCGGGTTCGTGCCCCGGCCCGGGAGGATCCCACATGCCGCGGAGTGGCTGGGCCCGTGAGCCATGGCCGCTGAGCCTGTGCTCCGCAACGGGAGAGGCCACAGCAGTGAGAGGCCCGCGTACCACAAAAAAAAAAAAAAAAAAAAAAAGTTCCTAAATTCTTGAAAATAACAAAAGACGGACATTCTTCAGACTACTAAGCTAGTGAATACTGTAGTACATTTTTAATCATTGACATATGAATATATTTTTAAAATATATAAAAATTTAAGGATAAATATATATTAAAATCACACTGTTAGAATTTCTCCTTTTTCTTGGTTTAAGTTGCAGAAGTCAATCAGAAGTAGAATATTAAAGCTAGAATTAAAGGCAAGTAGTATCTAACAACAGATAAAGGTCATATTTTACCTGTATTTTCTCTTCTCATTTTTCTCTCAGATCTAAGATAAAAGAAACAGCTTCTTTAACAAGTAGAGATCGGACCACCAAAAAGAAAGTGTATACTTTAGTAAAAGGCCACCTCTCCCTATTGATAAGAAAACAAAGACACCTGGGTAATGTAATTTTCAAAGGGGAGTGTGTGTGAGAGAGTGTATGTGTGTGTGTGTGCGCGTGTGTGAGAGACAGAGAGACAGAAAGAGACAGTGAGTGTGTTTGATGGGGTGCAGTTTGCGGCTCATCCTTATTTTTTCTTTTCTTTGTAACTTCTAAGCCTCAGAAATCACTCTATTTTTTTTTTTCCCGTGGTACGCGGGCCTCTCACTGTTGTGGCCTCTCCCGTTGCGGGGCACAGGCTCCGGACGCGCAGGCTCAGCGGCCATGGTCACAGGCCCAGCCGCTCTGCGGCATGTGGGATCTTCCCGGACCAGGGCACGAACCCGAGTCCCCTGCATCGGCAGGCGGACTCTCAACCACTGCGCCACCAGGGAAGCCCAGAAATCACTCTATTTTTATTCCTGGTAACCTGGAAGCAAATTACTAGACATCTATCAATTCAAACTCATTTAATATGACCTTAGTGGTATTTTTTCAAACATATTTTTACTTTTTTTGGGGGGGGAGCTCTTTTTCTTTTATAGAACATAAAAATAACAGCAAATAAGTGACTTCAGAGAGGTCCTGCCTCAAATACAATTTTGATGGCACACCCAATTTCTGGTGCAACTTTCTAGAGATCAGTTTGGCAATACATATCAAAAGCCTTACAAATGTAAACATCCTTTAACACAGCAGTTCCATTTTCTAGGCATTTATCTTGTAGAAAGAACCTGAGATGTTTATAAAGGTTTATAAAGGTGTACAAAGAATATTAGATATGATAGATACATAATGTTAGATAAAATAGTGAAAGTTTTGAAATAACCTTAATCTTGAGTGATTTAGAATTGTCTTGGTAAATGTGGTACAGCCAGAGAAGGGAATACTACCCTGCCATTTAAAAAAACTACTCTGCAGAGGAATATTTAAACACACGAAAATATTTTTATGATAGTTCTAAGGGAAAAAAAGCAGGTCATAAAACTGTAAAATTTTTTTTGTGTGTGGTATACGGGCCTCTCACTGTTGTGCCCTCTCCCATTGCGGAGCACAGGCTCTGGACGCACAGGCCCAGCGGCCATGTGGGATCTTCCCGGACCGGGGCATGAACCCGCGTCCCCTGCATCGGCAGGCGGACTCTAAACCACTACGCCACCAGGGAAGCCCTGTAAAATGTTTTCATCCCTGTTTGCTTAAAAAAAAAGAGAGAGAATCTGAATTCACACACACACCCCTGAGAGAAAGACAGAATGTGTATAAACCATTCTGTTTATACAGAATGTATAATGTATACATTCATTCAGTGTGTGTGTAAAACCACATTTTTTATACTGGTTATCTCTAAGTGGTGGGATTAAAAAAATTTTTTTCCTGTTTGTATCCTCTGCTTTCCAACATTTCCTTGAGTGGCACACATTACCTCTGTAATTTAGAAAAGGACAACACAAAGAAATAATCTTTATTTAGTCTTTAGTCTCACTGTCCTATTTCTCATATATCCCTTAAACCAAATTGGATTTTTTGTTTGTTTGTTTGTTTGTTTGTTTTTTGCAGTACGCGGGCCTCTCACTGTTGTGGCCTCTCCCGTCGCGGAGCACAGGCTCTGGACGCACAGGCCCAGCGGCCATGTGGGATCTTCCCAGACCGGGGCACGAACCCGTATCCCCTGCATCGGCAGGCGGACTCTCAACCACTGCGCCACCAGGGAGGCCCCAAATTGGTATTTTTTGATATCCATAAGCAAAGCTTCTAAGCATATATTGATATTCCACGTGAATACTTAAGAAATTGGTGACTTCTGGGGCTGGCTCCATATAAGCAGGTAAATCAGCGCCTGTGTCTACAGGCCTGGCCTTTCTGGAAGTGGGCACCAGTGCGATATGCTTTGAAAGGTGTGGGGATGCTCCTCCTGGCCCCTCCAAGTTCTCCCCTTACAGCTCAGAGTTTACGGCTGACGTTCTACCACTTGAGAGCCATTCCTCAGGCTTACGGCTTTTCACCCTATTAAAATGCAAATAACCCCGGAGAAGTACACATTAAACTTTACCTGTCACCTGGGTTAAATGAGTATAACGTATCCTTTTCTGAGAATAGGTTTTAACGGGGGAGACACAGGAATTTGGATGGGGCAGGCAGAGAGAATAAAAAGTGAATGAATATATATGGTGTCTGAGGAATACTTAATATTCATAATAGTAATATTTTTATTTATGGTTTATTAGTCACTTACAAGTATGTTATCACATTTAATCTCAATTAAATCAAATAGAATGGCTCTGCCACCAAGGCGATCTAAGCAGACCAGAAATCGGGAAAAATATAGAAGACAAAATGTGCAGGATTTATAATTGTTTTACAGTCATTCCCAAAAGCCACAATCCCAATCAATTACGTATCCTGCTTTAATTTGTCCTTTTTTTCATGACACCTCCTAAGCATGTGTGATACTGTCTAAATAATGACTGCATGTTGATAAAAGGGTTAGATCCAGTCAAGAAAATAAGACAACCTCTTACTTAATACACTATCAGTGTATAACAAAAAGAGAGGACCACTACTTTCTAGGAATTTTTGTTCTAAAAGACATGGCCCACTAGAGACACACATGAAAGCATCAAGTGAAAAGCTTTAAAATGTTCATGAGCATGGATCTTTTTATTAACCTATGGAAAATGGAGAAGGAAGGAAAGGACTAGAAAATGGCAATAAAAGAGGAAGGCAAAAGAATGAAGGGAGATCATATAGAATTGCTTCTTCTCTATAAAATATATCAATAAAGTAAAGGACAGTCTGGTGTGGTGGTTAAAAACAGACTCTGGAGCTGACTTCTTGGGTTTGAATCCTGGCTCTGTCATCCACTTGCTGTGTGACTGTGTGCCTCAATTTCCTCATCTTAAAAATGGGTATAATAATGGTATCTACCTTATAGGTTGCTATAAGGATTAAGTTGGGTCATATTTGTAACATTGCAAGGCACAAAGTAACTGCCTTAAAATGATGCTTAAACTCCACCATACAGAAAAATAAACTCAAAATGTATTAAAGACCTAAATCTAAGACTGGATACCATAAAACTCGTAGAGGAAAACATAGGCAGAACACCCTCTGACATAAGTCGCAGCAATACCTTTTTCAATCCATTTCCTAGAGTAATGGAAATAAAAACAAAAATAAACAAATGGGATCTAATTAAACTCAAAAGCTTTTGCACAGCAAAGGAAACCATAAACAAAATGAAAAGATAACCCACAGAATGGGAGAAAATATTTGCAAACGATGTGACCGACAAGGGATTCATCTCCAAAATTTACTAACAGCTCATGCGGCTCAATATCAAAAAACAAACACCCCAATCAAAAAATGGACAGAAGACCTAAATAGACATTTCTCCAAATAAGATATACAGATGGCCAAGAGGCACATGAAAAGATGCTCAGCATCGCTAATTATTAGAGAAATGCAAATCAAAACTACAATGACATATCATCTCACACCAGTCAGAATGGCCATCATCAAAAAGTCTACAAACAATAAATGCTGGAGAGGATGTGGAGAAAAGGAAACCCTCCTACACTGTTGGTGGGAATGTCAATTGGTATAGTCACTATGGAGAACAGTAGGGAGGTTCCTTAAAGAACTGAAAACAGAGGTACCATATGATCCAGCAATCCAACTCCTGTGCATGTATCCAGAGAAAACCATGGTTCGAAAGGATACATGCACCCGAATGTTCACTGACTGCAGTGCTGTTTACAATGGCCAAGACATGGAAGCAACCTAAATGTCCACTGACAGATGAATGGATAAAGAAGTTGTGGTACAGATACACAATGGAATATTACTCAGCCATTAAAAAGAATGATATAATGCCATTTGCAGCAACATGGATGGGCCTGGAGATTATCATACTAAGTGAAGTAAGTCAGACAGATAAAGACAAATATCATATGATATCACTTATATGTGAAATCTAAAAAAATGATACAAATGAACTTATTTACAAAGCAGAAACAGACTCACAGAATTAGAGAACTAATTTATAGTTACTGGGTGGATGGGTGGTGGAGAGGGATAGATTGGGAGGTTGGGATTGACATATACACACTGTTGTATTTAAAATAGATAACCAACAAGGACCTACTGTATAGCACAGGGAACTTTGCTCAGTATTCTGTAATAACCTAAATAGGAAAAGTACTTGAAAAACAGACACGTGTATATGTAAAATTGAATCACTTTGCTGTACACCTGAAACGAACACATTGTTTTTTTCTTTTTTGAAACTAACACAGTTAATCAACTATACTCCAATATAAAATAAAATTTTTTTAAAATGATGGTTAAACTCTCATACATACACATGCATGACCAGAAGGAAATACATCAAAATGTTAACAGATATTAACCCCATGTGGCAGGTGTATGACTTTTTAAATACCAATATATATATATATATACTTTTATAATCAAAGAAAGAGTAGTATAAATTAACAACACTAATCAGAGGAAAACAGGAGCTTGACAATTTAATATGCATTGTTATATTTATAGGATGTTCCAATATTACACTTTCAATTAACCAAGGCTATTCCTCTTGGTATTAATTATAAAAATATAGTTAATTATAAAAGATATAATATTTATTAATAATATATAAATACTATCATTATAAAAATATAATTAATAAAATAGTAAAACTGGAAAATAAAAAGAATGAAGAGAGGTCAAGAATAAAAGAGGGATAAGAATAGTTAGGGAAAGGAAACAGAATGGGCTGAAGTTCCAACTTGCAGGCAGGGAGTATTTAATGAATTATATAGAGATAAAGAATTCTAGAGTCACAGTAATATATATTGAATTATCATATAATAGTTATATGATATATAATTATCAGCTTGACGAAGTAAACTGCTATAAGCACAACTAAAGACTCAAAAATATTGCTAAAGTTAGCACTTGGGAATACATTGTAGGAAATAATTATGCATTAGCTGAAGGCTGGACAAAATGATCTAATTGGTCCTCCTCTTCTTAACCTTCTGAATTTACCCACTAAGTTATATTTCAGGATGATTTGTGCCTCCAGTGCATTTGGCAGAGACAACTGTAATTCCACTCTTAATTCTTAGCCACCAAGATGCAGTGAAGAGGTTAAGCAATGAAAGTTGACAATGACTTACTGGAAAGGAAGTGCTGGGATGCTGGGCCAAAGTCCCTGTGGGCTTCGTGCAGCTGCCTGATGCGGTCCTCAACAGCCACCTGCGAGGAAGAGGAGAAAAATTTTGTTCTCTCATCATATATAATGAGGGGCAATTAAAACAATGTATCCTTTTTGGTAAGATCTTCTGGGCTTCTAAGGCTGGAACATTAAAACAACAATTTATAACCTTGTTTTAATATCCACTTACCACATGTGGCCTCCGAGACCCATTTTTATCAAACCAAGGCCAAACAAAAAAGATTTGCTCTCTTGACAATGTTAAAATGGGATTTTCTAAAAACACTCTACTCATTGGTAGCCACAAGTGAATTACTGCTCCAGTTAGTACCATCAAAAATGCAAACTCGGGCCTCCCTGGTGGCGCAGTGGTTGAGAGTCCGCCTGCCGACGCAGGGGATACGGGTTCGTGCCCCGGTCTGGGAGGATCCCATATGCCGCGGAGCGGCTGGGCCCGTGAGCCATGGCCGCTGGGCCTGCGCATCCGGAGCCTGTGCTCCGCAACGGGGGAGGCCACAACAGTGAGAGGCCCGCATACCGCAAAAAGAAAAAAAAAAAATGCAAACTCTAAATCTTTCACAAAAAGGTTAGGTAGGGAGGTTGCCATTCGCTATTATACTAGGTGACTAAAGGATCTCAGAAATGATATATATTTTGTCTTAGTCTGTTGCTTTTGACATGTTTTTAAGAATCATATTGATTGATAATTAATGGATATCGAGTGATAATCACTGATAAATTAATAAGTAACCAAAAGTTGATTGATACTTAAGTATCAAAGAAACAGAGGCAAGGTTTTAATTTAGGGTAACTATAGGGTGGATGGTGAAAATAAAGAAATTTTCAGATTTCAGATTCTATTGGACTTGGAAATTAGTGGGAAGTATACGTTTAGGTGGCATGGAATAAAGATTGCCATTCTTTTTTTTCCTATTATGTTTTTCTATAATATATTGACACAGTGTCCTTTCAGCTTAGTGAATTCCATTTTGAGTGGGGGAAAAAGGGAAGAATTTTATGGGTGAAATGGTATATTTTGTCATCTGGCATATTGTCAATTCTATATTAACGGTGGCCCCAGGCACCCTAGCTTTATAACTTTGGATCTTGATTTGTTTCTGAGCAGGCTATGCTAAACTAGAGGTTAGTCAGAGCTTGCCCAGAGCCATCAGAGCTCAAGCAGGTTCACTCTGTGGTGTGGATAACTCCCAAGAAGTAAAATACATCTTAAACTCATTGAAAAAGTGGCTCAGATAGTCTGGTCTAACGCCAACTCTGACCTTCCCATATCAATCAATTATTACCTAGCCTAGGTCCAGAACAATCTTTTTTTTTACACGTTCTCCCTAGCCTTGTCCATCTTTGCTTGGACCAAATATTTGGAAAACCACATAGAATTTCAAAAAAATGGAGGGTTTGCTTCACTGCGATGCACAGAAAAACATGAGGGGCATTTGAAACCTACTTTCCCAGCCTCACCACCCTGCACTCAGTCAAACTCTACCTGCCTGTCCTGCGACATTCCATCCAATGTAACACTCCTGAGAGTTGTTCGTGTTCTCCTTCCCTCTGGAATGCTCTTATCCCCCCTTTTCCCCATGTAAGGCTGTTATATGTTTGCCTCCTCAGCATTCTCACAGTACCCGGTTTATACTTGGAGCACTTCTATCATAGCCATTGTTTTCGTTATATGGATATGGATATCTCCTGCAATGGACTGTCAACTTCTTTTTTTTTTTTTTTTTTTTTTTTTTGCTGTACGCGGGCCTCTCACTGTTGTGGCCTCTCCCGTTGCGGAACACAGGCTCCGGACACGCAGGCTCAGCGGGCCCAGCCGCTCCGCGGCATGTGGGATCTTCCCGGACCGGGGCATGAACCTACGTCCCCTGCATCGGCAGGCGGACTCTCAACCACTGCGCCACCAGGGAAGCTCCAACTTCTTGATGGCAGGAACCATTCCTTGCTTATTTGTCCTCTCCTCTCCTCCCTCCCACAGGATGCACTGAACCCTGCATGTAGTAAGTGGTATAAGAAATATTTGTGTAATGACTAGTTGACCAAACCAGTGGGTAAATGTGTGTGTTTATGTGTGTGTGTGCACGCATGAGAAAGAGGAAAGAGAGAGAGGGAGAGAGAGAGAGATAGATACGGGAGAATGAATGAGAATGACCACCGACATCAACTGCATGTTGTATGTCCCTGGGTAAATTATTCTAAACTTAACTTACCTTATCATTAAAATGGGACCATAATATTTCCTACCTTATGGTGTTATTGTGGGAATTAAATAAGATGATACGTGTGTTTAGCCTAGTTTCTATCACGTGAGAATTGCTCAATAAATGCTAGCAGCTGCTGTTATTGTTGCTATTATGGTTAATAAAGGGAGAGGAATAGGTTACAGTGTGCAAGGCACCACATAACATACAAAAATGGCTAATATTTATTAAGCACTCTGTGCATGACGATATGAAGTAACATTTAATCTTCACAATAACTCTGTAGGAGGAAATAATATTACCTCTCCACTTCACTGATGTAGAAACTGAAGGATGAGAGGATAAAAAAAACAACCAAACAAAATTTGCCTAAGCTTAAGCAGTTAGTAAATTGGCAGATTCAGGATTCAAGCTCATTCAGTCTGGCTCTGGCTCTTAACTGCTACTCCAGAGATTCAATTTGGAAACAGAAAGTATTGTGTAAATATTTAATATGCAGTTGGCCTTTTAATTTATTTTTAAATTAATTTATTGAAAACAGACCTAACGTAGTGTACCTATCTAGGAAACTTTTAGTCATCAGTATATTTTATGATCCAATGAAAGGTCAGTTCCTGGTCTTAAAGAATGTGATACCCTAAGGCTATAGAGAAGAGCTGTAGAAGAACACATGCAAATGAATGGAATACATAATTATTTCTAAATGCAGAATGGGTCATTTAATAAACAAATAAAGAAGAGAGGAATGTGCAAGTTTGGGGATGGGGAGGCCATATGGGAATGGACACTGAGCAGAAATCTTTGCACATACTGAGCGGGAAATCCCCAAGGGAACATGTGGATGGCAAAGGAGCATGAATGTGCCACAGGCCATTTCCTCTGGAGATAGCGTTAGTAGCTTCATAGGGACCATGTGGGTACAGGATCACAGTCCATTATAAGCCCCTGATCTGAAGGTTGCTTCCTTCTTATACAGGGAGGGCCATGGTGGTAATTTCCAGTGTATACCCAATTGTTAAGAATTTAAAATTAGATAAAAGTGAATCTCCATCCCTGTAACTCAAACTTAAGAAAATGTACAATAGTGAGACAAAAATTAAAGATGCATCATGTAATGAAATGAAATATTCAAGAAATAGTCTTAACTAAAGAATTAAGCAGAAACTATTTCTTTTCACAAATTATCTTTGGAGAAAGGTATGGCACGGATTGAATGCACAGAATAAATAAAGAAATGATTTTAAGAAAGGAAAACTTGGGGCTTCCCTGGTGGCGCAGTGGTTGAGAGTCCGCCTGCCAATGCAGGGGACACAGGTTCGTGCCCTGGTCCGGGAAGATCCCACATGCCGCGGAGCGGCTGGGCCCGTGAGTCATGGCCGCTGAGCATGCACGTCCAGAGTCTGTGCTCCGCAACGGGAGAGGCCACAACAGTGGAGAGGCCCGTGTAATGCAAAAAAAAAAAAAAGGAAAACTTGAAGGCACACAAGATCCTCACAAACTGTAGCTACTTGAGAACAAAGCACTTTACTCTGTGAGCAATTAGGCAAGGAAATGAAATTTGATAACCTTTTGAAACAATAACCTCCATGCATTAGACCTTACTAACAGGATTTTTTTTTAACCAATATAAAACACTATATGCAAACTAGGAAGCAAAAGCCAGAAATTTTATCCCATTACCTTGCATTCTGGCACAGTTCATTCTTTACTTGGTTATTTGTTTGTTCCCTTTTTAAGTATATGTTAATATGGAAAGAGATATGCAATAAATGAATGCTACAGTCTTGATCTCTGGAAGCATAACGGGTTGGAGGTGAGGAATGGAAACAAGCCAAGGAAGATCTTGGGGTAGCAGAACACTGGTCTTAGAGAGGACAGTGAGATGCAGTTAGCTAGGTATGCTGCAAGCAGATGATGCAAAACAAGACATTGCAGACACTGAGGCTCAAGATTTACCCCGTAGGCAAAGGGAACCACTGAAGATTTCCGTGAGGGGACTCATGATTTGAGAGGGAAGTTGAAGTTTAGGGAGATGAATCTGTCAGTGTAACAGATTGAAGAGGGACCTGCAGGCTGAGACCAGTTAGAGGCTGTTGCAACTGACTAGACTTGGGGTGATATGTGTTGGAATGAAGACTGTGTTGCCTGGAATGGAAAAGATGGTATAGACTGGGAGGTATTTTAAAGTAAGGAAAAACTAATCACTTTGGTGTTGGAGTGTAATTTTTGTAGACGCAAATAAAACTTCAGGATTTCCAGTGTGGAAGACCAGGAGACTGAGGATACTGCTGATGGAAACTCTAATAATTAGAAAGGGGAGGAATGGCAAATGGGCGGATGAATTCATTTGGAACATGATGAATTTGACCTAACAGTGAAACATTTAACTGGAGATGTCATGTATAGCCAGTTAGAGAAGAGCAATCTGTCCCAGTCATTAAAGGAAGGAAAGGGAAGTGAGACTGAAGAAGGTAGGACTGAGCATTAGAAAGTGAGTGGAGAATGAAGAATCAAAGTAGTCTAAACAATTATTTAAAGAGACAGGAAGAACCCAATTTCCCCCAAATTAATAGGCCATACCTCTGTTTGTTTTCATAAAAAGAAATACAATTATAACATCCTTTTGGAAGCACACATCTTGTGTCTACTGTTAGATCATAGATCAAGAAAGTTTAGAACTGGAAGAAACCTATCTATTGATACACAAGGGTCTATTCTTTAGAACTATCCCAGATGGGCAGAAAACTGCCACCTGCTCCATGAGTACTTAAGATCTAGTTTGCAGCATTTCTTCAGAAAAAGCATGTCAGAGGGGAAAAAAAAGTCTCTTTTTTTTTTTTAACAAACAAAAAAACCCCAACAAATATGCTCTCTGAGGACAGGGGCCCTTCTTTCTTTCCCTACTATATCCTAGTTGACAAGCACAGTACCTGGCCTATGGCAGGTGATCGATTCATATTAGTTGAATGAATTAATGTGTAGTTTATTCAAGGATCTTCACCATAACCATTATATTTTGAATGGAGAATTTCTTTTTCAAGAGTCCCAAAACAAGTTTTTGGAAAGGCCTTTCCTCCCTCCCTCCCTTCTTTCTTTCCTTCTTTTTTGATGCTCGAAGTTAAAAAAAAGAAAAGAAAAGAAAAAACCATTTAGATTCATTGTGCCCACATTAGATTTAGAAAAATTTTAAAACGCAGTAATTTGTATGACAAACCCAGAGCCCAAATCTCCTCCATATCTGTTTTATTCTAATTTTTAAATAATCATATTTGAGAGCTATGAGGACTATATATTATTCTTCTTTGCTTTCTCCTCTCTGTAGGCAGTGTACTCTTTGCAGAGACCTCCCTTCTTTCACTTCACTGAGAAATGTCTCTCTACTCATTCAGAAGATATTTACTAGAATGTAAGTTCCTTGCCCATGTAGATTGGGACCCTGTCTGCCTTGTTCACAGTTTAGTATAGTGCCTAAAACAAAGGAGATGCTCAATAAGTACTCAATAAATGAGTGAATGAAAAGGCTTTTTGAGCCTGTTACTTTAGGCACTACACTAAGTGTGATTAAGGTATACTTGAAAGTGTAATTTTGGAGATAATGAATGAGCACCAAGCCCTTCAACTAAATTAATGATAACACACTCCATTCCCAGCTGTGACTGTTCCCCAAAGCTCAGTCAATTCCTTTGTGTATTTTGAAGAATATCTTTATTTCCTTTTTTCTTCAAAATTGCTTTAAATAAGCCAAAAGGAGAAGAAAGAAAAAGGACAGATAACAACACGGTGGCTCCTAGTAATGATTTTAAATAAATTGATCTAAGTGCAAATATTTGTTACTTAACTTTAAGTTCTCAAGGGCTTCCAATTTTTCTTTCGAACTGCTAGTTAATTACTTTTAAGTTTTTAACTCCACTGGAGTTTTAGAAGAGCTAAAAATTCCCTCCTGATGTGGAAATACATTGTTAGACAATGTGATTCCTTCCTGGTGTCCAAGTGTTCTTACTGGCACTACATGCATAAATCATGTTTACTCCAGTCTTGGGAAAAGATGTAACTGGGCATGTATATTTCAATTTTCTGGGTCTCAGTTTGTTAAGACCCTTGATAGATACCCATGGGCATGCAAGAACCAGAGTTCACACCTCCACTAATGAGCCCATAAAAATAAAACTCTCCTTGTGCTGTGATGCTAGTGAATAAACAACGCACATGCACACAAACGACTCTCTCCAGTCTATTCATGAGTTTTTGTCCTGAAATTTTGCGGTTTGTACACTTCTCTGTATGCATTTATCTACTGGGGGAAGCCTTCAGAATTCATTCTTACTTCCAAATTCTTACTTGTAACACTCATAATAAACAGGTGCCCAAACATTATCCTGAAAACTCTCCTGAGATTTATTTCACTTCCAGTTAAAAGCCTCTTAAGGAATTGTAACTCTTTTCATTTAAAATCCATTGTTCTTCTAATTGTGATTTCTTCTGAGTTGTGACTGAAAAAAAAATGCTCTGAGATAAGGTTTGGAATGAGGACGTATGATAGGTACAGCTCTGTGGCAAAACAATCTGGGCTTGTTGAGTGCAAAAGTTGGCTGAATTTTCTTTTCCTTGAATTTATTTATGTGTTTTCTTGACCCTGAGACACTTCTGAGTTAAGCGGGGTTTCTTGCACTTGACTTCAGGAGAGATCACAGGAAAGCAACCAGTGCTAACACAGTGCTCACTCTGAGTAGGAGCATAATTATTAGTTGACTTTGTGTGATTTGTGGCATGGATGCTAATGCGTGCCATCTCAGACCATCGTTAATCCACCGCTTTTTACGTTCTACTCTCAGAGCTTTTTTCCCCAGCTTCCAAATTTGTACTTCTGTGCTGATTCCCGTGTTCTTAATCTCTGATTCCTTTTCTTATTCCTACCTTTCTCTTTCCTCTCTCCTGCACCCACCCTTCCACTCGCTCTTCCCAGCTGTGTCCTGTACAACCTACCAGAAGAGCACACAGACTCTGCTGAGGCAAACAGAGAGCGCGTAACATGAAGTGGCTGCACGTCCCTACAAGGCAGGTGGGGCATGATGTGAACCGGAGCCCCAACCTAGAGCCAGCCCGGCGCTTCTTCAGGAACATTAGTCCTCTAATTCTGACGAACTCTTCCAACAACCGGAAAGCAAGGGAGGACAAAACAGCAAGTCCTTTGTCCACTGTTAAGCTTTTAGCTTTCACCTCACCGATTTCTAAAATGCACCTTGGAAGTCTGTTTATTAGTTTTTGTGCTCATGTAGCTGCCTCATTCTGTGATAATGGAGTCAGGTTATATCAACATTAAGTTGACTTCATAGGCCCAAGTACCTTAAGGGTATCATTAATTTTAATTTAGAAAAGCAGCAATCAACATCCTTATCCTTGCTTCATTTGTCAAAATATTTAGTTTTTGTTACATCTACACAATGTTATGAAAAAAATGTGCTGGGAAGGGTAGAGATCATAGGAAGCATTTCTTCTGCTCTTTGTTTCTTGTCTTAAAGAGATAAAAGGTGAATTACTCTGCTTGGATGATGTAACTTGATGCAGGTTTTATCTTAAAAAATAGGTTTCCTTTAAAACCCTTTCCTAATGTATCTCATGATTTGGAGCAGGAACTAAAGTCAAGTGGCTCGCACCTCACCACACCAATACATTTAAATCATTTACATTTCAGCTTCAGCTATTTATTCTTGAGCTTTATTTATTCCACATTTGGAAGATATCATTCTCGTAAAAATTTTCCTTTCTAGTGGCATTTTGAGTCATAAGTAGCATAATGCTCGCATGGGAATGACATAATTATACCTCCTGGTACTAGAACACAGGAGTGTTCCCAGAGACCAGAAGTGGCAATTTGAAATAATTATCAAGGGGATAAAACAGAACTGGTATCATCTGGGGGGGGGGAAGACAACGTATATAGCAGTTAGCAAATTCATACTAAAAGATGACTAAAGCAGGGTGAAATCTTGAAGATAAATGAACAAAGAAAGAGCACCAGAATAAACATTTTTTTTTAGCTCAATGGCAGAATCCTTATATTCCGAGTAATAATACACTTGTAGATTTTCAGTTTGGTCTACTAATCACCTTGACAATGATGGCTGGGAGGGAGAATTTGCTGAAGTATGCGCGCAGCAATCTTAACCAAGGAAATCAACACCCTTGAAATCCCACGCTATCCTCACAGCATTTCCAAAGCTTCCTGACCATGACTCCCTTCACAGTCAATCTGACCACATATGACCTCACAGCATTTCCAAAGCTTCCTGACCATGACTCTCTTCACAGTCAATCTGACCACATATGAAAGAACCTTGTCTGCCGCCAGCCCCTGTTTCCAGTTCCCAGCTCTCCTCCTCCAGGCCACTGAAAAGCGCCTTTCTTTTCCGGCACTGATGCAGAGCTGCTAAACCAGTATCAGGCTGTTCTTTACAAATCAATTAACCGGAAGATCTCATCTACAGTATTTCCCAATCCTGCAACATTTGGTCCTTCTCACTTTTTTGCATACCAGGAAAAGAGGCGCAAGTTGAATAAGTGAGTACACTTCATGCTTCTAAATAAAGGACAGAAGATGGGGCGATGCAATGCTATTGTTTCTCAGTGTACGTTTGTCAGAACTGGAGCTAAAACTCTGACGTATGTGTATTCGCTCCCTCTCAGTCTATACGGTCTCCCGCTCAGCTTTCTTGACACTCCCCCTGCCTCCCCTCCCCCTTCGCGCCATCTCACCCCAACCCCGAGGTGGTGTGTCAGCTCCGTGAATAGTCCTAAGACTTCCCTGAACTATTCGAGATATTTTCACTTCAAATCTAAAGGAAAGCTATTTTTTTTTAACGTGGCTTTACACAGTGCAGAAAACTACCAGGAAAAAAAATCCAAAATACAACGTGATCTTTTATAGGAGAAATAAAAGATTGAATTTCTAGGTCATCATAGAAGTAGGTATTTCTTCCTTAAGCAAAAATCTGAGATACTTTATGAGATTCTTCCTTTCACTAAAGCAAGAAATCCTAAAATCCATCAGGATACATGCACTGTACCTTGACTTTCTTTTTAATCCTCAAGTGAAACCAAGACAGTAAAGTGTAATAAAAATGCATATAGCCCCAGGCTTTCTGCCTTAGCAAAGAGAGAAAAAATAAGCTTCTTGACTTAATATGTCTACTGTGAATAATCAGCCACTGCATTTTGGGATCTTGCTTTATAATTTTAACGTATAGCAGTGAACTCCATGTTCGTGGTGCAACAAGAATAAAGGATTTTTTTTCTTTCTTTTAAAAAGAGGTTTTCTCCCTATTTTCCAAAACAGATATACGTGTCAACTCAAGAGAAACAAAAATGGGAGGGGGAACCTCTTGATTTTTAGTAATACATTTCCTGCATTTTTACCTAAGTTGTCAGTGAAGGGTGGACAAGGTGAGACAGGGGTCCTAGGCTGTGTAATGACAGGGCTGACATTTGGTTTGGAAGTTTTCTCAGTTCCCTTCCCAGATGTTTCGCCTGTCTTTCCCAAGTACTGGTTCTTAGCTGATTAATAAATATCCCTAGGAAGATCAATGATAGCTCACAACAGGCTGCGAGTACTACAGCTATATTTGCATTTTAAGAGCAACTTTAATTAAATAATTAAACAATTAATTACTCAAATGCTTATTGAGCGCTTATAAGGCACTCTGCTAGGAGAGAAAGGAGAAAATAAATAAATAAGAAAATAAGGAGCCTATTTTAAATGAACTTATGGTTTACTTGTTTATAAATAGGTAAAGTGGCATGAGAAAGAGTTTAATGTAGGGCAGTCATTCACTGATTTGACAGAGTATCACAACTACCTGGAAAGTCTTTTAAAAATACAGATTCGTAGCTCATCTCTACAATTTCTGTCTTAGTCTATCTGGGGCTAGGGCTTGAGAATCTGTACTTTCTTTAAAGCTCTACTGATTCTGACATAGAGTCTGTTTTTGGAGCCACTGGTATAGTGGGAAGGCTATCAGTCCTACCGGTCAAGGAGACCTGAGTTGGAATCCTCTACTAGCTATCTGACCTTCAGCATCTTATCTAATAGTCTATAAGCATTAGTTTCCTTATCTGTAAACAGAAATACCGAACAACAGCAACAGTGACAAAGTAGCAGTAGTTCACATTTACGGAGCACTGACTACATTCCAAGCGCTGTTTTAAGAGCTTTATAGGTATATCTCATTGAAGCCTTTCCTATCCTAAAGTAAACGTGTCGAGAGCAGGACTTGGTCTATCGCATTCACAGCTGTATCGCCAGGATCCAGGTCAGTGCCCATCTCTTAGTATGCATCCAACTAAATACGTGAAAGAATGAACAACACAGTGAGGAAGGTACTCCTATTTATGACCATTTTATAGATGATGAAACTAGTGTACAGAGAATGGGATGTTGTAAAGTACATGGCTGGAGAGTCTATTTTTAGCACTCAGTAGATGCTCACTCCTTTCTTTTCCTGGGAACTGTGCTAAAAGCACTAAAAGAAGCATACATAGCTATGGGGCTTACAGAGTATCTGAACTGAATGAATGAAGGAATGAAGCTTTTAAGCTGGGCCTTCAAAGTTGGGTAAGGTTTTGATGGGCAAAAACAGAAGAAACATTCTGTGTGGCAAGAGCAGAATGAACAATTTTTTGGGCACTAGTAAAGGCCCAGATGTGGGGTATAAACAGACGGAGAGCTGAAGAATATCAGGCTGGAAATGTAGCTTGGAGTCAGCCCACAGCAGTACTTGACTGTCAGGTTTAAGAATAGAGACTTCATTTCGTTTTTCATGGGAAGGCATTCAAATATTTTTATAAATTATTACTTTAAAAATTTACTTTTCTTTCTTTTTAATGCATTCACATGACAACAAAATTCAAGAAGAACAATAAAAATCTTTAAAATGTGAGTTTCCCATTCACCATATCCTTCTAGCCATCTTGCTTCCCAGCCTGGTGGCAACTACTGCTAACATTTTCCTATTCTACATAAATTTTTTTAAATAAAGAAATACCACGGTCAGAGCAGTGTTTTAGGATGAACTGAAGCACGGAGAAAGTGATAAAAGGATAAGTTGCCTGAAAAACCCCCAAGAGATGAGGACACGATGGGTTAAACGTAAGGGTACCAGAAGGAAGCAACAGTCAAGGAAACTTCAGACTTTCATCCTAGGTGACGAGGAGGTGTGTAAAAATCAGGAGGAACCACTGGTGTGTTGGGGGACAGTTTGATATGATAACTAACCCCAAACAGTAAATCAAAAATGGCTGGACAAAGACTAGATGGAATGATGGAAAAATCATGAGGGGGGTGGCAGTGAATTCTCTTTAAAGCCCCTCACATCATTTATCCCGACAGTTAGCAAGACTCCTACAATGGCTTGGGTAGAAATATTGCATTTTCCTAAAAAAAGAACACCTGAAAAGCATTTAATAGCATCTGCTACAAGGTAAGTACTGAGTAAATAGTAGCTGTTACTTACTTGTATTAAAAAGTGGGTGTCAGAGCAGAATAGGCGTGGGTGCACTGGGCAGACACATCTCTGGGGAAGTTCCTTATCTAGCTGGCTTCTTTTATAGTAAATACTCAAGTTGGCCAGTTGGGGAGAGCTAGGCAATTTCTGTCCTTTGGCAGGACCTAAACAAGTCTAGAGTGGAGAGCATGAGAGGTGAGCTTAGTCATCAATTTTTCCCCAAGCATTTTCAAGTGCTGTTATATACACTGTCCTGTGTGTTCATCTTGTGGAGGATAGCAAAGATGGAACAGGAGAAATCCCTGCTCTCGAGAACCTTGTGTCTTGTAGGAAGAAGATTGCACATGGGAGAAATTAGAGAGTCTTTAAGTGCTAGTCTGTGTGTTACTGACCAATAAGAGCATTATGAATTCCTAGAGGTAAGGAAGCAATGAGGCCTGGAACAATCTGGGAGGCTTCCGGAAGGGGGTGACACAAAACACCATGGACCTAGATCAGACTCAGAGTCTATGTAGCTTAGCATCTCATGTCCACTGAGGAGTACTTTTTGAACAGGCATTTTGTATGCCATTAGTGACATAATCTTAATGGATTAGAGACTCCCAAGATTTCAAATGGTAATGGTATCACTTACACTGTTTATTATTTTGTTTTGTTTTGGTAAGCGACAATTCATCATTCTCCCTTCTTTTATTTTTTAGATTTTTTTTGATGTGGACCATTTTTAAAGTCTTTATTGAATTTATTGCAATACTACTTCTGTTTTATGTTTTGGTTTTTTGGCCGCGAGGCATGTGGGGTTTTAGCTCCCTGACCAGGGATCTAATCCGCACTCCCTGCATTGGAAGGCGAAGTCTTAACCACTGGACCGCCAGGGAAGTCCCTCCCTTCTTTTAAACATTTCACATTTGTTTGGAAAGAGCTTTCAAAATATAGTTATTAAAATAGTTTGTTTTCTTGTCTGTTCCTCACTGCGTCATAATTTTTTTTATGGTTATGTGAATATAGATGGTTGGATATAAAAGTACTTAATAATTTTGTGTTTAGAGAAAAAGAGTGGCTTTTGCATGAGTAAAGACCTGGTATCACTATGTTCATACTTGAAAATTTCTTTGCACTGATAACAAACTTTCTTCTAGACTTTTCGAAAGTAATGTTAAACTTCATATACAGAACTTTGAACATCTAGTCCTTGATCTAGGATTGAACACACGTTTCACATCTTGGAGAAAACTTTTTTTTTTTTGGTTAGCTGATCTTTTTATCCCTTCAGGCATTAACCAGTCTTTTTATTTTCTTAGCAGCAGCTCTGGAGAGAAATTCCCTGAAGCCTAAAGCATCTATTGGATGGTTCAAAATGTATAGTGCTAAAAGTATGCTTTTGTTGTGTTATTCTTTTAGCAGAAATCCCACAAAGAGAAACACATTCTTGCATATGAAGGCATACTGCGGCAAATATTCACTTATTTCACTCTAAATTTGAACTTATCGATGTTTCAATCTGAGCTGGCATTGAGATTCAACTTTGTAGTGTACAAAAAGTAAGAATACATCAGAGTAAACTTCCAGACTAAACATATCTATAGTCCAAGGATATTTAAACAGACCAGAAACAAATTAGTACTTTTGAAATAACACTTTCATAAGGCAATTAACATGCTAAACACGGATGATTCTTATCTAGTCACCAAAGCAAAGTCTTTAAGGATGTTAAATACTAAATACTATGTAAATTAAGTCAAATTACTATTTGTCTTAAAAACATAATTTTCTGAAAGTCCAGGATTTAGAAATTTCACTAATTCAATCTAGTCTTTCTGTCCAAAAGTTAAATGAGTTGGATGGAATCTCAATAACAAGCATTGATAGATGCAAATAAGAACAAAAAAGTCACTATTACAAATTTATCAAAGATGAAAGGTTTTCATGGCCTTTCTCAGTACATATGTGCACATAAGATATGTATCTTTATCTATGGAACAAGGTTTCTCTACTTTGGCACTACTGACCCTTGACCTGGATAATTCTTTGTTGTTCTATCCTGTGTGCTAGAAGATGTCTAGCAGCATCCCTGACCTCTACCCACTAGATGCCAGGAGCACCGCTTCCCCAGTTGTGATAACCAAAAATGCCTCCAGACATTGCCATGTACCCTGGGGGACAAAAATTGCCCCTGGTTGAGAACCACTGGTCTATATTAACCTTCACTCTCTACTTCACATACATGATGATATGGATGTTTGAGGTAAGACCTGAGTTCCATTCTACAACTCTTAACTAGTGAGGAAGGAAAAGTAACAGTCCCAAGTTATATACAGACTGTCCTCAGGTCTGCCCCATTAAGGACCCCCATCTAATTGGCAAATTTTTGCTCTGGAGCTCCCCATCAGGCTGGCCCAGACTTCATAAGATCTGCATTATGATCTAATGGCTTCCCCCTCCCCCCGCTCAATCCTGCTTCAGCCCCTTTTTCTTCACAGTAAATCTATCTTGGCATCTGTTTCCTGGAGGGCCTAACCCGCAACATCAATCAATCAATCAGTTAATCAGAGCATTCCATTCCCTTAGCCGACAGGGGCACAGGACTCCATCTGGGCCATTGAGAGTCAGGCCCAAGCAGTTTTTAAACTCCTGGGTGAGAGGATCTTGCTCTCTCTCTTTTTCTGCTGGAAATGTTGAGGATGCTAAGAGCAGAGCAGGAGAGCCTGCCTGAAAATCTCCACTGCCACGGTCACCCTTTTTTCCCTTGACTAATCGGAGTTGAGTTTTCTGTCACAGCCAAGAGGCCAACCTAATACACTTTATAATAAAGGGGAAACTACAGAAACGTTTAAGAAAATTAACACTGAGCCTAGAAACGGTTACAAATGAACTCATCACAATGATTATTAAGAGCTAGGTATACAAGTTGTTCAAGAAATGCAAAGGATTCCACCTTTTAAAATCTCAAGATACTTCATAAAAAGGTGAGAGAGGGCAGAATTATACCCATTATAGTATAATGATTTTACCAATTGCTGTATTAATTCTTGGAAGATTTTCTCCAGTCTCATCGTGGAGAAATAATGGCTATAGAATACTAGATAGTAGCTGCCACTAGGTCATCAGTACAAGTTAGTTTCTGTTTCCTATCATGAGGCCTTAGGCAAACTTGGCTGGACTCCTACCCGGCACCGCACCCCTTCCTATTTCCCATTCTTTTCTGCTGATAGTAGGAAAAGAGAACATATTCATGAGTATAATGCTTGATTGAGCCAATCTGTCAGGCTTAAGAGTATTTCAATAATGTGTGTGCATTTAAGACTGTGAAGTATGCCCATTTCGGTACTTTTTTTTTTAATAGAAAGATCTGTTTGAAAACTGAAAGCCACATTTTTCCACTTGAAGTTTTTAAAAAGCTTCATCTGTGAAAAGCAGCACTGACCAGAGCTGCTGGGGATCATTAGTGAGGGCTGGAGCTTCAAAGGAGTTTCCGTGTTAGGAAAAGGTACTTGGACATTTTAGCTAAGCTGCTGACCACCTGGGATTTGGTCATTTAAAAGGATGTTAGTTTTCAGTTCTTTTAGATTCCACATGTAAGTGAGGTCACATAGCACTTGTCTTTCTCTGTGTGACTTATCTCACTTAGCATAGTGTCCTCAAGGTCCATCCATGTTGCTGCAAATGGCAGAATTTCCTTCTTTCTCATGGCTGAGTAGTAGTCCATAAAAAGGTGGGGGAATGGGAGAGATGTTGTTTAAGGGTATATATCCTTGCAACTAGTAGGAAAATAAGTCCTGGAGATCTAATACATAGCACAGTGATTACAGACAACAGAACAGTATTATAAACAATCAACTTGCTAAGAGACTAGATTTTAACAGTTCCCAATACCAGAAGAAATGATCATTATGTGATACAATAGAGGTATCAGCCAACACTACTATGGCAATCATACTGCAACATAAATGTATCAAATTAATACACTGTATACTTTAAACTTAAACAATGTTGTATGTCAAATACAATTCAATAAAAAAAACGAATAAAAGGGTGCTAGTTCTTGACAGACTGACCTAATAGATACCCTTTATGCCTTAACAAAATTCTTTTAAGAGTTTTGTATTAGGGGCTCCCTATTAAAACAAAGGCTTAGACAGCTGTCTTTTTACTCTGTTTAGGAGGGATACCTTGTAATTTTTTTTTATTGAAATGTAGCTGACATACAATATTATGCTAATTTCAGGTGTACTACACAGTGATTCAACATTTACATCCATTATGAAATGATCACCATGATATGTCTAGTAACCATCTGTCCCCTACAAAGTTATTATAATATTATTGACCATATTCCTTTATGCTGTCGGTTACATCCCCATGACTTATTTATTTTATAACTGGAGGTTTGTACCTCCCAATCCCCTTTACCTGATTCACCCAACCCCACGCCTCTTTTCCCTCTGACAAGCACTCATTTGTTCTCTACATCTATGAGTCTGTTTTCATCCTGTTTTGTTTTCAGCTTTTTGAGATTCCACATATAAGTGAGATCATATGGTATTTGTCTTTGTCTGTCTGACTTATTTTTCTTAGCATGATACCCTCCAGAACCATCCACGTTGTCACAAATGGCAAGTTTTCTTTTTTCTTTATGGCTGAGTAATACGCCATTGTGTGTGTATATACCACATCTTCTTTATCCATTCATCTGTCGATGGACACTTAGGTTGCTTCCATATCTTGGCTATTGTGAACAATGCTACAATAAACATTGGGGTGCATGTATCTTTTCGAATTAGTGTTTTTGTTTTCTTTGGGTAAATACCCAGAAGTGAAATTGCTGGGTTATATGGTAGTTCTACTTTTAATTTTTTGAGGAACCCCTATACTGTTTTCCATGGTGGAGGTGCCTTACATTTTCTAATATCGTTTCCACTAACAATCTACCACAACACCAAGATATTCCCCACCTCTTGGCTGGAGAGTTTGGTGTCTTGGTCAGCTCTTCTGTTCTGGAGACAGCAGTGACACACGGGGGTGAACGAGGCCACCCACATGGCTTGTCTGGGTCTGAATCAATGAAAGAAGAACTTACATCCATTTTCTCTCAGACTGGGAGAGTCCAGGAAAAAAATAAGCCATACAACAGAAATGCTGCCCAGTTGCACAGGGAGTTGCTCTTATCACACAGGTTGCACAACAGTTTAGGTTTTAAACTCTTTTACAATCACTAGTTACTGGCAGGCACTCTGCTGAAAGAAGTAGAGAACTCTAAGCTGGGTTTTGAACAAAGAAAGATTCCTGGAAGTGACTCTTCCCCCCCCCCCAAATGCCTATGACCAAAACGCTTTCTGAATATGATTTTAATTGCAAAAGGACCGAGTCACGGGCTCCTTGTGTTTCTTTAGATGCTAATCATATTACTTAGAGAGCTGGCAGAGGTCCTGGAGTTCTCAGGCTATGCACCACTGATAACACGAACTGCAGGCACAGGAGCAGAACGATCTGAGGGAGAAGAATGGTATCTCTGAGACCCTGGAATGTGGCTTTGAACCACCGTAGAACTTACTGGAAATGGATTAGGAGAACACCACTGGGCAAAAGGCCATTCTGTTATTCTTAAGACTTCCCCACCCCCTCAAAAGAAAGGGGGGGGGGCGTGAAAAGTAGAAGGGAGCTGGTAGAGGTGAAAGGATAAAAAATTCTGGTCTTTGTCTTGGTAAAGACAATGCAACTCAGTTTACTGCCCACTCATTCCTCTTAGAAGCTTCTCACCTTCATTTTAAATGTTTGCATTTAATCTGTGTAATAATCACTGCACTTCCCCTTCAGTGTCCTTTTGTATTTGTGTGTGTGTGCGTGTGTGTGTGTGTGTGTGTGAGCGCGCGGGCGCATACGCTATAGTCTATTCCTATCTTTCCTTGATTCTTTATCTTCTAAGCCCTTTTTCTCCTTTCTTATTGCTCTATTTAATGTCTCCCTTCTGTTACAACATAACTGCCTTTTCCCTCCATCTATATCTCCAAATTAGGGGGTCTTTCTTCCTTTTCTGTGCGGCACCCTGTCTTCAGCATGATGTCTTCACTTTTCTCTATTGTAGTCTCTTTTGTGATTGGCCAATAGCAAAATGAAACATACTAGAATCCAATTCTAAAAGCACTTTAGAAGGATGGAATCTTATCATTTACTCCCTGAATCACTATCATCAGTACAGTTGGCGCAGAAGGGTATTCCATTTTGGGGCTCATTGGATAAGTATGAGTTCAACCTGGCAGCCGTAAAATAAAGGGGGGGGTGTGAATTTGCTCCTTTCCTCCCTTATAGCTCAGAAGTTTGTGACTGACCTTGATTCTTTATTTCTAATTATGCCCTGTGGAAAAATAACAATTTTTTTCATTGGTATTGTATAGCGCCTCAGTTTTTCCTGGGCCTTTCATAAAGAGCAGTACAATTTCCTTTTCGTTTTACAGATTATGCAGTTTAATTTTGGAAAATTAAACTACATGTCCAAGGGAGGATTCAACATTTCCGGAGAACCTAGCATTTTCTGTCTCCCAGAAGACTAAAATTAGATCCTGTTTTAATGACTGTCCCTGCAACAGTGAGTTCCACGTAATGAGAACGTTTCCATGTTCCTGCTGACAGACCACTTACTACTATTTGCTGATGTGGGTCTGATGAATTCTGACAATCAACAATAATAATCGTGTAAACATTAACACTTATCGACTGCTTGCTTTGTGCCAGGCACTGCGCAAAGTGCTTTTTAATGATTATTTCTTTTGATCTTCCCAATAACCCCATGTGTTAACAATACAAATGCTCTGGCATATCAGAATAAGTCACATCTGATGGTTGATGTAATATAGATGTTTAAAACTGTCTAGTAAGCGCCTATAGCACTTATTGTACTTATTCTCCATCCCGCTCCAACGACACCTGCTTTGAATTCTGGCACTATTATTGGCTTCATGCATGGAATATTAAAATAAAGGTCTTCTATTGATACTCAGAAGGAAGACTGACACTGCCGATACCCTACTCCACTTTGGGGTTTGTAGCGAATACCTCTGGGGCTTACACTGTATCTCGTGATCCCACTACTGATTCCTTTGTCAGCAGCAGCGGAGAATTTCATGCAAACTCAACCTCATCCTGTATAGCTAGCAACCCACCTCCAAAGTGAGCTCTGCAGTCTTCCTGTTTTCTGCCCCAGGGTATTTTTCCCAGTGCTGTGGGTGCTCGCTCCTGGGGGGGCAAGCGTAGCCACGGGAGAATTAATACTTTGGCAGCAACGTTCAGCCAGTGGGGGTCAGAAGCAGGTGGATACATGCTCTGGATCTCTGCATTTCAGGCTCTAGCTACTTATACGCAGGTCTATTTTATTCTGTGCACTTCTCACGAGCCCCAGAGAACAACTGATCTTTCTTTGTTGTCTCATTTTTCTTGCTCTTTTATTCCTGCTTCTTAGAATCACATCCTAAATAGAGTTCCTGCACCCAAATCCTTGTCTCAATTCTGTGATGGTGTAACCCTAAGACACCAGGCCTTGGGGCAGGCTTCACTTCCATTAAACTTGGACACTCAGAGAATGCAGATACAAACATTATTAAAAATGGAATCTATGATGTTGACAATGGGAAATTTACTTCATCCAAAATTTAAGACTCTATTAGTCAATCAATAAATATTTATGGCGAGTCAGGCACTGTGTTAGGTACTGCTGCAGAAGCTGGAGATTTAATCCAGAGTTTGGTGAAAAGCTTTATGAAACTTTTGCCTTAGGGCAGCAGGAAACAATAGAAAGACTTTAAGACAAGGAGAGTTATGTAATCAGATCTGCATTTTAGCTGCATTGCGGAGATGGATTAGGAAGCAAGACTAAAATTAGGGAGTAAAATTAGGAGGCTGTGCAGTATTTGAGGCAAAAGATACTGGAGACAGGGGAGATCTAAAGAAGGGAATGAGTTTGAGAGATGGCTTGGGTACAGAGTCGACAAGATTTGGTAACATAGTGTATGTTAGATTTAAAGATAAGGGTGGATTCCAGGATAATGACTTCAGCAATTGAGTTTCCGGCTTGGGCCACTGGGTGAAGGGTATTGTTAACAAAAATAGTGAAATTAGGAAAAGGAAAATGTTAAGGATGGGTTAAGAGAAGAAGAGAACAATGATGAGCTCTGTTTGGGACATGCTGAGTCTGTGCTGTCTGGAAGGCATGGAAGGTGGCTCGCTCTGAAGTCAAGGAGAGAGAAATTTGACTTCGCCTCAAAAATCAAGTCAGCCTCTTCAACAAATCATGCTAGAGCAACTGGATATCCATATGCAGAAAATGAGCCTAAACCTATACTTAACACTTTATATAAAAATTAACTAAAAATGCATCACAGACTTAAATGTAAAATATAAAACTATAAAGCATATAAAACAGGAAAAAAATTTTGGGGGTCTAGGTCTAGGCAAAGAGTTCTTAGACTTGATACCAAAAACATGATCCACAAAAGGAAAAATTGATAAATTCGCCCTCACCAAAATTCAAAACTTTTGCTCTGTGAAAGACGCTGTTAAGAGGAAGAGGGAGAAAATATCTGCAAACCACATTATCTAACATATAAAGAACTCTTAAAACTCAACTGTGAAAGAAAAAGCATTCAAATTAGAAAATGGGTGAAAGACATGCACAGACATCTTGCTGAAGAGGATATACAGATAGCAAATAAGTACATGAAAATTTATTCATCATTAGCCACTAGGAAGATGCAAATTAAAACTACAATGAGATATTCCTACATATATCAGAATGGCTAAAATAAAAATAGTGACAACACCAAATGTTGGTAAGGATGCAGAGAAATTGGATCACTCATAAATTGCTGGTGGAATGTAAAACGGTACAGCCACTTTGAAAAAGTTTGACAGTTTCCTATAAAACTAAACATTCAACTACCATATGACCTAGCACTTGCAATCTTGGGCACTTATCCCAGACAAATGAAAACTTATGTTCACATGAAATCTGTACATGAATGTTGACAACTTTATTCATAATACTCCAAAACTAAAAATATCCCAGATGCTTTCCAAGAGGTGAACGGTTAAACAAACAAGGGCATATGCAAAATATAGAATACTACTCAGCAATAAAAAGGAACTAACTGTTGCTACAATGTGACAATTTGGATGAATCTCTAGGGAATTACACTGAGTGAAAAAAGTCAATCCCAAAAGATGACATACTGCATGATTCCATTTATATAACATTTCTGAAATGACAAAATTAGAGAAATGGAGAACAGATTAGTAGTTGCTGGGGGCAGGGGATTGGGGGGCAGGTGGGTGCTGCTCTACAAGGACAACAGGAGGGGTAGTTGTCATGATGGAAATGTTCTGTATATTGACTGTATCGATGTCAATATCCTGGTTGTGGCACTGAACTACAGTTTTGTCAGATGTACCATTGGGAGAAACTGGGTAAAAGGTACATAGGCTCTCTCTGTATTATTTCTTATAACACCCTGTTAATCTCTAATTATCTCAAAATGAGAAGTTTAATTTAAAAAATGTTGAGATCTGGGTAGTTCTCAGTAGTATGACAGAATTTTCATAGGATTAGATACACTGCATATTAATTAGAAGGTTCTGTAACTGTCTCTTTTCAAGAATCTATGAGCTTAGGCTTACTTGTGAAGCTATATATACTTTTCATATTAAAATTCAGGAACAATTTTTAGGCAACAACAACAAAAAAGAACTAAGAATTATTTTCAATGAAAAGAACCCACACAGTTCTTAAGGAACATACAGGCAAAATGGAGAAATAGGCATGGATACGAGAAACTGAGGAGTGTCTGGTAGAAGGCTAGGTCCACAGTTTCTAGGGTAAAGTGAAAAGGCTCTCTGGAGGAGGCCGAGCTTGAGCTGGGTCCACAATCACATCTGGATTGAGAGAATCCTGCCAGCACTTAGCCAATGGCAGGAGAAAGTGCCCAGAAGCAGCAGGTGTCAAGGTTTGGAGACTTGCGTCCTCAGGAGGAGAGCATTTGGTTTGTCTGGGCACAGAGGGAGATAGGAAGGGCACTGGTAATGCAGGGATTTGGCCTCAATCCTGAGGACAGTAGTGAGTCAAATTTCTGAAGCATGATGATTAAGAACTCAGGCTCTGGAGTTGGAATGCCTGTTTTGACCATGCCACTTTCTAGCTGAGAGCCACTGAGAAAGGCACTTAACCTCTTTAAGTCTCAGTTTTCACATCTAAAAATGAGTACTCTTGAGAGGCAGCTCAGAAAGTGGTTAGGATTAATCGAGATAATGTATATCAAGCCCTTAGCACAGTGTCTAACAGCCTAACTCAGCAAATATTAGCTGTTATGAGTCTGAGGGCGGTGCTAGTGGTGACAATCGTGTTATCTCTCTGCAAAGGTTATAAACAGCCTGGGAGCAGAGACCCGTGCCTTATCTGTGACCACCTGACCTCCAAGGCGCTCCTGGTACACAGTAGGTAGGAGTCTTGCTAAATTAAACCGGAAAAAGTATAGTGTTCTCGGAAGATTAATGCACTAATCAGAGGCGGGAAGGAGAGGCCTTAGGCATGGAACACAATTAGGAGGCAAAGATGATGATCTGGCTTCACTCCTCGTGACAAGAACCAGGAACAAAATGTTCCTGTCACCAAGAGTTGTAAGGAATAGGTAACTCGTGGAAGATGCAATGAAGGATATAGTTTCTGGACTTAGGTTCCATGTTAAGCACGAATAGATTCCAAATTTACTGTAGTGTGGACACCAGATCTCTTTTGGAGAGAATGCCCAGAGTAGCAGAAAGACCATGGGTTTTGAAGTCAAATAAACACTCCTCTGCCCCTTAGGTCACTTATATGACCTTCAGAAATGTAGGTACTTATTCCTTCAGCATCTGTAGTAGTTACTATGGTGCTCCACACTGAACCTCCTCTTCAGTGTCTTGGCGACCATACTCCAGTGGCTGCCCTCAAGCAACTGCGCCACACAAGGTTCCATCCTCTCCCTGACGCCAGCCTCAACTGGTTGAGGCCAGGATACAAAGTCTCCACCCAAATGACTCATCTGGGACAACTCTGAAAGGCCAAACCAAGGTGAGAGCTTCTCTCAGGCTCCACTGCCGCACTGTGGATCTGCTTTCTCCTCTGCCTCATCCTGCCTCCTCACTTCCTTACAAGTGCAATTCCCGAGGGTACTCCACAATACCACGGTAACCCTTCTGCAAGCCACTCTCCAACTGCTTCTGAGTCAGCTTCCCAGTGCAGGCCTGGAGAGTGGCCTTTACTCCTAATCTGTAAAATGGAAAACAGCATGGCAGCCATAAACAGCTGTGGTGAGAACGGAATGAGCTCATGCATTTGGTACAGAACTGTGTTCAAGAAATGACGGCCAATGGGTGAACCTTGAGGACACTATGCCTAGTGAAAGAAGCTGGTCACAAAAGACAGGATTCCACTTATGTGAGGTACCTAGAGTAGTCAAACTCATGGAGGCAGAAAACAGATTGGCGGTTGTCAGGGGCTGCGGGGAAGGGGAGAAGGGCAACTGTGTAATGGGTGCAACATTTCAGTTTTGCAGAATGAAAAAGTTCTGAAGAGCCATTGTATAACAGTGTGAATATATTTAACACTCCTGAACCGTACACTTAAAAATCGTTAATTAAGATGGTGAATTTTAGGTCATCTTTTCAAACCGCAATTAAAGAAAAAAGAAATGATGGCTAGCATACCATCAGTTATATTTAACTGACTTCAACCCAAAGGTGGGTTCCTCTCCTGCCTTCCCCTCTATCTGCTGATCCCCTTGGGACCTACAATTCCAAACATGATTGAAGCTCACTGCCCCAGCTGGCGCCCTGGAACTCATGCCTCCATAATCTGATCTTTTCCACCAATGGCTCTAATTTCTACACATCTCAATTCTCTACTGTTCTGAGATGGCCGTGGGATAGGCGCTGAAGAACTCTGTTACAGCCACCAGCACAGTCAAAGCTCCTTTCCCAAACAAAACAAACACTCTTTAAAATCATCACCATAACCTTTTGAAAAGCACATCGAATTGCATCATGATTTAAAAGAAATTACACTGTGTCAGTGCCAGGTTGCTGAAAGGAGGGGACTGAGATCAGGAGTCTGGTGAAGTTGACAGATATAATGATGTGGTTAGAAATCCTGATGGATTTTGACGCAGATTCTCTGCTTGGGGGTGAGTAAGATTACTGTTTACACAGAGAGCAGAGTCAAGGTCAGAAACTACAGAGGAGGGGCCGTGAAGCTAAAGTGGAGGACTTGAAAGCAGCTGGGGAGTTTGTGCTATTCAGAGGTTCAACCCGGTCAGCAGGACGCAAGAATACACAGGGTCAGGGTATGGGCAGGGGTCAACATCCAGAAATTCATAACTATCAAGAATGGAGAGCAAATGCCCGAGTATGGGTTGGAATATGGGATGAAGTTGCTGCATGAGGAAACAGACATGAAACGAAACAGGAGCAGGAGGTTAGGGATGCCACTGCGCCATTCGGAACCAAAGGGGTGGGGCCCAGGGCTGGTCCCAAGCCAGTGGGGATCTCTTCTGCCCTAGTTTTAAGAGCTCTCTGGGTGGGGATAGACGAAGGCCTCCAATGCTGGGATTCTCCCCAGAGTCACGCAGGGTTCTGCAGGTTTTAATGATTACAGTACAGAGCTTCGTCCCCTGGAAAAGCCCTTGAGGTTCTAACTCAGCAAAATGCATTGAATCTGACAGGTCAGCGTTTGCCATCTCCGGTGCCTATGCATGGGAAAAACAAATCGTCCTGTTGGCAAGTATCGTATGTATATGGGGTTAGGGGTTGCCCTACTTGTTGTGTAAAAAGGTTTTATATTTTAAGTAAAAGATACTTAAAACTCTGGCACTAAATTTCTACCTTCTATTTGTTTTCTATTTTGATACCTGTACTCTGTTCTAAAGAAAGACTTGGTAGTAATAGTAGGATTGCATAGTAGGAGGTTGAATGCCTCCAAGTATTTGAAGGGCTGTCTTTGCCAAGAGAGTTTACTCTTACTGTGTGTAGCTCCAAAGCATACATATAGACAAAAAGGCAGAAGTTACGGGGAGATCAATTTTAGCTCAGAGCAAGAGATAATAGCCTAATGATTAGGGCGTTTGCAAATGAATAGGCTGCCTTGCAAAGTAAGAAGTTCTCCATCATTTTAGCTTTTAGGGCCAAAGCAAAGGCTTTTCTAGCAGAGATGTTGGTTGTAGAAAGACTCTTGTATTGAGAAAGGAATTAGACTGGATATTTATTTATTTTGGCTGCGTTGGGTCTTCGCTGCTGCCCGCGGGCTTTCTCTAGTTGCGGTGAGCAGGGGCTACTCTTTGTTGCGGTGTGTGGACTTCTCATTGCAGTGGCTTCTCTTGCTGCGGAGCACGGGCTCTAGGTGCACGGGTTTCAATAGCTGTGGCACGTGGGCTCAGTAGCTGTGGCACACGGGCTTAGCTGCTCCGCGGCATGTGGGATCTTCCTGACCAGGGCTCGAACCCATGTCCCCTGCATTGGCAGGCGGATTCTTAACCACTGCGTCACCAAGGAAGTCTATTAGACTAGATCTTGATAGCGCATTTCAACCTAAGATTCAATTACTCGAACTTGTTTAAATGTCATTAATACTAGCTTTAATAGGTGAACTATTGAGAGACGGCCTAACCTAATGGTTAAGATCACAGGCTCTGAAGCTACACTACGTGGGTTTGAATCTTGGCTACTTACTAGCTGCGTGACCTTGGGCAAACTACTTAATCTCACTATCCTTCATTTAGTCTTCATACTTGTAAACTGGGAATTATAACAGTACCTGCCTACAGGATTATTGAAACAGATTGGTGGACAATGTAAAGTGTGTAGACAGAGCTTGCTATGTAGTACTTACTACTGATACTACTGTTACTGCTTTACGTTCCTAGATATCAATTCTAGCCTCTTGGTTGTGATTCTTGTACTCTGATGACCAGTGACAAGAATAAGGATTTGTAGAATAGAAATTCATGATGAAGTACTCATTATTATGTTATCAATTCATGAGAATCCCTAAAATGCAGCTTCCTTTTCCCCATGCAAGTCGTTGATGTTCAAGGAAGGAAATGACAGCTGTGTAACAAGTCCAAATTGTGCTTGATTCTGAGTGTACTAACCTACTGCTGAAGTAATATCAAAGCAGAGACATTGATGATTCTACCTGGTAATACCTAGTGTTTGCTCTCCCTGTGTAACTGAAACCAAGGCCTATTGTGCTTTTTAGTCCATAATCTGGAAAGTTCTGCCCTCTGCTCATAGAAATGGGCATGTTTTACCATCCACTACAGGGAAGATCCTGTTTCTGAAAAGCAATGCAGCTGCAATTTAACTCAGAGCTGAGAAACCCCTGACCCAATGATTTAGGAGTCCACTTTTGTTATCTACCTGTGAGGAAAAGAGAACATCCTTTCAATGGTGTTTGCAGAATATGTGTTTTAGAAAAAATGATGAACAGAAACACGGAGGACTTCAAACAATTCTCCAGAAGTCTGTTGTTAAAATGACAAACTTCAAAAGTCCCTTGAGGATACTCAGGTCTCAAGAAGAACAAAAAGCAGCTGATAAAACGTAAGGCTTTCGGGAACTCCCTGGCGGTCCAGTGGTGAGGACTCCATGCTTCCACTGCACGGGACATGAGTTCGATCACTGGTCGGGGAACTAAGATCCCACAAGCCACATGGCGTGGCCAAGAAACAAAACAAAACAAAACAAAACAGAAAAAGAAAAGAAAAAAGTGTAAGGCTTTCCAAAAATTGCCCTTTCCTTCTTAAAATTCCTACATGAAGCCTCATAAGGTTTAGTGTACGGGTTGTTGGAAGCACAAACAAACCTACCTCAAGAGAGTTGATTCACCTCAGGACCAATTTCTCCTCTGTTCAAACATCTACTATCTGTTTAGAAGCCCTATGTGGATAAGGCACAGAGCCATTTCAATGGCAGAAGAGAGGAACGGCCACGGAGTTATCATCAGTCATTTATGTCTGCACTGTTAACAACAGAATCAATAATCTCAGCGCTATGAAGAGCACCTTTGCATCCATGTCTGCGGAAGGCAAGAAGGTTTTGAAAAGAACTGTGTTTCAGGGAATGTTTGAGTCTTAAATATCCACAGGGTTCTGCAACCATCACTGTTCATAAACATGGACTTATTTATGGATTTGAGTTGACTTATGAAGGTATCTATTGTTGCTTTTTATATTAAGAGGTGATGTTGATTGGGAATGGCTTTTTTTTAACATCTTTACTGGAATATAATTGCTTTATAATGGTGTGTTAGTTTCTGCTGTATAACAAAGTGAATCAGCTATACATATACATATATCCCCATATCTCCTCCCTCTTGCATCTCCCTCCCACCCCTCTAGGTGGTCACAAACCACCTAGCTGATCTCCCTGTGCTATGCGGCTGCTTCCCACTAGCTATCTATTTTACATTTGGTAGTGTATATATGTCCATGCCACTCTCTCACTTTGTCCCAGCTTACCCTTCCCCCTCCCCATATCCTCAAGTCCATTCTCTAGTAGGTCTGCATCTTTATTCCCATCTTGCGCCTAGGTTCTTCATGACCATTTTTTTTTTTTTAGATTCCATATATATGTGTTAGCATACGGTATTTGTTTTTCTCTTTCTGACTGACTTCACTCTGTATGACAGTCTCTAGGTCCAGGGGATGGCTTTTCTATGTCTGTGTGAGGCTGAAAAACTGATGATATTTTCAGGTTTTTGTTTTTTGAAGGAAATGCCTTCTTTTGGGGTCCTCTAGGTTCTATATTACTGTAATCATAGCACCTTTAATGCTTTTCTTCATTTAATTTCTTTATATGGGAGGAAGTTCTACCCCTGCTAGTCCTAAGGTCCCTGGTGACAGGATTTTAATCCATCTCTGTACTTCCAGAACTTAACACAGTGCTTGGCACATAATGGATGCTCAATATTGTTTACTAAATAATCGACTGTATGATGAATGAATGAATGGTTTCTCAGGCTCCTGGTCTATCTGATCAGAAAAACCAATCTGTCTTTGATTCCAGTGTATAAAGTACAATAGTTGTGGTGTTGCGATGGCTTCCAGTTGTCTTTAGTTCTGCAGCTTTTTGGGTAAGCTACATTTTAGACACACATAGTCAAGTGCTTCTGAGCTGCTTCTTTAAGACATTCCTTTGGTCAGATCCACTTATGGTTGACATCTCACCGCACCTAACACCATCACCTTGGGATTATTTTTCTTCTCTGTATAATGTCTGGGCCAGCAGGTTATGGAGCTGAGCACAGTGATTAGGATGGCAGACTTGAGGACTCCCCCGGGGACAGCATTACCAGTGATGCAGAGTCCTTGGTTGACATCATTAAGTACATTCGTGGATGTGATGCTTATAAATCCAGCTGTGACACCCATGGCAAGTTCGCCAATACTCTACAGAAAGCTAAAAACTGCCACTGTTCCATCAATATTTGGTAAGGTCTGAAATCCACAGCCATGCTTTCAGTTTTTCAAAGACACGTTGACCTTAAAAGGTAGCATAATTCTGAGAGGGATTCAGGAGAGGTGAATTCATACCCAGGTATCACATTAACTAGCTGTGTCACCTTGGCCAAATCTCAGCCTCTTTGGACCTGTACAGTGAGGGTGTTAGACTCGATGATCTCATGATACCTAACTTAATTCTTCTGAATGTAATATAATCAGTTTAGGCCTGCCCCAGAGACTGCATGTGCAGCTCTGCCTAGAACATGATTCCTCATGAACTTTCAGGCCTCTCTCCCTCCCTTCTTTCAGGTCTCTGCTCAAATGTCACCTCCTCAGAGGAACTTTCTCTGATCATCTTATTATAAAATGACAATCCCTTTTATATACAGCTCTCTAGTATCCTCCCTGTTTTATCTTTCTTCATCACATTACCACTCTCTGAAACTGTATTGCACACTGATCATATACTTGTTCATCATCTGTCTTCCCAACTGGAATGCAAGCTCCCACAAGAGCAGGGGTCCTGTCTTACTTACTGCTTTACTCTCAGTACCTAAAACAGTGCCTGGCATATTACAGGTTCTCAATAAATATTAACTGAATGACTAAATGAATACTTGAACTCCTAGATAAAAAGTCTTTCGGGTTTCTTAGGAGTAATCGGGTTTAACACACTGCCTTAATCCATTTGGGCTGCTCTAACAAAATACCATAAACTGGGTGGCTTATAAACAACATAAATTTATTTCTCATAGTTCTGGGAGCTGGGAAGTCCAAGATCAAGGTGCTGGCAAATTTGGTGTCTAGTGAAGGCATGCCTCTTGGTTCACAGAGGGCCATCTTCTTACTATAACCTCATTAGACAGAAGGGGCTGAAGGAATTCTCTGGGGCCTCTTTTATAAGGGCACTAATCCCATGCATGAGGGCTCCACGCTCATGACCTTACTACCTCCCAAATGCCATCACTTTGGGGGTTAGGATTTCACCATATAAATTTTGAAGGGACACAAACATTCACTCTATAGCACACCCCAACTTGAAAATCACAGAATCATTAGATCATTCAGCTAAGAGGATCACTGAGGTGACCTAGCCCAATCCCTTACTCTGAAGACAGAAAATCTGAAAGCCAGAATGGTTAAGTGACTTGCCCAATGCCACTGAGCTAAGTATTAGTAGAGGAACCCACGTATCTTTACTCCCATCCCACTCCTATATCCATTACTTCTAGCTGTTACAACAACATAATGTATATTCCCTAAGATATTTATTAATTACAAAGGGAAAAACAATAACTTCACAGTGAAGAAACCCCATAGATACTACCTTAACCAAGTAAGCAAAGTTAACATCACCAGTAGTACAACATATAAACATCATGTACCTGCTGATAGGATGCACTGGAAAGGCAGCATTACCTTTGTATTATTCTTCCCCCAAATCCCTAACCTAAATATGAACCACTGAGAAAACATCAGACAAGCCAAAACTGAGGGACATTCTACAAAATAACTGACCAGTACTTTTCAAAAGTGCCAAGGTCATGAAAGACAAAGAAAGGCCAAGGAATGGATTTGAGGAGACAAAGGAGACACTACAATTAAATTCAATGTTAAATGCTATTAAATGATCCTGGATTGTATGCTGCAACAACAAAAGGACGGTAAAAATATGGTAAAATATGAATAAATCCCATAGTTTATATTATTGTACCAATACTAATTTATTAGTTTTGATAGTTAGGCTATGTTATACAATATGTTAACATTTTTAGGGGAAGTCGGGTAAAATGTATATGGGAACTCTCTGTACTATTTTTGTAACTTTTCTGTAAGTCTAAAATTATTTCAAAATAAAAAGTACAGAAATAAAAGCAACATAATATTGTGTTAACTCTGGATAAAAGTATATATGCCCATTTCAAGGTACCTATCTATAATGAATGTTGGAGCTTAGACAGTTCTAGGATGATGGGTTAAAGGACTTTAGATAGTATTTGGAGTTTAATTTGAAAGAATTTTCCCAATGATTAAAACAGTGAACAGGTACAGAAAATGGTGGCTCCAATGCTCTCTAAAAGAATTCAAGAGACTGAAAATGAGACGACTACACAACATTCATTTCCTTTATCCAAAACATCTGAGACCATTGGGAGTTCAGAATCCTAGCATCCCAGTAGGAAATTAGTTTGCCTCTTCAGGAAATGTCTCCAAGAGGTTGAATGACATTTCATTTTGAGTCTCACCATACTGAAACTTGAGATACCCCAAATGACTTGTTCATTGTCACTGGGAAGTGTAGGTGATTCAAGTAACAGACATACTCTTACCAAACTATTTTATCCAACTGCATTAAATGATTTAACAAGAGACTTTTCAACTTCTTAGAGTATGCTTCCTTATAAATAACAGGAGGTGCCTTAGTTTAGGAATGGCAGACAAATACCATGCACTCATTCCATTATTTTCCAATTTGATACCTACTGTAGACATTTTTTCTTTTTTTTTGGCTGCATTGGGTTTGCGTTGCTGCGTGCCGGCTTCCTCTAGTTGCAGCGAGTGGGGGCTACTCTTTATTGTGGTGCGCGGGCTGCTCATTGCGGTGGCTTCTCTTGTTGCAGAGCACGGGCTCTAGGAGCGCAGGCTTCAGTAGTTGCGGCATGCGAGCTCAGTAGTTGTGGCTCGCAGGCTCTAGAGCGCAGGCTCAGTAGCTGTAGCGCACAGGCTTAGTTGCTCCGTGGAATGTGGGATCTTCCCAGACCAGGGCTCGAACGCGTGTCCCCTGCATTGGCAGGCGGATTCTTAACCACTGCGCCACCAGGGAAACCCTCTCAGTGAGTTTTGAAAAATCATTTTTGTGCCTTCATTTCCTTATCTGTAAACTGGGAATCCTATCCCACATAGCTATGATGAGGGTTAAACAGAATAGCACATGTAAAGGTGCTTTGTAAAGTATGCTGTACACCTAAAACTAAACGAAAGGCATTCTTATTAGGATATTCAACAAAATCAACCATAGAAATTCATTTCTCCAACCCACTTTTTTTTTTTTTTTTTTTGTGGTACGCGGGCCTCTTACTGTTGTGGCCTCTCCCGTTGCGGAGCACAGGCTCCGGATGTGCAGGCTCAGCGGCCATGGCTCACGGGCCCAGCCGCTCCGCGGCATGTGGGATCTCCCCAGACCGGGGCTCGAACCCTTGTCCCCTGCATCTGCAGGCGGACTCTCAACCACTGCGCCACCAGGGAAGCCCTCTCCAACCCACTTTAATAATCTGTTTTCCTACTATCCATCCAGTCTTCAAACACCTAACTCTTACTCCTCTGCCCGACAGAATGGGGGTTAAAGTGTGAGTGATTCTTTAGTCATCCAATGGAACAAATGATACAGAGCTCAATGGGTAAGCGTGTGCTCCAGCGCTATTTCAGAGCAAGTCCTCATGACAGCAGGGCCAGTGAAACGTAGTTTAGTCATTTCCCCACCTCACTGCTTAGAATCTCAGATAATTCAGAAATAGAAGTGCCTGACCTTAAAAATGACTGCTCTATTTTGAAGTGTCAGTGGATACCCCCAGATAATTTGGGAGGGTGTGGGATCCTTAGCTGGATTGCAGTAAAGTGGCAATTTAAAACGGGAACAGATCCCAGGCCCACCAGCCATCCATCACTCACACATTTGTTTGCTCCTGTGTCTTCTGAGATGTCATATTCTTTTGACTTTTTTCTCATTGCTCCTCTCCCAATTCTACCTGAGACTTCTTTTTCTTGGCGTTTATCAGAGTTTGGGCTTAGGCTCTCTTCTCTTTTCTCTTTACATGCTAGGCCATCTCCATTCTCAGTACTCTAAATTCCGCCTACCTATCAACATCTTCCTCATTTGCACGTGGTTCTCTCCTCTGAGCTACAATTATATTTGATTTCTCCACTTGACCATATCATAGGCATTTCAAACTGAACACGTCTAAAACTAAACTCGTTTTACAAAAATTGAGATGTAATGAACATGTAACATCATATTAGTTTCAGGTATATAATATAATGATTCAATATTTGTATTGAATATATACTGCAACATGACCACCACAATAAGTCTACTTAACATCCATCACCATACCTAGTTACAAATATTTTTCTTATGATGAGAACTTCTAAGATCTCCTCTCATAGCAACTTTCAAATTTCAATACAGTATTATTAACTCTAGTCAACAGGCTGTATATTATATCCCCATGGCTTAATTATTTTATAACTGGAAGTTTATGCCTTTTGACTATCTTAGCCCATTTCACCCACCCCTGCCTCCCTAAAACTAAACTCTTGATTTCCCCAAACTTGCTTCCTCCTCAATCATTATTCTCTCAGTAAATACTACAACAAATTGTTCAAACAAAAAAACCTGGCAGCCATCCTTATTCCCTCATGCCTGCCATCTAATCCATTACCAAGCCACATAGAGTTTACCCCAAAATTACACCTCAAATCTGTTCAATTCTATTTCCACTGCCCCCATCTTAGTCCCAGCCACCATTTTCATTCATCAAGACAACCGCGAGTACATCTTTAATGGTCTCCTTGTTTTCACTTTGGCCACCTTCAATCTCTCCTCTGTATAGCAGGTACATCACATCATAGGGTGTCTTATAGATGCTTCGGCTCAGGTGTGCTTCTACAGGTAAGTCAGATCACAAGACTTAGATACTCTCCAGCCTTGCCTTGTACTACTTACACCCTTGGTTATTACACTCCAGTCGTATTTGGCTGCTTTTAGTTCAGAGGCTTATAAATATTATTCCCATTCCCCTCACTCTTCTTATGACTGACCTGACTTTCAGGTCTCAGCTTAAGTATCTCCTTTGAGAGAGGCCTTCCTACCATTAAGCAGTTCCCACTATTATTCTCTCAAAGCAGCCTATTCTTTGCCTTCATAATTTTTCTCACTGTTTGTAATTATATAATAACACTAATATTTTTATTGGCTATCTCACCCACCAGATTGAAAGTTTCTTGAGACATTCAAAAATATTTTTTACCTCCTACTTTGTGCGGGGCAATGTGCTAGATGCTGGGACTATAAAGATTTGTAAGAAGAGGTCCCTGAACTAAGGCTATAAATTTAGTAGTAAAAAACCAAGAAAGAGTTTACAAATAGGGTGGTAGGCACTGTTGGTTGCCTCCTCAATAGCCATTCTGCTTCCTCTTTTTTCATAGTGAGAGGGTCTATTTAAAAAAAAAAAGAAAGAAAGAAAAATTTAAAAGAAGGTTAAAAATGCTAGGTATTCAATTTCTAAATCTACTTTGTAGATGCAACCATGTAACCCACTTCTGGCAAAGTTGGCTGGGGCTTCTGAAATGTGAAGAAAAATGCTACTCTCCCCTTCCTGTCATGATGCAATTCCTGGAGTGTGGCAGCCATTTTATGACCATGAGGTGGCAAGCCCAAGGAGCAAAGCCAAAAGCTAAGATAACAGAATGGAAAGTTGGAAAGAAATGAGGTCCTTATTTATACTACTGAGCTGCTGAAACAACTCTGGGAATATGGTTCTTCCAAATTCTTACTATATGAGAAAAATTAATACCTATTTTAAAAGTCTTCCCTATATATTCCATTATTAGAAGTTAAATTTCTCCAAAATGACACAAACTGTTCCTGCTGTTACAACAATATAGCCAGCACAGTCCCCACAAACTACTGATACCCTTGACCCTGGGGTCAAGACTGGGTCTCCCAGTCCCACATCTAGGTACTCTAGGAATCTCTGTAGCTTCTCATTTATATGATTGAAGTGTGATGTGTGTGTATGTGTGTATGCTGGAGAAAAAGGACAAAGTAATCAGTCCTCATTGAAATGTGAAGACTAAACCGTAAGATGGCTGTATGTAATAAAGCACTAATCCACTATTAGGCTCCTGAAATCTAGGTTTTATGGTTTAGCAGTGTTTTCATTACTTTGAAGACTCAGACTTCGCTTCCTCAGAGGCATCACAAAAGCCTCCACAGAAACAGAATGAATTTCCCACCAAGAATAGGAAAATAAAAAGAAGCAAAGGAAAATATGCAGTGAACTACCCATTAATGGAAGTGTAAAGGGTAGGTGGAAAATGTTAAGAAATTATAAAAATGTTAGAAAAGTCTTCTGCAAGGAAGAGGTCTGTGAAATAAAAAGTTCATGATAACAAGGTGATGCCTCATTCAGCCGTAACCTGTTGTTATTCCTACATATCGTCGTTTTGACATTTTAATGTGGAAAAGCAAGTGCATTCCTTTGAAAAACTGGATGGCATTTAAAATCAATATATCTAGTCAACATAGCTAAATGATTTTACCTAAAATATTTTTTCTTAAAAATAAAATCTTCACTTTTCTTAAAAATCAAATATTCCATAGGATAGTATGGTAAGCAAAGCATTCACTTATCAAGAGAATACATCATCATCATTACATTATTATTAATATTATTATTATCAACAACTACAATTTATTCAATATTGACTATGTATCAGGTGCTCTACTATGTGAATTACATACATTATCTCATCTAATTCTCAAACAACTCTGAGCTAGTGCTATTATTATTCCCAAAGCACAGAGAGAAGGTAACTTGTCAATAAGCAGTGGACTTCTGATTGAAGCCCAACACGCTGACTCAAACTCTGTGGAAAGTTTCAGAGAAAGCTTAGAAACATAGAAATAAACAAATGAATAAACTAAGGTCCTTATCTGGCCATAAAGGGGTCTTCAATTTATATGCATGAAGCACTGTTACTCTTAGCCAAATTACTCTTTATAAAATAACTGATGAGTAGATAATATTACCACTATTTTGTGTATGAGGAAATGGAGGTCTTAAGATAAATCCAGGCAGTTATGGCAGAGCCAGAACCTGAACTCTCATTTTTAAAAAAACTTCTAAAGCTACGCTAATACTTACTAATTCTTGCTATTGGTAATATTACAATGGTGTTCTTTTTGTGACATATGATATCCATTTAGAAGCATAAGATGACTGCATTTGTATGCAACTTAAAAAAGAGGAAGTTATCTGAAATAGGCTTGAGATATAAAGACAGTGATGTAAGAATTGCTATGTGATTAGAGCACTGATGAAAAGGTTTATGTGCACGAGAACCTCTGCCTTTCAGGTCTAAGAACTTTTTGGAGAAAGAATTTATAAAAATATGACCCTGGTTATTAGCAGGATAGCTAACATTCATTCTTGTACCATTAACAGCATTTGAAATTCATTTATCAAATAATCAATTCAGGTTTTTAAAATACTACCTTAAAATAATTTTGAAACCTGGGGATAAACAAGACACATTTTATAAAACAAGTGCATCTTTTTTCCTAATAGTTACTTGGTATCCCATTTATTTTCTTACACTTTAAATAAAGATTTTTGATGACTTCAGAAGGATCATAGTGAATGTCTATGATTTAGTGTTTCAGTTTTAGTTTTACCATCAAATGAGAGAAACAGAGTGATAGAGAAACAGAGAGCACAAGTGTACACCCAATCTTGGTGAGTGGAACATATGTAGTCTTTGTCTATCCAATATCCCACCCTTCTGCAAACTGTTTATTTTTTTCCTTCTGGGGAAGTGCTCCCCCCATATTCCTTGTGGTTTTAGTAGAGCCACCAATCATGCCTGTTTGCCTTCCTCAATTGCCCTGAATGAGTGGTGGGTTCAAAGACCCAAACTAGGCTACTAGAAGGAAGCTGACAGAGGAGGAAATGATACACGGTCAGAAAGAGTTGGGAGCTGAGTATTCTAAAGACAAAGCTTAAAAAAAAGATACATGTGTTCCTGCTTCAGAGACCTTAGAACACTGCCAGTTCACATCCTATCCCAAGACCTGGCTTTAAAATCATTTCCTTCATTTCTAGGAATGTTTTTTTTAATAAAGTGCCCCTCTCCCCATCCCGTTTGTTTTCTCTGACTTGAATTAGCCACTGAGTTGCTTATATCTGCAACTGAAGACTGGCCGACTAACTGCTGGTTAGCTACCTCAATCCCCATCTGCAACCACTTCTCCCTAGCTATCTTTCTGTTGGTGATTGTCATGTGACACAGTTCTGTCCAATGATATATACGTGAAAGTCTTCTGGGAAAGGTTTCTGGGAAATTTTTGGTTTCATGATAAAAAGCTGATACATCCTTTTTGCTCTCTTTCTCACCCGGTGGCAATGGTGGCTGGTGGTGCAACAGCCATCTCATGACCATGAGGTGATAACATGAGGAAAAGGCAAAAACAAAAACAAACAAACAAACTGTGAAGAGGCCAGTCCTGACATTGTTGAGCCTATATCACCTTACTTCCAGATATCTTAATAGTAGAGACAAATAAAGCTCCATTTATTTAAGCCACTATACATAGCTTTTGTGTTCTTTGGAGCCCCTGCAATCCTGATACAAACCCCAGCTAATAAAACAGGTATACAGAGGGCTTCCCTGGTGGCGCAGTGGCTGAGAATCTGCCTGCCAATGCAGGGGACACGGGTTCGAGCCCTGGTCTGGGAGGATCCCACGTGCTGCGGAGCAACTAGGCCTGTGAGCCACAACTACTGAGCCTGCGCGTCTGGAGCCTGTGCTCCGCAACAAGAGAGGCCGCGACAGTGAGAGGCCCGCGCACCGCGATGAAGAGTGGCCCCCGCTTGCCACAACTAGAGAAAGCCCTTGCACGGAAATGAAGACCCAACACAGCGAAAATAAATAACTTAATTAATAAAAGAAAGCTGTTGTATGTCGAAAACTTTAAAAAAAATAGGTATACAGAAAACAAATAAAAAATATGAATCCTTCTAGACATTGAGGAATTTAAGGGATGAAGTTTGGGAGGAAGAGAAGACACAGCCAGGTGAATTTAGGCATACCTCTTAGTATGTGACCTCTATTTTCTATTGCTGTTGATGAGTCTTGAATTGCCGGGAACCTTGGAGCTGATATTAATGCAGAAATGAAGGATGTTCCCTCCTGAATATAGGCACACTCTGATACAGGGCTTTTGGCTTCCAAAGATGGGGCTTATATGTGTGTACATAAATATGTGTGCACTTGTGCCAAGGACGATAAAGATGGATCTCACCCAGAAGTCAGTTCTACTTAGACAGAGGAAAGCCCGGGTCTTTTGTCAGCCCGTAATATGCTATTAAAATAAAGTGCTATTTTGTCAGTGCCTTTTTCTTTTGCTTCCCATCCTAGACTGCAGGCAAGACTCACAAATTCTCCTCAGAGGTTGAAAAGGGTCAATAATAGAAACGTTGTTTTCCTCCTTTCACTAACTGATTACGTAACTCATGTGCATACATAGAGCTACACATGCATTTCTAAAGAAACTCATTCAAGGGCTGCATGGTTTCCTGAGGTGACCTCCAGGGTGCTGAAAAGTTAGAAAATGAAGTCTAATGTAACCAATAAAATAAAGAATCTGTGTTTGGCACTTTGAGAGTTTCGGGGCGAGTGACGATTCAGCCAAGGGGCGTGGTCCCTGGGAGAGGCAGGTAGTGCATGTTTATGCAGCTCTCTCTTGATGGGAAAAGCCTTCCTAAGAGAATAAACTAGATTTAGGGCTTGTCCTGTGAAAACTGTTATTCCCCCCCCCACCCCGCTTAACTCACTTGCGTAATTTCGGGGCTTCAGCTCTGATGGGGCTACTTTATTTGCAGCATTTCGACTAAGTTAATGACTGTTTTCTCATAGCTAAGGGCAGCTGACTAGAATTAGGAGGTCACGGTCTATTAGCATTTGATTTCCTTGCTGATGCCAGAGAGATGAGCTGGGGCGGGGCGGAGGGAGTGTGGCCTCAATCACTCATATTTCAATTTAGTCTCATTAAATGATAGTCCCAAATGATGTCTCAGGAATGACTCAAAATTTCAGATGGGATGTGTCTGCCTTTGCCCTGTGTCCAGTCCTTTGCACCAGGGGCATATCCAATGATAACACAATTGTCAGGGGGAACATGCTTTCAATTCCCAGTCCCAGGGGAGAATGAGCTCAGGCTTGACTCATCATCATTTATGGTGACTGGATTGCTTTCTGACAAGGAAGCCTCGCTTGCCTGTGGACTTTATAGACGGCGCTCTCAAAAATTGGCCAGTTAATCTCTTTAACTGTTGCATCTTTCCTAGATCCCACTGTCTTCTTTGTAAATGCTGTAAAACTGAGAAATGTAGCTTAAGCAAAATGCAAATGTGGTTCTGTCTTAGGAGGAGGGAGTAGCTTTCTGCAACAGCCTGGGATGGAAAGAGAGAGAACAGGATGGCTCTTTTAGAATCATAACACAGGAAACAGAATGCAAAATCACGAAGCTGACGTGGGGGTATGGCAAGAATGTTTAGTGAGATCCCCAAGGGAAATGTGAAATTTGGGGTGAAGCACGGTGACAAGCGGGTCCAGTCACTCACCCCACCTGATATAAAGTTTCCTTTCCTCATTTCAGGTCAGGGAATCTGAGATTTGTCTTACAAACAAACTTAGCAGGTCCCCTTATGATGGCAGTTGTTAGAAAAAATGTAGGAATAAAGTAATGGGGAAACACATAAAAAGGAGCAATTGACTTCGCCCAGGGAAGAGGAAGTGTACCGTGAGTTATGTACTAGGAACAATGAAAACAATAGCTAATAATGAGCATTTATGTGCAACGAACATAGTATATACTGTGCTATGTACATATGGTGGTATGTTCAACTCACTTAATCCTTACTACAACCCTGTGAGAAAAGTACTGTTGTATTATTCTCCCCATTTTACTGATAAGGAAACTGAGGCACAGAACATAATGTGCGCAAGGTTGCAAGCTGGCAACTGACAAAACGGGAATTTGAAACCAGGGCCTCAGTTACTGCCTCAAATTTCTGAATTAAGATTAGGACTTTCTAGGACTGAGTAATATTTCACTGTATATATGTGCCACATCTTCTTTATCCATTCATCTGTCGCTGGACACTTAGGTGGCTTCCGTGTCCTGGCTACTGTAAACAGTGCTGCAATGAACATTTTGGTACATGACTCTTTTTGAATTATGTTTTTCTCAGGGTATATGCCCAGTAGTGGGATTGCTGGGTCATATGGTAGCTCTATTTTTAGTTTTTTAAGGAACCTCCATACTGTTCTCCTAGGGGCAGAACAGGAATAAAGACGCAGACATAGAGAATGGACTTGAGGACACGGGGAGGGGGAATGGTAAGCTGGGACAAAATGAGAGAGTGGCATGGACATATATACACTAACAAACGTAATATAGATAGCTAGTGGGAAGCAACCGCATAGCACAGGGAGATCAGCTGGGTGCTCTGTGTCCACCTAGAGGGGTGGAATAGGGAGGGTGGGAGGGAGATGCAAGAGGGAGGAGATATGGGGGTATATGTATACATATAGCTAATTCATTTTGTTATAAAGCAGAAACTAACATACCATTGTAAAGCAATTATACTCCAATAAATATGTAAAAAAAAATAAAAACTGACACTGCAGAAATACAAAGGATCACGAGAGATTACTACAAGCAACTCTATGCCAATAAAATGGACAACCTGGAAGAAATGGACACATTCTTAGAAATGCACAACCTGCCAAGACTGAACCAGGAAGAAATAGAAAATATGAACAGACCAATCACAAGCACTGAAATTGAAACTGTGATTAAAAATCTTCCAACAAACAAAAGCCCAGGACCAGATGGCTTCACAGGCGAATTCTGTCAAACATTTAGAGAAGAGCTAACACCTATCCTTCTCAAACTCTTCCAAAATATAGCAGAGGGAGGAACATTCCCAAACTCATTCTACGAGGCCACCATCACCCTGATACCAAACCAGACAATGATGTCACAAAGAAAGAAAACTACAGGCCAATATCACTGATGAACATAGATGCAAAAATCCTCAACAAAATACTAGCAAACAGAATTCAAAAATAGTTTTGAAAATTCTGAAGGACATTTGTGTAGGAAACTGAAGAAAAGCAAGAAAGTTTGGAAAAATATTGAACTAATAATTAAGAGGATGTTCATGGGTTGTGTAAATTAAGTAATATTGCTCAGTACTACAGTTTACATTGAGTTTTGAAGTTTTGAAGACTCAGAGCATTTTGCATTTGCCCAGTGCCTCTGGTTAAAGACTCAAAGTGTATAAATTACTTATTTTCATAATTAATTTATGAAAACATTTTGCCAAACTTAATTTATGCATTAGTATTATCACCTGCATTATGTATGTTTAACTTTTAGAAATTGATTTTATTTTGATTTTTTAAAAATACCTTGTTGTAGAAAACATGGGAATTGTATGAAGAATATTTAATTTCACCTTTCAGAGGCAACCACCCTTATTTATATTTAATAAAAAGTATCATGTTTAGTGTAGCATAATACATTCATGGAACCATCATAAAATGTTTTCTATTGATACTGGTGTTGCAGATTAAAGTGGGGAAAACTGAATTCATTAGCAGGTTTCCCAGAATGGTCTCCTTCCCAGCTTCTCTGTATTTACTTATTATTTTGTTGCAGTACTTACACAGTTTTATTTATTCTGTTGAGATCTTTAAGACATCTGGAATTTGGGGAGGGGGTAGTTTGATATAAGGTAGGGATTTAATTGTTTGTCAAATGAATGACATTTCTTCATTTTTCAGAACTCCTTTTATGTCCTTTGGTAATATTTTATAGCTTTCTTCACATAAACTTTGCACATTTCTTGTTAGATTTATTCCTACTTATACCATATATTTTTATTGCTATCTCTCAAGAGATCTTTTTTCCCCCCAAAATTGCAATTGATTATTTCTGGGTATAGGAGAGTCATTAATGTTGACCCTGATTCTGGCCACATTTTTGGATGTTCTTATTCACTCTAATGCCTTTTTAGTTGATTGTAGCTGTCTTTCTAGGTAGGCATCAGCAAAATCTTCTCATTTTTTTCTTTTTTTCTCCTTAGAGTAAAACCTCCACTCCATTTCCTCTCGACTTATATGGGAACCCTTCTACTATTTACTACTGAATGTAATATTTGCCCTTAGGCTCCTTGTATGGAATTAAAGATTTTTTTCCTCTATTCTCATTTGGTTAAGAGGCTTTTTGGGTTTTTTGTTTTGTTTTTTGGTTGTTAAGTGTTTACCTTAAAGTGAGGGGAGGTTAGATTTTAAGTGCTTGTAAGTATTTCAACCTTTGATACTAGGGGTCAATTGAGATAGCAATAGCTATGTGTTGTATTTATCTGTTAGTATGGTGAATATATTATATAAATAGATATCTTTAAATTTATTTGTTTTGCATTCCTATGATAAGTCCTATTTGGTCATGAGGGGTTATTTAAAAATATGCAACAGGATTTGTCAAGATTTTATTTGGAGTTTTTGCATCCGTATTAAATGAGCATCTGTGGGTCGTAAAAAAAAAAAGCTACCCTTACGGCGGGGGGGTGGTGATAAATTAGAGTTTGGGATTAACATATACACTCTACTATATATAAATAAACAACAAGGATTTGCTGTATAGCACAGGGAACTACATTCAATATCGTATAATAATCTAAATGGAAAAGAATCTGAAAAAGAATATATATATATAACTGAATTACTGTGCTGTACACCAGAAACTAACACAACGTTGTAAATCAACTATACTTCATTAAAAAAATAAAAATTAAAAAAAGAAAAATAAGCTACACTTACAGACTACTTATCTGGCAACAATGAGTAGATATAATAATGTCAGCTAACATTTATTAAACACTTGCTATTCCAGCAACTCTGCTAAGCACTTGATGTAAATGATCCCATTTAATTGTCATAAAACCTCTATAACATAGGTACTATTCACAGTTAGGGAAACCAAGACTTGGACAGGTTAAGTAATTTGCCAAAGGTAATATAGCTTATGGGTGGTAGAAATACCCTGGTAGATTGAATCTAGAACAGAGATTGACAAACGTTTTCTGGGAAGGCTCAGAAAGTAAATATTTTAGGTTTTGAAGGCTACATAGGTCCCCAACACATGTTCTTCTTTGGTTTTTACAACCTTCCAAAAAGTAAAAATTATTTTTAGCTCCTCTGCCAAAAAAGTCCCAAGCCCCGTGTTGGATCTGAATTGAGACCTGTAGTCTGCAGACCCCCTACTCTGCTTTCTTACTATGACACCCTATTGCTTCTCACCAAAAAAACATTTATTGAGAACTTATTTATGGGCCAGGCACTGTGCTAAATACCTCTCATGTATTATGTCATACAATGCTCATAAACAGCCTCTGGGCTCATTTTATACCCTCATTTTATAGATGAGAAAAGAGGCTTAGAGAGTTTCAGTAGCATGTTCACAGTTACAAAGCTAGTAAGTACATTCCAGAGCTGTGTGGCTCTGGACCTTGTGAGGAGCGTGAACTGGGCCTGGGGCAGGGACTAGAATGAGAAGGCTAGTGTGTAGAGTTTAGCATTAGCCTGAGCAATTAGGCTTTGGTGTAAAAGACACTACAGCTTCCTAATCAACTGGGTTTGACAATTCATTGGCTATCAGGAGAGATGGATTAGTGGAAGACCACTCTAAGGATGGAGCTTGAATGATTCAGAGAGCAGACATAGGTTAAGTCAGAAATAGGCTTGGTATGAGGGGATAAGCAGACAGGCCAATAAATTGTGGAGGAGTGGCAAGATCCCGTATAGCTTTGGCTGCATAACAAGCTGTGTTACTACAGGCACATAATTTAACATAGCTTGGTTTCAGTATGCTAAAGTATAAAGTGAGGATGTTGAATTAGATGGCCCCTAGGTTTCCTTCTGGTAGTAAACATTTTGAGTCACTGAGGAGGAGAGGTAAGTTCTAGGAAACTGCATAGAGAAAGAACCTAGAAAAGGCTTCCTGGGAGAAAGATTTCAGAAAAAGAATTAAACACAGGATTCTAAAAAGTACATTGTGATCCATCTGCCATATTCCTCTAAGCAAATAAAGATCAAAGAGGATGTTTGTGTTTACAAGGTCAAAGTAAATGAAGGTCCATAATCAAAGGGCTGAATGGCCCTTTACTGGCTCAGAGAAAGATCAGAAAATGTAGGGGAGAAAATCAGCAGAAAGAATGACTAACATGATAGTGTGTTAGTTTCTGGTTCCGAAGAATAAGAAAAATTGGGAAATGAAGCAAGATGCAGAAGTACGAGGGCCAGAATCAAAGAGCATATAAACGAACAGGTCACTATGATTATGTGGGTTGCCTATTTGGGCAGGAAAAGAGGGTATCGATAAACCATCAAATTACCTAGTAAAATGTGAAAGGAAAATGAACACTGATATTCCTGGGAAAAGGCATAGAGGAATTTGTTTTAGGATTGTAAGAACATAAGTTTCTAAAGCTTTTACATTAAGCACAGAAGTGTATGTTTGGAAGCAAATGAAACGAGAATTATAATGAGAAACATAGCAGTTTTATAATCTGCCTCTGCTATAAAGTGTTAGAGAACAAGAATCCTGTTATTTTTTTTAAAACCTTTCTTAAATTAATTAATTAATTAATTTGGGGGGCTGCGTTGGGTCTTCGTTGCTGCACGCAGGCTTTCTCTAGCTGCGGTAAGCGGGGGTTACTCTTTGTTGCAGTGTGCGGGCTTCTCATTGCAGTAGCTTCTCTTGTTGCGGAGCATGGGCTCTCTAGATGAGCGGGCTTCAGTAGTTGCAGCACACGGGCTCAACAGTTGTGGCTCACGGGCTCTAGAGCACAAGCTCAGTAGTTGTGGTGCACGGGCTTAGTTGCTCCGTGGCATGTGGGATCTTCCCAGACCAGGGCTCGAACCCATGTCCCCTTCATTGGCAGGTGGATTCTTAATCACTGCGCCAGCAGGGAAGTCCCAAGAATCCTGTTATTTTAACATGTTTTGTTTATATGATGTCAACATTGAACTTGACATGAAGGGAAAAACATCATTTCTGATGATAGCATGTAGCATCAGCATACATGATTCATTGTAAAGATCTCTAAGGAAAAGGTAGACCTACATCACCTATCATGTTAAATCTGTTGTGAAATAATACCAAGAGCATAAAAATAAATCCTAGTTCCATGTACATGAATTAAAAACTATCTATTTGATTCATTCAACAAATACTCTGAGTTGGACATCAAGGAGCTTCCTTTCAATTATCATTTATTCTATTGGGTATAAACGCTATGTTTCTCAATACTGGACATGAAAAGAAAAGAAAGATTGTTAGAAAAATACAAATCAAATACACTTCTGAGAAAATGGGAAGCTATTAAAATTATGTCATTTAAATAGAAATCTACCTGTAGAGTATAAAATACTACGAATAGAGCATCTTTTGTGATTCCATCTATCCTTACATTTCTAAAATTCTGTTTTGGAATAACTGCCCAAGTTCACTGCCTAAAATAGCTTTTCCTTTGATTCTTCAATGATCTTATGAAAATGAAAATACGTATAAAGAATTGCATAGAATTGATTAGACATGGATTAATATCTACCCCCAGACAGTTTGGGGGTATGAGAACAAGTTCTTTCAGAGAATGAAATTCTCTGAAATGAAAATTTTAGACTGATTTAAACATATTGTTTTATATGCCAGTTTAGCATGATGAATAATGTATCACTGGATTTCTCCCTCTCTCTCTCCCTTCCTCCCTTATTCCTCCATTTCTTTCTTAACATACATAGGTAGAATGTTCTGTCCATCTCTGTCTGTCTGTCTGTCTGTCTGTCTCTGTCTCTCTCCCTCTCCCTCCCTCCCCCTTTCAAAGTAACTCCAAGGGAAGAAGTACTTAGGTGGTTATATGAAAAAGTCTAGGGTATGGAAAACTCAAGAGTTGTTTACCTAAACACAGCAATACACCAATGTAATATAAAAAAATTAAGGCTTACATATATGATATTTCAATTTTTCAGGCCTTATATGTGAATTAATTTGGAAGAAAAGCCTTTTATACATTCTAGACTTTCTGTGTTTTCTAGCTATAATCTTCATTTGCAACTCTGACATGGCAAACTGCTGTTTTCTACATTTCATTTATGGGGGTGTGTGCTGCATATCAATATGTATTTCCTCTCTTTACAACCATCTACTATGAGGATGCATTTCTTTATTAGTCAACATATATTCTGTAGGTTACATTCTGCAAATGTGAACAGGGACAAAATGCAATGATATACTCCATAACAATGCACAGATGTCTTAAAGAGATTGGTAGAAACCAGTCACCAGGAGGCTGAATGTCTAAGAATTGTAAAATGCATTTGATGGACAAGTAAGAAAACAGGTTTAAAAAAGTAGTAAAATTTGTAATTTGTGATTTCTTTACGACCAGGGGATGAAGTCAAAGAGTAACTGTAGTAAGTGATTTACATTTAAATATAGAAAATGCAGAAGACATCATGTATACAGGACGAGAGGAGATATGGATGTAAAGAAGAACAAGGAGGGAGAATTCTAATGAATGATCTTCAGATGAAAAGAATCAACGAAAAAAATCCAGCTGTGGTAAAATGTTTTCAAATTGCCATTTACTCAGTTGGTGCATGGAATAGGTATTTCTCAGTGCAGAAGGTGCAAACAGAAAATTATTATGAAACAGAGCAGGATTCTTGGCAAAACACCAATGAAATATACTTTTCAATAGTAAGGAGAAAGGAGGGTGTGAAATAATGTCAACTAGAGAGAAATACCTGCTCCTGGAGACTCTCACCACTATTCCTGGAAGAATAATCACCTTGCTTAGAAACCCTGAGAGTTCTGGGAAACAGTGACCACAGAAACAAGACTTACTGATTTAACCCTACACTTTGGTTGTGTCTAAGAAACATGCAATGATTACAGTTAAATCATAAGACAAGAAAAATATGTACATGCAGGAGTGATATTGAAAATGTCATATATAATCATTAGTATGGAATGGACACAGAACAATCAGGTACAAGCAATGACCAATCAGAACAAAATCAGAAGGTTTAAAATGAAAAGGCAGGACTCTACTAGTATATATTGGCTGAATATCTCTGCCTAGGGGCAATGACTAATAAATTCATAAGAGAATTTTCAATGCATATTTCTGAACACCTCATTGCCCTTTTAGTAGAATTTTAATTTCCAGAAAAAATCTAAAACAGTAGAAATAAATAGTGCAAAAATCTCAACTTTTAAAGATTCACCTTCATAGGACATTTGCCAAACCTTTTACTGATAATCACCTGTAATTGACAAGACATAAGAAACTACGATGCATCAAATTACTAAGAACTACAAAATACTTTGAAAGAAAAAATTCTAACACTACAAAACTTGTCCCCAAATCATTTGCTTGGCCAAAATCCAGAACAGCAAATTATCAGCAATAATGGATATAAACAGGTTTCCACCCATGGATTTAAGTGCCCTTTTGAAACGATTTTTGAAAAGTTAAGAGACCACAAGGGCAAACTGTATGCTAAAAGCAGTCTGTGAAGATTTCCTAAGGACGCTGCAATCATTCTATACAAGTTCTACAAGTATTATTCAGAACTGAAAGTTCCAATAATAGATGTTATGCTTTGAACAGAATTAAAACAAAAACACAAGAGGGGAATGATGAAAGATATAGAGGATCTACACCTAGGGAAGATTTAACAGCTAGAAGTTGTCATAAATTACCACACTTTAAAAAAATGTATGAATTGCAGCTTTCCAACCTACAAAAGATGTGAGATATAGCAAAACTATCATCAACATGAATTCTTGAGGCCTCAAACGTTTTAATACCAAATCAGAGACTAATTAAAGAACATAGATTATACCCATTCACTCAATAAAAATTTACTGAACATCTACTAAGTGCAAAGCCATGGAAAATACCAATGTTTTTCCAACACAGATCCTAATTTTAAGATATGTGTAGTGTATTTGAGGATAAAATACAAATAGGAAATTAATAAATGTTAAGATGAGAATATGTTACTTTTCATCTGGAAGAACTGGGGAAGACTCCATGATAAAGTACGTCTTTTTATTTTCTCCAGTTTTATTGAAGTATACCTGACATTAAAAATGTATATACTTAAGGTGTACAACTTAATGTTTTAATATACCTGTACATTGTAAAATGATCACCACTATCTAACTAATCAACATACCTGTCATCTCACATAATTACTTTTTTTTTTTGGAGTAGGGTCTTGACACACAGGGTTTATGGAATTGGTGTTCCAGGTGGAAGAAATAATACTAATATCAATAGTAATGATAATGATAGATAACACATTGTTTTTGACACCCCAAGGATCTCTGTTTATGAATTAAGCAATTTTAATCCTCCAGAAGCTCATGAAGCCAATTTTTATTAACTGCGCTTTACAGATAAGGAAACTGAGGCACAGAAAGGCTCCAAGGTTAAATACCTATCAAAGGAGTAGATTGGGATTAGAACTTGATCTGTCTGATCACAGAGCCTCAGTTCCTAGACAGCCTCTTCATAACAGAGCAAGGGCAGAGGTGGGTGGTGGGTAGAGTTTAGTAGGAATGTGGTTGGTGAAAGATTAGAGTGATGGTTAGGCCAGAACGGTGGCTTGGGGCCTACTCATTGTATTTAGGAAGGTTCATTTGAGGTACCCTCATCCAAAGCATGTTTATATGGACAAGCTTTACTCCAACGTTTCTTTAATAACATAAACACTAAGAGAATATACTACTATCATCACAGAATTCCATATATGTTATCATCATCAATAAAACAGTACTTGGAAGCCCTAAAGCTGCTAATGAGATTAAAAGTTATCTTTTGAATAGCACGGACATAACAGAAATGTTTTAAAGTTTCAACATTTCAATTACATCTTACTTGTGATACTTATTTTTTTATTACCACTCAATGCACAGCTCAAGTCTTTTAGAGTATCATTTTATTGAACTTAAGAGTAGATTTGCCATTAGTTCCATGACCCCTGTTTTTTTCCTCTGGCCTTTATTTCTTATGCACAAAATATTTAACCTGAAGATAGACTAGATAGAAATTTATTAAAATTTAAAAGAGCATAAAACTAGACATAATGAAACAAATGCCAAAAAAAAGACATGCAAGAGGGAGGAGATGTGGGGATATATGTATATGTATAGCTGATTCACTTTGTTATAAAGCAGAAACTAATGTACCATTGTAAAGCAATTATACTCCAATAAAGATTTAAAAAAAATAAAGTTCTTAAACCATTTTCAAAGTGGCTTGTATCTTTCTGTTGTTGTTAAAATTTTTTTATTGTGGTCAAATATACATCAAATTCACTTTTTAAACCATTCTCAGCGTACAACTTAGTGAAATTAAGTTCATTCACATCGTTGTGCAGCCATCACCATTATCTTAGCTCCAGAACTCTGTCATCATCCCAAATTGAAACTCTTTACCCATCAAACAGTAATTCCCCATTAGCCTCTCTCCCAGCCTCTGGCAACCTCTGTTCTTAAAGTGGCATGTATCTTTAACCTTTAATGTAAGGAACATGATTATAGAAAAGTATTGAAATTATAACTGATTCATGTAATGCTTTTATTGTGAATTTCAACCTTGCACACTCTCCTATGACCCCCAAATGCACACACATCACTCTTTACTATAGAACTCAGCACCAGTAGATCTAATGTAAATGGTTACTGAGAAGCAGAGTTTGCTGCATTCTGTTTCTAGCGAGCCACAGAGCTGCACAGTATTTAAGGAGTTGTTCATTATGTAATAGGAACTTTGTGCTTAGAACAGCTCCACAGGGAGAAGCAATATAGCCAGGCGTAAAAATTTTTTTGTTTCACAATGCAGAAGTTTAGTTTTTGCAGTATAATTTTTCTCATACTATCATATTTTTACATGTTGGATAAGAGTTCCCACAAATTCTAGATTGTGCATCTTGGCCTCCTGCCATCTTTATTCTGCCCTGTTCCCTTCTCATGGTTGGAATGGAACAGAGGAAGGACTGGCCTCCATGGCCTTGTTCTGATTTTGACTTACATTACATTTTGAAAGTTTAGAGTAATAGGGGCCATCAAACAATATGAATCAACCAATAATTCTATAAATTTCTCTATGTAAGGGTATAGGTCTTTAAATGCAAAATGAGAAACACAGCATTACCAGGGAAGGAGAAGAAGCTCCATTAACTTACACAAATTCATTCTTCCTAACTTATAATGTTTGTTCACCTCCCTGTAGTCGAGAAACTTCTCTATTTACAACCTCCCACAGATAGCAATAAGGCTCCCAGGCCCAGCAGAAGCATAGCAATGAAGAAGGCCACCAAGAGAGGACGTTTGTATTTATTTCAGTCTAGCCACCATTATGTTTTCTTAGCCTGTGGTGTGTTTTGTGTGCACATTTCCGTAATGTTTTATAAACCTTATTACTAACACCACTATGTTCTAAAGGAGAAGACAGTGAATGCTGCTTTAAGAAAAGACACGATTACTATGGCAACAGAAGAGAAACTTGGCTTTTTGTAGAAAGATGTACATTGTATACATTGGTCACCTGTGTATCCCATTTTGGACTTAGAAAGAAATGAACTTCCAAATAGTCCTTGAGAACCAATTCTGTTTGTAGATTGAAGAGATTCTTTATTGTCTATAAATTGCAGGATCTTAGACTCTTAAGAGTCTATAGGACCTTAGAGTTTATCTTGTTTATCTAGAGTAATTCCCTCTGAAATGTCTTGTGGCAAAGACTGCTGATTGCCTCCAATATGTTTCCTTCCCTCTTCCATAGCAATATAACCCATGATTTTTAGTTTGGTACATGGATGCGTGAAGTAAAGAATATATTTCTTAGCTTCACATGCAGGTAGATATAATCATGTGACAAAGTTTTGGCTGAGGAACTATAAGTAGATACTTTGTAACTGATGGCAGTTCTCGAGAGTTTTCCTTAAAACTACGATGGCACATGCCCTTTGTGCCTTCTGCCTTCTTCCATCTTGCTGGGGGCTGGAACCCAGATGTGATGGCTAGAGTAGAAGCAGACATATTGGGCCATGTAGTGACAGTGAGAATTGAGGCCAGCATGGCAGCAGAAAACAAGATAATCAAGGGACTGAGGACTTTGTGAAGCAGAACAGCCTAACAATCCCTGACCTACCTACTTATGGACTTTTACGTGACAGAGAAATACATTTGTTTCTATATTGTTTAAGCTATTGCTACAGGGCATTGCATCCCTGTGAACTGTAACTGAGCGATGTAGAATTCCTATCAGCTGATCAGTCAGACTGAAAGATGATGGAAATTAGTGAAGCCGTCCATGTCACTTAGCAACAACTCTAAGGTTTAGGTTTGCCTTCCTCACACTGAGCCCCCTGTAACACTTGCCCGTGGTTCCCTTCCACAATCTTGCTTAAGTGTACTGTCTCCTTTACCTACCCTCCCCAAATGCGTGAAGAAGCTGTCCAGTATTTTCAAGTTGTCTTCTTACTGAACGTTCTATATTCTTTTAAATATTCCTCATATAACCATCTCTACACCCTTCACAATCTGGACTGCCCTACTACAGAAGTATTATCATTTGTCAGTGTCCCTGTTAAATGCACTGCTCACAAGTCAATACGATGCCACAGATGTGATATAACGAGGGACGAGTATACTGAAACAGTTGCTAATTGCATTAATGCAATCTAGTACTGTATTGCCTTTTACAGCAAGCCACAACAGATCACACTGGAGATTAACACTGAGTCTGTGGTTACCTAATGTCCCAATCTGTTTTCATACTGTTAAAAATAAGAGGACAGGCCCCCAATGGAGTCTCTGAAGCTAAGGCCCCCATCACCAAACCGAGACTCAATCACAGTTTCGGCTCTCCCAGAAATGGAATCTTTAGTCAATCAGGAACCGCCTGATCAGCACTAGGTTAGATAATCCGGCTGATAGACCCCTGCCATCCCCTAAAGGAAAGTAACCTTGCATTAATCAATCTGCTTTTTGCCTAGAATAACTTCCTTGTTCCTGTTCCTTTCTGCCTATAAAAGTCTTTCATTTTGTACAGTTCCTCAGAGCTCCTTTCTATCTGCTAGACTGGATGTTGTCCAATTCATGACTCATTGAATAAAACCAATAAGATCTTTAAAATTTATTCAGTTAAATTTTGTTTTTTTAACGATATAAACTGCCAGGAAGTCACATGTTTCTTAGTCTATATTTGTACACGGGATTTAAAAAATCTTAACAGCGGGACATTTTACTTACTCTTGTTAAATTTTGTTATTTTTTTTAAAATTTGGGTCCAGCAGCCTAATCTATTGTAATCTTATTTGAATCTTGATTTTGGTCTTTCAGTGTGTTAACTCTCATTTCACCTTTGCATCATTTGAAAAGTTAATAACTACACATGTTCTATGTTCTTATTTAGAGCACTGATGAAAATCTGGGTTACGTACAGGCAGGGAGACTGCCTATGGTTGTGCAGGTTGTACACTGCACAACTTTTAGGGGGCACCATTTATGTAGAAGGGATGGGGAGTCAGGCAATGCAGAAGAACTGAATCCAGTTTGTGGTGAACCCACTGAAAACCTCTGAGATGAACAGTTTAAGACAATACTCCTCCTTAGGCCTGGTGATTGAAACACCTCTAAACCTACCTAACTGAACTTGTATCAGTGTGTAATTATTCATGTTATTTAAGAAGATATTGCAGGGATCCATGTCAAATGCTTTGCTAAAATTCAGATACACTACTGCAGCATAACACTGCTAAAAAAAAAAAGCTAGCAAAGTAAAAAAAAAAAAATCCACAATACTGAGAAGAAAACTTTACAACATGACTCTAGTGACTATCAAAGTCTAAAGTAAAGGAAAAGAAATATTTGCTCGAAGTTTCAAAATATGGTTTCTCCTAGATTTATAGCTCTTTAAATAAAAGTGACAAGCTAAATTAATGTTTTTTATTTTTTTTTATTTTTTATTTTTATTTTTTTTCTTTTTGCGGTATGCGGGCCTCTCACTGCTGTGGCCTCTCCCGTTGCGGAGCACAGGCTCCGGACGCGCAGGCCCAGCGGCCATGGCTCACGGGCCCAGCCGCTCCGCGGCATATGGGATCCTCCCAGACCGGGGCACGAACCCGCATCCCCTGCATCGGCAGGCGGACTCTCAACCACCGCGCCACCAGGGAGGCCCATAAATTAATGTTTTTTAAAAAACTTGAAACTATAGGGGAAAAAATTCAACAAAGTGCCAAGTGGTGGACATCTAGCTACATAATAAAAAAGTACTTACACTGATGCTTTGTTATTTAAAATCCTTTTCCCTCAAAGAGTGAGAGTGATAAATTATAAGGACTATCCCAATACATTTTCAATTAAATGACTAAATTAATGTAGAGACATTTAATTAAAGTTCCACTAGTTTTTCCAAATGCTGTTAATTATGCCTCTATCTAAAATTAAATCTCTCCCCGGACCCTTTTACATTTCTTCTGCTCATCTGATACAGATATAATTAAAATGCTGCAAGTTCACCTAAATGCATCCAAATATTATAAAAGAAAATATGAAAAGCTGGAGTTTCAGTAACTATTTAAGAAGCTGGTGTTTTAATGGAATTTCTACAATCCTTAGGGAAAACCAATAGATGTTAAGTATGCATACACACACACACACACACACACACAACCTATCTCAAAATTCCTCTGAAAATAAATGTCTCTCTTTATATCTAAGGCTCTTCAGTGAATACCACAGACAAATATAGTTTCAAAGGTTTTCTACCAGCAAAAGATAAGAATTTTTTGAGGCTCTGGGTAATTAATTTCAGGAACAAGGTGTACTCCAGTTGCAACCGTTCTGTGCTACCGTTTTCTAAACAATACAGGTTTCCTAATGGCATCTCTGAAAGGCACTCTTTTTAAGAGAAACAATTCAGAATTCAGGCTTCCTGGTACTGGGACCAAACTCTGTGGTAGAAAAAAGCTAACCCAGACAATCCTAGTTGGGTTCCCTATGCAAGTTATTCTCCGGGGGCTAAGAACACTCATCCTAACTCCCAAATTTGTTTTATTATGCATACGCAAGATGAAAACACACTGATCAAAACTGGTCTACCAACAGCAGATTCCTCTTATTTCCTTTCTCTCAGAATCTTATTTGATTCTGGCAGTTGTTATTTTAATCGCTCTGCAAGGGATAGTATTCAGCCATCTGAAAAGAACATGTTCTCTATTTACCCCAATCTGTCCCCCAGACCCCTGAATGTTCATTATGCAAATGTTTCTTTAAGAACCAAGGATTCTTATGGAGTCAAGAGGTGAGCTGGGTGCAGGCTGGAGTCTTTTGGAAGTGTTTGATCTCTTCTCCCAAATTCCTTCTGAAATTGAGGGTGGTTATCAGTTAGATCCCTTAAACTATAATTTGCTTAATAAAATAATATCCTGTAACCAGCCTTCACTGACCAAGCTTGCTTTCATTATTCTTGTAAATTGCATACTCTGCAAGCTTCACAAAGCTTAGACACTGTATCACAAGACTCCTTAACTGTCCCCTATAGATAACACCTCTGACGTCTGGGTCGCTCTAGTAATGGTTGCTTAAATTGTTTTTCAGGAACATGGAGGTAGTCTTGCCAGTCCAAACTAGTCGAGGCCAGCGACCATTCAACTGGGCCTGCTCAGGTGTCCGATGGATGACTTTTTGACATCAGGAGGCCAGAAACTCCACCCTCAGATCATGCTTATCCCACCATCTTCTGAACATGCATCCCATGAAGAAGCATGTTAACTCACATACACCTGCACAGAACACCAATTGCTTCTCTTTTTTCTTGCCTCCAATCACCATTCCTCCTACCTCAGGCCACCCTGCTTCTTTATTCTATAAATATCCCAAGCCCCTCGCCGTCGGGGAGGTGGATCCGAGACTTTCTCTTCCGACTCCTCGACTGGCTGCCTTTTGAATAAATCTTTTCTCGGCTGCTAACCTTGGCATCTCAGAGCTTGCCTTGCTGCGCGTTGGGCAAGACTTTTAGTTCTAGTCCAGAGACTGTCAAGTTGGGAGGAGACTTTTTCTAACTCACCATCATAACCAAAATCTGGGTCTCAGAATTATGATTTAGGGAAAGTCTCCCGCAGATACATCGAATTTCCCAACATCCCTTCCTATTCCTGGTTTTGCTTTGCATATAGCCACCCTCCTTCCATTCCTTTACTGCAAAGGTTCTCAGACCTGACTGCGCTTCGTTATTGCCTGGGGAGCTTTAACACATACTGATGCTTGCAGTCACCCCCGACTCCCCACACTAACTGACTTGCTCTGGGTGCAGCCCGGGCATCAAGATTTTTCCAAGCTCCCCAGATGACTCTAGTGTGTAGCCTGTGCTTTACGCCTGTCAGGGTGGTAAAGCAACCTGCTAATAAAGGTTTATTCACTGATCAATTAATGGGGTTACCACATCTCAAAGGGATGTTTTGCACACTTAAAGGACCACTCTTAGAATTCAAGTTAAATGGTGGTGTTACAACGTCCGTAATTAATTTTAAATACTTCGACATAGAGAGTATGACATTTTACCTATGCGGTTAGTGCAGGCTTAAACTATAGAGGCAACTGGTTACTTTAATCAAGAATTTACACCCCAGCAGAGTGCAACCCTCATCACAGGTAGAAGGTTGAAGCCCAAAGACTGTGACTACTGTACATCGCTATGAATCTCAGTGGTCTTTGTAATGCACATATCAGTGTCACAAATGTGTGTGTGCTGTAATGAAAGCTCCTTATGGGCTCTGAAGGGGAAGAGAATATGCCACCCCAAAACATGCCTCTTCAGCATAGGGATTGTTTTGAGCGTTTTTTTTGGGGGGGGGATAACCTCCCATAACTGGCCTCCCCCATTCCCCACATCTTCCTTAGTCTTGAGCTGGAGATGCTAGTTAAGGTGGTGGCTTGGGCCATTTTGGTGAGTTGCTCAGTTTTCCTGGGTTTCTCCTATGTATACAGGGAAGAACACATGTCATTAGACTTCTGTTTGTTTTTCTCCTGTTAATATATCTTTTATTACAGGAGGTTCTCAGCCAAGAACCTAGAAGGGTAGAAGGAAAATTCTTTCTCCTCTCCCACAGAAGATTTCACTCTGAGATTGAGATGAGGTAGCCGCTCCTCATCTACCTCAAACTTTTCTGTGACTCTCCATTATTTACCAGAAAGAAGCTAAGACTCATGCAGGACCAGATTGATTTAGGACAGTTCACGGCAGGTGGGATTTGAGGTACTGTGCCAGTAAAGAGTGGTAAATGGATAAATATTTGGGGTCAGGGAATCTCCTGTACAACTATTCAATAGCTCTGGGTGATTTCCTAAACTCACTCCGCATTTATAAGAGGGGACTTAGCAAGAATAGAGACTGAAATAAAGTGGGTTTTTTTTTAAGCTTTCAACTAATAGTGCCCTACTTTCAGCTACTCTGTCAATTTATTCAAAGACACACTGAGAGGAAGCAGGAGTCCATATTACTGCACAGCCTTTTAAATTCATCAATATGAGTAGCCAGGAAGTGGCTTGTTCTCCAGGGCTCTTTCAGTTAGCTTGCATTCCAGGAATGTTAATTTGTTCCAAGCAACATTAGAAATTAATGGGGTAAGTGCGGGGTAAGTGCTGGGCAAGTGTAGGTGATTGGATAAAGACTGCCTTCTTGAGTTAATGCCTGAGAACTCAACAAGCCTATAATTTCTCAAGTCCTGTTTCACTCAAAGTTTGAATGCAAAAGTACTAAGGACCGTAGTGGAAGGATATCTTCTATACCTTAAACAATGCGGTAAATAATAGTTCCTGGTAGTACTACAACATAACTATCTATAGCAATTAATATAGCAAATATATTATTACGTCTTATGTTTCTACAGAGACCTCTAGGGAAAAAAGAGCCTGGCTTGCAAATACAGTATATTGTATACATAGTGAGGTAATCACGATACAGGGCAGTTAGATTTACGAGTAAGGTACAGGGTGAGAGGGTGAGAATCACAAGAAGGGAGTTGTGTCATCAGTTTCAGAGAAGGTATTTAACTGCCCCAGGGCCATGTGACTCCGTGTGTACCAACAGCAAGAACTCCCTTCACTGCTTTACTGGTTAAAAAATAAAAGGTTCCTACGCTTCTTATGTAATTGTTTTTATTGTGGTAAAATACACATAAAATCTGCCATCCTAACCATGTACAGTTCAGTGGTATTAAATATATTCATGATGTTGTGCAACCATTACCACTGTCCATCTCCTTAACTCTTTTCACTTTGTAAGACTGAAACTCTTTACCCATTGAACAATAACGCCTCCCCCTAGCCCCTGGCAACCACCACTCTACTTTCTATCTCTATGATTTTGACTACTCTAGGTAACTCATATAAGTGGAATTATACTGTATTTGTCTTTTTGTGACTGGTTTATTTCATTTAGCATAATGTCCTCAAGTTTCATCCATGTTTGTAGCATATGTCAGAATTTCCTTCCTATGTAAAGGATGGCTAACATCAAAGAGCCAGAAAATAACAAGTGTTGATGAGCATGTGGAGAAATTTAAACTCTTGTGTGCTGTTGGTGGGAATGTAAAATGGTACAGTTGCTATGGAAAACAATATGGCAGATCATTAAATTAAAAACAGAATTACCGTATCATCCAACAATTCCATTTCTGGGTATGTATCCAAAAGAATTAAAAGCATGGTCTTGAAGACCTATTTCTATACCCTCATTCATTGCAGCATTATTCACAACAGCTAAAACCTGGAAGCAACTCAAGTGCTTGTAGACAGATGAATGGATAAGCAAAATGTAGTTTATACATGCAAAGGTTCTTATACTTACATGTCCCCATTTACATTTGTTGCCCCTCCTCTCTTTATTTACAAAAGCATGAGAAGTTCATCCACAAATGATTCCACTGAGATTTAACCCTTAGTTTATCCAAAGAGAAGTGTTGTAATGTGCCTCGAATATCAGGTGCAGGCCCTGTGTACACTTTTATACAAAAGGGTCTATACGTCTTAGACCCTTAGCTCTCCTCCAGTGAACGCAAGGCCTTCTGCCTTTAGTGATGACTGAGGTGGTATCAGCTATCAGCACTGACTTCTTTACTAGACACTATTGGGGGAAGCATGTGATAAACAGGTCACATGATCCTTACTGTCCCTGGAATTATGAGAACAATAGTTTTCAAACTTTGACCATGACCTATAGTAAGAAATGTATTTATCACAGCCACTCAGAATACATTCTGCATGTATTGTGTGTGTGTGTGTGTGTGTGTGCGTGTGTGTGTGTGTCTAAAATATCACTTCCTGGGAAATCTTCCCAACCTACCAGACCAGGTCAGGTCCCTTCATTATACTCTCTTAGCACTCTGATTTTCTCCTTTCATTAAAACTGGAATGAAATAATTATGCAATAAAGATGTCAAACCCATCTCTCGTGCTGGATTCTAAGACTCCATAGGGCTGGGACCTTCTTCCTGTATTACAGAACAACAGTCCAGGGAGCAATGTTATATACACAAGAGCTGCTTAATAAATACTCATGACCTTGTTAAAGGCATAAAGGTCTCACTATGGAGCAGATCCCTGGGTTCTCTACTCATTTTGAAATCTCAAGGTGGAACCCAAGTAAGTGTTGGCATGGCTTATAGAACAGCAGCACCAGCATGGAGGCAGGGCCAAGAGGATGCACATGGGGAGTGGGGGAGCAGAAGTGTGATGTGAGAGGGGGTTATGGTATTAATGGGCCCACCTTTTCTCCTTTTTTGTTTTCTCAGAACTTGAAAATCTTTCTGGTTGGTATCCATTCATATTTACTGCCTCTCTCTTGCTTCCTCTTATTGCTTCCTTTATCCTGTCATAACCAAGTTAAGGTAGTTTTACTGATTTCCTTTCTAACTACCTTATTGACTGCAAAAAATATCAAGACTTAAAAAAAACTGGTATTTTCTAGAAGGTTGAATAAAATATACAATTGTTTTACTGCTTAATTTCTTTATGCTGCTTTGCTCGGTGAAAAAAAATCAGGAAGTAATATATTTGTTTTGGAAAATGGGGTCAATGAAGATAGGAAACTTATGAACTTTTTCTTGATTAACCACTGAGAGAAAGTTTTTCTACAGAATCTCAGAATCACATTTACATGCAAGGAGTTGGTCATTTTATTAGTAAGATGAATTAAACTGCATGTAGATGTCCAGAATCGATTAATGGGAAACCTAGAGCCAGAATCCAAGCTGCTTTTGTCTACTACCTCTTTCTCAAGGGTAAACACCTTCAGCTCAATGACAAATAATGACTGTCAGGCAATGTTTATACCATTATTCCCTCAAGTAGGAAGCTGATCCAAAGCAAAACTCCCACCCGATATCAACGAGAAGTCTGGTTTTGGATCACCACACAGGATCTTAGCTTTAGAAAAGAACTGGTAAAAACAAAACTGCACGGGGTACGCAATGTTGCTCACCGTGCTCCAGCAAAGCAAGGTATTCCCAGGACTGTGGTAACAAAGGCCTAGGCCACCATGGGGCCTACGATCCTCATATCATAATCAGTGTTCACATATAACATGTTATATGATGTATAACAAAGTCAAATTGTAAGTTGCTGATACATGCCTCTCTTGTGCCATGTAACAGCCACCATTAGGCATTTATGGCAGTGCCCTTGCCCTGCAGACATGCATATCCAACCGAGGCATACTGTCTAGCTATAACAAGAGTCCTATCTGGTTGCAGCCATCAACAGACTTCTCTTTGTTATGTCAACTTGAAATCAGTACCCTGCTTGCTTCCAGTACCACCTGAAATCCAAGGATTCAAACCAAGTTTCATCTCCACTGCCATTCCTCATGTTTGAAACGTGGACCACAGTGCAATATTAAAACATGAATCCTGGAACTCTGTTAATGCTGTGATATAGGTGAGCAGGGGGCAATTATTACTATTCTGACTGTTCAGAGGAGAAACATCATCATGCTAAGAAGCACAGAGTTGAGTTCCTGTTTGGGGCTGCCTTTCAGGTCCCCGCCCCTTGCAGAGATCACGAAAAAATACACAGCTATTTCTCAGATGCTATATTTCCTTTCTCTTCCAAGAGGTTTTTCAGTGAATACACAAAAATACTTTATAAAACCACAGAATAATAGAGGGTAAAATAAGCTTTGGAATGAAATAAGCAAATGAGGGATATAAAGACTAAATGTCACATTTTTAGTCCATGATTCCTAAAAACAAATGAGAGAACTTTATTTAAGCATGGTTATCTTTTCTGGGTGAGTTTTATTAAAGAAAATCATAAAATAATGAAAATCATCTGTACTTTTAAAATCTATATTTGTACCAATTATTATATGCAGATATCAGTGTGTTTAGATAAACAGTTTCAAGTACAACTAAATCTAAAGATCGCATCAGAAAAAGAGCCCCAAGCAGAATATATAAACAGATATTTCTTCCAAGAAGACATACAGATGGCCAAAAAGCACATGAAAAGATTCTCGACATTCTCTCTAATTGTTAGAGAAATGAAAATCAAAACTACAACGAGGTATCACCTCACACCGGTCAGAATGGCCACCATCAAAAAATCTACAAACAATAAATGCTGGAGAGGGTGTGGAGAAAAGGGAACCCTCCTACACTGTTAGTGGGAATCTAAGTTGATACAACCGCTATCGAAAATAATATCAAAGTCCCTTAAAAAACTAAAAATAGAGTTACCATATGATCCACAACCCCACTCCTGGGCAGATATCCAGATAAGACAAAACAGTAAATCAAAAAGATACACACACCCCTGTGTTCATAGCAGCAATATTTACAATAGCCAGGACATGGAAGCAACCTAAGTGTCCATCGACAGAAAAACAGATAAAGAAGATGTGGTACATATACACAATGGAATATTACTAAAGCCATGAAAAAGAATGAAATAATACCATTTGCAGCAACATGAATGGACCTAGAGATTACCATACTAAGTGATGTAAGTTAGACAGAGAAAGACAAATATCATACGGTATCACTTATATGTAGAATCTAAAAAAACTATACAAATGAGCTTATTTATAAAACAGAAACAGACTCGCAGACTTCGAAAACTTATGGTTACCAAAGGGGAAGTGTGGGTGGGAGGGATATATTAGGAGTTTGGGATGAACATATACACACTACTATATATAAAATAGATAATCAACAAGGACCTACTGTATAGCACAGGGAACTCAATATTCTGTAATAACCTATATGGGAAAAGAATCTGAAAAAGAATGGATATATGTACATGTGTAACTGAATCACTTTGCTGTGCACCTGAAGCATACACAATATTGTAAATCAACTATACTCCAGTACAAAATAGAAAATTAAGTTTTAAAAAAGAGCCCCAAAATATGTTACTATTGCAAAATGTCAAAGTACAATATAAACAGGCATGTTTGGCTTTCAGATAAACAGCATAAATCTTTGAACAAGATATATCTTTGTTTTCCATAAGGAAAAAACATGGTGTAGTGAAAAGAGCGTTGAGTTGGGTCTGAGTTCGGATCTTACTTTTAACAAATGAGAATATCATGGCTAAGCCATCCATAATCTATTTTCTGACTTATAAACTAAGGAGTTTGGCCTAGATAATTTCTAGTTTTTTCTGGCTCCAAACCCCCTTTGTTCTACACAGGAGGTGAAAAAATATCTATCTTAAAGACTACAGACCTGTATAACAGGTTGGATTGTTACTTAAAGTGGCATGGACATATATACACTACCAAATGTAAAATAGATAGCTAATGGGAAGCAGCCGCAAAGCACAGGGAGATCAGCTCGGTGCTTTGTGACCACCTAGAGGGGTAGGATAGGGAGGGTGGGAGGGAGACGCAAGAGGGAGGGGATATGGGGACATATGTATATGTATAACTGATTCACTTTGTTATAAAGCAGAAACTAACACACCATTGTAAAGCAATTATACTCTAATAAAGATGTTAAAAAATTATCAACGTTGAGAAATGTATAGCTGTGAATAATTTTAAATTCCTACTCTGTTTAATTCAAATTTAAGATGTTAAAATAAAGGCACACACACACACACACACACACACACACACACAAATAAACCTGCAACAACACAGGAAAAATATTTGTGGAGATGGGGGTGAGACTTCAAGAAATGTTTAAAATTTTACCTCGCCCTCATGCCGTAATTGATGTTGATAGCCAATGGCTAAAAGGTAAAAATAAACGAGTTTTTGCTAATGTCACTTTAGGTAACTTTTACCTGTTCTTGTGTCTTGCCTTTTAAATATACAAATTAAAATTTTAGAAAAATAGAAGAGCTCAGAATTAAAAGGGATAGGATGAAATACATATACTACCACGTTTTCCTTCCACCAGTTACTTTGAAAAGTATGTTTTGAATCAACAATATCACCTATTTCTGACACTTAGCTCTTTCCCCTCCTCGTGAAATATACAACATAAACTTTGTCACAAATTGAAATTAATTAAGGGAAAACAAAAACATGGCTCCAAGACCTAAATTGTCATTAATTGAGAATCATCTGTATGTCTTGTTAGGTGGCTATAAAGATAGTTAGCATTATTAATCATGTACTATAATCTCTTTGGCTTCCCTAAGCAATGTAGTTTTACTTTTACTCAGATGATTATTTGAGTTATGTCTGATTCCTCCTTCAGACTGAAAGCTCCATGAAAGGAGAAATCACGATTCTTTTTTTTTTTTAAGTTTTAAAAAACTTTTTCTTTTGAAATAACTAGATTCACAGGAAGCTGCAAAGAAACATATAGGGAAGTCCAGTGTACCATCCTCCCATCTTCCCCCAGTGTTAACGTCTTACATGACTCTAGTACATTATTAAAACCAGGAATTTGACATTAGCATAATCATAGAATTTATTAAGATTTCACCAATTATATATTCACTCATTTATGTGGGAATGTGTGTATAGGTACCACCACAATCAAGATACTCAACTGTGCCATTACCACAAAGGAAATCACTACTCTTTTTGATCAGCATGTAACCCCCAGTATCTAGCACAATGCTAGGCATGTAGTGGTGGTTCAATAAAGTAGGTAACGGATGATTAAATTTGTGAAAGCATACGTGAATAATATGCAAGGTTTCTTGAGAGTCAAGGAAACTGCCAGAGTAGGAAGGGGGAATTAGGGATGGTGGATTTTTTCTTTTAGTCGAATTCATGCAAGGCAAAAGATGGTTTGTTATTTCTATTGTGTATAATCTGCGGACTACTGAAAGGGTATGAGACTTTTCTTTTAAGCTTAAGGATAGGTCAAGGCTATAAGTGGCAGTTCCTGGACAATAAACAAAGTAGGTAACTTTTATGTTTTGTTACTGCCGCTTTTAATGACACACAGACACGTATACTAACCCAGGCAAGACCCTTGCTGCAAAGGTATACGCATTTATCTAGAAAAGGTCAAACTAAAATGAATTAACTGACTGGTATCATGTTATCCTCTGCCTTCCATTTTCCACGAAGATGTATTCCACTTGCTTAGACTTTGGCAATTTTAAAATTCATGATCTTAATGTCCTCTGAAATGTACAGATTTTATAGCTTAGATTTTAAGAGACACCATTACCCGACAGGGTAATGACAGTTTTATCTGCATTGGTGACTGGATTTGCTGTGATACTTAAATAATAATCCAAATCAAATGATAATTTTTTTTGAGAGGATGTCAGGAAAGGAGAAAGAAAAGAACAAAATACATAGCATTTAACTTGGTTTAAAAACACAACACACTGCAGCTTCCCATGGCTTCTTATTTTACTGGGAAAAAAAGTCCCTTAGCAATTCATCTTCCTTTGGGCGCATGAATGACATTTTACTGTGATGTAATTATAAGAAACAAAATCCCTCGGAGATGCTGCCTTAAAATATTTCTCTTTATAATGTTCTGAGCTCGACAAACCTTGGTAGAAAACAGAATACTCTTAATTATGAATAAATTAACTAAATTAGTAACATGAGATGGATATGCAATTAAGGGATTGTTAATTGAAACTGGAAACACAGCTGTATACAGCTTAGAGATGAATCATACCAGTAATGACGCAGATGTTTGTAAAATGTGATTATCTTTAGTGGAGACAGCACTGCATCTCCCAAGCCCATTCTTATATTGTGTCACTGAAATGGTTTTTTAAACCCACGAACACCAGGAATCAGGATCTCAGGGATGGCAAATTAGGCTCCCTGGATATGGGAATTAGTGTTGTCTGAATGTCAGCAATTTGATTCTCCAGCTTTCAAAGAATGTAGATATGGAGCCAACAACAAACATCTGTTAGTTGCATGGTTCTCAAAAACGACAACAACCAAAAGTTGCTGGCAAACCAGTGCCTGCTTCCATCTGAGAAGACAGTAAACTAATGGTAACCAGTCACACCCCGCTGTGTGACTGTGACAAACTATAGAGAATGCAGCCCCAGGGCCCAGTGCCAGAGACCCAATGCACACATGGTAAATGCACCCTCTGCCGGCGAAGCCTCTCAAAGGTCTTTTTCTACTTTCTAGGCAATCAACCCAGAAGGAAAAACAAAATCTTCGCAACTAAAGGAAGCAGGGGGAACATGCTGTCATTCATCTTGCTGAAGCTTTAAGTGTACTCAAATTATCAGTGATTCTACAGCACTTTGGAAACTTCCATTTTTTGCTTATCATGCACAATTTTGCCCCGTGTGCAACTGCCACCTGTCCCAGGGAAGGGGAGTGTCCCGATGGATCTGGGTTTTAATGGAGTTGCATGGTCTTTGCCCAGGCTTCTCGTGGACAAGGTCAGGGCGAGGGGCTAGATACTATGTCCTGACCATAACTTAATGATTATGGGATGGGGTGCCAACTCAATAGACTAAATTTCTCTGAAACTCAGTTTCTGGGTCTCTGGACACAAGCCTATGGCATTGAAACCAACAACCCTGTCAGGCCGGATGGGGCTTACAAATGTGGCAGACATCAGTTTCACTACGTGAAGGGCAAACTTACCCCTAAATTGTGGATGAAGAAAAGAAGTAATAAACAGTTTTAGATACTGACCAACAGAAATGTATTTGTCAGCTTAGCTTAGCTCCTCTTTCAAAATTATCAATTCTCCTAACAAAAGCTAGTTCTTGAAAGGAAACAAAAGTAAAACAGGAGATAGTCTTCCACTATGAAAAGAATGCAGAGGGCTTCCCTGGTGGCGCAGTGGTTGAGGGTCCGCCTGCCGATGCAGGGGACATGGGTTCGTGCCCCGGTCTGGGAAGATCCCACATGCTGCGGAGCGGCTGGGCCCGTGAGCCATGGCCGCTGAGCCTGCGCGTCCGGAGCCTGTGCTCCGCAACGGGAGAGGCCACAACAGTGAGAGGCCCGCGTACCACAAAAAAAAAAAAAAAAAAAAAATGCAGAAAACTTAGGAAATTTTCCTTATAATTCAGGAGAGACGTTTTATGCATTCTTTAATATAGTATTTGGATGATGTGAGCCCCAAATAAACAACTCAGCTTTTCACTTTATGCTGGCCGTGGGCATACCGGGCATAGCTGAGTTATGTGTTTGTTAACCAAAAAATACACTTTTTCGAATGAATGGAGAGAGAGGTGCAAACATATAAAAAGATACACCACTCTACATTGTTTGCTGTCTATGTTGGATGCCTATAAATATGGAATTTGTTAAATTTTGGTCACGAAGCCTTTCTATCCTATGTGTTAGTCTCTACAAGTACAGGCTTTGCCTATAACTTCAATATTGATTTGCTGTTATACAGGTTCCAACTTCTCTAAATTTCATTACCTGAAGAGACAGCTTGCAACTCCATACACAGGTATAATAAAAGCAAGATGACTACACGTATACAGTGAGCTTTGAAAGGGCACTTTCCCCCAATATGCAGTGCCAAATTCTTCATGAGTCTACTAGCCTGTTGCAAATGGTGATAACAAAGGTAGTATCATATATTATTTACCAGCATTCGTATTAATATTTTCAACCCTGAACCCAGCTATAATCATGCTAGTACCAGAGCCCATTTGTGACATTCCCAGCTATTTGCCTACCTAACAGCTATTCACTTCTTATTCTTTGGTAAAGAATCTCAATTATGATCAGCTACTGAGCATCAGTGGACCCAGTGCTGGGGGGAAGATTAAAATTGGGTCTAATCTAATCACAGTAGTACCATTCCTTGTAGCCGGTGGCTCGTTTCAGGCAGGTACAGTGAGACCCAGTTCTGGCTGATACATAAGGGAAAATCTGCTAGGGAGCTCCTGGGAAATTCTTTCTTCCCCAGCACACACACACACACGTCACGTGGAGTTATCCTTGTACCTTATTCCTTTTCTGCCTTGAATACTGTTGTCTGAGGATATGTTGCTTGCTGCAGTGGGAAGCCGTCTTGGAAACATGGGGAGAAAGACAAGAGACCCCCAGAGAGCTGGATTGCAGCCCTGATATAGTTCAGCTGCTGAATTAAACAGCCCCAGATCTGATGACCTCTGGACTGCTGGTTGTGCTAGGCCAGAGGTTCACAAAGTGTGGCTCCTGATCGCAGTGGTATCGGCATCACCCAGGAACTTAACTAGACATGCAGAATCTCAGACCCTATTTACTCCAAACCTACTGAATCAGAAACCCCGTGTGAAGCCCATCAGCCTGTAGCCAAAGAAGCCCTCCAGGTCATTCTGATGCATGCTAAAGTTTGGGAACCGCTGTATTAGATTACCAGATGTCTCTATTTAAAATAGCATTTTCAAAACTTGCCAGGTTCCATTGGGGTTCATGTTTAAAACATAAATTCCCAAACCTACTGAATCAGATTTGCCAGGGGGGCTTGGGAATTACGTAATCAAGAGCCCCTGGTGATTCTTGTGGCCGGAAAAGTTTGGGAAAAACAAATATAAGGCCCTTTAAGTCGGGCATTCTGTTATTGACTGCTGAAAGCATTCTAACCATCACACCATCTGCAATTCCCTGTGCTCCAGACCACATAGGTAAATAGACACTAGTTCTTGCCTTGGTGAGTATATTGTGAAGTCCTAGTTTGGAGAGCCTTTGACTTTAAGCGAGGTTTACATTTCTGAGATGTTGGTTTCTACCTATCTATCTAACTGTCTAGGGCCGCGTTGGGTCATCATTGCTGCGCGCGGGCTTTCTCTAGTTGCGATGAGTGGGGGCTACTCTTCGTTGCAGTGCGTAGGCCTCTCATTGCTGTGGCTTCTCTTGTTGCAGAGCACGGGCTCTAGGGCACACGGCTTCAGTAGTTGCAGCACACGGGCTCAGTAGTTGTGGCTGGCATGCTCTAGAGTGAAGGCTCAGTAGTTGTGGCACATGGGCTTAGCTGCTCTGCGGCATGTGGGGTCTTCCCGGACCAGGGCTCAAACCTGTGTCCCCTGCATTGGCAGGCAGATTCTTAACCACTGCGCCACCAGGGAAGCCCCGAGATGTTGGTTTCTTAACTGTTAACTTGAATTCCTGATCTTTTATATTCAGAACCTGTTTACTCTGACTCCCCACCGAAGCTCCAGTCTGAATTCCTAACCTCTTATACATTTTTGACCCCTGCTATCCGGTGGCCCCATCAACCCCACCAGGATTTCAGAACCTCTCTCAAGTAATTACAGGAGTAATCATGCATTCCTTAACTCTTAGGCTACATTCTCAGAGGTCAGATTCCTACCTGCTGAACTTGAACCTGCTGATGCCCAGGAGACTGGCTTGAAAGCAGGAGCAATTAGTCTATTACAAACTAAACATATATTTTCAGTCTGAAAACAAATTCTGCTCAACCAAAAAGAAATAATCTAGAACTCTAAAATATTTAACATTAAATGGTCTGGAATCATCAATGTTCTTTCAGGTTGAATGAATACTTTGCATTAAAACCTTTCTGTCCCTTGTTTACTTGGGCCAAATAAGCTAAAAAAGGTAAAAATCATGTTAGTGTAACAGAGTTTCCTTATGAGTGCCAAATGTGAAAAGTCAAAAGGAGATCTGAAGAAAATATTTAATGACGTCTCCTTTCTCCTAATTACATACACTTCATTTACTTCGAGTTTACTTGTTTCGCCTCTGCTACACTTCCCTACCCATACATCCCACACCTCATTCATTCCAGACTCTAACAACCTTAGGTTATTTCAGATTTCCCTGAACCTCTAAACCTTTGCTTATGCTGTCCTGTCTTCCTAGAAAAGTCGTACATTTTTTTCTCTACCTTTTGAAACCCTACTCATTGTTCAAGTCTAAGCTCAAATATCATCCCTGGGGCAAAATTAATAGCTAACTGTCTCCACGTTAATATCACTCTTTCCCCCTCAAATCTCTAGCAGAGCCCTTATGGTACTGTTTGTAGTTGATCATTCTTGAAGGGGGCATGTGTCATGAACATCTTTGTCCCTACTGCCAAAGAGTCTGTCTAGCATAATGTGGTCACTTAAAAAATACTGAACTGAATTTCACGTAAAAGTGATTTTTGGATATAAGCATTAACCAAATAGTGACTTAATTTACTTATTTTTCAGGTTTTAGGTAATTCATTGCAAGTAAGAGGCAATGAATAATGTTTGGTTTCTGCTATGTGGTGGAGGTCCCAGCTTGAGTGGCATTGGTCCCAGCTTAAGTCTGAGAAATTCAGGTAAGTGTGGCAAATTCATGGGATGGGGACTTATGGGAACTGAGAGAAAGCTAAAGTTGTAACCAGTTCTGGAGTTACATATCCAAAAGTATATTATAGTCATATTGGTGGCTCTCCAGATATCTGTTGCAGGGAGACCAAGGAGGTCTCTTGGGAGAAGGACTAAGGAAAGAATATACTATAAACTAGGTACTTCACTCAGTAGGTGTGTCATGTTTTGAGAATGTCATGGTGTGTGCCACTTGGATTCATCCTCTGGTTCAGTCATGTCTGAGTCCTATGGCTGCAAATTAGGATGATCTGAAAGACCATGTGCCGGATGGAATGCTTTCTGCTGCAGGTAATAGAAAACCCAGCACAAAATGGCTTGAATAGGAGTGCAGAGGCAAGAGCAGAGGACTGGGTAACTCAGAAGCACAAGGGCATTATTAGGACTCAGGTTCTTCCCATCTTTCCACTCTGCCATCCTGAGGTGACCTCACCACACACTCACTAAAAGCTACTCGAGTTCTGGTTCATTCATTCATTCATTCGTTCATTCAGCAAATATTTACCATGCTAAGAATGGTTCTTAGGTGCCTTGGATACAGTAGCAAACAAAACAGACAAGATCCCTGGCTTCTTGAAGCTTGCTTTCTCATGGTGGGAGACAGACAATAAAAAAAAGCATACTGAATATGTTAATTTTGCAGTATATTATGAATGTTATGGAAAGAAGAAGAAACAGAAAAACAGGCCAGCTATTCCTATTGCTGAGAACCATACCACCCTAGAACTTAGTGGCTTTAAACATTTATCACTATGTGCTCAGCTGGGTGTTTTTTGTTTGGGGTCTTTCATGTGTTTGCAGTCAGATGGCAGCTGGAGCAGGAGTCATCTGAAGGCTCGACTGAGATGGATGTCCCAGGCAGTTTTGTGCTCACATCTGGCGCCTCACATGGGATGGCTCCAACGGCTGGGGGCTGGCCAAGCATTTCTGTCTTTTCATGCAGCTTCTCCCTGTGGCTAGCTTAGAGCTCCTCACAGCACAGTGACTTTATGGTAGTCAGACTTCTTTTACAGCAGCTCAGTTCCCCCACAGTGAGTATTCCAAGTGACCAAGATAGAAGCTGCAAGCTGCCTTCTTCTGATCTAGGCTTGGATCTTGCCATGTCACTTCTGCCTCTGATTTGTAATACAAGGCCAGCCCAGATTCAGTGTGGGAGGGGACTATGCAAGGTATACTGGAGGCATGGTTCATGGTGGTGGTGGTGGTGGGGGGACATCTTTGTAGAAGAACTACCATGACTGGGTAAGGGGGATTGAATTGAGATGACTGGGAAGGGGGACGTAGGGCAGGTTGCTGCTTAAATAGGGTAGTTAATTTTCAAGGAGGGTTCTTTAAGAAGCTGAGATTGGAGCAAGACTGGAAGAAAGTGACAGAGTTACTCACTTAGATATCTGGGGGAAGAGCGTTCCAGGCACAGGCAAGAAGTAGGCACAGCATCCAGAAGAAAAAGAACGTCCATTTAGTTCCCTGGGTGAGGAGAACCTTTCTCAGATGCTCCGCTAGCAGACTTCCCTTTGTATCTTATTGCCAGAGATTGCATTAAATGCCCATGTCTGATGCTTGGCAAGGAGATGGGGAGCAGCAGATCACCATGAAATAGCTCAGTACTGTCATTATTCACTCCCTGGGGCTGAGGCCTCCCTCTGTGAACATGGTCATCTGGAGGACGGTAGATCCTGAAGAAGCCAGGTCTCTGCCAGCAAGGGAGAAGGGTGTACGTGTATAGAATAGAGGGAGTAGGTTTGGGGAAATGGAAATAATAGTGTCTCCACCACACCCTGGAGATTAAACAATACTCCTTTGGGGCCTAACTGAGGACAACTTGTCCCACCTTCCTAGGGATAGATCCTAACTACCAGCAGAGAACTCTCATGCTTGCTACAGGAGCAGAAAAGGCTGGAAAGGAAGCTGCAGTGGCAGGATGAGTATCTAATTTGCCCAGCAGGAAAGGGGCCACTACCCATGGAGAAGAAGAGGGTTTAAGAGTACACTCAGCAGACAGGCAGCAAGCAGGTAACATTCAGGAAGAGGAAAGGTAACTCTGAAAGGAAAATTCTATGTACTGCACAGAAGTATACTGAGATACATGATGGATAATGGACTTAATTCAAAGAGGCTAACGTTAGAATTCCCAAGTGTAGCACCATAGATCTAGCTCTGTAGATAACTTTATTGCCCCTAAAGTTTAAGTGTCTGAAGAGAAAGCTATGCCTGAGAACTGGGGGTCCTGGCTTGTTTGAAGCAATTCAAAATCTTTTTATATTTCCTAAGTGCCATGTATAGAGTGATCCACCCACATGTGAGTTTTCTATGTTACAAAAAGAAAGTACATTAAGAGGTAATTCAGTAAGTATTTATTGATGGAAACAGAAGTGCATATTTAGAAAGACTAAGTCAAACTGAGATAATAAAGAAATGTAAGCTATAATTCAGAGGAAAGGCATGCCAAAAGCAGAAGGAAAAATCTGAAGCTCACGACTGTGCTCTCATATCTTCTTTTTCTTGCTAGTATAGGCAGCTGTTGTTAGACATTATCAATATTACATTAACCTGGAAATCTATTCAGTTTTAACAAGGAGATGCAGACACGATGCATCAGTTGAATGTAAGACAAATTAAAACAATTTTATTGCAAATATAAAAGAGCACGTGTTACCATAACTAATCGTTGAAAGTACCTTTTCTTTTTAAGGATCAGAATAGTTTTTTTTTGCCCACACATCTAGAAAGAAATTTGGTACAATTTTATTCAACATTTAATGGGAACCCACTAGATGTGTAATACTATAAAATATCAGTAGATTCTAGAAAAGAAGAGTCCCTCTTTTTACAACGCAGCAGGGCAGAAAGGATTAAATTCTTATAGAGGAAGAACAAATGTATTAGAAAAGATACTGCATAATCAAGTTCAGAAAAGTGAAAAAGTTTAGAAAGGCTTCACAGAAATGAACTGCAGTTCTAATAATAAAACTTACATTTTCATAGTATTTAATAGTTTCTGAAGCACTTTCACAGTCTTTATTGCATTGTTTCACATGGACCTTGCAAGACTGGTGGAATTTGGATAAGTAATTCCTTTTAAAAACGTTTTAGAATATAGAATATTTAAACTGAAGGATGTGTTTTTAGGAATAAAATGAAAGGATGTGAGAAGAATATAGAACATGTTTTTGGTTCTGGTTCCATTATTAACTAGCTGGGTGAACTATGACATATCATGTGATGTCTGTAAAATCAAGGGTTGGATTTCTGGACTTCCAGAACTAAAATCCTCTGAATTGATGAGTAGTAACAACTTAAACAGGCCATCTTTCCTCAAATAAGACATGCATTGTAGTACATTGGTCATTAAATGATATAGTATTAAAAATAATTAAACAGAAGCTTTTAAAGAATGATTGCTGAAGTATAAAGAATATTAAAATACTCAGTAATTCAAAGTGGATATTTTTAAAGCAGTGAAACACACTGACATATTCAGCTCTTTTAAAAGTAGATTTAGCAGCTGTACTACTGGCCAATTAATGCTTGTAGCACCTTGTGCCTTGGCTTTAGGCCCTGGCCAGATTCTTTAGATATAGACTAAGGCTTGAGGCTTAGCCAACTTGATTGCAAAAGCAAGGCCCTAAATACAACTAGGCAAAGTATGATGGAAACAGTGCAAGGCAATCACTGCTATTGTGAAAGAAAAACAAAGTATGTGTAATGTTGGTAAGTGCCTAATAGCATCTCTGTGTCTGGAGGATTGCCCATTATAAACTAATTACGTGTTTTCCTCCAACATTCTTTGCGTATGATCTCCAAATCAAGGGAAAAAACCCAGTACTTCAAAAGCTATTTTAGGACCCCTGCTTCTGAACAAGATGGAGTAATAAGGACCAAATTTAACCTCTGTCTTGAAATAACCAAAACATGGACAAAACACATGTAACAATGGATTGTAAGACAATGGATATCAAACAAGGGAGCACAGTGACCCCTGAGAGATGGAAAACATAATGAGGTAAGCCCTAGGGTAGTCCCAGATTACTACTTTGAGAGAGTTTCCAGACCACAGCATGGGGAAGAAGAACCCAGGAGGATCCTGGCAGACTTCCTGAGTTGAAGGGATGGAACTGAGACTCTGAGAAGCCTAGAATAGCTAGAATTCATAGGACAGAAGCCCAGAGAGGAAAGAGCTGCAGAGAGAGAACCCTAGAGATCTATAGAGGGTCTCCCTCAAGTAGTTACCTAAGTACTGATTAGCACATGTGTGAGGAAACTGTGGGGGGCTGGGGAAAAATCACCAGGAAGGATTAGAAATAACACTGTCCAGCACTCATATATGGCAGGGAGCAGTGCCTATTTCCTACCAATCATACTGGAGCCCTCAAGATTCACAGGGCATTGGGTAGAGTACACAGAATGGTCTTGCCTCAGTAGTGGGGGATAATTAGCCCTAGACTGAGTGTTGACCTAATCCCACTTAATCTTAAAAGACCCCAAAGGATCAAACAGTAGCACACACTTTGGAAAGGGATTAATAGAAATATATTATAGAAAGTTTCTTATATCATATGTGAAGTGGTCTAATTCCACTCAAAGATACACTGTAATAAGTTAAAGATGTATACTGTAAACCCTAAAGCAACTAAAATAACAAAACAGTTATAGCTAATATGCCAACATAGGAGATAATGGATTCATTAATTCCAATTAATCTAAACAAAGACAGAAAAAGAGGAACAAACAAAGACAGAAAAAGAGGAAAAAGCAAAGAACCAATGGGATGAAGCAAAAATAAGTAGCTTGATGATAGGTTTACACCTAACTATGTCAATAATCACATTAAATATAAATGGTTTAAATAATCCCAATTAAAAGAGATTGTCAGATTGGATTAAAAGAAAGCAAAATCCAATTATATGCTGCCTAGAAGAAATGCACATTAAATATAAAGATACAAATAGGCTAAAAGCAAATAAATGAAAAACAGTTACACCATGCCAGCACTCATAACAAGAAAGCTGGAAGTTACATCATTAGACATTAGGGAAATGCAAATTAAAACCACAGTGAGATACTACTACATATTTATTGAAATGGCTATAATATAAAAGATTGACCATATCAAAATTTAGAGAGGATATGAAAGAACTGTAACTCTCATCCATTGCTGGTGGGAATGTAAAATGGTACAGCTGCTTTGTGTTAATAGGTTAAACACACACCTACCATATAATCTACCTGTCCCTCTCCTAGGCATTTACTCAAGAGAAATAAAAACATAAGTCCATTTAAAGACTTGTACATGAATGTTCATAGCAGCTTTATTTGTAATAGCCCCAAAATGGAAACAACCCGAAAGTCCACTAAAAGGTGAATGAATAAATAAACTGGAGCATTTTCATATAATGGAATACTACTCAGCAACAAACAGGGATAAACTATTGATTCATGTAACAACATGGATGAATCTCAAGATATGTATGGTGACTGAAAGAAATGAGACCAAAAGAGTGTATACTGTATATCCTATTTATATCAAACTGGAAAATGAAAGTTCATCTACATTTTCTACAAATTCATTGCAGTATTATTTATAATATCCAAGACCTGGGGACAACCTAAGTGTCCACTGACAGATGAGTGAATAAAGAAAATGTACAATGAAATCTTGGCATTTGTGACAACATGGATGGACCTTGAGGGCATTATGTGTAAGTGAAATAACTCAGAAAGACGAATGTTGTGTTATCTCACTGATATGTGGAATCTAAAACAAATAAAACAAAACAAAAAAATGAACTCATAGGGCTTCCCTGGTGGCGCAGTGGTTGAGAGTCCGCCTGCCGATGCAGGGGACACGGGTTCGTGCCCCGATCCCGGAGGATCCCGCGTGCCGCGGAGCGGCTGGGCCCGCGAGCCGTGGCCGCGGAGCCTGTGTGTCCGGAGCCTGTGCTCCGCAACGGGAGAGGCCACAGCAGTGAGAGGCCCGCGTACAGCAAAAAAAAAAAAAAAAAAAAAAAAAAAAAAAAATGAACTCATAGATACAGAGAAAAGATGGGTGGTTTCCACAGGCGGAGGTGGGTGGGTGAAACAGGTGAAAGGCATCAAAAGGTACAAACTTTCAGTTGTAAAATAAATTAAGTTACAGGGATGTAATGTACAGCATGATGATTACAGTTAATAATACTGTACTGCAACCTACTAGAGAATGGACTTGAGGATACGGGGAGGGGGAAGGGTAAGCTGGGACGAAGCGAGAGAGTGGCATGGACATATATACACTACCAAACGTAAAATAGCTAGCTAGTGGGAAGCAGCCACATAGCACAGGGAGATCAGCTCGGTGCTTTGTGACCACCTAGAGGGGTGGAATAGGGAGGGTGGGAGGGAGACGCAAGAGGGAGGAGATATGGGGATATATGTATATGTATAGCTGATTCACTTTGTTATAAAGCAGAAACTGACACACCATTATAAAGCAATTATACTCCAATAAAGATGTTAAAAAAATTGGTTACTGCAAAAAAGAAAAAAAAAAGAAGTGACCAAAAGAATGTGTATTAAGAGCCTAAGAGCCATATTGTAACAGAAAAGAATCTGAAAAAGAATATATATATAGGTATGTGTAACTAATGCAACATTGTAAGTCAACTATACTTCAGTTTAAAAAAAAAAAGAATCTCTAGGAGGGAAAGAAAAAGATACAGTTTAAAAAAAAAAAAAAAGAACCAGATCAAAAGCAGGAGGATGGTGGAAATGTTTCAGGCCGAGGAAGCTCGGGGAGGAAGAAGTCTCTAATGAACAAGGAAGTTGAGGGTGTGAGACTGGCCAGGGAGGAGGAGCCTGGACCTCCCGGGGACTTATAAGCAGGGTTAGGGGGTCGAACTTTGTCCTAAGGCAAGGGAAAACCATTAGAAAGCTTTAAGAGGCAGGAAGGTAATGACAGTCAGATGTGCTTTCTCAGAGACAATTCTGCATAGAACAACGTCTATGCTCTGATGCTGTGTATGTAAGAAGAAAATGTGTGTGGGGGGAGGGACGGGGTATGTTACGTAGGCATGTAAATGAATTAACAAGACTGGAAGGATAACAGGCCAAACTGAGTGGGGAGTGTGTGTGTTTGAAAAGGGAAAGTGGGGTGCAGGTAGATGGTCAGGCTAAGAAAAACTTTCAAGGTTTATTCTATACACTTAGGTATTATGTGAGTCTTCAAAAAAACATTTTTATTGGGGTATGGTTTACATACAGTGAAATGCACACGTTTTACTGTACAGTTCGATGGGTTACGGAAAATATGTAACCTTGTAACTCCTATCAAGATATAGAATATTTCCATCATCCCAGAAAGTCCTCTCATGCCCATTCCTGGTCGTCTCTCCTTGTACCTTCCAGGGACAACTACCATTTTGATTTATTTCACCATAGATTAGTTTTGCCTATTCTAGAACCTCTTGTAAATGGCACCATAGAGTATCTATTTTTTGGGGTCCAGCTTATTTGCACAACACGTTTTTGGTATTCATCCATGTTGTTACACACATTCATAGTTTGCTCTTTTTAATTCCTTCCATCACCTAGTAGTAATGGATTATATGAATACACCAAATAGGTTTATTCACTCACCTATTCATGGATTGGGTTGTTTCCGGTTTGAGGCTGTTGTGAATAAAGCTTCCATGAACATTTTTGCACACACACACACACAAAAATACTGTACTGCATATTTGGAAGATGCTAAAAGAGTTTATTTTAGAAGTTCTCATCACAAGAAAAAAGATTTTGTAACTAGGTATGGTGATGAATGTTAACTAGACAAATTGTGGTGATTATTTCACAATAGATACAAATATCAAATCATTGTGTCGTACACTTGAAATGAGTATAATTATATGTCATTTATACCTAAATTAAAATAAAGCAGGGAGAGGAAGAAAAGCTATTTTATGTCATATTCCTCCAAAGGTAATATTAAGTATATTCCATGTCATCAGAGCAGACAGATCATTAATTGTTGATAAGGGTCTAAGATATGAGTAAACCATGTTCACCACAGAGTAAAGGATGCACATTTAATTTCTGATCAATTATTTTTCTTTTTGGAAATCTTGAAAATTATTTAAGCATTGGTAAACTTTATACATCCATAGATCTAGACATGAATACTGTTTCTTCAGAAATAATAGTTTTGTTTCCTAATATACCCCCTGTGGTATAGTTTTCCACTTATTTTAGTTTTCAACAACAATTCTGCTTAATTTCATGCTTTCAGCGATTCAAGAACTATTCAGTGAATGCCTACTATGTAAAAGATACTGACAAGTATCAGTAGATATGGTAGTTAGGGCCCCTGCCGCCTGCATGGAGCTGACATTCAAAGTGGTGCAGATAAACGTTTAATAAACAAACACATAGCTACAGATTTTCGTTAAGTGCCGCGAAGCAAGCAAACAGGATGCTGTCTGTGATAGAGAATGATAGAAAATTCTCTTTTGATGTGACTTAATTATATATTAACTCTGCAGTCCATTACTTCAAATGATTTCTAGTTATTAAATTTACATACTGGAATTTTACTACTCTGTTTAGTTTGTTAGTCCCAAGCTTCAGGCTTTTATTTAGAATAAAAGCTACAGATGAATAGAAAAGTCACTTAGCTAACTTGTCTTCTTCCTTTAGGTTTCAGTTGGAAGGTCACTTTCTCTGCATCTTCTCTCATAACACTTACCACAATTTGTAATTATTATATGGGAATTTTAAAAATGTCTGTCTTCCCAAGAAACTATAACCCCCATTAGGGCAGAGAGTGCTTAGTGTTTCCATGACTGCATCCCTACTACACAGCACAGAGTCTGGCAGAGGGTAGGGACCAGAAAAATATTTATTGAATGAAGGAGTACTTCTGCACACTTCAGGAAGATTTTGATGATTAATTCCTCCTGGTTCTACAGATGAGATTCTCCTTTTGAATCTGTGAATGATTCAGCCTCGGTTCTAAACAGGCTATTCCGGAGAGTGTGGTCTGAGATTCATATACTCATCCTACTTTAAATCTGCATTTCCTAAACTCTTAATGCAGGTGATCCCTGACAAATGAGTAAATGTAAGGAGAAAGTCCTACTTTTTGCTTAAAGGGACACACTGTCATGTCTATCTAACTTTATAGCAAAGAAGTGGTATTGTATAGTTAGTCGTTCTGACAGACTCCACAGCCACGCTGCCTGGGTTCAAACCCTGGCTCTCATTTACCAGCTATGTGACCTCAGGCCAGCAATCTAACCTTTTAGTTTCTCATTCTCCTCATCTGTGAAAGGAGGATAAAAATAATATCTACCTCAAAGGGTGACTGTGAGGCTTAAAAGCATGAATACAGTACATGTAAACACGCTTAGAATAGTGAATGGCAGGCAGTAAATGCTAGATAAGTGCTCATTATTAATTTCAGCAATGCATAATACTCTCTAAAAACAATTCTTCTCGAATTTATCTTGTGCGACTTCACTGGCCCAAAAAGTATGGCCCTGTATAAAAAAGTATGGCCCTGTATTTCTAATACTTTCTAATTTATCATATTTTCCAACCCCAGCTCTACCTCTGAAATGAATGAATATATTAACTGAAGGGAGAATTTATATCTTAATGATCATTATTTTAAGGACATTATAGAATTTGTAAGAATAAAGAAATATTAAGACAACCTACAGTAATTTAAAATTCCCTTTGTGGTACTGACCTTTAAAAATAGCATTTCTGAATTTCATAAGCTGGTTTCCAGTCCTACTTACAGAGTTGGCTTTAACATCCAGCTTTTCATTTGGTCTGAAAGCGGGTTATTTCTAGAGGAATGCGGAGGGAAGGAGAAGAGGTGGAGTCTTTCTGGTGGAAATGTGAGAACAGCAGCTCTTTGAATGTTGTGCATGACGTAGCCTGGGAAATGTGAGCAGCTGCTGGCGGAGTGTTTCACACGCAGCGGGAGAGTGGGAAAAGCAAAGAAGCAAACCACCAGGGCAAACAAATGCAGAAGAATGGGTGGGGCGGGGTCAGGCTGCAGTGAAAGGAGGGAGGTCAGGCTGGAGGGAGAAGGACACTTAGAAGAATAAAGAATAAAGCAGTGAGAATTCTGAGGAAAGGGCAAATGTCAGCTGCACAATAAGGGAGAAGGAAAAGGGGCATTAAGGCAATTTTAAGTACTCATAATTATATGCGTATTTCTGAAAAGAAATCAGAGAGATCAAGAGGCTAAAAGAAATACATACATACATAAAACTGCTGTTTAAACACATTTAACAGGAACACACTACATTTTTAAAAACAATAATAAAACTATTACACGTACTGCCATAGTAGCTGGCTTCAGCACTAGCAAAAAGTGTTCCTGATGAAAACAAATCAGAAAGTAAGTAGTACAGAAAGATCAAGCATTCAGGTAACCAAACTAATACTTCATAATGATTTTGGTTCACTTTATAAAATCTCTAAAAAAATTAATATGCCTTTCATTCTAAGTCATAAACATATCTTTGACTCCTACTGGCGTCATTCTCATTTTGTACCTCATAAATTTTTTTTGGTCACACTCCCTACATCATTCATTTTTCTCCCTATGGTCCCACACAGCCTGATGCCTTTTAAAAAAAAATAAAGTATGCCCTTGAAGACTAGATTATTCTTCCTTGGGGTGAGGAGGTTGGACTCTGGAACATCTGGTCTACGTTACTTTCAAGGGTACCCGGGCAACTTCAGTATCATTCCTCTTGAATGAAGTAAAATTAGCTGTAAAAACATTGTAAACCACAATGACTGAGGAAAACGTCCATAAAAGCTTGACAGTGCACTTTAACCTAAGTGTATTCTGAGAGCTGTAACTAGCCTGGACATTTAGATTTACACATTCCTTTAAATCTTTAAAGGGACTTGTTCACTTCCGTTTTTTTTTTTAAACAGAGATGAGGTTCAGCATAAATGATTGTTCTCTCTTTACTGAAAAGATGTTTTCCTAGAACTCAATTGTCCCTTTTTTCATGGGTCATTCTATTCCTAATGTCAACAAATCCTTCTGTGACCCAACCTTTTCTAAAACAAACACATTCTTCTTTCCTTTTTGTTCTTTTCATTTCCTTTACCTTCAACTTTAAAAAACTCCTGCCAAAGGGCACATCAAACTCGGTGTTATAGCTGAAATCTTTTTACAAGAGCTACCTACAGTTTAGAATGTGTTAGAATAATTTTTCCTACAATATTTTTGGATAGTGGCTTTCAGTCTTTTCAAGCCTGTGGATCCCATATTAACTTTCCAAGACTTAGAGGATCCCCACATAATAAAAGTATTACTTAGTATCTGTTAATTGTGAAAAAGTGACCGCCCGATAAAAATCTGTATGAGTTTAGTAACCACACCTGCAGTTACTTATTTATGAAAAATACTGGTATATGGGCAAGACAGTTTTGTATTCTAGCTACAGACAATGCTTCATGCAAAAATATATTTCTACACCTCTCCGTAAAACTCTGTGACCCACAGTTTGGGAACAAATCTTTTATACATGGTCACAGATCAACAGCATCTCCTGGGAGCTTGATAGAAATGCAGAATCACAGATTTCAGCCAATACCTACTGAGTCTTGGGGGGTATTTTAACAAGCTCTGCAGGTGACTCTTATCCATGCCAGGTTTTGAGATTTACCTTCTAGATCAGTACTATCCAACAGAAATATAAGGAGAGCTGCATACACTATTTTAAATTTTCTAGTAGACATACTGAAAAAGTAAAAAAGAAACACTGTCGGTTGTTTTACTTGAAGCTACAGGCTCACTTGGTTCTTTTTCAATAGAAATATCTTACTTCAAATAATCAAAAAAAGAAATGGGGGAGATTAATTATAATGATATATTTTACTTAACCAAATACATCAAAATATTTTCACCTCAACATATAATCAATACAAAAATATTAATGAGATGGCTTACATTCCTTTTTTTGGTACTAAGTCCTTGAAAGCTGATGTGTATATTACACTTACAACACACTTCAATTTGGACTGGCTACATTCAAGGGCTCAGTATCTACATCTAGATCATGTGTCTTGAAATATAGTAACTATAAATTCATATTTACATTATGTTTATTATATTCATCCATATTTACATTTTGGATTTATAGTTATAAATTCATATGGAAGTTAAATTCACTAGGAATCTACTAAAAGTTCCCTTCACCCTTTTCTTTCTGCCTCAAAGATGAGTGCTTTGGTCTCCACCTTCTTGTAGCACAGTAACACTCCTCTGATACAGAATTTTCTGCGGGCTTCCCTGGTGGCGCAGTGGTTGAGAATCTGCCTGCTAATGCAGGGGACACGGGTTCGAGCCCTGGTCTGGGAGGATCCCACATGCCATGGAGCAACTAGGCCCGTGAGCCACAACTACTGAGCCTGCGCGTCTAGAGCCTGTGCTCCGCAACAAGAGAGGCCGCCATAGTGAGAGGCCCGCGCACTGTGATGAAGAGTGGCCCCCACTTGCCACAGCTGGAGAAAGCCCTCGCACAGAAACGAAGACACAACACAGCAAAAATAAATAAATTAATTAATAAACTCCTACCCCCAACATCTTAAAAAAAAAAAAAAAAGAATTTTCTGCATGACATTATGCTTATTTTCCACAGTGTAACTCTAAAGTTCTCAAAGTGTCTTGCAGAAGTCATATATATATTTAACCTTTTAAACCCAGCTGTACCCAGCAAGTGTTTAATGTAGAATAATGGTTCTCAAAGTGTGGGCTCTGGACCAGCAGCAGCCTCACTTGGGAGCTTGTTAGAAATACAGAATCTCAGGCCCCATCCCAGACCTACTGAATCAGAAACTCTGCAAGTGGGGCCCACACACAGTGATCATACAGTGATCTGTGTTTTAATAAGTCTTCCAAGGGATTCTGAGGCTCACTAACATTTGAGAACCACTGATGCAGGAAAACATTTCCTTTGAGAATGGCCACAGGCTCATTTTCTTCTGAGTTCTGTGATCTAACCACAAGCAGAATCATTTTTGGTCTTATTAAAGAAAAAGTCAAGGAAGGGCATGCTAAGGAGACATCGGCAGAACCAACCCTCAGCAAGACTGAAGTGGAGAAAGTTGGCTGTCCTCTCCTCACCCTCAGTTGGCAATGGGTCCACATTATTTGTAGGAGCAGACTGCCCAGCTCACCTACACTTCCTGCATAGAAGGGACCCCATAAACCACAACGTAAAATGATTAGCCCAAGATCCTTAAAACAAGAAAAAGAACATAAGGAAAATGTTCAAAATCCATCAACACATTTAAAGGATCAAATCATGTACTCAACGATGATAAGGACCAACATACATACATATTGGGTTGGCCAAAAAGATCGTTCGGGTTGTTCTGTACAATGTTACGAAAACCTGAACGAACTTTTTGGCCAAGCGATAGATAAATAGAAGCCTGCTTCAAAAACCTATCTCACCCAAGTAACCTTCTCCGTTGGAACTTTTAATTTTTTTCAATTAAAAATCTTGCTTAGTTTTTTTTTACAAATGAAGCTACGCAAATATTTCTGTTGGCCAGCTGAATATGATTCCATGTCCTTCCACGAATCTTGCTAATCTTATTACATAGACCAAACTCTCAGTCAGAAATTATTGAAGAATTTGTAAACCAGAGATCTGAAAAGGTACTACTTTTATAGTATTAGTGTCGCAATAGCTCTCACACACACACACACACACACACACACACACACACACATATTTGTTTATAAGATGGAGAAAGGGAGGGAGGGTGGACCATTATGGAAGTAAGGAAAGAAAATTCATCTATAAAACTTTGCTTAAGGGCTTCCCTGGTGGCGCAGTGGTTAAGAATCCACCTGCCAATGCAGGGGACATGGGTTCGAGCCTTGGTCTGGGAAGATCCCACATGCCGTGGAGCAACTAAGCCAGGGCGCTACAACTACTGACCCTGTACTCTAGAGCCCATAAGCCACAACTACTGAGCCTGTGCACCACAACTACTGCAGCCTACGCGCCTAGAGCCCGTGCTCCACAACAAGAGAAGCCACCACAATGAGAAGCCTGTGCACTGCAACGAAGAGCAGCCCCCACTCGCCACAACTAGAGAAAGCCCATGCGCAGCAACGAAGACTCAACGCAGCCAAAAATAAATAAATAGATTTATAAAAACAAACCAACCAAAAAAACTTTGCTTAAGATGGTGTAAGCAGTGAAGGGAGTTTTGGTCACTATGTCCTTGGACCAGATAGGACAATTACAATGTCTGCTTGCTACATAGTAGATGCTTAATCAGTGCTGACTGAATGAAAGAAGGAAAGAAGGAAACAATGAAAGAAGGAATGGAGTATACAGAAGATGAGGGTCTACATCCCTGTGACAGAAAGTTACCACAGAGATGTGACGACGGAGTATATAGCTGCCCGCATGACCTTGGAAGAATCTTAGGAAACCTTTAAAAACACTTAATTCATGATGCTGTCCTTAAACATATTTAAAGAATGTCATGCATGGAAATGTCTTCATATTTAATACTTTTCAAGTGATTACATTTCATACATCCTACAGTCAACGAAGCATTTACATTTTATATTAAAGTGTATTTGCAGCTTCTGTCGCTATTCATGGGCTTACTCTTGATGCAGAGAAATGGGTAGAACATTCCCTAGTAGTACTTCCCTATAGTACTTGTGTTTGGTGACTAAAGAGCACAACTATGGCACTAAAAGTGTGTGCAATGCTTCAAAATTAGAAAGGTTTATCATCAGTTTTTCTTCCCATTTGGTTTCAATACCCATTTCTACTGGATCAGGTATTAACATTGGTTCCACTTTAAGAGCTAATTCATTAAAATCACTTTTGGTTGATTTTAGTACAACTGCTGAGTTATGAAGACAATGAGCAATATAGTGCTGTATAATTTTATATTTGAAACGACAGGTGTGATTTTAAGGGGTACAGTGAACTGGGCTCATTAATCCACTGGTTTGTAAAGGAAGCTTTCAAAGTTGATATCCCTGAGAATTGCTTAAAAAAGAAGTGAAGCATGAAAAAAAAAGTGAAGTATTGTGTTGCCCAAAATAGCTTTAAAGTATGACTCTGTTAAGTGCAAACTTAACAGGACTGTGAGAAGAGGCAACAAAAAGAGTAGGGAGTTGCAGTTCACAACTGATTCAGGTCGTGACTGACACCCAAAAGCTGTGTGACTGCCACTGTGTCACTTATCGTCTCTGAAAGTCTCAGTTTCCTTACTTGTACAAGGGAACAGTGATACTATGTAACCATAATACATAATCATAATGTTTTGAGGATTAAGTGAGGTAATGTACGTGAAAACTCTTTGTAACTACAAGGAATGATGGTTTCCTTTGTCAAAAACACATTGTCCGATGGTCTCACAGAAACATCCACACCAACGTGTCTACCCTGAGGGAGAAAATAGGATTTTAATCCCACGGAGAGTTTCACATGGGCAAATCAGTGTCTCTATACTTCTATTCGTGGATTCAATATAAATCCAGAACTCCCTATACATTCTATTTCTGTGTACAGATACTCTGTGACTGGGTCTTACACTGCTATTGATGTTCATATCTATGTGGTTTATGTGTTCCTATCATTTTGAAAGATATTACACACAGCTAAATTACCAGCATGCCTTTCTTAAGTAAAAATTAATGGATCCTGTAACTAAACCCAGGATATTCTGATATCAAGTAGACATAGCCTGGTAGTATGTCACTCTACTTCTTCTGTTACACTATTTGCTCAAATGTAAGACTCTTTTTCTTAGGCTTATATCTGCCTTCCCACTACCCCAACTCTCCATTCTTAGTTTTTCTTTGTCTTATCAGACACAGAAGCAAAGATGAACTCACACTTCTGTCATGATTTTAGTTAACGGACATAGCACTGTAAGTGAATGAGTTCTTTATTTTCATAGAAATATGATGTCATAATAATGGTGGGCTCACACTCCCCTCCACAGAAGCTGGGTAATGCTTTAGTCTCACATACATTCTTCTAAATGTAAAAGGTTCTCAACAGGATGTATGAGTTGCTCTTTCAGGAATGGGGATAAAGTTGTTTGATACGAACCTCACTTCTTGCTTTGTTCACTTTCTGAACAAGGACTCACATTTATAATATAGCAGAGTGGTTAGAATTCTGGTCAAAGAAAAAAATGGAATCAACTTGACTCAGTTATGTGCAACCCCAAGCCTTGTATTTATCAGCTTTCTGCTAAAAACACTTTTTAAGCCTATTCTTAAGGTCACGTTCAAAAATAGCAACGTGTGAAATTTGCCACAATAACAGCATATGCCACAAACTGAATTATTTAATATGAGAAGGCTGTGTTATATGCGTGTTGGAGATGAGGGGTTGAAAAGTTAGAATTATACTGATAGAAGGAGGAACATAATCCCAACAAGTCACGTTTGTATTATGAAGAGGAAGCAACTCCATTGATTCTAAACTAAATTTTGTCATATGTGTATCTCCCCCAGATATCCACATACACAATCATAGGATTGAACTGGCTGTGACCTAAGACGAAATGCATTATTGCGTTTTACAAACGAGGAAATAGAAGCTGGGAGACGTCAAATGGCTTTCCCAAGATAACATGGTCAAATAATAGCTGAGCTTCAGTTTGAAGTCAGGTATTCTATTCACTCCTACACTCTTTTTACGACACCACACTGTCTTCTTTTATGTACTTCCCTATATTTATAACCAAGTCCTTATTCATTTTAAAGAATGGATACAAATTAAGCTATTCATATTTTCTCATACTTTATATTTAAATAATAGTGCAACTATGACGGATCACTTAGCATTGATTTTTTTTAACTTTTCCTATCATAATATTTTTATCTCATTTATAAATCTACATGCCATTGTCACGGATTTATATCACATTCTGAAAGCAAATGTGGCATTCAGCTCACTAAAAGAAATTTTAAGATAATAGTTCAAGAGTGCTTGGATGGAACGAATGTGTCCATTGGTTTTCCTTGGACATTTATTACTTTCCTTATTTATGTTTAAATTGAGAAACATACTAAGGATGAAACTGGTAAGATTTTAATAGTACTTAACCACTGTGGAGCAAATAGACATAGAAATGCATGTAATCTCTTAAATATATTGCCTTGCTTTAGTCAATGCCACTTATAACAATCTATCATACATGTATTTCAAGACTATCCATCACAACAAAAATTAAATTATATGAGATCTCAAGAGGTCTTGAGTTTGGAACTTGTTTTTATTAAAGATCTAGCAATTCTTTAACAGGACTTTCAGTCACACCCCTAAATGGACTGCCAATAGAAAAAGTAATCTGGTTTACCATTTTTTTCTTACTGAAACACTGAAAATAAATATTTTTATTTTTATTTTAGTATACAAATATAAATTATAATATATTCACCTCAATATGTACCCATTATAATAATGTTTACTTAAAGAGTATTGTAATGTACAAAAAGCCCATTTTATAATATTAAGGGAGGGACTTCCCTGGTGGCGCAGTGGTTGAGAATCCGCCTGCCAACGCAGGGACATGGGTTCGAGCCCTGGTCTGGGAAGATCCCACATGCCACGGAGCAACTAAGCCCGTGCGCCACAACCGCTGAGCCAGTGCTCTAGAGCCCACGAGCCACAACTACTGAGCCCACGTGCCACATCTACTGAAGCCTGCGCGCCTAGAGCCCGTGCTCCACAACAAGAGAAGCCACCGCAGTGAGAAAGCCCGCGCACAGCAACAAAGACTCAATGCAGCCAAAAATAAATAAATGTATATAAAAAAATATTAAGGGAAAATTACAAAACACAAGATAATATCTACAATTACAAAACTTAAAAATGATATCTGCAATTTAAAACAGACTGGAAGTAAAATGTAAACAAACATATTATAAGTAGCTGAATCTGGAAAACAAATATTTTTAAACCTAGTTTCCTCTTTCCTCTCTGTCCCCAGAAGCATACTCTGTGCATCTTATGAAACCAGAAAAAGAGAGAAACAATTCCTTAATTCTATGGTCAAACCAGTTTTAAGGTTTGGGGGTATAACGGTGGCCTTCACGCATTGAACATATAGACACACCTATTCCACCATTACATATTCTGAGTTCTTACTGTGAGCCAGGTACTGTACCAATAACTCTACCTGAATTAGTTCCTTTAATGTTACAGCAAGCATGCTGGAGACGAGGAAATGCACAATCAAAGAGGTCAAGTGACTTCAAGTAAGTCTGATTCCAAAACCTGTATGCTATAATAATAACAATTATAACTGCAATAACACCAAGAACTAGAATTCACACAGTGCTAACCATGTGGCTAGTACTTTACTAAGCATTTCCCACGTATTTCAACTTACTCGTCCTGATAGTAGACAAATGTTTTAGAAACATTTAACATCCCCATTTTCTTCAGATGAAACACTGAGGCACAGAAAAGTTAAATAACTTGCCAGAGGTCCCACAGCCAGTAAGTGTGACTTTGAGCACACTTACATTCCCTTTATTTATTATGCAAACCTATGAAAAACTTCGTTGTGTGGGTTTGTGATAGGATGTTCTTTCTTTAAAAGATTTAGAATGTGTCTTACCATTGACTCTTGTTTAAATTAGGATTCCAAAAGGAAAGATGTGTTAAGAATCCAAGCAATGATAGTACAAAGTAATTGCATGCCAGTAATTTAGTTCTTCTAGCATGATTCAGCGTTATCTTCCATGTTTATTGTAAGATATAGTAAAGTCTAACTCTAAGCCATTAAAAAATGAATATTAGTAGGCTTGAAAACATACACATAGGGAATTATTAAATAATACAAAATATCCTACACTCAGAAAATACTATCATGAGTATCACATGAAGAAATTACTTTTATTTTTCCTTACAAACAAGCTTTATCTGTATATTCTCTTACTGACAGAAGGACCTGCAATGCTTATAATATGCTTACCTGCAGAAGCTTCCATCTGGTGTTCAGGTCTTCCAGAGTGCTGAGGTTATATGGTGACAGCTGAATGCCCAACGTGGTGAGGTGGCGAGCAAGGTCATTGATGTGGCTTACATTCTCTTTGAGAGGTGCAATTTCTCCTCGAAGTGCCTGTGTGACATAGTCAAGGGCAAAATGGAAGATAAGAACATTTAAAGCAAAAAAAACAGGCACATGGGAACTACAAAGTATCGTATTTTGTTGGAGGTGTCAGCAACATTTGCTCTATTATAGTCGTATTATGACAATGAAGATTTGTTAATGGGTGGATAACTAATATCTCTTGAGCACTTCCTAGGTGCCTAATCCCGTGATGAGCTCTGTCCAAACATAATCTGATTTTATTCCTACACAAAAACACTATGAGGTTGGTAGTTGGAGAATCCTCATTTTATACATGAGAAAACAAAATTGCAGAGGTTAAACCTTGCCCAAGGCCCCATGGGTCAAACTTGAGGAACCGGGGTTACATACTCAGGTTTGTCCGCCTCCAAAGTGCATACTCTTAAGTTAAATTACCTTTCCAAAGAAATTCTGGATTCGCAAAGTAACAGGAAAAATACAATGCTGCTAGACTCTAAATTCTACTCATCTCACAACCAAAAATGGATGCTTTCTTTTTTAACAGTAAAAGATGTACTCAATCATAAAATATTACATTCCTACTTTGTACCAACTACATAATAAATCGATTCATTTAGAGATTAGGGTATTTTGTCAAATCCTAAGAATGACTTCCAGGTCTCCTGGTATTTTAGTCCTTGTAGTAATGACTGAAGAAGGCTCCCACGGGGCTTCTCAGCTGTCTCTGAAGCACTACAGCAGGATTCTGTGATGCAATGCATCATGACGATCTGTTGAGCAGAAGAACCCTATGCAGATACGGGGAGGATATTACCATGCATCATATCTACCCTACTGAGATGACATTTATGGATCTTTAACGTGATGCATGATGTCCCAGTGTTCCAATGAGCAATTTCTAAGGGACGAATTCCCTCACTTCGGAGAACAGTTTGTGTAATACAATGTCTGTGCACAAGGACAGCTTCACTTACTTGGCTATACGTGCTGTTTTGACTTGCTTGATCTGGGCAGGTGTTATTTTTGTGGTTCACTTTGTTGATAAAACCACTGTTTACACTGACTTCATCTATAACCTTCCAGTTCCTTCTGACTCCAAATGACAGGAACCAGTATATACATTCTAAATAAGAATGACATTAGCCTCTCAAATCAAACTGAATATCTCATCACTGAAATGTGGTATCGTATGGAGTATAAGACTCTTATATAGTTCTTAGATAATACAGGACATTGTGACAATCACTCTGTTGAACTTACAGTTTTTTAAAAAGTGGTCATTAAAAATATTATATTAAAGAATCATGGGGTTCCTTCTGGGAGTGATAGAAATATTCTGGAATTAGACAGTAGTGATGGTGGCACAGCTCTGTGACTATACTATACACCACTGAATTATACACTTTAAAAGGACGGATTTTATGGTTATGTGAATTATATATCAAAAAAATAAACAAAGAAAAACAAAAAAAACCGTTCTGACTGACCACACAGATGCGAAAAAATCATATCAGATGTTTTTATCTTTATTCGATTTCATGTCAGTGGAATGTCATAGGACTCATTCTGAAACTAAGAAAGTTTTCATAGGAATTGATAGTAAATATTATTCCATTTCCTTATAAATAAATACATGGATTAAAAGAATCATAGTAGGACTTCCCTGGTGGCGCAGTGGTTAATAATCCACCTGCCAATGCAGGGGACATGGGTTCAAGCCCTGGTCTGGGAAGATCCCACATGCCATGGAGCAACTAAGTCCGTGTGCCACAACTACTGAGCCTGCGCTCTGGAGCCCGCAAGCCACAACTACTGAGCCTGAGTGCACAGAGCTGGTGCTCAGCAACAAGAGAAGCCACCGCAACAAGAAACCCATGCACCGCAACAAAGAGTAGCCCCCGCTCGCCGCAACTAGAGAAAGCCTGTGCGCAGCAACAAAGACCCGATGCAGCCAAAAATAAATAAATGAATAAATAAATTTTTAAAAAAGAATCATAGTAAGTGCCCATGGAGAGAGGCAGTTAAACTCCATAAATGTGAATTCGTATCTCTAAAAGGAAATGATCCATAATCACTCTGTTTTGCATAATAGAAAGGTTAGAAAACAGATTTCTTAAATGTCATTTGGGGAAACCTGGACAAGAACAATGATTACAAAAACGGAACCATTGTCTTCTGGGTAATAACATGAGTTTCTAGTAACCACAAGTAAATATCACATAAGCGGGAACTGTAAGTAGGAACCACCGCAGAGATGGCAGGATAGCCAGGCAGAATCTGACAATAGTGCAGATTAACCCTGTACACTAATCACTGCCTTCACTAGTGAGGCTCTCAGCTGTCGAGTTCAGTATCCATGTCAGTTAAGTCATATCTAGATTTCGGCTCCCCTTGGATTATATAATGTACATGGTTCAAGGGTCTCTTATTAGAGTATTCTGATTTTCACTTTCTTCCCCAAAGTCCTGGACACAGATTTTTAATCCTGCATCAATGTTTTGGAGGATGAAGGAGATTAAAAAATAAGTTCCAGCATTCATGATTAATCACAACACTCAGTCTCCTTTCCCCTCTCCCCCCTCCCTCCCCCCCCTCCCCCCTAGCCACCCCCCACCCCAGCCCGCACACACACTCTGTCATGGGATTTTGTGGCTTCTGTTTTTTTTGCTTGTATCTACCAATTACAGTAGAAGTTCCCTTAACTGATCTCCACTTAAGACTCATCAGATTAGCCAGTCTTCATCTGTCTGGGAAACATACTGACTGGTGCCTCTAACAACCTCTAAATAAGATGTTAGAGATACCTGTCAGTATGCATGGCGTTCAGCTCTCATTAGTTGACTTGTCAATGTGTGTACGTTCTCAAACCTGCCTTTGCCAACTAGTATTGCAATTACATAATTTAATGAAAAATTTCCTAAACCAAAGAAATATAAGTCTAAGAAGAAAATAAGTTATTATTTCTATGAAAATATGGTTAAATATTCTGGAAAATTGCTTTAAAAGAAAAAGAAGTATTACTGAATTGGGTGTGGACAAGACAACTGTAAAAGAGTAGAAAAAGAACCTGAAAATTTTAGAAAGCTTCTGTATTCAGAATGCTTCTCATGTTTCCCAGTGGACTCTGTCTGCATTAAGGAAACCTGAACTGGAAATCAAAACGTCTTGTGTTATCAGTGTGATTTATGGAGAACTCTAATCAGAGAATTTACACTCAAAGAAAACACCTTCACACAACATTATTAGTGACTATTTTACCAGAGAATAAAATGTTTAAGACGTAGTTTTTATGATTCTCTAATTTAACTGACTTTTTCAATTAACCGTTAAAGTCTAGGCCCTGACTGAGCTGGAACGGAGAGCATCTATTTTAAATTTCGACCACTACGAGTGTATTACCACTGCGACTACTGTTATTATTAAGGGAGAAAAGCCGTATGTTCTGTTTAACCTGAATGCCTAAGTCTCTGTTAAGATAAACGGAAGCTTTGAGTAGGGGGAGGTCAGTTGCTAAAGAGAGAATTTGGTGCAGAGGTTCACTTTGGGGCCATAATTGTGATGGGCCCGAGCAGAAGTAAGAACTTGAGCCGGCTAGAAGTCATCGTGAGGGCACGAAGCACATGAGAATGGAGGAAAGGAGACAGCTGATGGTGGAAAAGAGAGGAAGAGAAATGACAAAGCGAGAGCGTGCCATGGACATCTATACACGACCAAACGTAAAATGGATAGCTAGTGGGAAGCAGCCGCATAGCACAGGGAGATCAGCTCGGTGCTTTGTGACCACCTAGAGGGGAGGGATAGGGAGGGTGGGAGGGAGACGCAAGAGGGAAGAGATATGGGGATATATGTATATGTATCGCTGATTCACTTTGTTATAAAGCAGAAACTAACACAACATTGTAAAGCAATTATACTCCAATAATGGTGTTAAAAAAAAAAAAGGAGGCAGGAGAGTGTTTAAGTCAGTCTTCACTTTGACATCTGACCTAGGTTCTGGTGGCAGCTCCATACCGCCTGAGGATGGCTCACTGCTGTTAAGTTGTCAATGCCTAGAAGTGTACATAACAAGAAGCACGGTCCCCTAAACACTGAGTCACAGGACACACTATGTGAAGAGTGAATACAGGTACCATCTCATTTAAGTGGATGTAACATTGCGATTGACTGTATTTCAAATATTAGCACTTCTAATAATGCTAATTTAATTATTAATGCACAGACATTTACATTTAAATTATTAAACACTAAACATAAAATGTCAAAAAGTAAGGCTGACTCTGAACAATATGATGTGCTATTTAAATACTACCAGAATTTCATTAGATTTTATTCTAGTTTGGAAGCAAAAAGTGAGAAAACATTCAAGGGAGCCATTATACTCTGGGTTTTCTTTGAATCACTTAAACATCTGGAATATGTTCACCATGAAAGAGCAAACCAAGTCTAATTTTATTATGACTGGTTTCATGCAGGCAGAATTTTCACTTCATTAAATGCTGTCTGATTATAAATATTAAAGTACCGATTTAGAATAATAATAAGTCTAATATGTTAAGTTTTCCTTTTTTATGATGTTTAATTGCTTGTCAGAACTTTGCTTCGATCTTTATGTAAAGATTTGTTCAAATATAGATTCAGAAGCTCAAGTCATCAACCACTTTGCAACAAAAGGAAGGAACTGTCTATTAACAAGGGAACATTATTTCTGAGGGAGCAATTTTGACTTGATAGTTAAGGACTATTCTGCAAGGCACAGAAGGTCAATTTGGAGCATTGGAAGAGGTAAGTTGAGGCACTTTGACTTTGGGGGCCTCCGTGAAGTAGGAAGCAACAGACCTGGCATATAATCAGTGTGCAATGAATATTCACTGAATGAAAACATGAATTAAGGGTAAGTGGGAACATTTGAATTAGTTGTGAGAGAGACTGTGAGAGGGAGGTGACCAAAGAAACAGTGCTGAGGGCTCATTTGAGGCTGAAGACCACAATTTTTTAGCAGAACCAATCTGCCCAATCTTCTCTTTCTCCAACAGTGTTCCATGCAAGCATGGAGAAAACAGTTGAACCAAGTTTGGGATTCTGTCAGATGGTTGTGGCACAAATATACCTAGGGACAAGAGAGTTTAAATTTTAGCCAGAATGTGATTGCAAAACACAGCTAAACTGGATTCAGAGGGAAGTGAAGCAAGATGAGGCTTGTAGATGGAGAGAAAGTAGAGGGGTCAATGGTGGAGGTTCAGGACAAACCAAGAAAGGCCACAGCAAGATTAGCTGTACAAGCAAGCAAGAAGGAGAGGAGACTCCAGGATGCTTGAATTAGCTCTGCCATTTAGGAGTTTATTTATAAATTGTGTGATGTGATATATATATCACAGTTATATGTATATATATCTGATATATATATACACCACTTTATTTATATATTAATGGCGCTCCTGAGAATCTGAAACTCTTCCCTTCTTAATGATATCAAACACTGTTCCTGAAATCTTAACCTACTACTTGGTAGAGGTCCTATCTCACTTACCAGGAATTCAAAATTAGTCTGATCTGACAATGAAATGGCATTCTAGGGCTATATACACTGGGCAGAGAAATTTATGTTACAAATACTATCTAAGAAACGAAGTAGGGGCTAACTGCATTTGTCTCTACAATGAAACCTTGCTGAACAAAACTGAGCCAAAAGCCCTAAAAAAATAGCCTAAAAAGAGTGTTAGGAGAAGTCCCAGGATTCTTCACGCTGGGTTAGTAGCTGAGGAGGAAGAAATGGAAATCATGTCCTGCCAATCCAGGTCTTTGGTTCTGGTACTGAGGCTTCTACATGTGGCTCAGGGAAGGCTTCACAGAACTCAGTTACCCAGAATTGGGGGTAGGTACAGTCCAGCTATGTTCTGCAGCTTCTGCATTTCTGGATGGGTGTATCATCCTGATGGGAGTGAATGGCCACCACTGGAATCAGAAGAGTCAAGGACCATATCCTGCTTTGCCCAGAAGCTCAAAACCCTCCTGGAGCCTCTTGAATAGCTGGGGGGAATGAGCTACTCAAATGTGGTTGGACCAATAACAAAGAAACACAAGAGGAGATGTAGGCAAGGCTTTCATGAAATGCATCAGGCTTGGAGACTTCCATTGTTATCTCCTATTCTTGACTCTTTACTCTGGTTGGCTTCCCACCTGGTATAGTGCCCAGGATGTAGATCCAGCTTTTGTCTCAGATACCGACTGCCTTCGGGAAGCAGAGTCTGAGTGCTTTTAAGAGAAGAGTGAGAGAAGCAGGAGGTCAGGGCAGAAAAGCTAAGGAAGGATCTGGTCTCAGGTGGAAAACAGCATCAACCTGGTCCCATAGGAAGCTCTGGCGCACAAATTATACCATAAAATGTCCCACCTTAAGACAAAGAGGTTTGCCCTTTTCTATTCCAATGTCCAGCGGTTACTGGCCGCTAGCTTCCCCCTGGCAGTCTTAGAGGAGAAGGGGTGGTATGAGGTCCCAGGCAAGGGGCCTTCCTTTCGGCTGAGGAAGGTTTTCTGGAAAAGGGTGCAACTATGTGTCCTTATCAGCCAGCACTCAGAGTTGCTGTGTGATGAGTGTGCTGGGTGCCAATGGCATCCACTACATAGACTAACGTCATCCAATTCCCCAACTTCCTTTTACCCTTGGACTTTGGGTGTCACTTTTTTTTTTTCAAGAGACTTCTTATGTGAATTCTCATTGCTAACATTATGAGGCTATCCCTTCGACTTCCAACAAAACTGAGACATTCCAACCCTTCCATAAGTTCTGCCAAATACTAAAGGATTGTGTGGAGCTAAGACACAGGAGGTAGTTTGCAGATTGAATGAGGACTTCCCCTCTGCCGTCAGGATCACTTTTGCCTCTGGTCGAGACATTCTTGATAATAAATTATGCCACTGAAACATGTATTCTCTTTTAATAGAAATGCGACTGCACTGCATTCCAGCATCAGTTTTTACTGTGGCAGCCTGAGGGCAAAATATTATGCTGTTTTTTTTTTTTTCACTGTCTTCCTTGTGTTCCGTTTGCAGGGCTTTTTTTTTTTTTTTTTTTTTTTTTTTGCGGTACGCGGGCCTCTCACTGTTGTGGCCTCTCCCGTTGCGGAGCACAGGCTCCGGACGCGCAGGCTCAGCGGCCATGGCTCACGGGCCCGGCCGCTCCGCGGCATGTGGGATCTTCCTGGACCGGGGCACGAACCCGTGTCCCCTGCATCGGCAGGCGGACTCTCAACCACTGCGCCACCAGGGAAGCCCCAGGGCAATTCTTGTACGTGCTCATATTTGGGCATGATCATTTTGGACGAGCAAACTGAATACGGACATAAATAATGAAGCAGATTCAGAACTAATGACCTAGATGTAGCATAATCAGGATGACTTGGGGTAGGTTAAATTAAAAAAAAAGATTTTAGGAAAACAATATGAAGTTTGTAGGCATGAAAAAATCTAGCCCTTTTATTTCCCAAGCAATTATCAGTAATTATTTTAACTATGGTTTGCCCTCATGGTCACCACACTTCCAAACTTGTGGCACTAAAAGAATAGCAATTAACTGCTGCATTTTTTTCCATAAGGAATCCTCATATTTTTATGAAAAATGATCTCTAGTTTCTCTTCATATTATTGGAAAAGAGTGTGCACCCAAATACAAAAGCATAAATTCTTTTGTAACATCTTCTCATTTGCATCTATCATAATTCTTTATCTTTCAGGACATGGCTTCACTATGAAGCTTATAACTCCAATGCTCCTAAAGGCTGAATTATAGCTTAACCACACTTATAGTGTCTGTCTTCTTTCTTTTTTATGCATGTTCATTTTGCCTTCACAAATATAAATTGAAAATGAGGAACAGAACGGAATTGATCACAAAGGAAAGGTTTTTGCCTATAAGAACAAGTTGTAAACATTTGAGTTATTTTAATTTCCTTGGAAACTACTTTCTATAATCCTAATTCTGGTTGCTAATTATTTCTTTTTTATAGAAAAATGAAGCAAATAAACCAAACCAAAACAAAAACATTTCAAGCTTTCCAAAGCTTTCTAATGACACAATTAAAACAAATAAAAAAGGTAGCTCATGAGTGCTTTACAGAGGCTAAATGCAAAATACGCACAATTAAAATAAAAAGGTCTCTAATGAGTATAAATAAATCATTTAAGCAGACCACGTTCTTAGGCTGCCAAGGAAGCAGAAGAAATGCCGATATTTTCTTTCTGAGAAATTTTAATTATATGTGACAAAACATCAGGCAAAATGGCAGTTAATGAAATCTATTTACTAATTTAAAAATAAGTAATAATCCATAAACCATTAAAAACATCAACCACAAGGACACTGATAGTCAAATTCAGGAGTTATTTTAGATTAAGTTTTACATTTAACAGTTTTCTTGAATTTGCAAACATTTCTGTCAGCCTAAAATGGTCACGGTCTGTGCCCACATTTGCCACTACCCTGGCAAAGAGATGCGGTCTTGCTCTCACCTTTCCCTTCATGGCTCAAAACATCTGTCTAAGGCAGTGACTCTCAAACAACAGCATGCATCATAATCACGTGGAGGGCTTGTTAACACAGAGGCTGCTGGGTCCCACTCCAGCATCTGTGACTCAGTAGATCCAGGGTGGGCCTGAGAATTTGGCACTTTTAACAAGAACTTAGAAGATGCTGCATCCCTAGAACTCCCCAAACTTATTCTTGACTTTGCGTGCTGTTCTCTCAGCCTGGAGTTTTCCATTGGCACCCTCTGCCTAGCTGACTTGTATTCTGCTACTCAGATCTCAGTTCCTGTGACCATGAAAGACAGCCCATCCCTGGTGGCCCTATCTGAAGAAAGGTCCCCCGATTTTTCTCACTCTCAGAACCTTATTTTCCTTCTTAGCACTGATCGCAGTTCGTAAGTGCAGCTTATTTGCCTATTTATTAATTCATTATCTGTCCCTTCACAAGACCCGAACCTTTATTAAGGCAATTCGATATTATTTTTTTCCCTAGGGTATGCCTGTACCCAGTACATGATAATCCCTCAATACATTTTATTAAAGAATAAACAGTCAAGAGAATTAGGCACTAATACTTTAGATCAATAGCTATTCTCGAATTGCTTCATAAACACAGTTTCCTACAGAAATCTGATGCCGAGTTCCTAAGTGAAAGAAGAGAAACCTGCTTATTTCCTTCAGATTCTGTATCTGAATTCTTTGGATCTATTACTTGATTTATGTTGGAGCATACACTAATTTCTGAAGTATCTCTAACGCTCTGGGCAGGAATGTAACTTTCAAGTTTTTGGTACTAACCAGGGGGTTTTTATAAAAATGAAGCAAGTGGGAAAAAAAGGGGGAGTAATCTATTTAAGGAAAATATGTTCTTTTGGTAGTGATACACGTGGTGTAGCCTTCTGCAGGGCATTTTGGCAAGACTGAATAAAAGCTTTAAAAATTCTCATACAGGAAAAGATGAGAAGGCTACACAGCGGGGTCCCCATTTGGAGGTATACAGTGGCCTGGCCAAGGAGACAAGGGGACTGAAATCCAACCTGGGCTCCACTACTGAACTGGTGAACTCTGGCACGGGGCTGGAGATCTCTTCGATGAAAGAGGTACCTTTTTCTACTTTGCCCAAAGAGGCACTTGTAGGGAGTGAGATTATAGATGCTGAAGGTGAGATTATGGATGATCTCTGTTTCTCTCTCCATCTCTCTCTCTCTGTCTCTCTCCTCCCTCTCTCATTTCTGGGGTTTTCCACTAAAGAAAAAGTTTATTTACAAATATTTTTCACGCATTTCTTGTGTAAAAAGGGGAGTGTAACATGGACACACCCGGGCTGTTGCAAAGACGAACGAGAAGGTTGGGTCTATTTCTCCTTCTTTTACTCCACCTGCAACCAATTAAGCATTGTGTCCCACAACGTGGGGAATACCAAGTCACACGAGCCCTGTTGAGTCTAACTCAGGGAGACGTGGCAAGGCAGAGGGTTATAAATTCATCCAAGAGAAAGCCACAGACTAAGACTGACTAAAATCCTTTCTCGGGTAGCTGAGTCTTTGGCACCAACTTCTAATATCACCCTGGGGTAAATCTGTCTTTCCTCACTCCTCTATCATGTAGCTTTGTAAGGGCTCCTTGAACTAGACATTGGGATGTAGGTACATGAAACATAAAGGAAGCAGCAGCATGGTGGAAGGAGGAAAGCTATTTGTTCAGAGCTTGGACAAATGGCAAGAGGTAGGAAACCTTAATGTCTTTGGGGAGGTGCAAATAGTCTTTAATAAGTTGAAGCATGAGGTACAGGGCAGTTGTGGAAGACAAAGCGTGGGCGTGTTCTTCGAGCAAGACTGTGGTGGGTTGGAATGAGCTGAGATTTGCAGCACAGTAATGAAGGTTTTTGCAAAGGGGAATGGCATACTGTCAACAATCCTTTTTGTTAGATTTTAATTACTATTCACTTGAAAACACTTGTTTTATATGCACTATGTACTATGTATACATCTACTGTGCACTGGGAAAATGGAACTCTCAATGGGTTCACAATCATTAGTGGACAGAGACAATTTAGTGGGTTATTAAAAAACAATGTAATCATGCTATGAGAAGCTGTGTCGCAGGGCTTGAAAAGTGCAAAGAAGGCATGCTCAACTGCAAAGTTTCAAGTCGAGGAGTGAGTGTAAGCTAGTGGCCATTTCAGAAAGGAAAACAATTGACAATAAGTGTTTGGAGATCCAGGCACAAAGTAACAGTTGCTAGCAACAGGATGGTGGCAAATGGGAGCAGGTTATCTGTAAAATAATTTTTAAAGGAAGAAAGCATTTTGCCCTGTGCTTTTATAGATGTTTACTTATTCACTCATTCCAAAAAAAATATTACTGAGTACCCATTATACGCCAGGGAATGTTCCAAGCACGAGGCATAAAGCAGTGAACAAAGTAGACCAAGTTCCTCTGATCCCACAGCTTAACTCTAAAGAACATAATTTCATTTAAATGATGACTGTTACTATAAAGGTTTATAAAGAAACAAATTCCAAGCCAAAATCTGTCAAAAGCTATAAAATGCAACATTTTTGACCCAGAAAATGGAGGACAGTGTATCGTGTTGTATATAGCAGTTCCCACGAGATTCTTTTTTTCCATTAAAACAAATTAGGCTACCTCTGCACGTAGGAATAATAATTAATAGAGGAATCTAGGGTTGTGAATTACCTATGCAATATACTATACCCAGTTTGCTTTAAACTGGACACATTTATTTTAGTTCTATGGGGAAGGTACTCACTACTGAAACAAAATGGATTTTTGCTCATTTGATTTTTCATTCAATATATTGTTATCAACTTAGAAATACTAAAGCGCAACTGAATCAGAGATGAATATAAATTTTCTAAGAGCTGAGATAGAAATAATTAAATGGAAGAGGGCTGAAAATGATTGTAAAATGCTCTTCTGTAATTTTTTAGTTTTACTTTCAGATTATTGTAGCTCCTGAATTTAATAAATGTTTTTAGTCTTTCTTTCTTACAAATGGAACAACAAAGAAGAAAATATTCCACTACTTAATGTCAAATGAAACAAACATAAAATGGACTTTCTTCATTAAAATCTATGCAACAGCATGTTTAAAAATTAGATTGATAATTTTTTTATAATGGTTCATCTTCATTTCATCGTATTCCTAGGCTGAAAAGAAAGTCTTACGTATTTACTTCTAAGCATTGTTTCGCCTCCAGATATATTAGCGGTTATTGTTTTTACCTCAACATATGTATGTGTGTGTGGAGTCAAGAGTTTACTTTGTTCTTCATTTTTTTCACCATACTTTGAGAAGTTTACTTTCAAGATATTCCTCCGATTTTTCTGATCACATCTTCAGGTAAGATCTAAACCCATATCCTGTTATGTTCTGCTATGACAACTGCTATCATGATAATGTCCACTTAAGTACATGTGAATGATGAATAAATTACTATGGACACAAATGTGTCTAAGTATCAAGCTGTTAAATCAATGGACTCAAATGTTATTTCAAAAAAAATGAAGTCATTGGCCAAATCTACTTTTTAAAAAAAGTGATTAGTATTCAACTAACAAAGATACCAGATTAAAAAAAAATTCTTTTTGCTCATAATTTCTTTCTTTCTTTCACATCTTTATTGGAATATAATTGCTTTACAATGTTGTGTTAGTTTCTGCTGTATAACAAAGTGAAACAGCTGTATGTGTATATATATCCCCATATCCCCTCCTTCTTGCGTCTCCCTCCCACTTTCCCTATCCCACCCTTGTAGGTGGTCACAAAGCACTGAGCTGATCTCCCTGTGCTATGCGACTGCTTCCCACTATCTATTTTACATTTGGTAGTGTATATATGTCCATGCTACTCTTTCATTTCGTCCCAGCTTACCCTTCCCCCTCCCCGTGTCCTCAAGTCCATTCTCTACATCTGCGTCTTTATTCCTGTCCTGCCCTAGGTTCTTCAGAACCATTTTTTTTAAGATTCCATATATATGTGTTAGCATACGGTATTTGTTTTTCTCTTTCTGACTTACTTCACTCTGTATGACAGACTCTAGGTCCATCCACAAATAACTCAATTTTGTTTCTTTTTATGGCTGAGTAATATGCCATTGTATATATGTGCCACATGTTCTTTATCCATTCATCTGTCGCTGGACACTTAGGTTGCTTCCATGTCCTGGCTTTTGTAAATAGTGCTGTAATGAACGTTGTGGTACATGACTCTTCTTGAATTATGGTTTTCTCAGGGTATATGCCCAGTAGTGGGATTGCTGGGTCATATGGTAATTCTATTTTTAGTTTTTTAAGGAACCTCCATAGTGTTCTCTGTAGTGGCTGTATCAATTTACATTCCCACCAACATGGAGAAAAGATAGCCTCTTCAATAAGTGGTGGTGGGAAAACTGGACAGCTACATGTAAAAGAATGAAATTAGAACACTTCCTAACACCATACACAAAAATAAACTCAAAATGGATTAAAGACCTAAATGTAAGATCAGACACTATAAAACTCTCAGAGGAAAACATAGGAAGAACACTCTTTGACATAGATCACAGCAAGATCCTTTTAGACCAACCTCCTAGAGAAATGGAAATAAAAACAAAAATAAACAAATGGGACCTAATGAAACTTAAAAGCTTTTGCACAGCAAAGGAAACCATAAACAAGACGAAAAGACAACCCTCAGAATGGGAGAAAATATTTGCAAACGAAGCAACTGACAAAGGATTAATCTCGAAAATATACAAGCAGCTCATGCAGCTCAATATCAAAAAAATCAAATAACCCAATCCAAAAATGGGCAGAAGACCTAAACAGACATTTCTCCAAAGAAGATATACAGATTGCCAACAAACACATGAAAGGATGCTCAACATCACTAATCATTAGAGAAATGCAAATCAAAACTACAACGAGGTATCACCTCACACCAGTCAGAATGGCCATCATCAAAAAATCTACAAACAGGGCTTCCCTGGTGGCGCAGTGGTTGAGAGTCCGCCTGCCGATGCAGGGGACACGGGTTCGTGCCCCGGAACGGGAAGATTCCATATGCCGCAGAGCGGCTGGGCCCGTGAGCCATGGCCGCTGAGCCTGCGCATCTGGAGCCTGTGCTCCACAACGGGAGAGGCCACAACAGTGAGAGGCCCGCGTACCGCAAAAAAAAAAAAAAAAAAAAAAAAAAAATCTACAAACAATAAATGCTGGAGAGGGTGTGGGGAAAAGATACCAGATTTTAACAGTAATAGATTTCTGTTTTCTTTTGCAAAAAAGGAGCGTGGGACTTCCCTGGTGGTCCAGTGGTTAAGACTCCGTGCTTCCACCGCAGGGGGCACGGGTTCAATCCCTGGTCCAGGAACTAAGATGAGATGCTACACGTTGCGCAATGCGGCCAAAAAAAAAAAAAAAAAAGTGTGACTTAGTATCGTCAAAAATCTGTAGGAATGATGCTGTATTGATTATCTAAAGAGGAGTACTATTTCAGTTGAAAAAAGGGTTTAAAATCTTTTTTTAAAAAAAACCCACAATCTTTTCACTAAGAATTCAAGGTTTTTTTGAAAGTCAAAGTGGGTCAGATTTCTTTAAGACCCATCTTGCACAGGACACTCAACCCCAACCTGCAGGCAATTTTTACACTGAGACAACCTTGTAAACATCTTCCTTTAACCTTGATAACAAAATGTCAGGGTGGTTCCAAAGGTAATATTTTATTCACTGTGTAAGTCAAAGGATCAATAGAACTTATGCTCATTTGTTTAGCTTATATTTCTTCTAACCTTATGCTTTTTTGATATACAAAATTCACCATTATATTGGATAACCCTTGTAGTATGGGGTTTGTGTAAGTTGAAAACAATGAACCATTCTTTTTTGGCTTTAGCCTTTCTCTGCTGGAAATACTGGAAGCCAAGGGCTAACTGACAAGTGGTGGGGGACGGAGGTGAAATGTTGTTGCATGTGGCCTACTTGACCTTGGGCAGACAAGGGCCTGAAACCACGGGGCAATTCAATGGGTATATTATTTAATGAGACCTAATAAGATTTAGGTTCACAGCAATGTACAGACTCCAAATTGGGTAAAAGCCTTTAAGAGCAGGAAAATAAGTAAATAAAATGAAACTCAGTGGTGGCTTGTCACTAGTTCCAAAAAACAAACCAATATATTGCTTACCCCTCATTTACTTCAGTTTCTATTTAATCAATATACTTTGGCATATATTGCTGATAAATGGACTTTATTCTCTTTGCTAACTTAATATGCCATGTTAAGATCACGATGATACAATTTGAATATTGATAGGGAAAAGTTCCAAATGAGCCCACTGAGTCTATAATAATGTGGCATCCCAGGGAACAAGACTTCTAAAAATAAGTGTTTTGAAATAGGACCAGCAGGCTCTTAACCATATGAAGAAAAAAACTTCACCATAAAAAATCAATTCTTTAAAAGGAGAAGAAATCTATCTTAGTGTTAGATTCTCCAGCCTCATTCTGGTTAAGAGAGTTTGACATTTCAGGGCTGAACACACCGTGGAAACTTAATAAATATTGAAGCTTACAAACAAAAACATAACAGTGATATGTGGACCAATTTTTGAAAACATTGAAAATCAATGTGCCCTTACCCTGCCTAATTCAGTTAACTCAATTATTTAATGTATACTTGAGTGGGTTTATACACAGCTATTTCATTTTTACATTAAACATTAATCAAATTACTTTCAATGTAAAATTTCCTTTATTTCCATTCCCCTATCCCCCCAAGATTCCAGAATTTAAGGGGGAGCATTTGTTTTCAATATTGCTTGTTTAATGTTAAAGCATATTTTAACATATTTGTTGCTATTATATTTCACCCATAATTTTCATCACATATACCACTCACCCTATACCAAAACCATAAACTTTTTCACAGGCGTTTAATAGAGTGATTTTGCACCACCTTTGGGGGAAAAAAATCCCTCTTCCCCAATTACTGCAGTTAAGACTATCTCCTACTTTCTCCCAGTCATTCTCCCAGTTTCACCCCATATCCATCTCCATTTCTACACACAAACATACACCTTCCCATCATGAACACAGAGCCTCAGTGGCTTGACAAGATAAATTAGAAAATGTAGCAATTCCTGAATAAGTTATCAGCTATTCACACCTAGCAAGCAGGTTTTAATTTTAAAAAGTTGAATAGTCTCAACTATTCTGAATGGCCTCGATTTCAGAAACTCTGTAAAGTTCTTGTTTATAATCAGTATGTCTGGCAGAAAATTATGGAATATTTTAAAATGTTATTGCTTTTATTGGTAAATATGATAACATTTAAACAAAGTGAATATTATGTGACTAAATATCTTAATTTTAAAGTATTAAGAGTGGGAAGGCAAGTTAAGTTCTAAGTCACGCGCAGGCTCAGCGGCCATGGCTCACGGGCCCAGCCGCTCCGAGGCATGTGGGATCCTCCCGGACCGGGGCACGAACCCACGTCCCCTGTATCGGCAGGCGGACTCTCAACCACTGCGCCACCAGGGAAGCCCAAGTTCTAAGTCTTTTGAAGCAACTCAAAAATTGTATGAGTAGGGCTTCCCTGGTGGCGCAGTGGTTGAGAGTCTGCCTGCCGATACAGGGGACGTGGGTTCGTGCCCCGGTCCGGGAGGATCCCACATGCCGCGGAGCGGCTGGGCCCGTGAGCCATGGCCGCTGAGACTGTGCTCCGCAACGGGAGAGGCCACAACAGTGAGAGGCCCGCGTACCGCAAAAAAAAAAAAAAAAAAAAAAAAAAAATTGTATGAGTGCCATTAAAATACCAAAAAAATTGGAATAAACAACTGCGAATGTCTTTCACAAGGGAGATTCGGAAAGAGTAGGCCATTATTCACTTCAAGGTTCCAGAGTGAAACTCTGCTCCCTACCTCAACTATCAATCACTCTCACAGGAAACCATGTGCCTGCTTTCATGTTTAAATTAAACGTTCTGGATGTTTTTAAATATAAAAGAAATAACAAATGATATATTTATTATTTATAATTGGAGAATTACTAACAATAAACAAATATGTATTTATATATTTAGATATATACTGTAGTTTTACTATAGAATGATGTTTCTCAGAGCGTCCCTGGACCAGCAGCATCACCATCACCTGGGAACTGGTTAGAAATGCAGATTCTTAGCCCTGTTCCAGACCTCCTGAACCAGAAACTCTGGGGAAAGGGTTCACCAGTCTGGGTTTCCACAAGCCCTCGAGGTGATTCTGATGCACACTAAGGTGACAGTCACTGCCACAGAAAATTCTTGACATTCTCAATGACTATGTCTGAATACCTAGAATCCTCAAATTGACAAATATGTGATCAATAGAGACACTTAGAGATTATATAACTATAAAGCCAAAATTGCTTAGAAAGCCATTTTCTTTACTAATAATCACCACTTTCTTAGACATTTCCATTAACTCTTCTCTTCTATTACCAAATCCAATAAGTACCTAGGAGGTAGGTTGGGCAGGGGGAGGGTAGATTTTTCACAAAGAAACAAAATTTTCGTCACTTCTAAAGAATTACTGCATGTGCAAGAACAAGACAGCATTTAAAGGGCCATGTTGAGACACGGAGCCTGAGTGGACTACTAGGTTCGCTTACTGGCTGTAGGGGACACTTCTCCTGGCCTGCACATCCATCCCCCAGCTGCTGTGATGGTCGCCTACTAATGTCTCACAGCTGCTTCTCTTCTTCACAAAGGCGATCTCTGCTGATAGGAGCCCCCTATCCCAGGAGGTAACACACACTCCTGGCCTGGGAGGTGACTCATGTCTCTACTGGTGGGCCACAGCCAGTGGTGCGCTGGAGCACAGCCCAGGAGTCAATTGTGTGTGTGTCTCTTCCCTTCGGTGAGGTCATGTTGGTAGCCTGAATCAGCCACGGTGGGGGTAATTACACCAAGACAATTGGAAAACACTACAAATCAGTGTTCACCTCAGAGCTAGAGGATAAATGTTTACTAGCATACCGCTGGCCACAGCCAATGACTGGCTGGGGTATAAAAGACCAGCTCTGCTGTGTGGTTCATACTCCAGAGCTTTCTCCATTTGAATCAAGACACAAAGCTAGATTTTGCCTGAGATGGCATGCTTGCTTGGCTCTTTCATCTTCCTTGTTATGCTTCCGTAACTCGCACACAGGCTTCTCCTGAAAGCAGACCGTCTATCAACCCTGTGCACCCAGACCCCTGTTCTAGGGTCTGCTTCCAGGGAACCTGACCTATAACACCAGTTAAATCATTAGTTAAGTGACTGCGGCACAAAAGCCTCAAAGAATATATGTTCAAAATCACAAAGAGCTACAAGTCATGGACCTTTTGAATCACAATGATCAGATGAAAGCGCGAACGGTACATCTGAAATGGCAAGGATCTACTCGTTGTGTATGTGCACAGAAAAGAAAGAAGTTGTTGGAAAAAGATGAAGCCAGCACAAATTGGGCAGTTTTTCCTATCATGCTTCTCAAATTATGCTTTCATACCCATAGGTGAATACACTGGAGGATTCGTTTTACTTAATATGTTGGAGAAAAACGTCTTTATATTAAAACACAACAAATCCATTTTGGAGAAGACTACAAAATTGAAATGACATTTAAAAAATAAACATCAAAGAAAGCTCATGCTCGTGGGGAAAGGAGGTAAACAGGTGGAAGGGGAGGATATCCCGCTTCATCTCCTTGGCCATTAAGAGAACTGAAGTAGAAAAGTTTGAGAAGCACTGCTTTTGGCAAGTACTGTTGATAGAAAAATCCATAGTAATTGTAAACTATAGCTAAAAATATTAGTTTAGTATGGAAAGATCTTTTTTGAAAAAGTTTACTTTTCTCAGGACCCATTAAAATAAGAGTTACATTACTACCATAGGCACATCTGTTCCCATAATACTCAGAAAACTGGTTAACCAAGAACAATTACTCAATGCCATGGCTTAACTTAGTTAAGGTAAGATTGCATAACGCATAATATTGCTGTCAATGTTAGCTGTGTAATTCTAAAAACTGTAATCGCCAAGTATGACGGGAACACAATAGGCGCCCACTCCTTGGGCTATCTGTTCTTAAATCATTCCTTGTTGTGCTTCTGGTAGGAGAGTAACATAATTGTGAAGTTTAAACTTGTTGCAACTTTGGTAGATGTCAAAGGAGAATAAAAATACATACTGATTCCATATATATGCGTTAACGTATGATATTTGTTTTTCTCTTTCTGACTTAACGTCACTCTGTATGACAGTCTCTAGGTCCATCACCTCACTACAAATAACTCGATTTCGTTTCTTTTTATGGTGGAGTAATATTCCATTGTATATATGTGCCACATGTTCTTTATCCATTCAACTGTTGACGGACACTTAGGTTGCTTCCATGTCCTGTACAACAGAAACTAACACAGCACTGTGAAGGAATTATAGTCCAATAAAGATGAATTTAAAAAAACTACATACTGACTGTGTGCTCCCATCTTCTAAAAGATTATAAACTTTTCTAAGGAAATATGGAATTTCAGTTAAATAACTCACATTTTAAAACTGTTTCTAGTTAATGTGTTACAGACACCCATACCTACAAGCTAATACAAATTCTTGCTCTCTCAGCTTGGTGCTAAGTAATAATACTCTCAGGAAAACTAAGATGCCATTAATATAACTCCCAATACGATTTTATTCATGAAATAAACATTCACACTCTGTAATGAGATCAGATTTCTCAGGGTATAGGTTTTAACCATATTATAGATGAAGGAATGATTGAGTTTTTAGATCTGTTAATGCTGATACTCTCTGACTTAAGTTTTTGTTTTGAATAGACTTTTATCACCCAAGACTCTTGAGGAATACTGTTTATAATCACTACCAGCCACAAACAAAGCTTCTGGAATAAATCCACAGTAAACAGGATTGGCATAATAAAGGATCAGCTTTTGACATGGTTGTTTTCAAATAGTAGGAAGGGTGATATTCTCTGGAAGAATTTTTATTATCTAATTAAATATTGCTTTAGTAGAATAATGTCAGATGAACTCATTAGCTGAACATTCTGATTAGCCATGTTCTCCTAAATATTCCATGACCAGAAGAGGAGCTGTACAACTCTGATTTAATGCAGTAACAGTGGTAACCAATTCTAGCTCCTTCTTTTATCACAGTCCATCAAAGGAATACAAAGAAGTCCAAATTAAAATAAGTTCAGTAATAAAAGGAACATGAGCGTTTTCCTACTGTTCTAAAGCCTCTTCCTATCTTGAAGCAAAGTTCACTCAGTAATTATCTTATTTATGAAACTAAGAGCAGAGGATGTTTCTCTTATTAAATAAATGGCTTTGTGCTTTGAATGTGGAGGGCATCTGAGAACAGTTAGAAAGAAAGCAGTGTTGAATGTCATCAACTTATTTCCTCCCACCCACTGTTTTAAATCATTTGCTTGGTTCCAATGTATACTACACTTACATAAGTTGCTTATGAAGAGCCAAATTAACAGTCTTTGCAATTGTTTTCCTTGGAATTTGGAGAGCTGACAAATGAATTAGTAGAAAATGGCAATTCTACATGAATTAGCTTTTAAGTCTCCCTAAGAGGCTGATGCAGAACTTAATAAGAGACTTATTAGGAGAAGTAGGACAACTTAATTCAGATTGATTATAGACTTCGGTGAAGACAGCTGGGGTTCAAATGAAACTGAAAAAGAACTTATATGCACTTCAAAGTATGCTAAGCAGATGTCTGAAACAATTACTCTGCGCTGCCTTTTCAGAAGTTTCAAAGGCAGGATGGGAATAGCATGGTAAACGAAGGCTCTGTTTGCCTAAATCGAGGTAGGGGCTTTAAAAACACACACAGCACTATCTAAAGTCAGATGCCTTGGGTAAGGAACGTGATTTGACAGTGCTACCCTAAGTAACTTGCTTTTAAGTTTATAAACAAAGCAGGAAATGACAGAGAATACATGGGAACTAAGTAATAAGCTCTCCTGGCAACACTAACTTACACTTAGTTTTACATCGGACAAATAATTTGGTTAGGAAATTTAAGATGGTTAATTCCTACTTTAGTTTCTAAGCTCTAGTAAGGCCAACAATGACCATTCTATTAAAAAATAAATACTATACTTTTGAAGTATATAAGTGAGAGTTACTATAATATGCCTTCTTATAGATATATTCCCAGATATTAAAGGCCAAATCCTATGCTTTAAAACATCACAATTGTATGCTTTGAAAACTAGATAAAACCTTAGTTACTCCATGGGACAGGCATCAGTTCCATTTTTAACCCAGATTTATAAAGGATTATATCTTTTTTGTTTGTGTTTTCTTCTCCATCAAAGGCTTACATAGCACGCATAGCATTCGTATAAAAACAATAACAAAAGCCTCCACAGAGCAATTCATTTGTAGCCAGTAACAATTAACAAAATATTACTAAGCTTTCCTTTTCCTACTACAGGTAGTATACCTTATTCCCTGTGGAGATATCAATCCTTTATTCAGAGTGGGGAGAGTTTACATATTTTGAATCATTATAAGGGCTGCTCTGTGATGGTTCTAACCATGCATCCCCTATCCCTGTTGTGACCACCTAGAGGGGTGGGATAGGGAGGGTGGGAGGGAGGGAGACGCAAGAGGGAAGAGAGATGGGAACAGATGTATATGTATAACTGATTCACATTGTTACAAAGCAGAAACTAGCACACCATTGTAAAGCAATTATACTCCAATAAAGATGTAAAAAAAAAAGAAAGGATTATAAACTTTATCTATAAAACTCATATATAAGAAAGGATTTAAGGTCAACTCATATAAATGACAAATATAACAAAATTGATAAAATAATAATAAAATATTAGAGCCAGGGTTAAGATGAGAAAAACAATAAGGGAAGATATAGTTAACGTGAACATGGCTGAAAGCTTCCGGCTTCCAAAAGTGAATATGAAGTTCTAGTATGTTACATCACATTTCACATTACCTATCAGGAGGAAACATACTTGGTTTTCTCAATGTCAAATTCTGAGATAGCATTTCTTTGACAAATTTCTCAGATAAACCAAGCCACAGGTAGTCTGAAGAGAAGCATTTGCCAGTTTTCTTCTTACATTTTTAGATGTGAATATTGAATATTAAGTCAGTCAGGATGGCACGGCGGCTTCATCATCATAGTCCCTCTTCTATTACACACATCACTACATTATTCTCAATTATAATTCCAAAAAGGTCTAATTAAAATATTTTGTTGTAAGAACTTTAAGGAAAAACTCACAGAGTCCCTGTCCTTGACTTTTCATAGTAAAAAATGTAAGTTGAAAGTCTTATTAAAAAATAAAACAGGGGGCTTCCCTGGTGGCGCAGTGGTTGAGACTCTGCCTGCTAATGCAGGGGACACGGGTTCGAGCCCTGGTCTGGCAGGATTCCACATGCCGCAGAGCAACCGGGCCTGTGAGCCACAACTACTGAGCCTGCGCGTCTGGAGCCTGTGCTCCGCAACAAGAGAGGCCACGATGGTGAGAGGCCCCCGCACTGCGATGAGGAGTGGTCCCTGCTTGCCGCAACTGGAGAAAGCCCTCGCGCAGAAACGAAGACCCAACACAGCCAAAAATAAATAAATAAATAAATAATAATTAAAAATGAATATCTGCTAAAAAAAAAACAAAAAAAAACCCGTAAAATGCATAACTACATAAATGTGACAAATTTGCATATCCCAAGACGGCAGCCTGGGAGATCCTAATCATGGTGTGTGAAAAACTGTGTTTCAAGTCAATTGGCAAACTAAGGGCAGTGAAATGTTTCCGGCTCAAGAATGATGTAGCAATCTGTGTTAAGAAACCATGGTTGATTAGAACAAAGAGACAACTGGGGAAAACAACAACTCACATGAACTTTTTCACACAGGAATTGTTCTTAAGAACAAAAATGTCATATGTAGACTTTACTTGCAAAAGTTGTTCTACTTTATTAAGACCTGCATATGTTCCACTTATAGATCTATGTAGAGCACTTAGTGATTCCAGCAGTTATTCTCATTCCCCATTACTACAAGGAAAGTAAGAACATTTGTATAGTCACATAAGCATTGGTGTTATTTCCAGTAAAGTGAGAAATCATGATTCTGCCCTTAAAATATTTGATAAGCAGTATGAATCATGAATTTTAAAAATAAAGAGGCATTTAAAATTTAAATTTTATTCTAGTGGTTATTCCTATGAAGCCATATTTGGAAGGGTGAGATTCTCTTAGTGAGCTGAATAGTCAATATTAACATTATGTTCCTTTCTCTTGATTTTTTTATGTACACTGTCCTAAAGATGATTACTAGTAATAACGCCATATCCATAGTGTCCCAGGACTTAGTTGTTGTTTTATCCATTCTCCAAATCCAAAAGCCGCATTTCCTAATGAAATGATGTAATGCTAAATCCCACAGAAACACACATTCCATAGTTACTTAAATAACAACTTCTTTAACAAATGAGATCCGAATGGAGGTGGATATTATGAGACAGTCACTGGGGTGATGAAAACAAACTGAGACGGGTATATAAAATGTTCTTCTGGCTACCTGCCTAGCTATCCGTTTGGAGTTCCCTACAGCGTGCAGCCTCTGAGGGCTTAAATTGCTGAGTAGAAAAATGGGAATAGTGGTTTTCAGTACTCTTCTACTTCTTTTCAAAGTAAGTTTTAATAGAATTCACTCCTTATAAACTACCAACACGAAAGTTTCAGAGTTTCAAATCTGGTACCATTGAGACGCAACAGAAAAAAGATGGGTTTTCATTTCCAATGCAAAATGAAGAGGAACTACTGAAGGGAAATAAATATATATGAATTCATATAATCTACAGTTTTAAGATCTGCGTAAAATATTTGTACAATACTGGTTCAGAAACCAAAATAATCACATCTATTATGGCCAGTACACACATTCTTTTTCTTTTTTTTTTAATAATTTTGGTCGCACCCCGCAGTATGTGGGATATTAGGTCTCCGACCAGGGATGGAACCCGTTCCCCCTGCACTGGAAGGCAGAGTCTTAACCACTGGACCACCGGGGAAGTCCCATAAGCTCTTTTTAAACAAACATTTAATGTATATATGTTTTTTTATTATTGGGATCAGAATGAGGAGTCTTACCAATTAGGATACATGGGAAGTGAAATTCGTCTTAGGATCAAGAACAGATGAGAGAGGGGAACTGAAAAGAAGACTGCAAATAGGGTTGGGTAAGGGCCAGTTGATATTTGAGATGCTCTGCTTTTAGTTAGTTTTTGTTATTAAGTCATGCTGTATACATTCTCCATCCATATTCATTATCCTGCTAATGCTCCTGTGTGATAGATATGGCTCAGAATGAATCCTTTATGTCTGCTCTAAAGCCTAGACATTCAGCCACTTGATTTATTAACTAATTTACTTCCTTTGGCACATTCTTTTAAGCTTATTTGCCATTTGGGGGAAAATTTTTAAGAATTTAGTTCCTATATTTTTGGATAAAATTCAGTATTTTTAACGCTGAATAGGTAATACATTTCAAAACATTAATTTTTATGTAAACAGAAATGTTAACCATTGCTTTAAATATTAGACATGGGGTCATAGAATGTTGGCGAAGATATTTTGGAAGTTATAGCCAAATTTTTAATCTCCTTTTAAATCTTCACCTACTATTATAATGAAGAGCTTTTCGATTCAACATTAGACTGTAGGCCTCATGAGGACAAAGACCGAGTCTGTTTCATTTATAACTACGTGTATAGCACATTTTACAGTAGCTCACAAACAACTGCTGAGTGAAGGAATAAAGAAGCTGAATCGGATTCCTTATATGTTGCTGGCACTGCGCTAGGAACTGTGAATTCAAAGATGTACAGCATGATCCTTGCTCTTAGAAGCCTCACTTACTTTCTACGGAAGAAAAAAAATACATAAGTGACTTGCCACAATATATGTGAAGCTTAAGTGTGACAGTTTAAGCATGTGTGGTGACCTATGAAAGCACTGAACGAAGGGCAGTTGCTTCTGCTTGGTGGGAGGTGGAAGACAGGGAAAACTCTAAGGACAGATGCCATCTGAGCTGGGCCTTGAGGGCTGAGTGGAAGTGCACCAGTCAGATAAGGTGGGCTGATCCAGGCACAGAGAAGAACATATGCAAAGGCAGAGAGTTATGAAAAAAGATGGCATATTTGGGTAAAGGGGGGTGTGGTCAGTGTGTCCTGAATGGCCTAGAGGACAGGAGCAACAGTCAGAAATTTAAGCCAGGGCTAGGAAGAAACAGAGCCACCTGCCCTCTGCATTCACTGGACTTCATCATCAGGCAGGCAGTTTCCTGCGAAGAGTTTGGATTAGAGTTGGGAAAGAATGGAAATACAGAAATATCAATAAAGAAACTGTTCATTCATTCATTCACTAACCAAATATTTAAAGTGCAGTGTTTGTCATATGCCAGCTACACTGACTGGGGAATGGGATTTAAGGATGTATAATAAAACAACCTGACTAACAGATGCTGGGGACTAGAACAGGACGTTGGTTGAAAAGAGGAGAGAAAATATAAAGGAGATATTCTGAGGTAAAATGAGCAATCAAGTGCAGTCAATGAAAATGTAGAAGGATTTAAGGATGGACCTCAAGGTTCTAGCCTGAGCAACTTGTTGGATTATGATCCATTAACTGAAATAGGAAACACAGAAGAAAGGGCAGGTAAAAAGGGATATCGGTAGGGGAATGGGTAAACAGGAGAACAAATGGACTTGCTTTCAGAATGGCTGCATTTCAATTCTAATGGCATATGGGTTAGCAGGTCAGAAAAGAGATTCGGACTAGAAATTTAGATTTGTTACCATCCATGCCATATCAAACGGGGAGCATTTATACCATAAGAAGAGAACTGAGCTAAGGTATTTATAGGATAAAAAGGGAACTGAGCTAAGGTTAGAAACTTGGGCATACCAACATCTGAAGGGTGGGGAGAGTTTCAGAACTGAGGAAAATAAAGGAAGAAGAAGAATGTGGATGAAACAGTGTCATGAAAGCCGAGGGAGAAGAGACCTTCCAGAATGAGGGGGCTGGTAAACATGCCAAATGCAGGTGAGGATTTCACTTCTTCTGCATTTGGATCTTGGAGGACTTTTGTTAGTTTTGACACTAGATAAATAGACAAAATATGTTTCAAGTTGCTGGTTTTCAAAATGATACTCCTAAATATGTATACTTTTTCTTTATAAATACATTTATCATCTTTGTGCCATAAGGGAATTTAATTTTGGTCTCGTGGACAGTATTCCAAATATAGAGTGATATTTCCTAATATGTGCAGTGGACTAATCCAACTCAAAATGCTATTATACACATTGCCGCAGCATTACTGGTCTCAGCTCACAGCACCATAACTCACCCAAGTCATATAATTCAGTTAGCAAAAAGGCCAAGACCTAGACTCCTGGCTCTTGATTAACTGTTGTATTTTTCCCTACTGTGATACTGAGAACCACAAATACACACACACACACACACACACACACACATGTAAATCAGACCACTTTAGTACACTTAAGTTAACTCCCTGATAGCAAAATCAAAATGATTTTTTGCCCTGTAACTTCTTAATATTTCATTTTGTATTATTGAAGACGGACATGATTAGATCACTATCTTCTCTTAGAGAAAATACCATGTGCCAGAAGACTTTGAATTTGTGAAAGATTTCGAATGCTTAAGGGCCCTATTTTTAACTTTGTGAGAAGAAAATACTGCAGATGAGTTCCGATTAGAACCTGTTTTGAATCTCTCAAAGGGCCCTGAAGCCAAGCAGTAGACGGTACCTTGACTTTCTCGAGGTGATCTTGGAGGGAGTCAATGAGGAGATCGCCCACGGGCTGCCACGATCCCTTGATCACTTCAGCTTGGCGCAGTTTGAGGTCCAGCTCATCCGTTGCCTCCTGAAGTTCCTGGAGTCTTTCGAGGGCCTCATCTATTTTTCTCTGCCAGTCAGCTGAGTGCAGGTTCAATTTTTCCCACTCAGTGTTGACCTCCTCCGCCTGCTTTCGTAGGAGCCGTGTGACATTCTGGGCTTTCTCCTCAGGAGGCAGCTCTAAATTGGTAATACAACAAGGTTTTAGGCCACATTCATTTTCGTGTTTAAAAAAAAAAAAACATTGTTGAAAAGGTCATACTGGAAAAAAGAAAGAGTACACTTTAACAAGAGGCCAACCTACTGATTAATGGCTCTTTATACCTTGGCATACATTTTGATATAGTTTAGCACATCTGAAGTCGTGTCTTCCTGAGTAAATCTGTTCTACTTTATATCAATCAGATAATCCAAGATTCATTTAAGCTACTGAGTAGAAAAATGTTAGGATGCACACCACAAGCTCTAATTTACTTCAGGCAGGCTCCTAAATTGAAAATTAGCTTGTAGTCTTTGTGACAATAAACTTCCTCCTCACAGATTATCTCTTTTGTTTATTATTTTCTAAATGTTTCAATAATTGATCGCTAATCTCTTTTAATGTTTATTTACGAATATGCAAACAGATTTATGCATGCTGCTTTATGATTCCTTTTTCTTTTTCAACATCAAGGTTTAATTTGAATTGATTCTATTTAACCTAGAAAATATGAGAGCTATCCAGACACTGCCAGCAAGAACGGATGGGTCATTCTGTCACCACTGATCCTTCTATCAATGTGTTATTACAGTTCCACATTCAATTACCTCTGGGCTCCTGGTAGAGTTTCTCCAGTCCTTCCAAAGGCTGCTCTGTCAGAAATATTCGCACAGTCTCAAGAGTACTCATGATTACAGGTTCTTTCGTTTTCAATTCCCTCTTGAAGGCCTGTGAAATGAGATGAAAAGAAATGCTTATGTGGCTTGTGGCATTCTTCTCAAAATTAATCCTGGGTGCTCAGAGCTTGGTTATGAAATTCCCAGGTCCATTTCTATCTCCTTTATTTATAAACCGACAGTCATAAAATAATAAAGAAGGCTCGACAGATCTTTCTTTTAATCAGGAAAACACTGTGTTTGTAAAACTATTCTGGAGAGGATAGGGGAGCTTTCAAGATATGTTAACGTCCTTTAATTAAGATGAATGATTTATTTATATAACTTGACTACCAAACTTGAAATCTGGAGCTAAAGTTGTAAGATATATATTGCAAAACCCTAGCAGGGGGCTTCCCTGGTGGCACAGTGGTTAAGAATCCGCCTGCCAATGCAGGGGACATGGGTTCGAGCTCTGGTACGGGAAGATCCCACATGCCACGGAGCAACTAAGCCCATGCGCCACAACTACTGAGCCCATGTGCCACAACTACTGAAGCCCATGTGACTAGAGCCCATGCTCCGCAACAAGAGAAGCCACCACAATGAGAAGCCCACGCACCGCAACAAAGAGTAGCCCCCGCTCGCCACAACTAGAGAAAGCCCGCACGCAGCAATGAAGACCAAAAAAAAAAAAAAAAAAAAAAACCCTAGCAGGGCTAATGAAACTTACACACACCCAAAAGAACAGATATCAAAACCATAACGGGAAGCCTAAGGGGCCACTTGGAAAAACTTAGGTTGTACCGAAGTATACAACCGATCTAAATCATAATCATCAGTTAATTCTGTAGAAATGTGTGACAATGCACATAATGATGTGTTAATAGTAAACTGATAAAAACTAATAATGAATAAACTAATAAAAAACTAAGTAAAAACACAACGCTTTTGAAAAATACCCATTACATTTTCCATTGTGACTTCTTTGAAAACAGGAGAAATGTTTTGAGGTATACTGAAGATAGAAATTGTGGGAACAAGTTTCTATAAGAGTGAGCCTAGAACAGGTGTTGTGAGGTCATCTAAATTAGTTATCAATTTTAATCTCAAATCTGTAATGTTCTTTAATACAGGGGATTAAAAGAAAAGCAAAATGCACACTTTCTGCCTTCAAGAAGTTTCTGAACCAAAAGAAGAGAGAAAACGAACACACTAGAAACAAAGACAACAATAAAGTTCATATATAACCAAATACGTTGTGAGACATCCTGAGAGGCTAGGATAAATGAACAGATATTCTGAAACCACTGAAGATAGTTACTGACCCAGATTCGGCAATCTCAGAAGGGAAGATGTTAATTAAAGTATTAAATATCACATAAATGCTAAAAGACCAGTGTAAAAACAACAGTAATAATAATTGCCCTGATCCAGGGCTTAATTGTTCATATCTTTTTTTCAATTCTATCCTATTTTTAGTAATGTTGCCTATTGAATTTAAACCGTGCTCTGTCACTGGGAGAAAACTTAGCAGTATCTCCTTTAAACTTCAGGTGTATCATGTTACAGAAGTGCTCTAGAAGCAGAATGTATGACACATTTATAAATAAAGTCCTAATGGTGTTCACCATTCAATGGAATCCTGAGTCTGACACTTTGCAAAATGATCCACCTTCCAAGTTATTTACAGTTTAGTAGAGAGAGGCAAGGTTTTTGAGCCAAAATAATGAAATTCGTTAAGTGGAATATTAGGATTCAGCCTGTGGATAGTATAGTAGGATATTCTTGCACCCTTGAAATCATACAGAGTAGGTGGGCTATTTACTTTGCTTACATGTAAGGTTGATTTTCCCTCTAATATTTCATTTGTAATCTCTGTGTTTGTGTGCGTGCGTATGCACTCACACACACGTGAATGTATATGTGTATACATTTCTTGTATTCCTGTATTTTTTTCAAACACCTAATTTTTCTAGCTTCAAGAAAATTATTATTTTACTTTGTCTCTCCATTTGGACTTGACAATAGGAAGCTGATACTGATATTACTAATTACAAAAATAATAATGGCTCCCTTTATTGAACTACTATGTGTCAGTGGTTATACTAAAGACCAGAAATACAAAGTTGAATGCAAAACAGCCCTTCCGGTGTAGGAACTTATAGTAAATAGTGGAAGAGTCGAACACGTAAATAATTTCAACACAATGTGCAAAGTGCGATAGGCTTGCATAATATGGGAAAGGAAATTGGGAAACGCTTCTTGGAGAAGATAGTATTCAAGAATAATTCTAAAGCATGAACGTGATGAGTTAGCCAGGGAAAAGCAGGTTAGAGGAAGAAGAAAGAAGACGAAAGTGCAGGTGCGAAGACAGAGGGCTAATTCAGTGTGGCATGTGCAATAATCTCAAGTAGGCAGATGTTTCTAGAAGATAAAGTGCAAGGAGAAGGCATGTCCAGAGATGAAGCAGGGTACTGTTCTTATCTTAAACTGTATTAGACCTTTAAGTCAGGATTTGAACCTCAACCTACGACCAGATATACCCTGCTAAGAAGTCTAGGTGTTGTCTCATAGGTAATCAGGAGCCTTTGAAGGGATGTAAGCAGGGGAGTGGCATGGGCATGTGTGCATTTCAAATAGATTCCTCTGACACTAGTACAGAGTATGTATTTGAGAAGGACAGAAATGGAATCAGAGAAAACAGGAGGCAATTGCAAGAATTCAGTGAAAGATTATGAGGATCTGAACCAGGGCAATGGTCCCAGGGCAAAAAAAAAAAGAGACAGACAGAGTAAGGAAATGTTTAGAGAGTAGAGATGTGGGAATCTGGTGACCGAATAGATGCTGGAGAAGAGAAGGGGAGGAGCAGGGATGACTCCTAGATTCTAGGTTGAGTAAAGGAGCGAACGCTGGGTGCAATTAAACTAAATGTGAGGAAATAAACTCTCCTGGATTTCTCAGTACACCTATAAAAAGTTCTAGCCTCGTGAACACCTTCCCATACCAGGGGAATTAGATCTGTAGTCATTTGTCTAGTTAATTTCTCTGATCCAGAGGGCCAAATGGTTATAGCCTGAAGTAGTTCCCTAGGTTAAGCTCCAAGTTGTCAGAGAGACTGGAGTAGCTATCTCTGTAGGTATTTACATTTCGAAAATATAAAGCCAAGGCCTTGGAGACATTTCTAGGTTGTAAAACCTGAGATGCATGGGGCTAGCTGGCTCCTAGAGAAGTTGGAGTTGGGACTCAGGCCCATCACGTTTCCAAGGAGACCCTTTCAGGGGGGAGAAGAGGACAATTGCCTACTTCTCCTTTATAAGCAGAGAAAAATCATTTTTTCCTGGTTACTTTCCTATGGAGCACCCACCCAGCCACTCATGTGAGAAAATTTTCAGCAGATCTCACCATGTCTCCTTAGGGGTAAGGCTTGAACAGAGGGTGGAAGGTAGTGATGATATTTACTGTAAAGTAAGTCAAGGAGATCTGTCTCTGATCCAGAACACCTCATGTGCACGTTCAGCATAAAATTAATAAAGATGAATATTAAAATCCCAGACTCCTATGAGGGGGGTCTGTAGGGGGAACAGAGTAAGAGGAGGTGATACGCTCAGCTTGGAGACGTAACATTCTCTCCAGCAGAAAACAAGTTTCGAATCCAATGCTTAGGGAGAAGAAATGAGATGTAGGAGTCATTCTCTCACTACGCTAATATCCACTGAGTGCCTACGATTATGCACACAGGCAAGGATTAAAATTACGTAAGTAGATGAGATTGCTCAGCGCAGTGAGAGGAAAAGAAATTCTGGAGAACACAGATACAAATGTAATGAGCAGACAGAGGAACAGGATCCAATGAAAGGCCGAAAAGGACTGGATAGGTGTGAAGACTGGGGGAAATAAGGAATGTAAAACTACTGAAGAGACAGTGAGAGTTTGAGAGGAATAAAGTGACCCAGAGTGTCCAATCATGACACAGAAGTAAAGCAAGAACAGCACTGAGAAGCGTTCATCAGACTCGGTGAGATCAATTTCAGCAGAGGGCAGTAGCCTTGGAAACAGGTTTAGTTGAGGAGTAAGTGAGAGAAGGAGGAGGCATTTCAAGTGACAACATTTCAGGGAAAAGAGGAGGACAGGACAGAGAGGATCACAAGGCAAAGAGAGATACGTTCTTTTTAGGATAGGAATGGTTTGAACACAGACTGAAAGATGGATAACCAACCATCCTTGTTTGCCAGGTACTAAGGACACGGAACTTCCAATGCTGAAACCAGGACAGCATCAGGCAAACCAGGACAGTTGGTCACCACAGTAGAGAAGAATACATTAAAGACCTCGGGGAAAAGTGGAGATAATTATTGGAGCAAAGTCTGTCAAATAAGGAAATGGATCTTAAAGGTCCCATCAAACTGAAAAAGTTCAAGACACTGTTTGATGATGCAATTCCATTGTTAAAACCGAACAGCATATAATTCAAGGCTAAGGACCACCCATCCATTGTGAGAGACCACTTGTTTGCCCCTCGAGTTGTTGCCAAGGGCTTAGCTCCACCACAGCTGCACAGTTCATTTCTTAAATATGAGTCACTGAGGATTAAGAGGAATCTTTTGAACAGATGAAGTTATTTTCTTTAAAACCCATCTTTCCCCCCATACCTTCTTTTTTCCCTTTTTAAGATAGCCAGGCTCAAGGCTCTGAAATAGTGATGTGGAAGAATTAGAAGCAACTACTAAAGACGTAGAGTACCTCTGTGAAAAGAAAATAATATTCTATCTCACAAATGAGAAAAAGTTAGGCATACTAAACTGATAATTTTCCTTCAGCTTCTTAAGGTTCACAAAATTAACTTATTTGAATTGTGCACTACAGAATTACAGTAGCAGCAAATCCCAAGGTAAATCCATTTTATTGTGAAGGTTATATTGTCTGATGGATAGTATTTATACATCACAAATACTAACCAACTGGGTGACTTGACTGCTTGCTGATTAATTAATTCATTCACAAATATTTATTTTGAATCTATTATGTATAAGGTAATACAGATGTAGGGACCTAATCTTTGTCCTTAAGGAGTCAACAGTTTGGCTGAGTAGGTATGTTTGTATAAAAGCATATTTTTATTCAATTAATGTTTTACCAATGCAAAGTAAAGTACAGATAAGTTAGGATTTACCTAAGGCCATCAGTTTGTTAGTCACTTAGAATCCAAAGCTTGAAATTCTTAAGCCAGGCTGAAACTGAGTAAGAGCAAAAAACTTAAAAGTTTCCTGAATTACAAAAAATGTGGAAGACACATAAGTGGAAAATCCTAATGACCATGAAGCAAATGAGAAACTTAAAAAACCTGAAAGTAACAGAGAAGTCACTGATCATTCATTTTAAGCCAGGCTGAAAGTGAGTAAGAACAAAAAAATAAAAGTTCTCTGAATTACAAAAAATTTGGAAGCCACAAAGGTGGAAAATCCTAATGGCTATGAAGTAAATCAGAAATAAAAAACCTGAAAGTGATAAAGAACCAAGTCATTGATTATTCTTTTTTTTTCTGTCTGTCCTACTTGTGGAAAAAAAATTAGGGTGAATATTACCATAAATACCTAATAATACATAAATAGTAGCTCAGAACCATGTATAGAGGGGATGAAGGGTGAGATACTGATTTGCTTGAGATACCTCAGAGAAGAGAGGGGCAGGAAGAGAAGTCTGGGCACAGGTACAGACATTACAGAGAGACAAGCTGTGTTGCTTTCACCTAGAGACAGTGATCCTATAACTAAGGATGTAAGTAAAAGCCCTTGCATTTCAAAACAGATCTCTTTCAACCATGTACAGTGTATAGTTTCCCTGGAGCTGAATTTTACCTATATTCCCACTGAAGTGGCAAGTCTATATTTGTGTCATTTGGACCAGAAATCTGAAGGAATGACTATACGTTATCGCCACATTTATTAGCAGAACTTTACAGAACCATCCTGAGAGGCAGACTGAAGTGGTGAAAAGAGCACTGTCCTGAGTAGCAGGACGCCAAAAGTTCACGTCTGGGCCAGGCCAAAACCTGGTTGCATGATCTAGGACAAGTCATAAAATCTCTCTGAGTCTTCCCATCCTCATTTGTAAAATGTAGAGGTTCACTAAGTACCTTACCTAAGTTCTAACATCCAGTTCTAAAATTCCATAATCAACACGTTTAGATCATTAATTGGCCACAGACCTGTTACGTGGTGGCAGTTTGATATAGTCTTTCATTACTAATATTAAGAATTATAGCCATAGCTTGGCACATAGTAGATAATCAATAAATATTGTTGAATAAATAACAGAACACCCAGGTAGAAAACCAGAGTGTGTTATATGGAGGCCAGCTGGATTTAGATGCAGTCGGTGCTCGAGGGTGAAAGCCTGGTTTCGTGAATTAAGAGAAAAAAATGAATGCTGTCAATTGGGGAAAACTGAGAGATCTTTTTCTGGGTCTACTCTTATGTTCTAGATCCAAAGCCGAGAGTAATCTTTGAGTCACTAGGTGGATTTTCCTCAAGAGAAGGCTCTATTAACCCTGCCTTCTTAATCCTAGTGATTTCTTCTCTAGAGATGTTCACATCCGTACTTTCGGAAGTTCCATTATTTGAACTGCTGGTTGGGCTTTTCCTCTAGCCTGCATTAGCTAGGAGATGAGAGAACAGACAGACTCTAAATTGGAAAATTGGGACTGACACATACGCACTACTATATATACAATAGATAACTAATAAGAATCTACTGTACAGCACAGGGCCCAAGGAACTCTACTCAATACTCTGTAATGACCTATATGGAAAAAGAATCTAAAAAAGAGTGGATACACGTATATGTATAACTGATTCACTTTGCTGTACAGCAGAAACTAACACAATTGTAAATCAATTATACTCCCAATAAAAATGTTTAAAAACGAAAGAAAAAAAATAAAGTGATCCAACGGCGGTTAAAGTGATCTCAACAAATGGTTACTGAGTGTGCATAGGACAAGGACAGTAACACAGTCATTTCCACAAATTGATCGGTATTTTAGTTTTGTCATCCCATATTATCATTCTAGTTTCCACATTATTTCAACCTTATCTGTATGCCTCCTATATTGTTTTTACTTCTGATAAGAACGTTGCTGAAATCATTCTCTCGCCATAATGACCTTCCTCATTTTAAGAGCCACCATATTTATTGAGTCTCAAGCACGTCAGAAATATTTTAACGACTAACTGCTGATTTAGGGACAATCATTGCTCAATTAATTTGAAACCAAGATCATGGAAAAGGGCAAGATCCAAATGTGGTTAACTGGAGTACCAGAAATTTTGCCTCTAAGAATCTAAGACAAATTCATAGGGATTTTAGGAAGAAGGACATTTACCAGAAGTGGCAACAAAAAACCCAGAAAGACAAAGGGTTCACTTAATGTTCATTCGACATAGTTGGTATTAGAGAAGTTATGAAAATGGGACACATGGGCTATAAAGAAAAGGTCATAATCATCTTTATTTTTTTATTGTGCTAAGAACACCTAACATGAGATCTACCCACTTAACAAAGTTTTAAGTGCACGATACAATACTGTTACCTACAGGCACTGGGTTGCACAGTAGACCTCGCGAACTTACTCATTTTGCATAACTGAAAGTTTATACTTGTTGAACAACTCCACATTTCCCCCTCTCCCCAGGCCCTCGCAACCACCTCTCTACTCTCTGCTTCTATGAGTTTGACTACATCATCATCTTTAGACAAGGTGAAAAAAGTTTATCTTATTTTCACTCTACTTCTGAAGAAAAGTGAAGATAAGGGATTATGGTATCAGACACATCTAGCCATTGTTTCAGGTACATCTAAGCATTGTTTCAGAGAGTCAACAACATGAAGAACAATATTAATTTATAAGTGAGATTAAATCAATTTGAAGCAAGTTTGAAAAAGTAAATGGACATATTTCAAGCCCGAAATTACTTAAAAAATATCTAATTTTACTGAATGAAAAAACATTTTGGAGTATCTAGCGGGGGTAATATGTTTAACAAGCTCCTGTTGAGATTTATCTTTTGGAAGTCTTTTAAACAAAAAGTTGTGTTCTCTGAGATCAAGGGCACGGGCTAGCACAGAGTCCAGCCTGCTTGCAGATCTGTGATACTGTGGAGGAATAGTTAGTGCCCACGCAGCATCGTGCACAGCTGTTTGACTCTTAATCCTAAGGTTGAGCTGCTTCCAACAACCACTGGGGAAGTCACTTCCTACAGACAATAATGTTGTTAAACTCTGAGCTCACCCTGAAAAATCACTGGTGAAAATTCAATCTGCTCCTAGGGTCATTTAGAGAATTAGGTATTAGGTCGTTGAGCCTAAACCCTAAATTTTGGAAATTCTTTCTGAAGCAATAGCGCAGATAAACGGATTATCAGGAAATCCTATGAAAAATTAATTAATACCCATTCTCAAGAGGCTCGGCCAAAATTTGAGATTGTCAAGTGTAAGTGGTGAATAATTTCTGAATCACACCATTTGTTTCTGTCTATCAACATAATCCAGAAAAGGAACTCAGTGTTTCTCTCCAGATACACACCCTCATCCATGATCATTTTGAAGTCTTTCCTGTTTCCATAAATGGCATCATCATTTCCCCATTTGTTCAAACCATAGACTTCAGAGTCATCCCTGACTCTTTGCTTTCTCTCATATTCCATACCTCATCTATCTTAAGTTCTATCAGCTCTACCTTCAAACTTTATCTTGGGTCATATAATTTTTCATCATATCTATCATTTCCATTCCAGTCCAAGCCATCATTATCTCCTTCCTAAATGACTTCAACACCCTCCTAACTTTCTCCCTGCTTTCAGTTTTGCTCCTCCTATCATCATTTCTTCACACAGCGCCAGAGTCCATTTCTGAACACATCAATCAGATCACATCATTCCTGTCTGTGGTTCTCCAGTGATGTCTCAACACACATAGAATAAAATCCACCTCCAAACTATGGCAGAAAAGACCACATTATCTGGCCTTTGCCTCTCTCAACAACCTACCACTAAGCCCATCCTGCTATTCCTTGGGCACCCCAAACCTGTTCTTACATCTTGGCCTTTGCATTTGCTGCTCCTTCTGCCTAGAATATGCTTCACTCAAGGTCTTTGCTTGGCTCACTCACGCACACGGCCCTTTGCTCAACTATAATCTCTTTAGGTAGGCCACTATCTCTCAGTCTTTCTCTATCCTTATTTTGTTCATTTTCTCCTCACAGAACTGACCTGACATGATTTTATTTTATTGTTTTTTAGTTCTTTTTTTTTGGCCATGCGGCGCAGCTTGTGGTATCTTAGTTCCCCAGCCAGGGATCAAACCCGGGGCCACAGCAGTGAGAGCACAGAGTCCTAACCACTGGACCGCCAGGGAATTCCCCTGACGTGATTTTATATATTAATGTATTGGCTTACTGTGTGTTTCCCTCATTAAAATGTGAAGGTCTGTGGGGGCAGAGTCTTGTTTTCTTCACTACTGTACCTTCAGCCCCTGGCATAGAGTAGGCACTCAATAAATAATTACTGAAAGACTCAATGAATTCTAGAAGTCCAAGTTATGGTACAGTTTTTCCTAAAATAATGTTATGGGGGAAATGGAAGAACACATAAAAAGATCAGGGGTTCATCTGTAATTAAACAAATGTGTGTCAAAGTGCTTTGTCAAGGCAAAGTAGTACACAAATATTATTTTAAGAGTATATGTCAAGATATCAAAAATATTTTGACATGGTTATAAAGAGGACTGTGGTAGAGAAGTCAATTTGTAAACTATTCATAGTTTATCTTATTATAGTCATTAAACAAAAGTAGCAAATCCTAGATGACTCTGTTCTCTCAAGTTTTGATGATATAGCTAGTTTTCAGAAGACTTCCTCAAATGGCTAGAAATGTAGTTCTAAAAATAATTTAAAGTCTTTTCTATTCAGCATTTCTAAATATGACTGCATAAAATTCCAAACTTATATGAAAGTAGCTTACTCCATTAGTGATGAAGAATCGATCACAAAGATGTCGATTTCCTCCAACCTAGTCACGCAGACATCTTAGAGGTAGATAACGAACAGTGAACTTTGCAAGGGAACCAAACTTGTTTAGAAACTCCAAGAGGCTAGCTCAATGAATGCTGGAAGGAATCACTGTATCGCAACCTTTTTCTGTTGTTGTTTTTCAGAGGTGATGGGGAACAATGCATTTATTTGGTAACACAGAGCTGACTTGAATCTTAACTTTCACAAATGGCACCTAAAGACATTTTCTATTTCTGTGGAAATAGAAGGATTCCCTTGATGAGGGAACTCATCAAGCTAACACACATACTAAAATGTACCCAAAGGAAGCAGGCCAGCATTGATAACAGAATTAGCTTAAATAAATGTATAATCTACAACGTGATTTCAGGATAATTTTATTGAATTTCTGAACCTCTCCCTCACTTTGCGTGACTTCTGAGGAGACTGAACATGCATAATATATGACCTGACAAATGAATAAGTAAACTACTTTATTCAAGCCTTTTCATTTGTCAACAGCATCCACACAATAATGGCTTTCTGTCTACTGTTTTAATAATGTATGTATTGATTACTTCCATCTAAATCTTAACCAGAAAATCTCAGGAAGCTTTGAAGGTGTCCTTAATGGTCTCCAGGGAAGGAATTACAGAGAGTTTTAAATTGAAAGATGAAAACCGAATGACAAACAATTTCATTAGTAAAAATGCAAACAAAAAGTCATTACCTACAGTGTTCTTATAATCAAGACCTAATTTCCATTTAAATTTGGGGTGGGATGAAGAGAATTAAATAAACTCATGGTTTATTGCAGTTCTCCTTAGAAATTCCCCACTATGATTTGCTCCTTTAAAACTCTCTCTAGGTTAATCACAGGAGTAGACAAGTAATAAATATCACTTTAGTGACTGCTCAAGTAAAACAAAGGAAGTCAGTTTTAAAAATATATCTGGACCGGGATAATACACACTTCACTGAAAATGAGTCAGTCTAGTGAGGCAAGTAATGAGGAACCGTAAAAGCCAGGATAATGTATTCAAAAGATATAAAAATTGGTCAGTTTATATTTGCTAAGGCACATTTGAGCTTTAATTATTTAGAATACTTCACCACATATGGAACATTATTTTATTAATTAGTCCTCAGAGCCATTCCCGTTGCAGTTGTTATGGTGCCCAGCTGGTTTGGGGAACATAGATCCACTCCCATGGGTATAAAAAACTGCTTTGGGGAGTGAGACTGCAGTCCCCAACTACCTGTGTAGACTGTCTTATAACCTTACCTACAGCAGAGTAATTGAGATTGACTGTATATTTTTGCTTTAAGAGCACAAGACATATGTTATTTTGCTATAAAACTTTATCATTAATCTGCAATGATATACTAAGAAAATATAAATGACCTGTTTTACAAGCATTCGGATTTATAGAAAAAAAGTGAAAAATATTTAATTAGTATTTACACTTTTGACATTTTAATGGGATTTGTATTCCCATTAGATAGTAAACAGGTGATTTTTAAAAAGTGACACACCAAATACATGGGGAACAAGGGTACAATAAAAAGTGAGCCATCTTGATACCAAACATTTTATATAAACAGTCTTTGGAGCAAGAAACCCATAAAGAGCAAGATAGTTTATGATCCTGGAAACATGGTAAAGTAAAACAAAAGTCTACAAATACAAACTCTGTTCAAGACTAGATCTTGAGAGAGTTTTGCAATGATTGTGTTTCTTTTACCTCTTCCTAATTGGATTCAGAAGATCTGATAGAGAGACCCAATTTCAAGGGTTTTCCTTTGTTGTTTTTGTCCACAGGCAATGAGAGCATCACTAACTAGACAGCAACTCCACTACAACTATAAAGGGGCTACTGCATAAATGTGACAAAACTGAGTAAACAGGGTGCAGAATTGTTCTCTCATCAACACTTAGGAGTGATGATGTTCTTTGAGGGAGTGTTGTGTGACAAGGATTTTTCTTAAGGATACAAAGAGAATTTCATGAAAACACTGGACCAGACCACAAGTAAAAACAGTGGGCATCAAAGTAGCTTTACACACTATGAAAAGATGCTTACTTAGGAGTAAAGACAAAAAAAGATGCAAGTGAGGAAGGAACATCACTCTCTATTCTTTCTTTCCCTGCCCTGGATCACAGTAGACTAGAGAGGAAGGAACAAAAGATTAGTTCATTGGCTGCTTTCCTCCCTTCCTGCCTCCTAATCTTCTTTCCTCAATTCCTATGTTCCTTTATCTATTCACTGTCTATCATGTACTAGACACTTTATAAGGTGCTAGGTATAAAAATGACAACGCTCTTCCCAAAAGCCAGCTTCTTGGAGCCCAAGGCCAGAGAGGAACACAGAGACCTGGAAACAAGCAAAAGAAGGCAGTAGAGCTAGCATCAAGAGAGCAAGAGGAAGGGCAGTGAGCAAAGAAAAGACTGGGGCCAGACCAGCCAGATGGGACTTTGGGGTCCTTGCTGAGCATTTTTGGTCGTTTCCCAAGGGCACTGAAAAGCCACTGAAGAGTATTAAGATGAGGAATGACATAATTCAATTTATATTTTTACATAGATTACTCTGATTGAAATGTTGATTGCATTGTAGGGTGTTAAGAGTAGATACAGAAAAGTGAGGAGAAAAGCTCTCTTGTAACAGTGGCAATAACTACAGTAGACAGAGTCAAGAAAGGTAAATTGACCCAGTGATGTGTTAGCGTTGGAAGGCTGGAGGTTGGTCATCCTGAAAAGGTACTATGTCAGTCTGCACTGGTGTTGTTTGGATAGGAGAAACTCTTTAGTTAGATCCTCCAATCATTAGGGTTTTGTAGATTACAGCAACAAAAAGATAAAGAAGCAAAGGATTTTAGGGTCTTGAAAAAGTTATTAAAATGCTTGATGATTGAACCTAAGTTGGACTTGGAGGGAGATAAAGATAGAAGATCACTGGAACTAATGTATAGAACAAAGAGCTATCAATGGGCTGGAGATCCTGATATGTCAAAGAAAGGGAGTAAGTGGGTATCTGAATAAGTACACTAGCCAAGTGGGGATTAATTCTCTTCAATATGGTGCATGTTACCCATAACTCTAGCATCACATCTCTCCAAAGCATATTACCGGTCATGAGATTCATGAGTAAGAGGACCGAGAATGATATGTGTTAACATTTTATCGCTGTTAGCAGGCAACCAAAGCCAATAATCAGGGAGAGTGAGAGTGTATTTATAAGAAAATGGTGGCTAGAAGGGACTGTGGAAAAACTACGTAGACCAAATTCCTCATCTTATACCTGAAGAACAAAGTAGCAATCACCATCTAACTTATAGATGAATAGGGCTAGAATCTCAGCCTCCTGAATCCTAGGGCACTTGTCCAATGATTCATTTTCTTTGATTTCTGGAACTAGAATAAAATTACACCTTTGGTAGAAATTCTGTCTCATTTCACCATATCATATAATGCATTCTATTTAAAATGCCCATCCTTCTCAGTGAATGCTCTTCTACATATACACCGGAGTGTTTTCACTGTTTATTCAAAGTTAGAACACTTAAAAAATTATAGCTATTATATCACACCCTACCACAAAAGCTACCTTAATATTGTGAATTATATGAAGGGGAATGGCTGAAGGAGAAACTGGCAGTTTCCTTGGCAATTTTTTATAGACTCTGGGGTCTTCCCTCATGTTCTCTTCCCTTTTTGTCATCTCCTATATCCTCTTCTCTGGAATAATATAAACTCTTGACCTTTCTTCAAGATGCCAGTTTTTGCTATGTCTCCATAGATATCTTTCCTTTAAGTGCTGAACATATAAAATTGGCACCATTTTATCAAGCTTTCATTGTTTGGTGGTAATTTACTTGGTTTTCTATTCCCTTGTGTTGTTTATGTACCTTTTATTCTCATTTCAAAAACACCTATCAGGGCTTCCCTGGTGGCTCAGTGGTTGAGAGTCTGCCTGCCAATGCAGGGGACACAGGTTCATGCCCCGGTCCGGGAAGATCCCACATGCTGTGGAGCGGCTGGGCCCGTGAGCCACGGCCACTGAGCCTGTGCGTCTGGAGCAACGGGAGAGGCCACAACAGTGAGAGGCCCGCGTACCGCAAAAAAAAAAAAAAACAGAACAAAAACAAAAACAAAAAAAACCCCACCTATCAGTATCCACCATATGGCAGACACTTTGCTAGGTACTAGGGTCTTAGAGGTCAGCAAGGCGAAATCTCTGCCTTCCTCACTCTGAGTCTAGTAGAGGAGACAAAAATATAATGAAAAACAAACAAAGGAAAGAAACAATTAGACAGCCTCTTCAATAAGTGGAGCTGGGAAAACTGGACAGCTACATGTAAAAGAATGAAATTAGAACACTCCCTAACACCATACACAAAAATAAACTCAAAAAGGATTAAAGACCTAAATGTAAGGCCAGACACTATCAAACTCTTAGAAGAAAACAGGAAGAACACTCTTTGACATATATCAAGCAAGATCCTTTCCTTTTTGACCCAGCTCCTAGAGAAATGGAAATAAAAACAAAAATAAACAAATGGGACCTAATGAAACTTAAAAGCTTTTGCACAGCAAAGGAAACCACAAACAAGATGAAAAGACAACCTTCAGAATGGGAGAAAATATTTGCAAATGAAGCAACTGACAAAGGATTAATCTCCAAAATTTACAAGCAGTTCATGCAGCTCAATATCAAAAAAACAAACAACCCAATCCAAAAATAGGTGGAAGACCTAAATAGACATTTCTCCAAAGAAGATATACAGATTGTCAACAAACACATGAAAGGATGCTCCACATCATTAATCATTAGAGAAATGCAAATCAAAACTACAATGAGATATCATCTCACACCGGTCAGAATGGCCATCATCAAAAAATCTACAAACAACAAATGCTGGAGAGGGTGTGGAGAAAAGGGAACCCTCTTGCACTACTGGTGGGAATGTGAATTGGTACAGCCACTATGGAGAACAGTATGGAGGTTCCTTAAAAAAATACAAATAGAACTACCGTAAGACCCAGCAATCCCACTCCTGGGCATATATCCTGAGAAAACCATAATTCAAAAAGAGTCATGTACCACAATGTTCATTGCAGCTCTATTTACAATAGCCAGGACATGGAAGCAACCTAAGTGTCCATCGACAGATGAATGGATAAAGAAGATGTGGCAGATATATACAATGGAATATTACTCAGCCACAAAAAGAAATGAAATTGAGTTATTTATAGTGAGGTGGATGGACCTAGAGTCTGTCATACAGAGTGAAGTAAGTCAGAAAGAGAAAAACAAATACCATATGCTAACACATATATATGGAATCTAAAAAAAAAAGTCAGGAAGAACCTAGGGGCAAGACAGGAATAAAGATGCAGATCTACTAGAGAATGGACCTGAGGACACGGGGAGGGGGAAGGGTAAGCTGGGATGAAGTGAGAGAGAGGCATGGACATATACACACTACCAAACGTAAAACAGATAGCTAGTGGGAAGCAACCACATAGCACAGGGAGATCAGCTCCGTGCTTTGTGACCACCTAGAGGGGTGGGATTGGGAGGGTGGGAGGGAGGGAGACGCACGAGGGAAGAGATATGGAGACATATGTATATGTATAACTGATTCACTTCGTTATAAAGCAGAAACTAATACACCATTGTAAAGCAACTATACTCCAATAAAGATGTTTAAAAAAAAAGAAACAGTTGACAGCTGTTGGAGAATGCTAATGAGCAAGTTGTTATTCTGAAGACTGGTAAAGTACAAACATTTACTGCACCTGTCCTAGACGAACTATATCCTGGGTACCCAAATTGTGGATGAGTATACATTTTCTTTTCATAGAAGTACTCCAGCTAATAAATGAAGAAGAAATGATAGAAATAGGCAATCATCACATTGCAACCCCTAGCCATTGATCATTAATAGCTGCCAAAAATCACACACACACAAGAGAAAACAAGACACTGTGTACCTCCTGGTGATGGAAAAATACATTACTATCTATGAAGCAGTCTCATCAAAAAAAGGCAAACTCGAATACAATCAAACCTGTAGAACTACACTGTTCAACAGAATAGCCACTAGCCATATCTGAGCCCTTGAAATGTGGCCAGCCTGAATTGAGTTGTGTTGTAACCATTTTAACTGTAAATTTTTATGTCAATTACATGTTAAAATGACAATAATTACTGTTCTATAGTTATGTTAGATGCAACCATTAGAGGAAACTGGGTGAAATGTGTAGGGAGACTCTCTGTACTATTTTTGTAACTTACTGTGAATCTGTAATTACTTCAAAATAAAAAGTGAAAAAAAAGTGGGGGGGATTTAAAAGACAAATTAGCCAAGTGCAATGTCTGGACCTTATTTCAATTCTTATTTAAACCAAAAAACCAAAACCCCAAAAACCTGTTAAAACATTTAAGACATGTATATGAGAAATGGAAATTTGAATACTGCCTTGGTATTTGTCATGATAAAATTATTGACATTTAGAAAGTATTATAGGGCATCCCTGGTGGCGCAGTGGTTAAGAATCCACCTGCCAATTCAGGGGACACGGGTTCCAGCCCTGGTCTGGGAAGGTCCCACATGCCGCGGAGCAACTAAGCCCGTGTGCCAAAATTACTGAGCCTGTGCTTTAGAGCCCACAAGCTGCAACTACTGAAGCCCGAGCGCCTAGAGCCCATGCTCCACGACAAGAGAAGCCACCGCAATGAGAAGCCCGTGCACCGTAACGAAGAGTAGCCCCTGCTCGCCGCAACTAGAGAAAGCCCGCGCACAGCAATGAAGACCCAATGCAGCCAAGAATAAAATAAATAAATTTTTAAAAATGTATTATAGTAACAACGTGGTTACCTTTAAAGAGCAAATTCTTATCTTTTAGAGACACTTTATCAAATATTCATGAATTAAATGATCCATGCCTGAGATTTGCTTTTAGATAATGGAGGACAACGTAGAGGTATAGAAGAAGTAAGATTGGCCATGAATTGATAACTTGGTCTTGATGGGTACACAGGTGTTTATTATAGAATTATGTCGCTTTAGCATACGTTTAATATTTTCCAAAATAACATTTTAAATATCGCCAAAAGACATGGACAAATCTTAAATGATATTAGTAATGCAGATGCTTTTGACATTTAAAATATGATGGCTTGGATTATTCCTAATTGACCCTTGGACTAGAGGAGTAAAAAAAGATTTCTCTTCCACTTGATTTCTTTTCCTTTTTCAACCTAGTTTCAATCAAAACTAATTTTAAAACAGTCATTGAATGCTTACTATGTGCAAATCACTATGCTTAAAAATATCCTACCCTGTGTACATCATTCTGCTTCTGAACTGCTGGGAAATCGCCTCCAATAGGTGCCTGCCGGCTTAACTCATCATCTTTCAGCTGTAGCCACACCAGAAGTTCCTGAAGAGAAAGGTGCAGACGCTTCCACTGGTCAGAACTGGCTTCCAAATGGGACCTGAAAAATAGCAGGAGCAAACTATCAGAATATCTAGAAAGATAACTGATGGTTCTAACAATCCCACTAAAGGTACACTGGTTGGTTACTTCCACAGTGTGTAAACGTACTGTGAATTACATAGCAGTCCTCAATAAAAATCCAGCTACCTGCTTTTGAGAGCAACAAAATGGGGGTATTTTGATGGCAACGTGGAGGGAAGACAGTGTTTAGTTATATGTTTATTTCCACATGCAGAATTCTGAGACTTTTGGCATGAAATATACACTGGAATGGACTGCTTTCCTGTAGTGCTGCAGTCACTGATTCTTAATGTTTCTGGTAGAAGAACCTGGACCCAGTGACTAAAATAAACCACTCAGTTTTCGTGTGACTCATGCTAGTACTGGAATTCTTTCTGCTTTGAGAAATGGAAAGGTCTCTCCCCACATTTTGACTTTTCCATTTCTACACCCTAGGCAGCCTCTTCCATTGACTCCTTCCATCTGGCATCTGTTCCTTTCTGCTCCTCTTCCCATATGCTTCTCCTCCTTCTCTACCCTTCTTTATTCGTGTGCACCTGGGATTTGTTTTCACCAAGTTCCAACATTTTCCGCTTTGTTTCCTTTGTGTAAAATGTACTGAGACAACAATTCACGTAGAAAAGTAAAATCAGACATTTGCCTGAAAGCCTCCCCCCAAAACGTGAATAATTTAGGCAAGAGGCTGAGTGCTTTACCATCAACTGCCTTTAGAACACGTTAATCCATAGAAGGCATTTAAGAATATACAAATGAATGATCTGTGTTATAAAATCCACATTCCACTTGAGGATGAGAAGCTAAATTAAGAAAATAAATCATCATCCAGAAAACAAAGAAACGCAGAACTTTAGCAAAGCTCTATCCTCAGGTAAATCAAGAATTATGCTGCATTACTTACATCTTATCAGCAATTATTAATTAATTCATAAAAATTAATGCTGCCTATAAGTATAATATAGCCTCTAATGCTGCAGAGATTGAAATGTAAAGCAACCAGGTACAACAACATTTCCCTTTGCCATTTGATACCTTAGCCTGACATTTCAAATACAATTCTTCTGCTGGCCTTAGTCAAACAGAATCACCAAATAGTACCTAGGTGCTGAAATTAAACTATTCTAAACTTTCTGAAGGATAATTTGATGATACATAAATGTCTTTAAAGTCTGCAAATATAATGACCCACAAGCTTAAATTCAAGGAACTTATACTAAGAAAGTAACTGGGAAAGCATGCAAAGATACAGGTAGAAAACTGCTATTTACAGCATATTTATGATTGATACAAAGTTGAAACAACTTAAATATTCAGTACTAGGAAATTGGTTACATACACAATGGTGAACTCATACAATGCACTGTTCAAATCCTGTGAATCCTATGCAATGTTCAATGTGATGACATAGGCAAATGTTCATGGACATGGACAAGATCATCCTGTCAGTCACTAAGTGAGAAAGTAGGTTACAAAAACGTACATAATCTATTTTTCCAAAATGTTTGTGTGTGTGCACATGCTGGACTATGCATGAAAAAATTCTGAAGCGACAACTAGTTTATCCCTCAAAGGTGGATTTACAGGTGATTTATTCCTTCATCTTTATACTTTTCCAAATTGTCAGAATTCTCTGTTGTGAGCCATATAAACATTACATTCAGAAAAATTGAAGGTATTTCCATCAGGGAAATTAAATTGTTCAAGACTCTAAGGACATTTTTAGCTAAGAAATGAATCATGAAGTATCATAAATATCATGAATTAAATATAATAGTGTAGACTGCATATGGTGTAGAGGTCAGTTCTTTTATGTTTCTGTTCTCTCCTCCTATTTCACTTTTCCAGGATAAGCCTAAGTGAGAACTCCCTATGCAAGATTTTAGCTGTTTAATGACATGTAATGACTACTGGTTACAGGGATTCCCTGGGGTATCTGGAATTTGCAGCTTGGTCCCCTTGAGGGTGAAAGAGGCTGTCAAGCAGGATATTTTGAAAGGTAGAGAGAGGCATAGTACAGCCATGGAAAGGCAGCACATTGTAGATGAGCCACTGATTAAATAAATATTTACTGAGCCCCTCTCAGTCCCAAGCAGGCATCAGGGGGTAGGGAGGGGGGAAGGTAAGGGAGGATATAAAGACGTCTAATGCCTGGCCTCCATCTGTCTGGTAAAGGAAATAACGCATCCCTGTGGTGGAGAGGTCTACAGGACTGATATGCCGAAGGGCAGGCGGCCTAAGGTGAGGCCTCCAGCTGCTGCTTCATTTACATAAGGAGGTGCTACAACCCACCCCCCACCCCACCCCACCCCCACCTGGCCCCCGGCCAGGTTAAATGGCCCCGACTAAATTATTAGCGGGGCCGATGAAACCCTTTGTGTCCCCTAGGAGAGAGGAAAAAAAAAGAAAAGAGCACTGAGACCCAGGGAATTCAGTTCTAAAGGATCTAAGAGAAACTCCATAGCGTGAGATAGGGAAGCTGTGAAGAGCAAGGGACACGGGACAGTCAAGAGAGTTAACAGAGGAACAGAAGAAGGACCTGGGATCACGAGTGACAAAAAGCTCTCAAATACCGGGATGAGGGGGCCTTCCTTATCCATCCCTAAGGCATGGAGTTAAGTCACTTTTCTGAATGTCTGATCAACTTAAGTACATATCAAATGACTTTCTGTTCCTTGCTAAAGCCTGAAAGTGAAAGGGAAGATGTGATACGAGGACAAAAACTTATACAAAAAGCTTATAAAAGACAGAGGACACTGGGTAGGGGTTGGAGAGGAGAAACTCAGACAACGGCTCCTGATTTAAAACAACACAAAGATGTCCAATCTAAAGCCATGGTTCTCAAACTTTAGTGTGCATAAGAAACATTTGAGCAGCCTGCTTAAAGTACAGACTCCTAGGTTCCATCCCCAGTTTCAGTACTTTAAAAAAAAATTTTTACTGAAGTATAGTTGATTTACAATATTATATTAGTTTCATGTGTACAGCATAGTGATTTGGTATTTTTGCAGATTATACTCCATTATAAGTTATTACAAGATAATGGTTATAATTTCCCATGCTATACAATATATCCGTGTTGACTGTCTATTTTATACATAATAGTTTGTATCTGTTAATCCCATACCCTTAATTTGTCCCTCCTCTCTTCCCTCTCCCCTTTGGTAACCACACGTTTGGAATCTAAAATATAATACAAATGAGGGCCTCCCTGGTGGCGCAGTGGTTGAGAGTCCGCCTGCCGATGCAGGGGACACGGGTTCGTGCCCCGGTCCGGGAAGATCCCACACGCTGCGGAGCGGCTGGGCCCATGAGCCATGGCCGCTGAGCCTGTGCTCCGCAACAGGAGAGGCCACAACAGTGAGAGGCAAGCGTACCGCAAAAAATAAAAAAAAATAATAATAATAATACAAATGAAAGTATATGCAAAACAGAAACAGATTCACAGATACAATTCCTGTAACTTGAACAAGAATCTTTACAACTCAGCAGGTGAGCTCCAGGACCATTCTCTGAGGAAGAATTTCTTGAAGTATTTCCTATGTGCCCTAAACATTACTTGTCAGTCTCCACGGGGCAAAGGTGCTATTTGTCAGTGACATGATTTTGAAGGAGGTCTAGATGTAATGAAATGCTCTGAGCTCAGAGAACATTTTCTCTGGCCATATGCTAAGCTTGGGAAGTGTATTCAAGACACGTTTCTAATGCGTTTGTTGGAAGCAGCTGCCCTATTTTTATTTTCAAGATTGTATACCAAATATTTCTAAATGATTAACCTATGTTTGTATTTGGGATTTTTCCTGAAAATGTTTCTTTGTATTTGTAATGACCTTTTCCCCCTGGTTTTAAGGAACCTTAGAGATTATTCAACTCGCTTGTTTTGCAAATGTGGGAACTGAGATACAAAGGTATAAAGACACCTGCTGAGGCACGTAACTTGAGCTGTCATATTTAGATTTGGGAAGTGGAAACTACAAACCTCCCTATATGAGGAAATCCTTAACCTTGATGGTTTTCACCAAATGTTTTGGATTCCTGAGCAAAAAGGCTTCCTGCTAATTGGCAAATATACTCCATTTACCCCTACCTGCTCAACAGAGAATAAAACAGGAGGTTTGAAGCTACACACTTAGCTTCTATCCATTTTCTATTAATCTTTATTAGTGAAGACAAGAGCTTAGGGGTTACTAGCTTTTAACAACAGAAGTAGCGATCTTTAATAAGCAGATAATTTCTATAACTTGTAAGGTTTAGGTAAAATGCAGAACCTTTAGGTGTGTTGGGATATATAGTTTGGGCTTTAAGAAACTCTTCACTGTCAGGACTCTAAGAATTATAGGGCTGCTAAAGGGAATGTTATTTCTCCAGACACCAATACTTCAAGTATGATTCAGTTGATGCCCAGTTTGAAATCCTTAATAAAACTTTACTCTGAAAGGCAACTATTCTTAAAGCAAAATGTGTTATATTGAAGTCATTTTTCACTTTGACTTCCTTTATAAAACTAACAATATATCCCTGTATATCTTTGGTACCTTCGGTAAAAAGATAGCATGTAAGCATACAGAAAGAAAAGGTAAGAATGCAGAAATAATAAGGAACCGCAGAAATAAAATGGGAGTTATGGGGCTTTAAATAAAGAGAAGCCCAAAGAGAAGTAAACACTTTTTTCCCAGATGGGCCATGAACTCCAACTTTCAAACATAATTAACATCCCAAGAGTAAGAAAGGGAAGGTTGGAGATACTCAACATCCAAGTAGCATTTTTCTCTCACTCAAAGGTAAAAAGACTTTGCTTTCTTTTGCTCTTTCTTTGTCCTCCATTACAGCAAGACCTCTAATTATTCTAATTTCTAACACCGAGTACTTTCTAAGAGATTTATTGCTGCTGTGGACTATATAATGTTGGTGTCCTCAGGTCTCAAATTAATGTTCAAAATTTCATAAAAGGGATTATCTTTATATAATATCTACAAGTTTTTCCCCCAAGGATAACAATCTCACAGAATGTAAGTTTTGCTGAAATTATGTGGACGTCATATGTGATTCTCATAGTTAATAATATATACAATAATCTGGAAAATATAATCTGGTGGCAGATTAAATTGAAATCTTCATACATGTTTCTTATGCACTTGATCACTTCTCAAATTATTCATATTTTCAAAATTAAAAATGCAAGTTTTGTAGATACAGAATATTTTAGAATGAGAAACACTTTATTTGACTAATCACCATCCTGATGTTGGATAATGTCATCAGTGACTGTGTGTGTGTGTGTGCACGCGTGCACGCATGTGTATGTGTATGTATACACGTAAGTAGAAAATTTTCACTCTATTTTTCTCCCATTTAAAGCAGTTAATCTTTTGTTTGACGGCACTCAGCTATCACTGAGTATTTACTTCTCTTTCTTATACCTCTTGGACAAAATGCAGTGTGATAACGCATGTGGAACAGGTGGCATCTACTTTCCTTGAACTAAATTATGAGATACAATTTCAATTAAAGTATTCTTTTCTCTCAAAGATATTGTATCAGTATTTACTTTCTCTTATACCGTATCTTTGAACTTAATCACTTCTTTTCAATATAAGAAAACCAAGGTAGAAAAGCTCAATAATTTGCCTAGGTTTATAAAGAGTGATTGTAGAATTAAAAATAATAGAATTGTAGAATTGCCAGGAAACTTGAAGAGACCACCCATGTGTCTGGTCAAACTTCCTCATTTCAGTGAGAGAGAAAATTCAAGTCTGAAGCAGTTAAGTGACTGGCTAAAGATCAGATGCTAGGTAGTAACAGAGCCAGAGGAGAAGCTAGGTCACCCAACTGTTGGTCCAAGACCCTTTCTACTCCACCTCACTGACTCATTTATAGCTTGGAGTTTTGTATTTATCTAATTTAGCTGAAGGCAGCAAGCACAGCCCTATGAAACAACTCATGAATACTTCAAGGAACTTGCCATCAAGTGTAAATGAGAATAGTACAGGGAAGACCTGGTAAAGGAACAGTCAGAAAGCGAAATCTTGATTATGGAATCTGAGTCAAAATTTGGAGGCTCAGAGGAGAGATGGTGTTCCAAGTGTGAGGATCAGCAAATGGCTGTACTCATACGGGACAGTGAGAAAATTGTTGGAGAGCAGGAATGGGGTTAGAAAGCAGCATTTACTTGATTCAGAGAATCCATTTTGGGCAGTAACTAGATTGCTGCTTGGGGAGGAATGAAGTGGGAGGCAGAGGAAGGACAGAGAGGGAAGGGGTCAGCAGGGGCTTATTAGGCATAGTTGGTAGAGAGTGGAAGGGTCACTAGATCCTAGTGACTAAATATAAGCTTCATGAGAGCAATGATTTACTTTTGTCTGTTTTGTTCACTGTTGTATCCTCCGTGCCTGGAAGAGTGCCTAGTACATAGTAAACATTCAGTAAATATTTCTTGAATGAACAAATAAATGAATGAGTGAAATACGGGCACCAACAAGACTGAAGTTCTTGACCAAAGGAATAACGTGATAGAAACAGTGTCCAAGGAAGAATATTTTTGTAAATGTGTAATGGATGGTCTCAATATGTAAAGAAAGAGAGCCAAATCCATCAGTATGGAATGACATGATGAAGACTTCAATCAATCAATCCATCAATCAATCAATCAATAAGAACCACAATCACAAGAAGAGAAAGACAGGGCAGAAGGAAGATAAATGGAGGGTAAAAGACATAATGTGGACTTAGATCTGCAAGCACAACGATACCGCTTATGAGTCAATGGAACACAAAGGGAAACTTCAGAATCATTTTTGTTCAGACTCAATTTTTTCTCATTAAAAAATGGATACCTGTGAAATTAAGCGCTAATGTTTTTATATTTTGAAATATAAAAATGGCTTCAGAAACTCTTATGAAATCATGAACAACTGAAATTTTTTAGTATAATATGTCATAGTTGAGGTAAACACAGGGATGTTTCTCCAGGGTACCTTTGGAAGTTTTTTTTTTAAATTGTGGTGACTTTTCACTACAAAATAATGGCGACAGAGGAACTGACTAGATTGGCAATGCAAGCTTATGTGTCACTGATGGTTCGGTACGTAACTCTTCCAGGGTTCATCTATCCTATTTCATAACAATCCCCAATTACTACCTCTACTGTGCTTCTCTCAACTGAACCCTGCCATTCAGTACGGATTGACTGATACCCTTATTTCAACCAAGCGTCAGGAAATAAACTGAATCGCTTTGATGTGAAAAATTACTTCCTCACTTTTTATAAGTGAGTGTTGATAACACATTCTGTATTATTCGAGAGGCCTACTTAAAAGCCAAAACCGTTGATCTGAGTATTTAAATTCTAGAATTTGCAGTACCTCAGATGAGCTAAGGTAACTGTTTTCTACTTGATTAATGACAGCAAGAATTAAACTGCAGTAGCTGGCTTATGGGAAATTGCTGAGAATTAAGAGCCCATATTTTGGCTGACATGCTGTTTGCCGCTTTCAATCCTCCTTTTATTTCATCAAGTTCACATGAAAGAGAGAAAAGGCACTGAGTGATGTTTAGAACAGTTACAGCACCTTTCTTTTTCCCTCCCGAAAAAAAGAAGAACTTTCTTTTCTTTCCTTTATCTACCGATATCTTTCCCATCTCACAAGTTTCATTCCTTTGTAATGACATGTTATGAAAGTGGCCGGTGTCGTTACATATACTCACCTCTCTGAGAGGTGAAGCTGTAGAACGCGAATGGAGCCTCCCTATCTTTGAAAATGCCATCGCCCGTTGTTGCCCACAACTCATCACCGACACATCAATACAAAATTCATGGATCAAATAGGGAGATAAAAATGGGTGTCTTGGAAGCTAGGGTGCAAATTTGGGGGGAAAACCACAGAAATAAAAATAAATCCTTTCCTCCTCCCAGAAATCTGCTCTTGTGTTTCATCCTTTCCCTTATTAAGTATTTATGTGTAAAAGTTAGGTGGGTCTTACCTTCTCCTTCTTCCTTTATACTCTACGGCATAACACAACTGTTCAAAGCTCAGACTCTGGAGCCAGACTCCCCGTGTTCAGATCTTAGATCTGCCACTTACTAACTAAGTGACCTCAGGGAAGTTATTTAGCCACTCCGTGTGTTACTTTCTTCAAATGCAAAGAGAGGATAATAATAGAATCTAACTGTTAGAGTTGCTGAGAGCATTAAATGGGTGGACAAGTCTAAAGTGCCCACGACATTGCACAGTATGTGATACACCATGTAAGTGTGAGTTGCTATCATCATAATTCTGTCATATTACATGCAGATTTTTACAAGAGTGCTTTCAAATGAATAAATTTCATTTATATTTTTTCCTCATTTATAGAAGTAAAGATACTCTATGTCCAAATTTGGGACAACTTAGAAGAGCTATAAAGAAGAAAAATCATCTCCCTCCTGTAATCTTACGACCTAGAGGTAGTAACAACTCCCAGTGTTGAGTGCATTCCACTAGTCCTCTTCTACCTCCCTCCACTACCACTGCTCCTCTAGACACAGAAGAAAACACAAGGTACTTTTATAAAGAGACGTGAATTAGACAAAGCAACGGATTAGAAAGCAGGAAGCCTAACTTCCATTCCCTGTACCTCCCATGCCACTTAGGTGACCCTGGGCATTTCACTCTCTCTCTCTGCTCTCTGCCCCTCCACTGAACTAGTGCAAAACAGGTACAGCAAGAGCTTCACTCTGCCCTCTTTACAGCAATGCTGAGACACTTTCATTAACTTCTCAAGAGAATGCTGCTACGCACAAAAGGGCAAAGTACAAAACAGGTGTGTACAGAACAGCTAAAGGCTTAGTTTACAGGGTATATGGTAACACAATCTGAGAGGAAGCAAAAGGCAGGCAGTTGTTATAATCTCTCCTTGGCTGTGGGAGCTATGGCGAGGTCTCCTTTAAAATATTAATTATAATGTGTTATGGGTATTTAAAGAATGTCCTCACTTATGAATTTAGAATAATGCCAGAGAAAGAATCCCATAATAAACAGACGTTAGTTTTATCATTTTTTGAATAACCCTGTGATAAACCAAGAGAGAACACTATGAAATCAGGATAGCTGTGTTCCTCATTTGAATTCACTCTGATGTCTTAATAAGTATGTCTCCTGTGGTTATAACATAGCACCATTCTAATCTCATCTGAACCCTCAAGTATCATCTCCATACCGAGCAAATAAATGATTCATTTATTCAAAAGAAAATAAATCATTCTGAAATTGGGGGATTTACATAAACATATGAGATATTAGCTACTTGTGCTAGGAAAGTGAGGGGAACGTTGCCATTTTAATTCATTTCTGGCCTTTTTTTTGTTGTTGTTCCGGATCTTTTCTTACCTAATGTTGAGAGACTTTTTCCTCAGCTCGCTCCACTTGAAGTTCATGTTATCCAAACGTCTTTGTAACAGAACCGCATCATCAGAACCTTCCAGGGATCTCAGGATTTTTTGGCCATTTTCATCCAGGTTGTGATAGATATCTGTGTGAGCTTCGATTTCTCCTTGGAGGTCCTACAGGGCATCAGGAAGAAGAACACACGCAGAATTACCAAACAAAAGAGACCGGCTGTGACTGTGAATTTGGAGAACTGCAAAAAATAGAATATTAGTTAAAAAGGGATTTCAGTTGCTTCAACTAACAAGAAGATACACCTCCAGCTCACTTTCCTCGGTGTATCATCTCTTTATGTCGTTATGTGGATTGAAAGTGGGCATCTTATTAGGTATGATACATTCATTCCTTGAGATTATGAATTGGAACATAATACATTTATAACTTTATAAATTTCATAACTTATGTCTTCTAGTCCATGGAAAAAACACATTGTTTCATGGAAGTGATAGGAAATAAAACTCCATGATAAAGTGCACCCCAGTGCCAATCACTGTATTACACTACGGGTCAAGTCATATTTTCCAAGCACATAGTAATCTGTAGAATTGACTCGGACCACAAAAGCATGGAGAGACTAATAAACAAGGCTGTACTTGGTCCATAGCACCAGCACATTAATGGGATTTGATCACAGGAGAGAATCTTCTTGACAATACACATTAAGTTCACCTTGGTAAAACAGCATCACACAATTATTACAGCACCAGACATTTATTAGTAAGACTTCCCATTTAAAATACCATCACATTTTTAAGCTCAACAGGTGGAAAGTCCATAAGACTTTGATAAGAAGGGATGATTTCAACCTCATTTGTATATACACAGATCAAGAAAATTATCATAGTAGAGAATCTGACCTTTACATGGTATGTCTTCCTGTGTAACATTTTCAGCTTGAACCGGGGACTACAGCACTGATCCTGCTGCATAGCAATCCTGAGAAAACCCAGCGACTGAAAGAGCCCTGCTTTAAAATGCCAACTTTGCTTACATTCTGTTGACAGAATGAATTTCAGACCACAGGCCTCACCAGTCAATAATAATAAACAGCCACTTTGTACTCCTCACTAAACGGCAGCCAGGCCTGTGGATGTGGGAGGGACCTCAAAGAGAGGAGGCCTGGAATATGCAACTGATAGTTTATATTAAACAGCCAACTTTTCTTATCATTTTGCCATTATAAGCCAGAGACATTATAAATTCATTTTCTATATGTGTTTCCCTCCTTGTTCCCAGCAGAACGGTCAAAGCCAAAGGAACATTCCTCAGAGAGCTGCCGGGTACCAGCATTCCTTTCTGCCTACACAATGAATGGAGGCTTTGTACATTATCTGACTTGCTTTTAGAGATTTGTATGCTTCTGTTTAACAAGTTTAAAAATTCATTCTGAAGCTCCGAACAACTGGATTGATCTGTGTAACTAGAAAATTCCCCCCTGCCTTTCTAAAATTGAATTAAATTACTCTTCTAAAGTAAGGAAGGAAAAGTGGCAGCAATAACATGTTACAAAGTCTGAAGAAGTGGCCCGTGTTTTCAGTCGCAGCCTCTTAGATGCAGGGAGATGGACGATGAATGTCTCCTGTCACTATTTCTGGCAGCCAAAGTATCACCAATGGACTCTAAAGAGAATTCTGTCTCATTCCCTTCGACTGGAAGACAGGAGGGGAATATGGATAAACCCCATCTGGAGTTGAAAGACTAGAAATACTAAAACATATCGAGGAGCATCTATCTTTATCCCATCAAAAACAGGCTTGTTTTGGAAGGAAATAGCCTGATTCTGAAACTAGCTGATGTGGTAGAAAACCAGTATTGGGCTTCTTGCTGAATGGAGCTTGATCAAATATATATCCAATTTATCTTTGTGTACCTACATGGAAAAACATACCCTGCTGAATTTGCTACTTCTTCAGTGAAAGAGAAAATTGAGGTTAATATATCTAAATAATTCAGGAATAAAACCCAAACAGATCCAAGTTATCAAGACAATGCCCCCACTTCTCTCTTTTACTTTACTTTTCTTCTTGTTGTATGTGGTTTGCTACCTACAACTTGGCCTCAGAGTACACACTTAAGGAATTAAGACCAAACCTTTTGTTGTCAACAAATTAAGATATCTTGACTAATACAATCAGCTTTCTACATTAGCATGCATATAAATTATAGTACATTTGAATTTTTATGTCCTGCATTTATAGCAGAGACCCAGGTTCAATCAATAGTTCCTTAAGATTATGTGTATCGTGAAGTCATCAATACTTTGCTGAATAAATGAGAGGTCTTCCCAAGCATAAATAGGATGTTGATTCATGAAATTTGCTAATTTTCATCTTTGCCACTTACGTTGCCCTGAATTTAAACATCTTTGTTGTATCATCGAGAAAGAAATGAATATAAAATTGATAAACCAGTGCTTGTTGAGGACTGGTTATTTGTCTAGCCTTAGCACTGTGGGAAATCTAAGAGGAAGGCAAGAGACAGTTATGCCTTTACTTTTTCGAAAATCTAGTATGCACTTTTTGTTTAAGTCATTCATATTATCAGCTACACGTTGAGAATTTCCTGCCAAACCTCATACATACTCGGATTAAAATTTCTCCCCTTGGAAATTCAGAAGTAACTGAAGTCAAGTCTTAGCATTGGCAGGAAGGTAGCTCTTAACTCAGTATTCCTTCTCTACTTTATGATGGTAGCGTAGAGCAACAAATGACACATGTATAGTAAAGGGCTTTACCGTTTACAAAGCACTTACACATGTATCGTTTTACTTATTCCTACTCCTTACCCAGTGAAGTACATAATATTTTCTCTGTTTTACAGATGAGAGCACCGAGGCTCAGAGATGTTTAACTGACTTGCCAAAAGTGTTAAATGTGGGCAATGGATCCAGTTCTTTTGACTCTAGAAGATCTTAGGCTGTCTCCACACACCATTTGCTGCTGTAAGCACTGGCTATAACAGACAGTAGTTACTGAAGCTGAACAAGGCTACTGCTAACAAGAGGAAAAAACAACTACTGAGGTTAAAGGACACGGAAAGACGGCATTACTGATTTTGATTAAACTTTATCCACGTGGATTGATTTGTTCAAAATGAAAAATGGAATCCTGACTACCCTTTTCACTTTTCATTTTGCAATTGGGCATCTGGGACCACCTGTGAGCAAAAATTATTTGCACTGAAAAAGTCTGCTACAGAATATCCCCGCTGCCAGAACAGAAATTCTCCCATCAGTAATTCACTCCTTTGTCTAAAAGAGTCATGTGAACATTACAGGAAGTAATGACCTGACATATCAGCATAAACGTAGTTTGGCCATGCTCCTCTGGGCTGGCGGGCTGGCAGGGATTCCGTCAAGCTACAGGACTCAGGTAGGTTGCTCTAAAATGCAGGTGAGTATCGGTGAGGACCATAAGGCTTTCTTTAGGAAGTTAGCCTGCTGTAGTGGAGATATTTTAGTACAAGTAGGCAGCATGAGTCCTAGGTGGGGAGGGAGACATTGACAGGGCACTTAGGAAGGAACACACTCATATTTGCATAAATTACCATGATGGCATTTATCCTAAGATTAACCTTAGACTCAGGGGCCCCAGAAAAGCAGGAGGTTAGGATGGAGAATCGAGTTCTCAGAGGAGACCCAATCTGGACAAAAAGTAATTTTCACAGATATTTTTAAGTAGTTTTATTTCACTTCTGACCTAACTAGAAAAGATCACTCAAGCCTTAGTTGCTACGATCAATGTAAGTTTTTTCTTCTTTTTGTGACTGTATTCTTTAGGAAGAACAAAAACTAATGAATAGGGAAAAAGGATTTGTTACATAACAACAGAAGCAGCAGCAGCAACAGCAACAACATATATACGACTTCCTTTACAACAGACACTGTCTAAAGCACTGTATATACATGAGCTCATTTAATCCTCTCAGTAACTCTCCAGGGTGGGCATTATTCATATCTTCTCTTCACACATAAGAGAATGAAATTACAGAGAGGCTCAGTAAAAAATGCACAAGGTCACACAGCTAATAAACCATGCAGCGAAATTTCAAACCCAGGCCGTCAGACTCCAGGGACTGGGCTCTTACCCACTAGGCTATATCACCTCTGAGTCTTTTCCTATTAATTAAAAAATGTTTCCTATTAATAATACTCCTGCTTAAATTTCAGCAAATCTAGCACAAGGCAGACTAACATTGTTTCCAGTACTCAAAGAGTAACTTTACGGTCTTATTAATATGGAGACTGTTAAACATATCTAAAGTAGTGGACAGATATATCCAATAAAAGAGGGAGAGCATAAAATAATTGAGAAAATGGGTGCCAATGGAAAAATAATATGCAGCCCCTCCCTGCAGAAAGAGACATATAGCCTAGAGTTATGTATAATTATGGAGCAAATTTCAACTGTGAATATCAAGAAAGTTTAGATGCGAGGCAAGCAGTATGCTTATATGCTTACAAAGCAGTTTTAGGAGTAGGGAGTACTGTGTTTCCTGGAGAGCATTTTCAAATCTCACCATTCCTTCTTTTCTAAGCATCTAGCCTACTTCTGTCATAAGTCCCCTTTCTCAGCCTCCAGGGAAAACTAATGGGAAAGTGCAGTTAAACAGACATAATTCTAGTCTCTTCCCTCTCTTTCCCTTATTAGCTGCATAAGTGTAAAGACTCTTTAATCTCCTTGGCTTCACTAAATATTAAATAATAATACCTACCTGCTGGGTTATTTTGAATATTACATGGCATAATTTTTGTAAAATATTTTGAACATCATCTAGAACACAATAAGCCTTTAATAAATAATAGCTAATGTAAGGATTTCTATTATAAGAGAATCAGTGTGGGGAAAAAAGTGATAGAAATAGACTTTACAAAGTCATGGAACTTCGTCTGAGCCTTGAAGGATGGATAGGATTGAGAAAGGTGAAGGGAAGAGGAAGAGGGTATTCCAAGTGAGAAAAGCCTGGAAATGGCAAAAACGTGGCAAGGAGTTTGGATTACGAGCAGGTACAATGAACTGCACGACCTGATTGGAATGGACAATGAGCGCTGAGAAGAAACAGGTAGAATATAGCCGATGTCCTTAAACTAAGTAGGATAAAGACCTTCTTCAGGAAGCTACTGAGAACAGAAGTTTATAAAGAAAAGTAAAGGACAAAGATGAGATTATTGATTAAATTTGTACCATCTCATTTAACAAGTAGAATGATCCATGGTGATCGAAAGTAGTAAGACAACCGGGGAAGAATATGAAAAGTCATGAAAGTCTTACTTTTATAAGACGAAAAATAAAGAAGGAAGATGCCAAGAATTAGTTGCTGCTACACACCTCTTTTTATTATCCAAACAAATGGTTATGATACTATTCCAAAACATCAGGGATAATAGATTCCACATATTCTCTTTCCTATGTATATGGAATTATTTGTCTCTTAAAAAGAACTCATCAAATGATAACCTCGGGGCTTCCCTGGTGGCGCAGTGGTTGAGAGTCCGCCTGCCGATGCAGGGGACACAGGTTCGTGCCCCGGTCCGGGAAGATCCCACACGCTGCGGAGCGGCTGGGCCCGTGAGCCATGGCCGCTGAGCCTGCGCGTCCGGAGCCTGTGCTCCGCAACGGGAGAGGCCACAACAGTGGGAGGCCCGCGTACCGCAAAAAAAAAAAAAAAAAGATAACCTCCTTATCTTGAATATAACTGAGGAGTAAGCAATAAAACAAACAAAAAGATGTAGGAAGAATAAATGACCAAATCTCCCCACAAAATTAATCATTACGGACACACCATCTCTAATCTTTTCTGAAAGCAATTAGTATGTGAATAATGATAAGGTCATTAGTTCCTCTTTACTGGTAATTTTTGCCTAATTCAAATAAGCTTAATAGTAAAAAAAAAAAAAAGAAAAGTGATGATCTGATTTCTAAGAACTTAAAAGGTGAGAAACAGAAGATCCAAAATGGAGAGAAGTTATCCTTAAGGGCTAAACTGAGAGCAGCAAGAAGTGACACCTGACAGAGAACCAGAAAGGTGTAAAAGGAGCTGCAGGCACTCAGAGCTGACCAGGGTCACACAAGTGTGAAAACTAACAGCCCTACATATATTATTAGCCCTTGAAGGCATCACCTAACTTTAAAGCAAAGCAAAATAATTAATGTTAATGATCCTGAACAAGGCAGAAAAAGGCAGATTTATGTTCAGTGAACTCTAAGAAGAATGTAGTGTATGTAAAACTCTTTAAATGAATTTACCCAACGTAGTTATTCTGAAAAGGTGATGATGCTTTAAAGAAGTTAAATAAAACAAAAAAAAAACATGCAAAAGTAAAACTCCCTTAGCTTGGTTACCCAACATGATTTGTTAAACATGGGCTCTAAATACTTGAGGTTTTGGAGTATACACACACACACACACACACACACACACACACACACAGAGTCCATCATGAGAACAGAAATTGAGAGTAAATCTTTAGAAATGTTGATAGCAATCTAAAAATAAAAAGCATGGGCTTGCATTTTGTGTCTGGTTTTTGTAATTTTTAAAAGTAATTTATTGCGTGTTACAAAAGTATCAGTCTGTTATGGATTGGAAATTAAAACTAGGAAAAGCAAAACAGAATTATCCTTCCTAATGGATTTTTGAGAAGCACCCATATAAAGGAACTGGACCCACAATCTTGACTTTATAAGGATTCTAATCTAACCGCCAGAGGTTCCTAACTCGCACAGGAAATGCAGCTGGATACAGATTCACAGTGGGTGTGACTCCTTTTTTCTCTTCTATATGTGGCCATTGCAATTCTTTTAAAAGCAGGAGAGTTGTCATCCCGAGATAAACAAGAGTTAATTTGAGGACTGCCATTTGGCTTGGAGCCTGGTTGCTCTAGGTAGATAAGGAGTGTGTTTTCAGGTCCACTGCATCGCAATGCATCTTAAACGAGCAGCTATGGATTTAGGAGTCCACAGGCTTTGCTTTAAAAATGGCTGTTATTAAGGTCCTCAAAGACTATTATCCTGCAGGGTTTGTTGTCTTTGCTTTCATATCTTGTTCAAAAATTCTCACATTTAAGCACCAGAACAGTGGAGAGAAGGGGTATGTTCTCCTGCCTCAGTACATTCCCAGGTGCAAAGCTTTACTTCAAAATCTAATCTTTAAAACTGCCCGGCCTAGGGTGGATTACCCCAGAGGAAAAGGAGCAAAATCCCATTTGTCAGACTGCCTTAAGCAATCCCAAACTCCGGTAACACGTGATGCTTTCTCTTCTTGTCTGACCCTCTGGTTCACTCTATTCTGAAAATTACTTTTTTAAAATTGAAGAGCTCATTTCAGATATACTAGATTGGATAAGGGACGTATCTTTTTGCTTCTGCATCTTGTTTTTCCTAGTTTCTTTTTATTCTGTCACAGTGCAAAAGAGTCTGCATACTTATTCATCACACAAACATGCATTAGGTACCTATTTTAACTCCAAGATTTCAATAGGAGCTGTGGGAATACATACGACGTAAGAAAGGTGGAGTCCCAGGCCTTAATTCCTGCCTTCACTCCTCCCTCCCTTCCTCCTCCCCTCCCTTCTTCTCTTTCCTTCCTCCCTCCCACTAATATTTAATATATTAGCACCCAGGTCTGCAGTGGTAAAAAAAAAAAAAAAAAACCCAAACCTCTGCCTTTTTGATGTTCACAGCATAAAAGGATAAAAGGAGAAATAAGATGAACGGGGGAGAAATATGGGAAACAGATAAACAAGTATTCAATAAAACAAGCAAATGCTCTGGAGGTAACAAATAGGGGGGCTACGATAAGAGTAATGGTGTACATATGGTGGTGACGGGTGCTCTTCGGTTATGGTGGTCAAGGAACATCTATGAGAGAAGGTTCAGTGTCAGCTGAGACTTGAAAGATGAGAAGACACCAGTTATAGGAAAACCCAAGGGCACAGAAGTCCACCCAAGTAAGAGGGCAGACCTTTGCATCAGCTCTGTGATAGGAAAGATCTTGGTTAAAACTTCCCGAGAAAGAAATGTGGCTGGAAATGAGGTAAGAGAGGCTTCAGATAACGTGGGGCCTTGAAGTCCCATGGTAAGGAGTTTGAATTTTATTTCGAGTGCAATGGAAAACAATAGAAGCTTTTAAAGCTGGGTAGTGACATGTTATCGTTTAGGTTTTAAATGAATCACTACACTGCTATGTGGAGATTAACGAAGGCAGGAGAGGAAACAAAAAGACCAGTTAGAGGCCAGGGCCTTTAATCCAGGCAAGAGATAAAGGTGGCCTGGACTAGGGTGACTGTAGAAGGAGAGAAGTGGACTGATGTGAGATATAATTTGGATGTTGGATTTCTTACACATACTAATGGACTGGATGATGAGAATAAAGGAAAGGGATACCTCAATGGTAACTCCAAATTCTTGACTTGAACAACAGATGGTAGTGTCATTTACTGACATGGTGAAAGCCGTGGGAAGAGTCAGTTTTGTGTTCTAGTCACATGTCATGCTTTAAAATGACTGTGAATCATTCAGGTGGAGGTTTCAAATACATATGTGAAACTCAGAGTGGGGGTCTGGGCTGACTTTAAGAATTTGGGATCATCTGGCTTACTGATACTAAGACCATAGGAATGGGTAAGCATACTTAGGGAGAAAGAAGAGAGAGAGAGAAGAAAAAGGGCCCTTGGACCACGTCCTGAGGACTGCCAACATTCAGAGATTAGGTAGGGGTAGACCACCTAGCAAAGGAGACAGAAAAGGAGGAGCCAAAGAAGTAGGAGAAAAACTAAGAAATTATGGTGTCATAGCAACCAAGAGAGGAGGGGGGGTTTCAAAAAGAAAGGGGCAGGCAACAGTGTCAAACACTGTTAAGAGGTTGGTTACATTATTAGAACAGAACATTGTCTGCTGGATTTGGCAACAAGAAAGGTCACTGGTCACCTTGATAAGAAGAGTTTCAGAGGAGAGGAAGAAACAGATGTAAGAGTAAGAAGACTTAAGGAGGTTAACTGAACACACGGAACTACTGAAAAGTTTACCAAGTTTAGATGAAAAAAAAGATAGCACCTGAAGGGGGATGAAGGATCAAAGGGAGGGTTTGGGGGATGATTTTCTAACGTTTGTTTTATGTTTAGAGTTTATACTCTACGTGGGGAATCTGATTTGAAGCAGCCGAGGAAGAGCTACAAAGGTCCACATAACTAAAGTGTACATAAAGACGTGAGTATGTCTTAAAGCCTGGAGTGGATGGGGGTAATTAACACAGATTGGGACAAAGTACTGCACAGTGGAAAGGGCCCAGTCTTTAGTGTCATAAGATCCCTTAAGATTCTAAAGTGCCTCCAGTGGCTAGTTATGTGACTTGGCACAAATTATAAAATACTTCAAAGCCTGTGTTTTTCCAACCATAAATAGGGCTAATAATATGTACCTTATAAGGTTTAGGCAAAGATTAGATGAAGTGATGTGGGTAGAGCATCTAAATGCTAACTTAATGCCTGATCTACTGAGAGCTTTCATTAAAACTGTATCCCTCCGGACCCCTCTCCCCTTCCTCCATGACTCCAAGCTTGATAGCCAAGAAGACGTGGGGCCATTTCAAGGAAAATGAATACCAAATGCACAGGGATGAGAGCCAGAAATGTCGGCAGGATCTAAGAGGTAGTGGTGCTGTGAAGGGTCAACAACTGGGTTCAAAGGGTACAGAGTGGACATTGAGAGCTTTGAAAGCAGCCTGGCGATTACATGTGATCCTATAATGATAAGATCCCACTGCAGGTTCCAGTGCAGGCATGACATAGTCAAAAAAAAAAAGGATTTGAAAATGATTATTTAGGGGGCAGTTTTCAGGGTAAATGGCAGCAGGGAGAGAATGGAAACAGGAAGTTTGGCTGACAGGCAGCCCCAGCCATTCATGAACCGAAATAGCGGTGGCTCCAGAAACAGAGAGGACGTAAGGAAGAGGGATGCTATGCTCCTGGAGTGCTCATAAATTATAGAAATAGCTGCATGTGTGACTCAATTTCATCCTTCTCTTGCTCTACCTTTGGAAGGTAGAATTCGGCCAAGTGATAACTACTCACAAAAGCATTTTAAAGATAAAAATGTTATTTTAAGTTTCATAAGGAGCAAGACAAACATTATACATGCTGTGTTTCCAACACATATGCACACACCCACCTCTTAGTGCCAAGTAAAGTACAATGACAAGGCTAAGGCATTGATACCAAAGCTGCAAATAGGATCAGGACACTCCTACCTAAAATATATCCTATTAGGCATTCCCAAAATATGCAGGAGTAAGTTTTAAAGGACACAAAATACTGAGAAAGGGTAGGTAGAGTAATACTGCATTGGATGTTTTTAAAGTTAAGATGCCACGGACCCAGTGGGGAACTAATGTCTGTATTCATTTGGCTTAGTATTTGAGTTACAAAAAAAGAATGGCAGGCCTTCATAAAGTTGGTGACAGAAGATAAAATCAGTCCTTAGACAGGCTGAGTTTTCTTTTTTACTAATATATCTAAAATTCATTTAAAAGACCCATACTGTGTTGCAATACTTTTTCAGATATTGTTATACTGCTTCATTGCTCATAATTGGGTGAGCATTTCCTACATGAGACATCTTTCAGGAGATCACTGCCAATGGTCATCTTGAAAGGTCTTTATACGTAAGTTCTAGATTGCACATTTAATTCATAGAGACAACCACATACGAAATGTTGAGGGTACTTTCCATTTTGTATTATGTATTATGTGCAGGAATCAGCCTGTTTGAAGATAACTATCCTTCTCTGAGAAAGACCAGATGGGCCTTTTTGACACTGCAACATTTATTATTGCAGAGCCATGATGGTGGTGGTGGGGGGGTGAGGGTGGAGTAGAGGGATGAAGTGGGGCAGGAAACTAATACTTAACACCTCTTATAAATCCTTTACATCAACTCTGCAAAGTAGGCTTTCTCAGCCCCCAACTGAGGAAACTATAATTCGGAGAGATGAAATAACTTGTCCAAATCCCACAGCTCTCATGTGGCAGAAGCAGGATTACAGTACAGATCTGTCTGAATTTATGTTCTTTTTTTTACTGCACCCCCCATTCCTCCCCTACCTCTCAGATAGAAAGCAAGTGGATTCTGACTTGGGCTACAGGTAACGCAACACAATAATTAACTCATTAAGGCATATGTGAGCTATTTGGATTGAGAAACATATTGCAATTCTCTGAGTAGAATAGCTAGGCAATGGAATTATTCTCCAGCTAGGTATTAACTTATTCATTCCTCCTCAGTCAACTCAGAACTAACACCTTTCATCACAGTGAATGGCTCTAAACAAACAGAACACATTCTTATTCTTAAAATAGGCAACTATCTTTCCATGGACCAACACACATCTGGTTATGTTTATTTATACAAATTGTACTATGTATAGAGTTAAAAGTTAGAAAAGCTCTTATTTACTTAATCTCTTTGTCACAGAGCTATTTTTTTCCTCTAGAGAAACACTGTAGTTCAAGATTGTGTATTAGAAATAAGCAATTAGTTGATGTCAAGTCTCATCTTATCCCAACAGCAATCTGTGAGAAGGCAAGAACATATGGCAAAGTGCCACAATTATTTTTGATAATACACTAGAAATCATAAGAGCCATGTAGCTTATTTCCTCTGGCTTGTTTTAATTATAGATGTTGTAAATGCAGAACAACAACTTTATTCTATCTCCCACTCCCCAAAAAACCCTCATAATATCCTGCCACAACCACAAAACAATCCTGCACTGAAGTAATTGTTTAGGAAAGGTTAATGATGTAATAAATCTAAGACATTTCTATATTTTCTTTCACTTTAAATAGGAGGACAATTTCCAAGTAATTTACAAACGCACATTGGACACAACTGTATTCATTTATGGGTACTCAGCCTAAAGCTTAGAAATATTACCTTTAATATGAATTATAGGTTTCCATAAAGTTTGAATGTTAAAGAAGGTTCTAGAAAAAGGATGTTAACTCAAGTCCTGCTGACATAATTGGGTCTGATTCCCTGGTGTTCCTTGGTGAGTTAATTTCTATCTACTACCAAGTAGACCAAATTACTTCTTCTGGAGAGTGTAATGGTTCTTCTGTGCCTAGGGAGTTACTTCACCCTATCTAGCCTTCTTCTCTCATGGAATAGAGTGGATGGTGGTGGGAGAGAACAATTACTCTTTCTTTAGTCTATAAGGGAAAGGAAAAAGAAAGGGTTAAGTAAGTGGCCATTAATATAAAGGTAGGTAACACGGGCATATCTGCCAAAGGAAACATGACATAGATGAGAAAACTAAATTTAAAAAAGTATCTGGTAAAATATCTTGGATACTTTTTTATTCCTGGAACCTACTGTGCTGAGCCCAGAAACTCATTCATGAGTTTTCTATTATATACCTACTAATCCTTCCCAAAGCATTCAGTTCAGAACTGAACATCTTACTGAAGCAATCCCAGGGCATTCTAGGCCTTTGGCCATGAGACAATGCTTCTTTCATCTGAGAACATGTAGATTTTAAAAAGCTATCATTTCACCATAGAAGATATACAGATGGCCAAGAGGCACATGAAAAGATGTTCAACATCATTAATTATTAGAGAAATGCAAATCAAAACTACAATGAGGTATCACCTCACACCAGTCAGAATGGCCATCATCACAAAATCTACAAACAATAAATGCTGGAGAGGGTGTGGAGAAAAGAGAACGCTCTTGCACTGTTGGTGGGAATGTAAATGGATACAGCCACTATGGAGAACAGTATGGAGGTTCCTTAAAAAACTAAAAACAGGATTACCATATGATCCAGGAATCCCACTACTGGGCATATACCTAGAGAAAACCATAATTCAAAAAGACACATGCACCCCAATGTTCACTGCAGCACTATTTACAATAGCCAGGTCATGGAAGCAACCTAAATGCCCATCGACAGATGAATGGATAAAGAAGATGTGGTACATATACATACAATGGAATATTACTCAGCCATAGAAAGGAACGAAATTGGGTCACTTGTTGAGACGTGGATGGATCTAGAGACTGTCATACAGAGTGAAGTAAGTCAGAAAGAGAAAAACAAATATCGTATATTAACGCATGTATGTGGAACCTAGAAAAATGGTGCAGATGAACCGGTTTGCAGTGCAGAAATTGAGAGACAGATGTAGGGCACAAACATATGGACACCAAGGGGGAAAGTGGCAGGGGGGTGGTGGTGGTGGTGTGATGAATTGGGCAATTGGGATTGACATGTATACACTGATGTGTATAAAATTGATGACTAAAAATAAATAAATAAAATTGATGACTAATAAGAACCTGCTGTATAAAAAAATTAATAAAATTAAATTAAAAAAACAAACAGAAAAACACAGGCTGCTGGGTCCCAACCCTGGAGTTCATGATTCTGTAGGTCTGGAGAGGCGCTCAAGAAGTTGCATTCTAACAATTTCCCAGGTGATACTGACACTGCTACTCTAGGGATCACCCTCTGAGAATTAACCACTGGTCTAGCATAATGGTCCTTAATCTCCTGGAGGTCATGAATGCCTTTGTGAAAATAATGGATCCTCTCTTGAGAAACCTGCACAAATATTCATAAACACAAAATATGACCGATAATTTCATGGGCTTCTGAGACCCACTAAGAAGGACTGGAGAGCAGCAGCCTACCTCCACCTCCTAGAAATACAATGAATTAATGAAGACAACATATCTTTCAAGTACCATTTTAATAGAAAACTCTCAGGAAAAAGAACACATCAAAAATGTCACTAAAGGGCTTCCCTGGTGGCCCAGTGGTTAAGAATCCCCCTGCAATGCAGGGGACACGGGTTTGAGCCCTGGTCCAGGAAGATCCCACATGCCGCGGAGCAACTAAGCCCGTGCGCCACAACTACTGAGCCTGCGCTCTAGAGCCCGTGCTCCGCAACGAGAGAAGCCACCACAATGAGAAGCCCGCACACCGCAACGAAGAGTAGCCCCACTTGCCGCAGCTAGAGAAAGCCCGCACGCAGCAACGAAGACCCAACGCTGCCAAAAATAAACAAATAAAATAAATAAAATTTATTTTTTCAAAAGTCACTAAAATGTGATTTTTGCTTACTTATGCATCTTGGAATTAGTCATAGTGATCCCAGGCACAAAATGACTAGATTTGGGGAAGGGGGCACACCAAGAGGCAGCCCTTGAGGGCTAGAAGGAAATTCCTGTCACTCTAAGCACATTCGAGTAATCTGGCCCTTTCCCATTTTGCCCTGCCATCCTCTTGGGAAATAAATATCAAATAAAAGAGGGGTTGGTGGGGAACATGATGGAAAAGGGGGGTGGGGCATTCAGCCAGGGGCCTGGGGAAAGACACGGAAGTTGGTACCTCTGGGAAAGCGTAGCTATGGCTCTAGGATCTCTGTCCAGTACCTCAGTGAACCAGTTCAAGATTGAAGAAAGAGATAATTAAGAATGTGCTTAAAAGGAAACCAAATCGGTTGTGCTACACAATGATATGAGACAATCCCTGTTGGAGAGAAGGAACATTTTGACTTCACGCTTTACCTAAGAATCTTCCTCACATGCCTTCCATAACCCAGCAGTATAGATGTTTTTACATGACCCTGAAAAGAAAGCAGAGGTGTTCTTTATTTCATGCAAGGAAAGCCCTCGTTCCTTTAAAGAACCTCAGGCCTGTTCTGCCTACATACATGAAGTCAGCAACATGAGGCCAATATTGTATTATTAATCTTGGCAACTATAAATTCAAGTGATGGCTCTGAGGCTGGGAAACAAAGGCCCGCTGAGTGGGAAAGCAGAACTCTGCCTTCAGCTTCTCGAAGAAGTGAGAGCGCTACAGGCAAAGCTCTCTGTAATCATCTGGGGAAAATACACCTCTGAGTCAAAGAAGATTTTCTGCTACTGCACGGGACTGTTTTGCCTAAAGCCAGGAAAACTCTGTCTGATGATAACGTTTTAGCTGCTGATTCGTCACCTGCCTTTGATTCCTCTCAGCAAACTTTTATTGGGTCTCATCACGGGCACATTTACAGAGCAATTTCCATGATGATAAAATCTCTTCAAATGAGATTTAAAATGTAATTAAAGGGCAGATTTGATGTGGTAAAGGAGTTGTTGTGCAGTGGCCATACATCATCATGCCACAGAGTGCTCATTCAGCTAGCCTATGGCACGACCCCAATTTTGCTCTGGTAAGATTACATGTCCTTGTTTCATGCTAGTGGCTTGATTAGGGAAAATTTTAAAAAAAAAGAAAGATAAAACAGCCTCTCTACTGGAGAGACAAGTCCATGAATATGAGTTAGATTTCTGTACCCTCCTCCATTCATTCTGTATCTTAGACTTCAGAGGCTGCAAGAAACTCCTCAGATACAGAGGCGAACACTGACAAACTGACAGGTGAAAGCTGGAAGGATCTGCTTGCCTTGAGAAGTGGATCTCCGTAAATCCCAGGGCCTGTTCTCATGGTTTTAAGGGCAATCGCCTGAAAAGTGGAAACTACAGGTTATAGCTCCCTGAATGGATGAATGCTTGCTTCTGGAAAACTGCGTGGAGCCTGAGAAAGCAAGAAAATATTCCTTGAGCAGTCCATTTTTGAAACCTCAAAACTAACTGAGATTATTCTTTGCTATAAAATCAATATGATTTTAAGCTTTGGAATTTCCCAAACCCCCAAATATCTGGCCTACCCAGATCCAAAATCATAAGTATCCTCAATCATGGTATTTACCAAATGATATGAAATGATTTTTTTTACTGGGCTACTGGTTTATATTCTGACAGCCAACCATATAGTATGACATGGAAATCATATTTTTTAACACGCAGGGCAAAACAAAACTTTCAGAAGATCAGATTTCAGATCTAAGATCACAGTTAAATAACAGGCTGGAGGCACTCAGAAGAGGATTTGGGCCTTTTAAACACCATATGTTCATTACCTTCTCTTTTCAACATATCATGATATTCACAGGAAAAAAAATGCCATATAATGCCTGAGTTACACAGAGCACTGAGAGTTTCACTAATTTTTTTCTGTGCTCCTCTCTCTGCCTAAGTGAAATATCCCTTTGGGAACAACACTTTGTCTATGGAATCAAATTTATCTTTCTGATACTGGGAGTTACAAAACAACTCATGTGTTTTAAAGTATCACTAAATGTATCGAATTAAATTATAATTAGTAAACATAATTTGAGGGTCTTTAATTTAAAGATGATGGCAAATTCTTGTCAACTAGTTATCATGCTTTTAAGTGTAATAATGTTTTCATAGACAAGAGTGAGATACTAGCAAAAATAACATGCATTTTTGAAGAGAAAATGGCGACTGTATCTTCGAAATAAAAGCAGCTTATACGTCTCTTTAGTCCAATAAAAAAAAACTCACAAGTTAATCTACAAGTTTCACCTCCCTTATCGAAGATGCAAGGCCTATTTTCAATTTGCTTTAATAGCAAACAATTCATGGAAAGTTTGATTTCACTATAACAATAACCTCTTTTAGCCAAATAACCCTTGTCAACCCCTGGATAAAATTTTCTGCCAAAGAATTCCCCTACTTCCCACTCACTACCAGAGATAAAAGGCCTGAAGAGACGGCACCATTCTCTGTAGGACTGTTTGCCTGCACTCACTCAGTCAGCCAAGCTTCCACTGCCTAATTTCATTGCCATGGCAAGTCCTACAGGGTAACTTGGAGAGCAGCAACCTCTATTACTTCTCCAAACATCCCACTGCTTCCAATTACCAATTACCACTGATTTCCTGTTATAATCAGTAGCCTTGAAACTGTTTTAAATGCAGAAGAGAAAATCCTAGGCAAAATGGGGAACAAAAAAGAGTTTCCGTGTTTCTGAAGAGTGGCATTGTGCCCGCGTGATTGTTTTTCATCAGTTTTGACTTCTCAGAGAGGCAGTATTTCTTTTCATTTATTTCTCTAGGCTGACATTTCTTTTCACCAAATAGTTAATGAGCATGGCGCAAATCTGGCATTGTTCCTTTTGACATCTTTACTCGTGAAATAAGTAAAAGCAGTCCCCAACTTACAAAGAGTTCTGTAACCAAAAGTCATTTGCAAGTCAATGGTTCAGAGCCCCAAATTCAAATTTCCACAGAAACAACAGCTATATATGTTTGACACCACGATAGTCACAGCTATTTGACCTCAAACATGGATGATCTAAGTCGTTCTGATAGCACTACTTTGGGTTCTGTGATTTGAGAAGCATACACCTTTTGGGGTACAAAAGGGAATGAAGTATGAAAAGAAAATATCTCTCTTTGAATCCTGACTCCGCCCAATGCAAAACAGTAAGCAAAAGACATCTGAGATGGGCATGACCGAAATGGGCATGTACCTGTCATTCCACCTCCTGGTGCCTGGCCATCTCTACCCCCCATATTTCCTCAGGTCCCCAATAATCCTTCTTTCCTACCTGTTAAAAACTGCACTCCCAGAGCATAGTCCAACCACTTTCACGTTCTGGGAGATTTTTACCTTTTAAAAAGAGGAAGCTGGCAGTGCGCTCGGCGGTCCCCCGATCTGTCTCTTGCTTCAACAGTGTTTGGACGGAACAGACCCAGGAATGCCCTTTGCTCCAGCCTCCGACCACCCTCCAACCTTTTTTCCAGTTGCGAGCTTCGCAATTAGCCAGTCAGCTATCCTTGGTCACCGGGACCGCCAACACCATATTTTGAGCTTAACTTCGTATGACCGATCCCCCACGAGCTCCCAGATTCATCAGAATGATTCCGCCGAGGTGGAGGCCGCCGTCAACCGCCTGGTCAACAGGCATCTGCTGGCCTCCCGCACCTACCTCTCTCTGGGCTCCTATTTCCACCGCCACGACGCGGCTCTGGAGGGCCTGGGCCACTTTTTCCGCGAAGCGCCCGAGGGGAAGCGTGAGGGCGCCCAGCGCCTCTTAAAAATGCAAAAGCAGCGCGGCAGCCGCGCCCTCCAGGACGTTCAGAAGCGTCTCAGGATGAGTGGGGTGAAACCCAGGACGCTGTGGAAGCCGTCGTGCTCGCGGAGGAGAACCTGAACCAGGCCCTTGTGGACCTGCACGCCCTGGGCTCTGCCCGCGCAGACCCCCGCCCCCGTGACTTCCGGGAGAGCCGCCTCCTAGATGAGCAGGTGAAACTCATCCAGAAGATGCGCGCCCACCTGTGACCAACCTCCGCAGGCCGGCTGGTCCCCAGGCGGGGCTGGGCGAGTCCCTCGTGGAAAGGCTCGCCCTCCAGCACGAGTAGGAGCCTCCGGAGCCCAGCAGCCTTTGAGGAGCCCCTGTGGCGTCAGGGCTTCTGCCTGAAGCCCCGCTCTGCAGCCACTAGGCAGCTTTTAACCACCCTGGAGCTCTCTCCCAAGCCTTGGACCAAATGGAAACAATAAAGCTTTTTGCAGCCAAAAAAAAAAAAGAGGAAGCTGAGTTAAACCAAATGAATCTCAAACTGGTAGAATTTCAGAGAGTATAAGAATACAAAGTGAAATATTCAGATGGTAGCAAAAGTGTCTGGGGGCAGAAAGGCTTCAGCCATTCTTGCTAGGAAATCCACAGTACATTGGTTAATACTACGGATTGGCTCACTCAAACCTCTACACTACCCTCCATCCAGTTGAGCAGGTTGGAAATTAAAAACTGCATTTGCCAGACTTCCACGCAGCTAGGGTTCTGGATATGAATTAGGGTTTAATAAGTTAGGGTTGTCAGATAAAATACAGGGTGCCCAGTTAAATGCGAATTTCAGCTAAACGACGGATTTTTTCTTAGTGTAAGTATGTTGAATGCATTGTTTTTGTTTGCTAAATCTGGCAACCTCACATCAATAGATGTATCTGTGAGTGATTTAGAAGGTGGAAGTAGGGTCTGGGCCATCTCTCTGCCCCTTTTGGCTGTTTCTGTCAGCTAGTTTAGTCATAGAAGCATGAGATTTCCCATATCATATTTCCAAAGTATATTCTCCAGCTTCCTGGTTGAAGAAAGGCAGTTGCTAACAGGAGCTACAGAAGTGGTAGCTTCTAGATCTCAACTTCCTGAATCTTAGTTCACAGTTACAGAGTATGCTCTTGAATTCATTGCTTCAGTGGTACTTCAGAGATGGTAGTTCCCTAGGGGATAAGTTAGTTCTATCTGACTTCAGAATTCTGTGCTGGAAGCCAGGGCTAAAATCTGCTCCTTCAGCCTTTCCAAAGATTTAGTAGGCATCTAATCCTCTGTACTAAACCATTCTCTGATTATCATACCTAGAGTAGCTTTTTTTTTCTGAATTGAACTCTGACCCTCAGAGCCAGCTTCTCTATTTGTTTCTAGTACTGGCAGTATCTTCCTTTAGTCAAAGGAAGTTTGTAGCCTTAAAAATCTACAAACAATAAAACTCTATGGTTTTCTCAACATGGCTCTCTGTCACAGCCATGTGATCTCCCATAAAAGGGCGGTAGGAAGTGAGGCAGGCAGAGGGATTTGTATCTCTGGATTAATGTCTTATTTGTCAAGAAAACACAAGATACTTTAGGTTGTGGCAACACATTAAAATAGCCACACATTATGTCATCATTCCTTACAATCATCTCACCATTATTTTCCTTATCTCTTTTGTTCCTCATATCTAGATGTCAAATTTACACTGACAACATATTTGATGCCTAGGGAAAAGATATGGGTCAGCAGTTTCATAACATGATATTCTACTAATTAAACATGATACACTGACATTAAACCTCCAAAAAAAAGAATATCACAAACTTGTTTCATAGTTAAGTCATGGGGAGGAGTGAAGAGATACTAAGGAAAGACGGTGGGCTTGCAGGCCTGGCTCGCACATGTGAGGCGAGCTCTAGAGAAGCGAGCTCACCTCTGTGCTGTCAGCACCTGGCACAGTGCTTAGCACATACTAGGCACTCAATAAATTGAGCTGAATTTTTTAATCATCTAGCTGCGTTCACCTACTCTGCATATATCTCATGCATAATTTCATTTCTTAAAAGTACCAAGTTCCAACATCAGGAGACACAGACATGGCAAGCACTGACCAACTCTGGAGGTCAAGGTTTTCTACTTGTGGGTCCATGTAAAAGGGTGACTCTATAGTTTATTGTCCAAACGAGAATACTTTTGAGAGTATATGGGGGTGCTATTAATAATGACACGGGAATAACAGGCATAAACTGGGACTCTCCTGGGAAAAGCAGGATGGGTAAATGTACAGCCATCAGTAAAGCGGGAAAAATGTCCTAAGTCCTTATGCTTTTTCACTATCAGCTGAGGCAGCCTTTCTTCCTACTCATTCTCTCCAAGCAACAAAAGGTCTGGGACAGGATGTTTCCTTCCTGCCTGGGGTTCGCTGAGGGTGGTGAATTGATCCCTGTGGCTGTTTCTCGCACTTAGGGAATGACAGGCAGAGAAAGGCAAGAGGTCCGGGCCACTGTGTGTGCACTCAGGTGCCTCCTCACCATGCGGACTGAATACCTTCAGCTCTGTTTTCTATGGGAAGGAAAATAAAAAGAGGGCCAATAACAAAATGCCCTTCAAAGAAAACATTTTGTGAGCCTGTGTGTAGCAGAGATAAGAACTAGGGCACTGTAAAGAGAAAGATCCCAGAATAGCTTCTTGAAAGAAAGATCTTTTATTTTTTTTAAAAAAGGAATATAAGTGAATGTTGCTACAACATCTATTGTGTATCATCTGCCACTTAGCAAACGAACATCAGAGTTTCTGCATTTGTCAGCAATGCAAACTGGAAAGAATTCACTTTCTTGAAATTTACTTTGAATTCTCCTTTATGGAGAAATAATTCATTCTGTACATATTTCATACTTGACATTTAATAAATACCAAGTTTACGTCTACAAAAATGGCTTTGAGGGGCTCCCATGTCAATCAAAAGTTTCTCCTAAGACATTTCTATGCATATCTAAGGAGAAGATGGAGGTAAAAAAAAAAAGAAAAAACAAAAATAAAAACCAAAAAACATGAATGACAAAATTCAGGATTTTGATTCATAAGTCATGGATCAAGAATTGGTTTACCATAGGTGCATGGGGAGGCAAAGATATACAGTGGAGAAAAGACAGTCTCTTCAATAAGTGGTGCTGGGAAAACTGGACAGCTACATGGAAAAGAATGAAGTGAGAACACTCCCTAACACCATACACAAAAATAAACTCAAAATGGATTAAAGACCTAAATGTAAGACCAGACACTATAAAACTCTTAGAGGAAAACATTGGAAGAACACCCTTTTGACATAAATTACAGCAACATCTTTTTTGATCCACCTCCTAGAGTAATGGAAATAAAAACAAAAATAAACAAATGGGACCTAAGGAAACTTAAAAGCTTTTGCCCAGCAAAGGAAACCATAAACAAGCAAAAAGACAACCCTCAGAAATGGGAGAAATTATTCGCAAATGAATCAATGGACAAAGGATTAATCTCCAAAATATATAAACAGCTCATGCAGCTCAATATTAAAGAAACAAACAACCCAATCCAAAAATGGGCAGAAGACCTAAATAGACATTTCTCCAAAGAAGACATACAGATGGCCAAGAGGCACATGAAAAGTTACTCAACATCACTAATTATTAGAGAAATGCAAATCAAAACTACAATGAGGTATCACCTCACACCAGTTAGAATGGGCATCATCAGAAAATCTACGAACAACGAATGCTGGAGAGGGTGTGGAGAAAAGAGAACCCTCTTGCACTGTTGGTGGGAATGTAAATTGATACAGCCACTATGGAGAACAGTATGGACATTCCTTAAAAATCTAAAAATAGAATTACCATATGACCCGGCAATCCCACTACTGGGCTATACCCAGAGAAAACCATAATTCAAAAAGACACGTGCGGGCTTCCCTGGTGGCGCAGTAGTTGAGAGTCCGCCTGCCGATGCAGGGGACACGGGTTCGCGCCCCGGTCTGGGAAGATCCCACATGCCACGGAGCGGCTGGCCCATAAGCCATGGCCGCTGAGCCTGCACGTCCGGAGCCTGTGCTCCGTAACGGGAGAGGCCACAACAGTGAGAGGCCCGCGTACCGCAAAAAAAAAAAAAAAAAAAAAAAAAAGACACATGCACCCCAATGTTCACTGCAGCACTGTTTACAATAGCCAGGTCATGGAAGCAACCTAAATGCCCATCAACAGACGAGTGGATAAAGAAGATGTGGTACATATATACAATGGAATATTACTCAGCCATAAAAAGGAATGAAACTGAATCATTTGTTGAGACGTGGATGGATCTAGAGACTGTCATACAGAGTGAAGTAAGTCAGAAAGAGAAAAACAAATATCATATATTAACGCATGTATGTGGAACCTAGAAAAATGGTACAGATGAACTGGTTTGCAGGGCAGAAGTTGAGACAGATGTAGAGAATGTATGGACACCAAGGGGGGAAAACCATGGTGGGGTGGGGATGGTGGTGTGCTGAACTGGGCGATTGGGATTGACATGTATACACTGATGTGTATAAAATTGATGACTAGTAAGAACCTGCAATATAAACAAACAAACAAACAAAAACAACTAATACTAAACTTTCTTTGGGTTATTTGTATGGAAATATGTTAATATAAATGTTTCAGACATTACATGAAATTTCTAAAAATCTTATATGTTCTGGTATAATGTTATAAATCATAATTCTAGTTATTACTTTAAAATGTATATCTCAGAAATAACTAAAAAAAAATGGTTTAAATTCAAAGTCCCTAATCATAGAACTTCAAAGAGATATGGCAAATTATGCACATCAGCCTTTTCCTTTTGAAGAAAAGCAGAGAGAAGACAGTGCAATGGAAACCTCCTACTAGTCTGGTTGCTCCTGAGGGCAGGAACCATATCTGCCTTGCTCACTGCTGTATCTCCAGCTTCCAGGATGGGAGTTGGCATGCAGTGGTTTTTGTTTTCAAGAAGGAGTTATCAAATAAACCACTGGATAAATTAATGAATGGATCAGTTATGTAAGAAGTCAAGTAACTGCAGAACATCAAAGAAGGTTGATCATGAGAGTCAAAGAGTTGGTCACCTTGGTATGTCATAGATGGTAGGGAACCTTGGTATGTAACTAAATAATGGAGTACCAGTTTCTCTTGCTAGCAGTCCAGTTTACTGTATGATTGTCTTAAGCATTTTTTCCCTCCAGTTTTCCAAGTCACAGCAGTTCTCCTCACTTCCCCTGGTATGACGGTAGGATTATCATTTGCCATTCTCCATCCATCCATTCATTCATTCATTCTACAAACAAACACTGAACACTCGCCAGGTGCCCAGCCCCAAGATGAACTTGACAGACACGGTCCCAGCCCGGGCTAAGGTTTTTCTCTTTTGAAGGATTAATATCATGGTTTAGATCAGGTACTCTGAATACAGAGTGCCGTGAAAGCTGGACAACTCTTAACGCAGCAGAGATTCTAGGACATGACGAATAAACCTGAGAGAATCTTTTTTAATTTAACACTTAGAAAATCAGCTAAAGGGTAAAACTGTTTGCACAGAAAACGACACCATTTAAGAGGAGATTGAGTAATTACTGGGTTCTTTTGATTAGGTAGAAAACCTATCCTGGGAGTTAAAATCTCAAGGTAGACTTTTCTTGGCCTATTTACCTCTTTGGACTAGCCACATGGTCCTTAATTAATGACATAATTTAAAACTATTCTTCTCTACCAGAACCCCTCATCTTATATGCAAGGTAGCTTTGGGGCCTAGGATTTATAATAACAAACAAGCCAACAAACCAGAAATCAAAATTTATTTTGCAGTATCTTTTATCAGATTTCATGGACATCGGTGTATATTTAATTTTTAAAAAATTAGGGAAGGTTTAAATTGGGGAGGTGAGAAAAAAAGAAGAGATGGAAATAAGTGCAAGGAAGTTTTCATAAACTTAGAAGCAATGAAATGGACTTAAAGCTGCAAACAAAAAGAATTTCATTGCTCACTGATTCTGTAGCCAACACTTTCTCTAATATCCCAGAGCAGCTATTTCAAATTGCCACTCTCCTTGAATCTCAGACTCTATCCCCATCACTCTGCATTTAACTACTGTTTCCACTTCAATGAGAAACATAAATTCAATAGAAGGACCCTATCTTAAGCTTTCGCCTAACCAAAGTACCAGCAACTACACCTATTCTTCCCTCCTCCCCTGCAGCTACAATAGAAGATGTGCCTTCATTCCTACCTGAGGTTACTGGTTATCCCTCATTTCTTCTGCATCCTCAACCTCTCCCTCTCTACTGTCTCCTTCCCACTGGCATTTACAGATGCTCAAGCCCCTCCTGTCTTAAGACCATGCTCTTCTTCTTGCCCCTATATCCATCTTCTGTTACTGTGGTCTTTCCCTTTTCCCATCACAGCTACAAGTCTTGAAAGACTTGCTTTACCTTTGCTCCTTGATTTTCTCAGTTCCCAGTCATGTCTCAACCCACTGTAATCTTGGTTCTCTATTTACCACTGAGTAATTACTGGGTTCTTCAAAACCAACAGTGAAATTACTCACATCAAGGTTATCAGTACCCACCGTGTTGCTAAATTAATGGAATTTTTTTGGTCTTATCTTTTATGTCTCTTTCATAGTACTTGACAAACCTGAATGCTACTTTTTTTTTTTTTGAAAGCCTCTATTCCCTTGCCTTCTGTGACATCACACGCACCTGGTTTGTCTCCTACGTACTGAACTGCTAATTTCCCTGTCTCCGTTGCAAGTTCATTTTTCTCTGCTTATCGCTGAAATGCTGGTGTTTTTCTGGGTTTACTCCTGGGCCTTCTCTTCTTCTATATCTACAAACTTTTCCCTAAACCATTTCAAACGCTTGCAAGGTTTTAACCCCTACCTACTGACAAAATCCAATTAAATAGCTCTAGCTCAGAACTTCTTCCATAGGTATAGCTCACACACCCAGCTACCTGGCCATATCCACTTGTATGTTCCATGGGCAATTCAAACTCAACACTTGCAAGGCTGAACTCAATACCACCCCTCCTGTTTCAGCACCCTCCATCTCCTTCAAACAGACTCCATTTCTTTTGCCAAGGGTTTGGAAGAAAGGTATCACCATCTGCCTGATTGTTCGAATGAGATGTCTGACTTATAACTCTTCCCTTCAACTCACCTACCATAATCTAACAATCGTAATAGCATCGACTCTACCCTCTAGATAGCTATCACATCTGGGTCCTTCCTGCTGCTCTCCATCTCCACCACCACAACTTCGTCTAGAGCATCATCATCACTCACCTGGATAACTTCATTAGTGTCCTGTCTCCAATTTACTAAGCTTCTTTTGGTTCCTTGGATTGCCATGAGATTTATCAATTCCAGGCCTTTATACATACTATTCCCTCTGCCGGGAATCCTCCTCCAAACTCCCAGCTGGACCTGGCTAACTCCTGTTTCTCCTCAGGTCTCAGCCAAGGTGAGGCTTCCTTGGAGAAGCCCTCGTCGTCCCACCAAACCAGGACGGGGTTATGTTTATGTGTCCTCAGCACCGGCACAGCACTACTTTTACCATATAGTAGATGCGTGTTTAATTTCCTTCCTCCTCCATTATACTCCGGATCAAAGAACACAGAGGTCACACTTGTCTTCTTTATTTATGATGCACCTCTAGCGTAGCATAGTGTCTGGAACATCAAAAATCTTCATGAAATAAATGTATAAATAAATGTATGCCTGCATCAAAAGACTATTCCACCGTGCTCCCTTCTAATCATTGGCAGTTAAATTTTTTTGTTGTTATTGTTTTATATGGAAAGGTTAATGTCTTATGAGTTCTTAGTACATATGTTTCTGTTTAATTTTTTAAATTATAAAATCCTAATTAATGAACAGCATGTGATATCAAAAATTTCCCCTATGGTGATATTTTTCATATATCATAAATCTTCCAGAAATAATATATGAACTTAAACAAATCAGAAGCCAAAAAACGGAGGTACAGCTATTTAGAAATAAATTTATGGAAACACAAGGCCATGAACACCTGTGCGGTCTGTGCACTGAACAAACCAAAGATGCACCATCCACACAGTGAACTGTATGCTTTACAACCTAAACAACGGTTCATGGTGACTTGGAGTAGAAGCAAAAGAGAAGGCTTGTTCGTTTTCTTTATTTTTTTTCAAACTGCCTTTTGATGGTGAAGAATGGTTATTATTGTACTCTTGATTTTAAATCTATTTAATAGAGCTGTTAGAATTTTAAAGATAGAGAGTGTCTTAAAGGTCATGTGGAGGTTTCATCTATGTGCTAACTACGTTAGTGGTTGACAGCTGCACGAAGCATTGTCTTGAGGAATATTCTGATACAGCACTGACTGATTAGTGTTGTCTCTCAGAGCAAATGAGGGAGAAGTGAAAGGCATCAACTTATTTGCCTTCCCTGATCTAGTTAATCCTTTTACTTTCCAGATAAGAGAATTAAGGTCCAGAAAAGTAAGGCAACTTGCTCAAAGTTAACCTCAGTGCCAGAGCGGAACCCAGTTTTTTCTTTTTTTTACTTCTAGCCCATGTCCCTCTTTGACACCTGGTCTCTAGATTCCTTACTGAGATAAATTATAAATCTGAGTCCTGTGATTTACTACCTTTCAAATTTTAACTTATTTTCAAGGTTAACTTCCCGCCTTGGTTTGCAAGCGTAAATAAATCTAGGTTTGCCATCTGAGAACACAGCATGATCAGAGGAAATAGTCTTCAACATCGTACAACTATCACATAAAATATAGTGACAAGTGCACCCCCTAAAAGGCCAATGTTATAAGGAGTAAGGGCCACTGTCAGTCAGGTTAAGCACTGCAGGAGGAGGAGGAATTCTGAGTAGGATAACAGAGAAATCATCTGTAATATCATTATGAGCCGTATTTGGCTTGAATCTACACAAATGGTGGAAGAATACTTGCAAAGATTTGGTCCCGGTGCGAAGAGGTAAAGAATGGGATTAAATGTCTATTAATGTCCTAGACATGGTGCTAGGTGCTGGAGATACAATGCTACAGAGAACAGATGTGATCCCTATCTTTGTGGTTGTTACATTTAAGTGGAGAAGTCAGGCACTGAACAGTGATGTGAGCATTACAGCGTAGGAAGTACATTGTAATGCTCACATCACTTATTGGTGGTGGGGGGGAGGGTAATGCAACAATCCTGAATTTTGGGCAATTGCTACTCAGAGGCAGACTATAGAGATTAGTTTGTAGTTTCTGTAGCCATTCTGTATCCAAATTGGATATCCAAAATAGACACTAGATTGCTATGGAAAATTTACAAATTTAATATTCACAAACTGGCATTTTAAAATAAGTGAATACAAATAAGACACATTCAAACTGAGTAATAACGACTTACATCCCAACATACACTGGTTATAGAAAAAAGGTACGGACCCTTAAGTCAATATGTCCTCTGATGTCTAAAAGATGCTTATCACTGCGTACCAGACGCTTTTTCCACTTGCTTTGCAAATCAGGTTAAACATACCTGGTAATCAGGATTCATTATTTTTATTCACTCGGAAAACCAGAAGTACCTTTTCTCACTGAGATTTTGAAGGAAAAGTAAAACACCATTTATTTGGAGATTTTATGGGTGTCAGTGTGTGCTTTTATAAACAGGAAATGATTTATGACTTACCAAAAGGTATGCCTCTGAGTCTCTTACCTAATCTCTAAACCCAGCTGACTTTCCCCATTTCTCTAACACTGAGCACAGGGAAAGGAGACGCTCTTGATTAGCCAAGAGACACTGCTGCTCATACACCAACCTATATTTGACTAAGGATTCGGGCATTGTGAAATAACCCAAATGCAGCACTTCCAGATGAAAACTGCTCTGAGGATTTTCCACTCTGAAAAGTAGAAGGAAACCAAGTAGTTCTTATAATTCCATACAACTTAAGAAACTCTCCTTGGGCAATATTACATGACCTACAAAATATCATTTGTACAATGTTTACATATTAAGAAACAAGAGAAAGGAACTGTTGTTGTAAATTAGAACACGACTAAAATGCTGATCCTGGAAAACTGAAAAATGATTTTAATTTCTAAAACTGTTTCTGCCCAGAAAGAAATAAGTGAAGTATCGTTTAGTGATACAAAACTTGGCTCTCTGGAGGCTAGGGTATGGAACGGGTGAGGATCTATCCATTTTGATACAACCACTGACAATTTTCTACATTGTCATTCATCAGTGTAGTCAATAAGCATCGATTTAGAACCCACCATATTCCAGAGTTGTGCTGCTCTGCCCAATACAGTAGCCACTGGCTGGACGTAGCTGGTGAGACTGAGACTGAATGTTTAAATTTTAGTTTAAATATAAATTTTAAAACTGATACTTTGTTCAGTTATTGAAAAATTTCACTATGTTTAGAACAACATGGGTACACGAATCGGCTTTTTCAACGGTAAATTTTATGAAATCTAAATACAGATCAAATATTTCCAATGAAAATATAGTGTCTGAATTGAGATGAGATGTAGTTGTAAAATACATACCAGATTTCACAGACTTGGAATGGAAGACAGTGCAAAAGATTTCATTAATACTTTTTCACTGATTGCATATAGTAATACACTGGGTTAAATAAAAGATATTATTACAATACATTCACTTGTTTCTTTTTTCTTTTGAAGAGTGTGGCTACTAGAAAATTTAAGATAACATATGTGGTTTGCATTATATTTCTACTGGACAGAAATGTTTAGATACATTGGGAATACAAATCTGAACATTACCTGAGGATTGTCTTGAAGGGTGGTAAAACCATTGCTAAAGCAGGAAGATACAGAGAAATGCCCAGGACACTAGGAGACATAGATGAGTAGCAATTAAATCAGAGTGAGGTCAAAGACGGCTTCCTGAAAGAAGAGATGCAAGCTTCAGTTGATTCTTGAAGTTTCAGTAGGAGTTGGATGAAGACAGAAGGGCATTCAAGGAAGAGGGAATGGCAGGTACAGTAATCTTGAGAGAAGCAGTATAATACAGTGATTAAGAACCCAGAACTGCCACTCTTTGGATCATACTCAAGCTGTACCGCTAACTAACCATAGGACCTCAGGCAAGTTATTTAACTTCTCTATGTCTGCCTCTTTCTCTATGAAATGGGGAGAAGACTATCGCTCACCTCATAAGGTTATTGTGAGAAATGGATGAGTTAATAAAACACTGGTCAGAACTATGTCCAATGCCACATCAGTGTCTGCTGTTATCACCATAAATAAGAAAAAGAAGTAATACCCTTATGATTGGAGTACGGGGTTTGTATGAGAGGGTCATCTGAGATGGGGCTACCAAGCAGATGGGGCATCACACATTCACCTAAGCAGTCTGACCTTTTATCCTTAAAGCTGTGAAGAATGAGTCACATCTAAAAACAGTATCTCAGGCATAAGGGTAGAAGAGAGTTTAGAGGGGGCTAAGGACCTAAGTAAGAGATAAGAGGCCAGTGCAGCTACCTAGTTGAGAAGCGGTGCAGGGGATCGGGGAGGGCATGAATAATGTGGCAGTGGCTGCTAACTGCTCTCAAATCCTTCACTCCTTCCTTGTGGGTACCCAATTAGACTTCACCTCCCAGCCTCTCTGCTGTTACCTGTGGCCAGGGGACAAACTTCTAGCCAGTGGAAGGTGAGTGCGAGGGATGTGGGCCACCTCTTGTGACAGTCCCCTTTTGGCTCCAGAATGTCTTCAGAAGGGCAATCTTGGAAAGTGGGTATTGAAGGTGGAAGAGCCTTGCTGGCCCAGGTGGGCTCACTCCTCCTTTCCCATATACACATCTAAACACCGACTAACATGGAATCGCCTTGGACTGCTTACATGAGAAAGGAATACACTTCTATATTTTAAAGCCATTTTATAGCCATACCTCCGGAGGAATGTTTGACACAGCAGTTAGCCCATCCTAACTAATATAGATATAAAAAGAGCTAAAAACATTTTTATGAAGTAGAAAGACTTGATGACTGATAAGAAATGGGAGTGATGAAGAAAGTTGTCACCAAATTCTTTGAGTGGCCCAGTCTCAAATGTTATCCTGAATGCAAATATAAACAGTGAGCTAACAAGTATTTTCTTTGCGACCTTGTCGAAGCATATTTTACGCCAACCACGTAAGCAGTAAGGCAGGAACAGAACTAAAATTTTGATTAGGCTAAAGAAATTAAACATATACTTAAACTTAGCAGAAAAGAGGTCAAGTTTCAAAAGAAACTGGGAGGGCTTCCCTGGTGGCGCAGTGGTTGAGAGTCCGCCTGCCGATGCAGGGGACGCGAGTTCGTGCCCCGGTCCGGGAAGATCCCACATGCCGTGGAGCAACTAGGCCCGTGAGCCACAACGACTGAGCCTGTGCGTCTGGAGCCTGTGCTCCACAACAAGAGAGGCCGTGACAGTGAGAGGCCCACGCACCGCAATGAAGAGTGGCCCCCGCTTGCCACAACTAGAGAAAGCCCTCGCACGGAAACGAAGACCCAACACAGCCATAAATAAATAAATAATCACATTACAGAAGAGTATTTAAAAAAAAAGACAACCTACTTAAAAAAATTAACATTAAAAAAAAAAAAGAAACTGGGAAATCTGAGTGACCCTTCTAAGTCTACACAAGAAGAAAACTGAGAGAAGTCAGTTGGTTAAGGTCATAAGAGTCAAGTAGATTCTAAAATTCTACACAAGCAGGTTTTGGGTTCACAGGGGACCGAGGTTAAGGAAGAGCAGTCCTGATATACCCAAACCCTGAAAACTGAATACTGATTCCAAGTCAATAGCCTAGTAGACTCCTGGGTAAATAAACAAGGGCCCTCCAGAAGGAAGGTCAGAGCCTGGTGTCTCTTCATCTCCAGAAATCTAGATGTGGCTTACTCTTGGGATGGAAAAGCACTAAATCTTCCCAGGGCTCTAAGGACTCCTGCTCTGTATAATGGAAAAAGGGATATATCTTCAAGGGATTTTGCAAAATATGGTAGTTCCACGGAATCAAATCCAAGACCAAAGTCAAAGGCCATGGTCAGACCCCGCATCAGGCCAAGAGTCTTGAGTCCACAGCTCCATTCCCTTTCATGCCCACAGCAATTCTAACCAGCCAGGCAGGTCAGCAGAAGCTCACTCAGGACCAGTATGGAAGGGGTGTGAGATGAATGTTGCCACTGACATTCTGGTAACTGGTGTGAGCTCTCGATTTCACCGTGATTATTGGAATTCCTTCTGCCTTCTGTGACTTCCTTCTGATACTTGTTTCAGGTTAAGAACCATATTTCTTTCTACTAGATTTCTCAAATCATTTTCCTTACGGTGTTTCTTCACAGGAGTGATACATTTTCCTCATCACGATTTTTGTAAACATGTGATGAAAAAAATCCTGCGTGCGATCTGCAGTCATTACTCTTCTCCTTGCCTTAGAAAAAGTATTCTAGGGGAAACAAATGACGAGTACTGTAGAAGTTGTGAGAATGGGCACTGATGGTTTCTGACAGGGCTTTGTTAGCCTCTGGCTGCTCTGGACTTTACCAGCCACATACGCTAAAGACCTGCAGGCTGAAAGATCAGCCCTTCCTACCTCTAAACCAATGAACTTCTAAAACCCACCCCACAGTGTATCTGGGTGCCCACTAGCAGACAGGGTCTGAGATTAACTTGAGCACTCGCTAGATGTCAGATACTGGCCTAAATGAGTCCAAGGTATTAATTCACTTAATTCTCATAACAACCCTATGAAGTCAGTACAATAATTTCATTGTACATGTAAGGAAACCAAGGTATAGAGCAAGACAGTGGCAGTCAAGATACAGCAAGGTATCATTCTTTGCCTGTCCTGGATTCTTTACAGCTGCTGTTCCTGAAGTAATGATTGTGTCTAATCTTGGGTGAATAAAAATCAGCCAGTCAAATATGAGAAGCTCTAGGCCCATGAGACAATGATCTCTTGTATTAGATTATTTCCCTAAGTCTTGTAACAACAAAGACAACAGTGAGAGCAGCACTGTCGGTAAACATTTACTGAGCACCTACTAGCGCTGGGCCATACACCTTATCAGCTGCTTTCCCTGTGTTACATCAGTTCAATCCCTGTATCCAGTGGGTCTGAGCTGAACTTGCTTGGGCTGCAGCCTCTCCCTTTAGCAACCACTTAGGTCCTCAGTCATTTAGGCTGGACTGCTCTGGTGGTGGTTTATACCTCAGGGACCCCTCCTTGAGGTGAAGTTAGAACTTGGCTTTGAACCCTGGGTACCTGACCATATTTTGCCAATTTTTCTCTCCTTAAGGAAGTGGACACTAGTTGTTACCTAGGAATTGCTTCTCTCTGGATAAACCCTACTTTGCCCTCCCTTCGCAAACCAAGGCGCTGACACACTCTTCCCCTCCTACCAGATCCCATCGTTTAGTTATTCATATCTTAGTTACTAGACCTAAGTTTACAACTTCCTTTTGGCTACTGTCATTGGGATGGCTGGTCCCTTTCCTTGGGGACTTGCCACGCCAACAGCCAGGACAGTCCCTCTAGCCTCCTCTCAGTTAGCTGGTGCAGCCATCACGTCTCTTGTCAGAGCCAATGCGGGTCACATCTCACCCACTGACAGAAGAGTTCCCTAACAACGGCATAGACTAGGAAGTGCCTGCAGGCAGGGACCTGGTCTTATCTTCGTATCTCTAACAGTCCTCCAGTGCCTCACACGTAGAACATTCCTAATACACATTTGCTGAATGAATGAATGGATGCTGAAAGGTATCAATCTTCATTTTTCCACCCCACTGTTAAATATCAGGGAAGTAAGTCGAATTACTATTTAGAAAAAAACATACCAGTTCTAGTTGATAATCTGACAGAAAAATTTACACTGCAGGTTATATTTTTACAGTAAAAATTTCCATCACATAACTGGAATTAATTTTTTCCAAGACAGTAGAAATGTATTGGTGTAGTTATGAGGTGAAGGGGTTTTAAAGAACATAACAAAAAGAAGAACGTTACAATCTGGTTAACATACCCTAACCCTGGGAAAATAGCTTTCAATTCATACAAAGACTGAAATCTACAATTTGATATATACACTGTCTTATTAAAAAGGAAGGCTGATTATAATGAAATGCTACCACCATGCAAAAATTAGCTTGGTGTATAAATTAGACAGACCATCAGTGTGGCAATAGTTGGAGCAACCTCTTTTGAATGGGATTCCACAGGGTAGTTTTTTAGTTCCAAAATGGTCAAATCACACAATGGTTAGAGAGATATAACTAAGAATTATGTTCTAAAAAAATTCTGTAACAGAAGGTAATTAGTATCTATTTGGGGAATGCTGGATTTTTACTGAATCAGACGTGACTCTGCAGAGAAAGACTTCATGTTGCCCTCTACTTTCGGCAGTCTGTTTAGCTAAAAACACATCAGATGAGGGGCTTCCTGGTGCATGAGGTGAAGTTATACATTTGTGAGCAGAAAGAAGGCATTCGTTGCCTGCTCTTGTAGCACACTTGGGATGCTGTGGAAGGACCAGAGAATTTCTGGAACTGTATACTAAATCGAAACTCTTCAGTTCTATACATTTTTAAAGTAATGAGTCACTTTCAGACTTGGGCTTTTTCATTTCCTTCTAATTTGTTAAGTTATAAAATCTTTTTTTTTTTAATGAAACCATACTCAGAAGTGTAATACATGAAAAAGATAAAAATGTTCAAGTGGGGGGTTGGGAGCCTTGAAAAGAGCTCATATGACCCCCTCGTCCCATCTGCCCCTTTGGCCTCCGAGGCACCCTGTAGTACTTGTAGAATGCCTGGAAGCATGGTTTGAAAGCCACCCGATGTGGGGTAACTCTCTTACTTTTCAGTTGTTGTAACTGAGATTTAAGAATTTAAGGGACTTATGCAAAATCATGCAGACAAGTGAATCGTCAGAGAGAGAAAAACCAGAGGTGTTTTCACAGCACCTGATCTTGGTGCCTTTGATCTCACTTTCTCACTGTCCTGTGTCCAGGAACAGGGCTCCTCAGTGGTCCATGGATGGGCGGCCTGAGTATCACCCGGGAGCTTGTTAGAAATGGAGTCTCAGGCCTTGCTGCAGACCTGCTAAATCAGAATCTCTGGGGGTGGGACCCAGGAATCTGCAACTTGACAAGCTCTCCAGGTGACTCTATTATCACCCTGATACCTGAACGCCCTTTCTGCTTTGCCTTTCCTTCTGACCCTCACTCTCCAACTCCCAAGCTCCAAAAGTAGTGGATGCTTAAATTACTGGGAGTGAAAATGTTGTCATGAAGAGAAGAAAAGAAAAGAAGTCGGGGAGGAAAAGAGGGAAAAATTACTCCAGAGCTATTAATCCCTCACCTCAGGCCCATTTAAGTCACTTTGGAATTTAAGTATTTTTGTTTAATGGTAGCATTATGAAAAGGACTAATACATTCTACTATTCTTCTTTCTTGTTCAACTTTTTTATGGGTAAACTAGAAAATCATTTTTTAAATGAAATATCTTCATGTTTATGACATAACATTTATTATATAATTTAACGTTTAAATAGGAGGGCTAGGGCATGCAGCCATTTGGCATGTAGAAGACAACATGCACACACATGAATACACAAGTAGTGAACTTTAACAAAAAAAGTATGTCGATTACTTTACAAAAGGTATGCTAATTAGATTTTCACAAATAAGATGATATATGAACTCACCAAAGAAAGACACTATTTCAAAGTAATCTCTGGTAACTTCTTTTGCACCATGAAGGTCCGTGAAAACGAGGAAGGTATAAATTACCCAAATCGTGTGAAATAAGAAAATGATGCAGAAACAACATTTTCATAAATGCAAAGAGGGAGGGCAGTTAAATACAACCTCTTGGACCCCTCCTTATCTACTCCTCTTTTTAAAAAATCTGTATTTCACTCACTGATGTTTTAAGTTAATGATTTTCTGACTCTTCTAAAAATCTTTGGAGTAAATTAAAGATGATCTGAAGTATCACAAAATCAAGATTGAGAGTAACTACCCTGAAGGAATAGATTATTTTAGAATGTAAAAGAATAACCAAGGTCTATGCAAAGTTATTTTTGCTTTGAATAGAAATCCTGAGTGCAATGTGTAAGAATATAAAGCTATTCCCAACATGCAAAAATTCTGTAGGGTTTTTCAAATGAACCCTCGAAGTATTTTAACTCTGCTACTGCGAGAAATATGTATGTGCTAGGTTTCCCAAATGGAATTCTCTATTCCCAGAACAATCTTTTCTGAAGCCACAAAAAATAAATAGAATTCAAAGTTCTTATGCCTGATATACTCTGACTATGCCCTCTTTCAGAAAACACATCACCTAGTTTTTATGTTTCTCTGCACATTATATATTGCCACAAAAGACATATTTCTCAGACTTCCCTGCTGGCGCAGTGGTTAAGAATCCACCTGCCAATGCAGGGGACATGGGTTTGAGCCCTAGTCCGGGAAGATCCCACATGCCGCAGAGCAACTAAGTCCGTGTGCCACAACTACTGACCCTGCGCTCTAGAGCTCACAAGCCACAGCTACTGAAGCCCGCACGCCTAGTCCCCGCTTGCCGCAACTAGAGAAAGCCTGCACGCGGCAACAAAGACCCAACACAGCCAAAAATAAATAAATAAATAAACTTATTTTTTTTAAATGACATATTTCTCCTAATTTAGGCTAAAATGCATGATTTTTAAAAACAATCAAAATGAAAACTGCAAATCCAAAAACAGGTATATAAATTCATACCTCTGAAATTATGACTTTGCACAGCACAAGTTCCACTAGATATTTTAAAAAATCATTATAGCTTGTTGACTTCATAAATCTTTGACAACAACATTACCTCTGAATAAGAGATTGTATGGGGTTATACAGTATTTTCAACAAAAAGTTGCAGTACTTGGCTTAAAGCATACACTACACCGAAGCTTATGTTTGAGATTATTTTGAAATCTCTAAATTGCTCAGCAGGCAAAAACAAGCAATGCAGCCCACTAATAGCTCACCAGCCCTTGGCTTTGAATCATCTAAGCTATAACTCAAGGAAGGTGAGAAAGAACATTTGCCACTCTCCAGGGTGGCATCTGAACCTCAGGAATCCCTGGGAGATGGAGCCAACTGATGCCTCAGATCTCCCAGCATGCTCTGCCATCAACTCCCCACTGGCATGGAGTCCACAATGGAAAATGGTCACACTTTTCATTTCAGTCCTTTTATAATGCACCCTCCCTCTTCATATTCTCCTCGCAACTGAATTAGTTACTGTTTCAAAGAATGGGGGCCCTGTGCTTGGTTAGGGTGGGGTATAATTACAAGCCAGTCTATTTGTTTGGAATAAAATGGTCAGAAACAGAACAATAAACACAGAAGTTTGCTGGAACAGGCTTTCGGTTTATCAGCACAAAGAGTTTTCTTCATGACTTCCTTGGACATCAGTTGCCTTTAAAGATAGAGTTGATAATAATTTCCTTTCCTCTTTACTAGTTTAATTATGCAATCGAATGTTAAAGCATTTGGCAAGCATTTGGCCCAATTTAACTGTTTTATTTTTATTTTAACTATTTCCAATACAGATTGGCAATCTGGTCAGTAAATAATCCTAATAACGTGTATCCTAACATTACACAGGTTATATATACATATGTGGTATAATATTGCCAACATGTCCACTCAAGCCCCAAAGTAACAATCTCCATGCCCATCATGGTGTTTCAGTCTGGCTTCCCGCTAAAATGAAAGAAGATTTGGGTACAAGTAGTTTATTTAGGAGGTGATCCTCGAAAACACTGTGGGGAATTGGAAAGGGAGACAGGAACGGGGAAAAACAATCACGAATGCTTTACTGAGCCGATTACTGATGTGGGCAACTGGAGCTTAGCATTCCTAGAACCCTCTGAGAACTTGTGGAACGTGCTTCAAAATTATCCCAGTGAGGGGAGAGAAAGTTGGGGTTTTCACAGACCTACTCTCATTCCTTATCTCTTACTGGCACTTCTGTCCTGGCCCCTATGTCCACCTACCACCCCAAAGCTTAAGGGGATATGGATAGGATATCTACAGCATCTCTTCTACATGATCTGAGACGTTATCTCCAATCTGCACCCACCAAACAGTATACAGGATCTTGTACTCCAAATGATAACAGATGCACACACTGTATACATAGGATTTGATCGGGTTTGCAAAACTTCCTACATTTCTTTGTATGTAAACTGAATTCATCCCTCAAATTTTAAAGTAAAATCTTACCTACGGCTAGAAAACTGCAGCATAGAAATTCCCGAGTTTTAAAAGATGTGCTTTGGGTTCAGTTCTGACTACATACATAAAAACTATTTCAGTTTCAAGGGCTAGGTCAGAGTTCTTAAAGCCAAAATAGCAAGTCTCAAATCTCAGGGCATTTTCATAACTGGATGCTCTGTATGTATGGTAAAAGTTGTAAATGAGTAATTATATAATGTGTGAAATCAAAAAGAGAAATTTCCCTAAAGTACCAATAAAATGTTAATGTAAATATCTGTCACTTAACAATAAAAGACAAAAAACCATCATTGACATATAAAGTCTGCAGTCCTTTTACGATTCACATCATAAAGGACCTCTTGACATAACATTGATACTTTTCCTAGAAGACTATAAATAGTATCTGAATGTGCACTGCGAGCATCTCCGATTCATCCCCAGCAACAAATGCCCAAACACTGTCCGGCACCCAAAAACTTCTGAATGCTCTTGACAGAGCTGCTTGTTACCTCTCAGATGGATGCTGGGCGGGAGGAGGGATGGGTGGCAGACAATCAGTGTCTCCTCCTTTTGTCAGGATGCTCAGGTCCCCTCAATGCCACCCTGCCAGCACCGTGCCTGCTCAACTGGGCTGTTCCCTCCAGTCCAGCTGCTGCTCTCAGCCTCATGTTAGAATGCTTTGGTTGTGAAAATCAGAGCACAAAATGAGCTTATCTGGAACAAACTAAGATTCTGGGCTCTGGAGCCAACCAGACATAGGCTTGAGTCTCAGCTCTGGGACCTTTGGCGGATTTCCTATTTGTTTCCTCACCTGCAAGATGGAGATGATAATAGTATCTTCTCCGAAGGTTTGTTGTGGTGTATGTACAGTGCTTAGCACTTACTACTCAAGAATTATTAGTTGCTGCTATGATGATGATGATTATGGAAGGAAGGAAGCAAGCACAGGAGGTCCATGGGAAACTGGAACAAGACTTACGGAAATCTAGCAAGTGGAGGGTGCTTTCCCCTTCTCCAGAGCAGTGGTTTTCAAATTGTGGTCCATGGACCAGCACCACCACCTGAGAACTTGTTAGAGATGCAAATTATCAGGGTGAATTCCAGACTAAAGGAACCAGAAAATCTGGGGGTGGGGTCCAGCAGTCTGTGTTTCAACAAGCCCTCCAGGGGATTCTGGGGCATCGTCAAATTTTGAGAACCACTGATCTAACTGCATAACAGGAAGGGTAAATGCCTAGCTGAGTTTAGTTCTTAAACATTAGCATACCCTCCCTCATGAGTGGTCCTCTCCAGGACATTTCCGTCATCTGAAATTTTCATTTACATTTTTCACGTATACACCATCTAGCCCGTGGGTAAGGCCTTTTAAAGATGGAAGTAGGGCTTCCCTGGTGGTGCAGTGGTTGAGAGTCCACCTGCCGATGCAGGGGATATGGGTTCGTGCCCCGGTCCGGGAAGATCCCACATGCCGCGGAGCGGCTGGGCCCGTGAGCCGTGGACGCTGAGCCTGCGTGTCCGGAGCCTGTGCTTCGCAACGGGAGAGGCCACAACAGTGAGAGGCCCGCATACCGCAAAAAAAAAAAAAAAAAAAAAAAGATGGAAGTAGATTACTAGCTGCAAGGGATTGTTTGTCCTCTGTCCAAAGCCAGAAAGACTAACTAGAAAGAATTTCAGGCCATTTTGAGTTTTATTCTTTGTTTTAGATATATTAGTACATAAGAAATAGATAGGTATTTTAGTATGTTAACAATCACCATATAATCAAGCCTTATCAGAGCATCATATAATTGACATCCCACAGCCGGTACCTTTAAGTTTAAAAAGCGAATGATAGCTACTCTTCAAATATAATTAGAAAGCAAACATGATTGTGCCATAAAGTGTATGCATTAATATAAAGTTAGATTTCAAATCTTAAGGCTTGTAGAGTAACATTTTCTCAGCCATATGTTTAATAGCTATAAAGACAATACTTTCTACTGCTGAGAAATTTGATTATAGAGGAATCTTAAGTATTGTCTTCATTTAAAATCTTAAATGGTATTACGACATATGTCCTTGAGATTTCAAATGCATACATATTTACATAAAATGTAGTCATTTCTCCCACTTCTTCATTGTTGAAATTGCCTTCGCCAACAGTTATGCAGCGTCAAAACGGGATCAGAACGCGTGGGAGCAGAAACTTTTTGCAGTCAAGCTTTACTAACATCCGCAGCTATTTGCAAGTTACCAATGAAACAATATCCGTGTCTAAGAAAGAGTGTAGAAAAGCTGGCTGTTAAAACTCTTCCCTTAATTCTCACCTATACTAAAAGGAGAGAATATGAGAGTCAGAAGACCATAGTTGGGACTCAACTTTGGCTGCACTGGAATCACTACGAATAATAACTTTTTAGAAACCCTGATATGTGGGTTTCCTCCAAAGAGTCTGGTATCATTGGCCTGGGGTGCAGCCTGGGCATTTTTTAAGCTTCCCAGTTGATTCTAATGGTCATCAGAGCCATTGCCTTAGAGATCTCCTCTAATCTCATCATTTCCCATTATTTAAATATGACTAGAATCTGTACTAGCTGGTAACTGGTGGGGAGAAACACTAGTGTTGGGTTCTTGGTACTTCTGCCCAGCCAGATGTTGGTCTCTTCTACATTAGGATTGTCTTAAATGAGCCAGGCCAGGGAGCGGCCTTGTGTTCCTTTCCCCGTGTGTCTTAGTCTGTTTGGGCTGCTCTAACAAAATACCACAGACTGGGTGGCTTACAAACATCAGAAATTTATTTCTCATTGTTCTGGAGGTTGGAAAGTCCAAGATCAAGGCACCAGCATGCTTATGTGTAGTGCCTTCTTGCTGTGGCCTCACGTGGTGGAAGGGGTTTAGGGATCTCTTTGGAACCTCTTTTATAAGACTTTAATTCCGTTTATGAGGACTCCACCCGCATGGCTTAAGACCTTCCAAAAGCCCTACCAAGTAAATGCAATCACACCAGACATTAGGATTTCAACATATGAATTTGGAAAGGACACAAACATTCAGATCATAGCACCAAGCAAGGTAATACATAAAATGTTACCAGTACTTCCCTGGTGCTCCAGTGGGTAAGACTCCATGCTCCCAATGCAAGGGGCCCAGGTTCGATCCCTGGTTGGGGAACTAGATCCCACCTGCATGCCGCAACTAAGAGTTCACATGCCGCAACTAAGAAGTCCGCCTTCCTCAACTAAAATAAAAAGATCCCACACAACGCAACTAAAGATCCCGCTTGCCTCAACTAAGAGCCAGCGCAGCCAAAATAAATAAATTTTAAAAAATAAAATAAATGAATAAATAAATTTATTTAAAAAATAAAAAAATAAAATAAAATGTTACCACTTTGATACAAAATGAACCAGTATTGAATATCCATTCACTGACTCCTTTCAGTTATTTATTTATTCACTCAGGCTTTAAGTAAATATTTATTATGTGGAAGATATATACAAGTACAAAAAAAGTGTGAAAAGACCTGAAGAAGCTTACGGCTTAGAGGGGAATACAAATCCACAGACAATTAAAATACCATATGACAAAGGATACGATAAATGTGTTGAGGTAGCACATTAAAGATGCAGAGGAACCAGTTTGGGATATTCAGGAATGTCTGTATGAGGCGCTAGCAAGCAAAGGTGAGAGAGGAGGGACAGAGTGTTCCTAAGAGAAGGAGCTACGTGCATGGAGGGGCAGAAACAAGAAACAAAGATACTTCATTTGATTGTGGAGTTCAGTAAAGAGGGATAAAGCCCGAGGGGGTTACATAAAGTAAGAGCATGAAAGGCCATGTAAGCAGCGGAATGCTGGTAAATGTTAAATAACAGGCTTTGGGGCTGTTCGGGTTGCCCTAATTGTAGCGTTTGACTGTTGCTGTGGTATAATACTCCCACCGTGACCAATTTCAAGTTACCAACTTGATGTCACTGAATGAGGAATTCAGTGGAAAGGGATGCATACAATTGGCTCTTAGGAGCCCATGTGAGCCAGTTCCAGCACACCACTGCAAAGTTATAAGCCACTTTTATCCCGGGGGAGCCATTCAGGGCTTTATTCAGGGAATAAAGAAATAATACATGCTTGCTATTGTTCTTTAAGCAGTGTTGCATTCCTTTGGTACATCCATGTACTTATACTTCTAAGGACAGATATTTGTGTATTGTCTGGCCCAGGGACAATTAGCCCAATTAGAGTTATTATCACACCTTAACTGAGCAAAAAAAATTAGAAAAGCACTATTCCTGTCCTGAGAAGGGAATATCAGGGTTAGGTAGGGAGTATCAAATCCAGTTCAAATATTATAGCCCTTGATTTTTTTTTTAATAACCAAGGACTTCTGGTCAAAAGGACACATGTGGGCTTCCCTGGTGGCGCAGTGGTTGGGAGTCCGCCTGCCGATGCAGGGGACACGGGTGCGTGCCCCGGTCCGGGAAGATCCCACGTGCCGCGGAGCGGCTGGGCCCGTGAGCCATGGCCGCTGAGCGTGCGCGTCTGGAGCCTCCGCAACGGGAGAGGCCACAACAGTGGGAGGCCCGCGTACGGGGTGGGGGGGAAAGTTTGCATTTGTAAAACACTGGCAACACCTTTTAAGATGTTTTAGGTGTAATTAGCTAGTAGAAAAAGTTTGTTAGACATCGACATAATTCTTAGAATGTGTTAAGTGTAAGGTAAGTAGTTAAACACAGATAGTGAGGAATGGAAGGACCAAAAGATACCTAATATTCATGAGGCACCTGGGCACTAAAGACTCATAATATACTAAATACACATGAGATCAAATGTAAAAGAGGCACTAAATATACAAGAGGCGCTAACTAGTCAGGATAAAATAAATACTCATGTGCACTTAATATTCACGAGGTCTTAATTCAGCCACCCACTGGTGACACCCATTCTAGCCCCCTAAATCCTCTGCCTAAGAACAACACAGCTATTTATCAGGCTAATTGGAGAACTATAGCTGTGGCCGTGCATTCTTGTCTCTGTCTCTGGTAAAGTGCGTGTCACTGACCCAGTCACCACCCCATGGCTGGCTCCCTTGCTGGAAACTTAGCTTGGGTCCTTGTAAGCACACCATTAGTGGGGAAGCCTGATGCAGCAGAGACAGGACATATAGGCAATATGTATCCCAGAATTCAAGTAATGTGGCTCTCCAGCCTGTTTATAATCAGCCCTAAGTGTGTTAACTTAACCCATACCTTTTCCCCTTGCTTCTCATTGTGTGTCTTAACTGATTTTAATAAACTGTGTGATTTGACTGTTTTAATTTGGTCTGGGAGCCTTTCTTTTCCATGATCTCTCAGATAGGTTGACCGTTAGTGTACTTGGGAGGTCACAATTGCATCATGTTAATTGCTCACGTGATAGGTAGGTGGATGGATATGCTATAAAGCAAGAATAGTAAAATGTTAATCGCAAAATATAGGTGGTGACTATACAGATGCTCACGGTAAAATTCTTTCAATTTTGCTGTATGATTAAACATTTTTTATATCCTTTCGTATTTTTTATACAAATGCCACCATTTTGTTGCCATGTCTTCTTCTGTAAATATGATTATTAACCATTTAACTCTGAAATATTTAAACAACAGCTTTGGGGGGCATGCTTATCCTGTATGACTTACTGATTGAGAGATTTGGGACCCCCTGTGGACCAGAAGTCTATTCTGGAGTTTGAGATTATTTTGAAGAATTATTTGGGCTGAGGTGGTGAGGTTAGGTGGAAGATCTTCCCAGCAGACAGAAGTATGGAGATATAAGGTGAGTAGTGTCTAGGTAGCTTTGATTTTTTGGCTATGTATCTCCCTCATGGGGAGTCAAGGAAATGGGGCCTGGGAGAAACTAGATCATGAATGACCTTGAATGCTACTCCAAGAGTGTGGGAGTTTATCTTAAAGGTACAGAAGAGTTTTAAACATGGATATGGAGGGAACAGGGTCAGCCTTCATGTTGAAAGATGACTCTGGCTAAGGAACTGAAACTAGATGCAGGAAAAAAGAAATTTGGAGTTGATGATAATTCCTCTAATTTGCTTAATCATTTGCTGCATTTTTAAGGAATAAACTTGATTTTCTATGGAGCAAAAAAAGCACAAAAGAAAAACATCTTGAAATGGACTGACTTCTGAAATGATTCGTGAGACCACATCTAGAAAAGAAATACAGGAGGAAAAGCCCACAAATAGTTCATCAAAGAAATGTTGAATTTAAAAAAATAGGCATCATATTCTCATGATGCTTCCTTACTTTCACTTATCCATTCAAAGAATATTTTTAAAAAAACTCATGCATCACTTGATGGCATTTAAAACAATGCAAAAACAAATTTGGATCTAAAGTATCACTGAAGGACATAACTCAATTGGATTAAAATGTTATTATTTAAATAAATAATAAGCAGAAACAGAATTAGATCTTGGTGTTTATTTCAACATATATTATCACTGAATGCCAGTGTAAAAGTAAATACACAATTTGGAGCAATTTAACTTAACATTTGTTGGGATTTATTTACTGCCCATTTATTTGGGGCACTCCACTAGATACTGCACGGGGCTATAGGGATGAAAAAATATATTCTCAGAGAGTTAACAGGATAATGATAACGATAGAGAACGTTCTCCAAAAACTAAACACAATTAGTTCAAATAAAGTACAAATAAAAAGCTTTAGAGGTTTGAAGAAGGGAGAAACATAATTGGTTGGAGGATCCAGAACTGTGGTTGAGGAGCTGTGGGAGATGGTCCCTCAAGGATGATTAGGATATTGGCAGGCAAAGGGCAGGGAGAAAGCCAGGAAGGTCCAAAGAATTTCATGATGCAGAACTTAGATTCCTCCTTATAAAAAGGCAAGACAGTAGCCCATGTGGACCACGAACTATTTTGAATGAAGATATCCAAAAATCTGTGGATAATTTCTATGGTAGTAGCAGATTTTCCCAGCATCCTCTCAGCCCAAACATTATAATATAATTGACTATTAGGCTTCTCAGAGCAGCATCAGAGACATCTCCAGCTCAGAGTATATATACTTTGGGATCAACCTTTGAAGATGGAACGTGTTGCACTGTGACTGATTTGCCTATTTGTCTCTCCAACTATACTCTGGGCTCCTTGAGGCCAAGGGTTTTATCATTTTCATCCTTAAATCTAACAGTTAGTACAGGGTTTAACACCCAGCCAGTGCTCAATTAATGCTTATTGAATTAGTGAATGTATAGCACAGGGAACTCTACTCAGTGCTCTGTGGTGACCTAAATGGGAAGAAAATCCAAAAACGAGGGGATATATGTGTACATATACTGATTCACTTTGCTGTACAGCAGAAACTAACACAACATTGTAAAGCAACTATACTCCAATAAAAATTAATTTAAAAAAAAGAATTAATGAATGAATCTATCAATCGAACAACAGTATGTCAAAATGATTACCCCAATCTGCTCATTAATAACTTAATGTTTCAGTTGAGGAAGGAGGGGAAGGAGAAAGGATGGAGTGTAAAAGAAGGGAGAAAAGAAGATTTTTCTAATCAGCACAAAGAACAGACCTGAGGTTCATATTTATCCACACATAAAATCAGCACACACATCACAGCCGCATATAAATACAGATTAGAAAAAAATCAATTGAGCTCAAAGGGGTGGGGTTTCCACTTCTCCCTGATACGCATACCCTCTAACTCTCCTTAGGTTACTTCTCTTCTTCTTCATAGCTGCCTTAGGCAGTCCAGAATAAAAACACTGCAGAATTGGGAGGAGACAGGCATAGTGTTTGATTCACTCCCTTGAATACAGCCGGAATAATTTTGCTTATAAAAATGACAGGAAATAATGGAAGATAACAAAGTGTCTTGTGAACCCTCTAAGAAAGATGGTATTAAGGTGGAATGAAGAGCTCTGAAGAGTGGCAATCTATGAATAATACTTATTATATAGAGACTGACTTTTCTCTTTAAGTAAATATCTGAGTGGAATTTTACATTGCTGGAAAGTAGAGTTTGCTCTCTTTTGCTCTACGTGTATGTACATGGAGGAGATACATATATATATATAATTGGCATTATTATTGTAATACAAAGACCTCTCTTCCATAAGCCAAATTTTCTTTCATTTTGCCGCTTCTTGATTTTCTTTCTTCCTTCTTCCCCTATGATCGCATGCCCAGGTCTCCTTGAAAGGGGAAAATAAAGTAGAATGCCTATGGGCTATCTAACCACAGTTGGTGACTGGTTTGAGTTCAATGACAGTCAACGCAAATCTCAGTGATATTGTCAGAACACACTCAGCAGAAAACCTGCCAAGGGAGTTTGTACCAATCATTAAAATAAGTTACAGGAGAAGTAAAATTACCATTTCATCTTCATGATAAGAGAAAAAAATTCAAACTAGGAAAAATAAGGAAAACAAAAAGATGGCACTGAAGAGTATCTCACTACTGAAAGATGAGTTTCATATGCAATAATCTCTTTAAAGAGCAAAGATACATCTCAGCTGTTATTCAGTGAGTCTGTAAGTTCCTACGACACTGTGAGTTTTAATTAGTAGATCACGTGTTAATGAATTCAGACTCACAGCCATTCCATTGCTGGGATGCTGGCTATGTGTATTCTTATACTCCTCTCTAGCTATTGCCCCATTTTTCAGACTCCTTCCGCGTCTTCCTCTCTATTCCTCACCTCCACGTCCCTAATCCTCAACTCACCACAGTCAGAGTGCTTGGCTCTGGTTCCATTGTAAATTCTTATTGTAAATTCTTAGATGACATCATCATAAACCTCTTATTTACTAAAATTCCAAGGGACAGTGTTCACACCAAGCTTAGTCAGCTTCCTGATAGTCCCTGACAGCGCTAGCCCCTCCTCTACCTTTAAGTTTTTCCCTTGCTCAGCTTCCTATTCACTTTTTTTTTTTTTTTTTTTTGCGGTATGGGCCTCTCACTGTTGTGGCCTCTCCCGTCGCGGAGCACAGGCTCCGGACGCGCAGGCTCAGCGGCCATGGCTCACGGGCCCGGCCGCTCCGCGGCATGTGGGACCTTCCCGGACCAGGGCACGAACCCGTGTTCCCTGCATCGGCAGACGAACTGTCAACCACTGCGCCACCAGGGAAGCCCCCTATTCACTTTTTTCCTCTTCTTTGCTTTGTGTTTTCTGGCTACTCCCTCTTAGCGCCCACAGGAGCCCTTGTACTTTTTTCTTCTTCACAACGTTGTCTCCTGTTAGACATTCTGCCTGGGAAATCACATCCCTACTCCTGCATAAGCGGAAAGCTCTTAAAAATCTTAGGTGAGAGAATCTTGGGTGTCTTCTTTTTCAAAGTGGCCTTAGACACTCGAGAATACTGTGTAATACTGTTTAGAGTCCATTTTATACAGATGAGGACATTAAAGGTCACTGAGGTGAAGGTCATGCAGTTATAACTAATCTTCACCTGGGAGCTTCTGGTCTCACATCTTTCTCTCTCTCTGGCAGTGAATAAGATGTGACGTGTGCATATGTGTGACACGGGGGGTGATTCCCAAGCTTTAATGTGCATGCAAATTCCTTGAGGACCTTGTTACAATGAAGATTCTGATTCGACGGTTCTGAGACAGAGCCTGAGACTCCACATTTCTAACAAGCTCCCCAGTGCTGCTGAGGCTTGTGGTCCATGAACCATGCTTTGCGTAACAAGGGGATTAGGTTTTAAGATAATAATTATGACACAACTGAGTCTCTGAGAATTTTTTAAAAATGACTATGAAAGAAAACTTTGAATTATCAAATCTTCAATATAACATAAGTGGCACAAAGATAAGCTCGTCACAAAGCTGAATGAGCTTCCCAATAATCAGGGCAGTAGGATTCAGTGGGCCTGCAAACTCATTTTCATTTATATCACTGAAAAGGACACATCAAAATAGGCTCTTGAAGGAGACCGTGCCTTGCTCTGTAAGGCTCTGTAAATATATATGCACACTTAAACCTTACAGTCATTGGCTGGACCCAGCATTTATAATGAAAAGCTGCAAGTTTGATGCTATTTAAATAAAGGTAGTAAATTATGAAATCCAGAGCTAGAGGGGCCTTAGAGATAATCTAGCTAAGCCTCTTAATTTACTTATGAGGAAACAGAATGTTTACAGGATTTACTGAAGTGACACAGCTAGTTAACAGCAAAACTAGCAACAGAATGCAGCTCACCTGACTCTCACAGTCTAGTGCTTCCACAGTATAGGGAAAATTACTTTTACAAAATAGAGCTCAGTGAATATTTCCATGTATCTGTGATAGCAATATATTAACCACTAATTGCTCCTCTTCCATGGGCTCACTGTACATCTGGGTGACTAGTGAGCTAGTTAGGAAGTGAGGAAGTAAGAAGATGATTCAAAAATGTGATACTTTCCAAAGGCTTCCCTTTGCCCTGTCCTTACACACAGCCCAGCATGAATTTGTAGCAGTGCTTTTATGAGTCATATACTGTTTAACAAGCTGCCTGCTAATTATAGAAATTTTAGGGGGATGTGGTCAAAGTTCCTACTTCACAAGCTCCAGCAGTGAGAGCCTCAGAACTTTATCCAGAATTGAGGGCAAGGATCCCATCTGCAGGAAGGCAAATTTGCAGCTGCTCAACCGTCTCACAATTTCCAGTTTAGCTCAGTGACTGATGAGGAGAGGAGAGTCATACCTCCTTGCCCTTTGGGCTAGACCGGAATACGCAAAACTGGGGGAAGGGAAAAGGTCCTAGGACAGCCTGTCCGGAGTGAGGATCTGACTTGCCTTGAGCACCACCCTTCCACCCCGAGGCCAGTATACACCATATTACTGGATGGTCCTCCTTCACCAGTGCTAGTTATAGACACAATTTTACAATTAGTTTTGTAATAGAAATGACATTTCTCCTTAAAATACAGGCTCAGTACTGCCAGGTGCCAATCTAAACATATCAACATGGGTAGTGCTGGATTATCATTCTAATGATAAGAAATAGCTGCTGTTTATTGAGTGCCTACATGGCAGATACTATGCTCGTCAGGGCTTCCCCTCTACCCATATTTCTTTAAAGAATAAAACATAATATTAAAACAACATTCAAAGACAAAAACGTCCTCAACCCAACACCCTAATAATAAATGAACATATTCAGTCTTCCATGTTAGTTTATATCCTTATCTGAGCAAATGTTCAATGGGTACATTTTTGGGGTAATATTTTTATCCCCATTTTCACTTTTTATACAATTTGATACATTCTTTTCTTCTCCCTCTTATTTTTCTTTCACTCTCTCTCCTTTGAGCATCCAAGGTAACAAAAACTACTAACTTGGTGTATATCCTTCCATTCCTCGCCCATGGTCATGTAATCCTAGAAGATGTTGTCTTTTTCATTTTTAAAATGGGTTCACATTTTTGTTTGTTAAGAAGGTTATCATGGTTAACCCTTCGGGAAAGCAGGCACAATTCTAACTAGATTGAAAAATAATTCATTCTGTAGAGCCATCACAATTCCATCATTTATTCAATAATTTCCCCAGTGATGGATATTTGCTTTATTTCTACTTTTTGACCACTACCAACAATGTTGCAATAAACGTTCTCTACATATATAGCCTGTCATATGGGTACTTTTATCTCTGTAGAATTGATTCTCAGAAATGGAGTAACAGATCAAAAGGTATGTGCACTTTAAAATTTTAATAGATAATATCACATTTCTTTCCTCAAACACCACAGCAATTTATGTTCCTGCCAGCAATGTCTGAGAGTGATCTTTTCCCTCATCAGAAGTTATTATTAGTAATTATTGTCCATCTGATGAACGGAAAATGGTGTCTTGTTTCTTTATTTTCATTTTCCTGACTACTATGAGGTTGCGTATCTTTTCATAGTTTTGTGTTCCAGGTATCTGGATATCCTTTCCTGTGAATTGCATATTCCTATACTTTGGTTTTCTACTGAATCGTCTCCTTACAAATTGAGCTGTAGGAGGTATTTGTATATTAGGGGCATGCATCCTTTTATGTCATATATGTTGCAAATTATATCTACTTAATCATTTGTCTTTTGACTATGTTTTCTGTTATTTTTATGTAGTAAATAGGTCTATCTTTCCCTTATCACTTTTGGGTTTCCTGTGTTGTTTAGAAAAGATCTTCCTCATCCCAAGGATTTTTCTTTCTGTATTTAAAACTTTAACGTACTTGAAATTTACTTTTATATTGCATGAGCTAGGAGATAAACTGTGGTCTCCAAGAGGGATTGCAAAGAGTGCTGGCAGCATTTATTGAATAAAATATCTTTTTTTCCCCACTGAATTAAAGTAACACTTTTGCCACACTATGTTTCCTCAAACAATTTGATCTCCTTCTGGACTTGAAATTTTAAGTGATCTATTTGTCTCTTTTTTTGTGTGTGCTAATACTGTAGGATATGGATTACAGAAGCTTTATGGGAAGTTTAATATTAGATAAGGCAAGCCCCCTCCCTGACCTCCAGTGCAGACATTTATTCTTTTCCATACATCCTTAGGCTGTTATCAAGTATTTATTTATTTATTTTTGAACTTTAGAAGTCTCTCCTCCTCCCTTAATATATAAATACTGCCTTCAAGGCACTTGAAGTTTACAGGGGTAATCACTGCTTAAATAATACCTCAGTAAGTCTTAGATACTATAGTTCTATTTTTTTTTTTTTTTTTTTTTTTTGCGGTACGCAGGCATCTCACTGTTGTGGCCTGTCCTGTTGCGGAGCACAGGCTCCGGATGCGCAGGCTCAGCGGCCATGGCTCACGGGCCCAGCCGCTCCGCGGCATGTGGGATCCTCCCGGACCGGGACACGAACCCGTGTCCCCTGCATCAGCAGGCGGACCCTCAACCACTGCACCATCAGGGAAGCCCTATAGTTCTATTTTATGCAACTTAGGCTAATATAAGGAGAAAAACTGTATTGAAAACAATAAAATATCCAGGATACTACTTAAATAAATGACACATCATCATAATGGAACACTATGTAGTCATTAAAAGAATGGCTATGCTTTTTTTAATGGATTGAACTGTGCCCCCCTCTAAAACTTAAATGTTGAAGTCCTAACACTCAGTACCTCAGAATGTGGCCTTATTTGGAGATAGAGACTTTACCGAGGAAGTCAAGTTAAAATGAGGTCATTCGGTTGGGCCCTAATCCAATATGACTAATGTCCTTAAAAGGGGAAACTTGGAGACAGACACACACATGGCAAGAACGCCTTGTGAAGATGAAGGCAGAGATCTACAAGCCAAGGAATGCCAAAGATTGCCAGCAAACAACCAGAAGCTAGGGGAAAAGCACAGAACAGGTTCTCCCCCTCCACCTTCAGAAGGAACAAACCCTACCGACATCTTGAACTCAGGCTTCTAGTTTGTAGAACTGTGAGACAATACATTTCTGTTGCTAAAGCCACCCAGTCTGTGGTATTTTGTTATGGTAGCCATTGCAACTAATACACTATGTACTGATACACGACAATGTGCAAGATATATTACTGGAGAAGAAAAGCATGATTCAGAACAAGTACGTATAACATGCTACCATTTATGTAAAAATGTATATACATAGAAACACATACACATACCTAAATGTATGTATATTCACTTAAAAACTCATCAATATCTCCTGAATGATACACAAGAAGCTGACAACACTGGTTGCCTCTGGGAGGGGAATGGAGTGGACGGTGCACAGAGATAGGGAATAGAATTTTCACTGTATACCTTTTTGTAACTTTTGATTTCTGACCCATGAAAACAATTATCTATTTTAAAATGAGTAATATAAAAAAGAAAAGAAAACCCCATAAATTATCACCTTTTAAAAAACTATCTTAAGTCAAAAACAGGTGACTCAAACAACACAGGTTTAAACTACTCAGGTCCACTTATATGCAGATTTCTTTCACTAAATACATAGTACAGTACTACACGATCTGCAGTTGGTTGAATCTGTAGATGTGGAATCGCCGGTACGGAGGGACAACTGTAAAGTTATACGTGGATTTTCAACTGTACGAGGGGTCAGTGCCCCTAAGCACCGGGTTGTTCAAGGGTCAACTATAATTTGAAAAGATCTTTTTTTATAGTTTCTATGTGCAAATTTGTATCAGAGGGAAACATGTTAATACAATGTTTACATATACAAGTAAATCTCTTTTTCTATGTACTCAGACAACAAATTTTACAGTGTTAATATACGCTCATCATTAGTTGAAGTAATATGGGGGTTAAAGGAATACAAAACATAGTTTATTATAGAAGCTCGTAACTGAGAGAAGGAGAAAATTTTTTTAAAAACTTAAGTGAAGCATGAAAGTAAGTCTGAAGTCCTAAAATTCATGGATTGTTTTTGATTTTATTTGCTTTTTAAAATTATACTTTTGAGGGCTTCCCTGGTGGCGCAGTGGTTGGGAGTCCGCCTGCCGATGCAGGGGACACAGGTTCGTGCCCTGGTCCGGGAAGATCCCACATGCTGCGGAGCGGCTGGGCCCGTGAGCCATGGCCACTGAGCCTGCGCGTCCAGAGCCTGTGCTCCGCAACGGGAGAGGCCACAACAGTGAGAGGCCCACGTACCGCAAAAAAAAAAAGAAAAAAAAATTATACTTTTGAGATAATTGTCAATTCACATGCCACTGTGGGAGATAACACAGAGAGAGCCAATGTACCTCTGAGCCAGTTTCCCCAAAGGTAACATCTTGCAAAACTATACTACAGTATCATAACCAGGATACTGATGGTCATACAATCAAGATAAAGAATAGTTCCAACACCACAAGAATCCCTCCTATGTTGCCCTTTTATAGCCACACCCACCTATCCCCTTTCTCCCTGCTGTCCCTGCCTCCTGGCAACCGCTTATCTGTTCTCCATTCTAGAATTCTGTCATTTCAAGGATGTTATATAAATGGAATCATGCAGTATGTAACCTTTAAAGATTAGCTTTTTTTTTACTCAGCATAATTTCCTGGAGATTTACCCAAGTTGTTGCATGTATCAATGTTTCATTTCTTTTAAATTCTGAGTAGTATTGCATGGTATGGATGTAGTACAGTTTGTATAACCATTAATTGTTGAAAACCATCAGGGTTGTTTCCTGTTTGGGGCTATTATGAATAAAGCTGATATGAACATTTTTGTATAGGTTTTGGGATAAATGCCCAAGAGTATAATTACTCAGTTGAATAATAATTCCATGTTTAGTGTTACAGGAAACTGGCAAACCGTTTTCTAGAGTGGCTGTACCATTCTACATTTCCACCAGCAATGTATGAATGATCCATTTTCTCTGCATCTTTGCCAACATTTGGCATTGTCACAATTTTTTGTTTTAGCCATTCTCATTGGTATGTAGGGATATCTCATTATAATTTTAATTTGCATTTCCCTAATGGTTAATGTTGTTGACAATTTTTTCATGTGCTTATTTGCCATCTGTATATTTTCTTAGGTAAAATGTCTCTTCATATCTTTTGCTCAGTTCCTAAATAAATAGTTTGTTGTTTTATTATTGAGGTTTGAAAATACTTTATGTATTCTAGATACAAGTCTTTTTAAATAAATTTTATTTTGTCATAAGAACACAACAGTAGATCTACCGTCTTAATAAATTTTTCAGTGTACATTATTGTTGACTATAGGTACAACGTTGTACAAGAGATCTCTAGACCTTATTCATCTTGTTTACCTGAAACTTTATGCCTGTTGATTAATAACTCCCCATTTCCTGCTACCCTCATCCTCTGGCAACTACCATCCCACTCTTGATTCTATAAATTTGACTATTTTAGATACCTCATGTAAGTGGAATCATGCAATGTTTATCTGTCTGTGACTAGCTTATTTCACTCAACATAATGTTGTCCTAGATACTAGTCTTTTGTTGGATATATGGTTTGCAAACATTTTGTTTCATTCCACCATATGTAGCAGATATTTCCATTATCGTCTCTGGTTTACATATGAGGAAACTGAGGCACAAAGATGTTAATAAACTTTCTCACAGTTACTTGTTTTAAAAATAAGACAACAGGCCCCAAATGGAGTCACTTATGCTAAGCCCCACATCACCAAACTGAGACTTAACTCGATTACAGTTTTGGCTCTACCAGAAATGGAACCTTAAACCAGTCAATCAGAAATCACCAGGGCTGTATTACTGAGGTAATCTGCCACACAGACCCGACCATCTCCTAAAGGAAAGGGACCCTGCCACAACCAATTTACTTTTTGCTAGTATAAACTTCCTTGTCCCTACTCCCTTTTTTTAAAAATAAATTTATTTATTTATTTTTGGCTGCATTGGATCTTCGTTGCTGCACGCAGGCTTTCTCTAGTTGCAGTGAGCTGGGGCTGCTCTTTGCTGCAGTGCGCAGGCTTCTCATTGTGGTGACTTCTGTGCTCTAGGCACGTGGGCTTCAGTAGTTGTGGCTCCCGGGCTCTAGAGCACAGGTTCAGTAGTTGCGGTGCACAGGCTTAGTTGCTCCATGGCATGTGGGATCTTCCCGGACCAGGGATTGAACCCGTGTCCCCTGCATTGGCAGGCTGATTCTTAACCACTGTGCCACCAGGGAAGTCCCTTCCCTGCTCCCTTCTGCCTATAAAAGTCTTGCATTTTGTACAGCTCCTCAGAACTCCTTTTTATCTGCTAGATGGGATCATTGAGTAAAGCCAATAGATCTTTAAAATTTACTCAGCTGAATTTTATTTTTTAAATACTTGTCTAATTAAAATTAGAATGAAAGTTCAAAACCCAGGTATGAGGGGGATACCATTTAGTGAAATAGCTTAGACATCATGAAAAAAGTAAGAACAGCGACACTTATAAAAAGTAAACCAGGGCTTCCCCGGTGGTGCAGTGGTTAGGAATCCGCCTGCCAATGCAGGGAACACGGGTACAAGCCCTGGTCTGGAAAGATCCCACATGCAGTGGAGCAACTAAGCCGTTGCACCACAACTACTGAGCCCGTGCGCCACAACTACTGAAGCCTGCACACCTAGAGCCCGTGCTCCGCAGCAAAAGAAGCCACCGCAACGAGAAGCCCGCGCACCACAACAAAGAGCAGCCCCCGCTCGCTGCAACTAGAGAAAGTCCGTGGGCAGCAACGAAGACCCAACGTAGCCAAAAAAATAAATAAATAAATTTATATTAAAAAAAAAGTAAACCAGGGGTACAAGCTAAAAGTATATAGATTCTATTTGGATTTAGTAAATATTTTGATATTGTGATTTTGCTTTCATTTTGTAATTTCTTGCTTTCATTTTATAACTTCTAAAACATTTAAAACTGCAGTTTTTCTGGCTCACACTACTGTGCAAAATGAAAACAAAACAAACAAAACCTAAATTATGATCTGGTTTACAGTTTAATAAAATATTAGTATTTGCATTGACTTTAGTTTGAGTTCATGCAAATAAATATCCACTTTCCCTATTTTTGATTCAATTTGGTTCAAGTTCGTGATACAAACTGTTAAAAGAAATAATCAAAGACTCTGAAATTGTTACACAAAAAAGAAATAATCAAAGACTCTGAAACTGTTACACGATTACTGTGTATTTTTTCCATGGAATAATATTCCCTAAGAAAATGTTTCGGAGTTATCTGATTCTTTAAGGGTAATAAGCACCTTAGTGTTTGGTTGGGCTATTTTGCAACTCTGGAGTCAGCTTGTGCGGGGTGCTGAAGGTAATACAAATGATTCTTGTTTGTAGAAATGCAAATGTATTTGACTCCTCCATGCAGACAGTCACCAGTATTGCATCTGTTACCAATTTTTATCAGCATTCCTGATTGTTTATGTATACGTCTGTTCCTCTGACTCCTCTGAACCAACTGTAACATCTTACTGGTTCTCTCATTAATGATTTAATAAAATGTTTGACACAATTCATTTTATATTTCTACAGGAGTCATGATTTGACCTTTTTTGAAAATTAGCCTCTAATAAAACACAAACATAAATACTATCTGTTCATTCATTATACCACTTAGAAAAGGTTCCTATGTATCTGATACCTTGCCAGGTGCCTGATACACAACTTCTAATGATAATATCTTATATATCCATGGTATATTTATCTAAACATTTAAGCAAACATTGCTATAATACTATTAACAAAACTATAGAGTTTATTCAAATTCCACCAGTTTTTCCACTAATGTCCTTTTTCTGTTTCAGGATCCAGTCTAGGATCTCCCATTGCATTTAGTCATAATGTCCTTTTGGTTTCTTCTAGTTTGACAGTTTCTCAGTTTTTCGTTTTTCATGACTGACAATTTTGAAGAGGACTAGTCAGGAAAATGCAGAATGTCTCTTAAGTTGTGGCTCAAGTTTTTTCATGATTAGACCGGGATTGTCGGAACTGCCCTTTTCATCACATATCGGGGGGAACATGGTATCAACAAGATTATCAGCGGCAATGTTAAACTGACCACTTAGTTAAGGTGGTGCCTGCCAGATTTCTTCTCTGTTGTCGTTATTACAGTTCACCCTTGAACAACGCAGGGGTTAGGGGTGCCAACCCTCCGTATAGTCGAAAATCTGCATATAACTTTACAGTTGGTCTTCTGTATCCACAATTCCACATCCATGGATTCAACCAACTGTGGACTGTGTAGTAGTATAGCATGTATTTAGTGAAAAAAATCTGCATATAAGTGGACCTGTGTAGTTCAAACCCATGTTGCTGAAGAGTCAACTGTATTTCTCCCTTTCTTTATTTTCTGAAAGCAAGTCACCAAGTCCAGGTCACGCTCAAGTGGGGAGGGAGAATTAAACTCCACTTCTTAGAAGGGTAGTATTTACATATTTTTTGGAATTTTTGTATAAGGAGGATTTGTCCCTCAAAAATGATTTTTCAGTGAACAGAGAAAACACATTATTATCTGCTTGCTGTGAGGCCAATCTCGTTTTTCCCCTTTTCTAAATTGATAAACTGGCTTTTGCCTTTTGCAGACCCATGTAAATTAATGTTTGTTTTTCTTATGTTATCATTAATTTATCTGTTTAGGTGACAAAGATATTTTTTGGTAGGGTTCTGGCACTCAAGACTATTAAGTTTTTTCATGTATTTCTGTGGATGCAAATCGTACCCACACTGGGAAGGGAAATGAGCTGACAGTAACATGTCACTTTGAATCACTGGGTATCCTACTGGGGAATATTGAGTTACTTAAGCTTTAAAGAAAGATGTGACAACAGCTAACCATATTTTAGATTCAGATTTTAATGTTTTCACAGCCTAGGTGGCCCATCAATTTTTTTTATATTAATTTTTTTTAACTTCTCCAACCATTTTTCTGGGCAAGATTGTTTCAAATGCAAGACTAATTTTAAGCTCGATTAAAATGTTAAAGAGACTGTCATGCCATTTGTATTATCCTTTATGAAGAAATCAATACTTTAATAGACTTCCTTGGTAAATTATTTTGAGAAACTCAATAGTATTGTTAAATAAAGCAGAACTCCCCATCAGATTCCAGTCTTTTATATGTATTTTCTGACAAAAGGGTAAAGTAAGAATGAAGCAATGAGTTAGATGACAAAAGATTAAAATTTTTTTTTTTTTTTGCAAATACAGCTTTTACACATTACAATGTTCTGAGCTAAGAGTGGAAATTTGCCTTAGAGAACTGTTAATTGTCTGTCTGAGTCCCGACGTCTCAAATTTAGCATGTTATTCATCCTCTAACACTCACCACATTCTTTTACAATAAGTTATTTTTAAGAATCTGTCTTTCCTACTAGACCATGACCTCTGACTTCAAAGCCTGTAAAGACACAGTCATATTTATTTCCTCAGGATAGTTCATCATAACTGGCGCACGGTCACACTAGCCACATTTCAAGTGCTCAACAGCCACGTGACGACAGTATTAGGCAGCCCTGATATAAAATATTTTCATCACAGAGAATTCTACTGGACAGTGTTGGTTTAGAGCAGAGTTTCTCAACCTTGGCACTGTTGACATATTGGACGAAATCATTCTTTGTCGTGGGGAGCTGTCTTGTGCGTTGTAGAACGTTGAACAGCATCCATGACCTTTAGCAACTAGATGCTAGTAGCGGCTCCACCCTCAATGTGACAACCTGAAGTGTCCTGAGTCATTCTTATACGTCCTCTAGGGATAACATTGCCTCTGGCTGAGAATTACTGAGTTAGAGAAATGCTTCTTGAACTAGGGTCCCAAGAAAACAAGCTGCTAAGACTTACTCTCAGGGACTGCTGAAAGTGGTTTTATTTAAAAAGTGATCCACAGATAAGTTAACTGTTTCATATAATTGCATAAGATGATGCTGTTTAATAAAAAGAAAATGTATTAGAGTAGAATTGTGCTACAGTCACAAGAAGCAACCTTGCCCTAATTTCTCTTAACCAACACACCTTGGGCTTATCAAAATAAAATTCTTGCCTATGAAGCAACCATTATAGGGCTCTTTCTTAGATCTATGTATTTATTTATTTATTTATTTAAATTTTTTATTTTTTATTTTTTATTAGTTTCTGCTTTATAACAAAGTGAATCAGTCATACATATACATCTGTTCCCACAACCCTTCCCTCATGCATCTCCCTCCCTCCCACCCTCCCCATCCCACCCCTCCAGGCAGTCACAAAGCACCGAGCTGATCTCCCTGTGCTCTGCGGCTGCTTCCCACTATCTATCTACCTTACGTTTGGTAGTGTATATATGTCCATGCCTCTCTTTCGCTTTGTCACTCTTAGATCTATGTATTTAAATAAAACATCTTCACCACTTTAGTGTACACACTGGCCTGGCTTCAAACTGTGAAGACCCACATTATTTTTCTCTGATGGCTTTCTCTGGCCACAAAAGTGTTTTTCTTGCCAAGGTGGCATGCCAAAAGTACTGGGGAAATAACTTCCCCTTGAAAGCAGCCCTCAACCAATGCCTATCAGCAGTTAGTATTTATATATCCCAGCTCCCTTGTCATTGGGTAGGATAACTGAAGCACGTGTTTTCACTACACCCAGAGTTGCCCCCCTGGGGTTAAGTTCCACTAGACCAGGTAGGACGCTTGATAATACATCTTTTACTGAACGCCTTCTCTTCATTGTCTCACTTCCTTTCTCTGTATCTATGGATATTTTATACTCCTCCCAAGTCAATCCCTTTTCTCAGTGTCTGCTTTGACTCAGAGTTTGCATTCAATTCTTGACTCTGGGTCTGCTTCTGGGGGCTCTAGAATAAAATCTACTGATTAGTTAATTCAATAACTATTTATTCAGAATTAGTAAACCCCTTACTGCATGCTAGATTAGGCAGCACAGGTACTGTCTTTTTTTTTTTTTTTTTTTTTTGCGGTATGCGGGCCTCTCACTGTTGTGGCTTCTCCCGTTGCGGAGCACAGGCTCCGGACACGCAGGCTCAGCGTCCACGGCTCACGGGCCCAGCCGCTCCGCGGCATGTGGGATCTGGACCGGGGCACGAACCCGTGTCCCCTGCATCAGCAGGCGGACTCCCAACCACTGCGCCACCAGGGAAGCCCCTGTCTTTTCATTAGAACAAATAAATATGTTAAAACCAAGACAGGAGCTCTTTTATTTATTTATTTTAAAAATATCCTCTCCTGGGCTTCCCTGGTGGCGCAGTGGTTGAGAGTCCACCTGCCGATACAGGGGACACGGGTTTGTGCCCCGGTCAGGGAAGATCCCACATGCCGTGGAGCGGCTGGGCCCGAGCCGTGGCCGCTGAGCCTGCGCGTCCGGAGCCTGTGCTCCACAGTGGGAGAGGCCCGCGTATCGCAAAAAAACAAAAAAAACAAAAAAACAAAAAAAAACTCTCCTTTTTTTTTTTTTTATTTAGGTGAAGTTTACATTACATAAAATTAACCATTTTAAGGCAAACAATTCAAGTGACATTTAGTACATTCATGATGTTGTGTAACTACCATCTCTGTCTAATTCCATCACTCCAAAATAAAACCCCAAACTCATTAAGCATTTACTCTTCACTTCACCCTCACTATGCCCCTGGCAACCACCACTCTACATTTTGTATTTATGGATCTACCTACTATGAATACTTGATAAAAATTGAATATATGTCCTTTAATGTTTGTCTTCTTTTGGTTAGCATGTTTTCAATGTACATCCACGTATCAGTACTTCATTCCTTTTATGGCTGAATAATATTCTACTGCATGTACAGTGGACCCTTGAACAATGTGGGTTTCAATTGCATGGGTCCACTTATATGTGACTTTATTTCACTGAACACATACTACAGTACTACACGATCTGCAGTGAGTTGAATCTGTGAATGCAGAACTACAGATTTTCAACAGCGTGCAGGTTTGGCACACTTAATGCCTGTATTGTTCAAGGGTCAACTGGATATACCACAGATCCATTAATTTGGGTTGTTTATACTTTTTGCTTTTACAAATAATGTTGCTATGAGCATTAACATACAAGGATTTGTTTGAGCACCTGTTTTCAATTCTTTTGGGTATATACGTAACCGGGAGTGGAAATGCTGAGTCATGTTAAATCTATATTTAACTTTTTGTGGAACTGCCAAACTGTTTTCCACAGTGGCTGAACCATTTTACATTTCTAGTAGCAATGTATAAGGGTTCTAATTCTTCCACATATGAACACTTATTCTGCATTTAGTTTTTGATCATAGCCATCTTTGTGGGTGTGAAGTGGTATCTCATTGTGGTTTTGACGTGCAAATGACTAATGTTGTTGAGCATCTTTTCATGTGCTTGCTGGTTTCATGTGCTTGCTGGTCATTAGTATATCTTCTTTAGACATTTGTCTATTCAAGCCCTTTGCCCATTTTTTAATTGAGTTGTTTGGTTTTCTTTCCTGTCTGTTGTTTTTTGTTTAAGTTGTAAGAGTTTTGAAAAAAAAACTAATCTGGATACTAGATACTTATCAAACATACTGTTTACAAATATTTTTGCCCATTGTGTAAGGTGTCTTTTTATGTTGACTTTTAAAACAACATACAAAAGTTTAAAATTCTGATGAAACCCAATTTATCTTTTTTCTTTCTTTTGTTGCTCATGCTTTTGGTATCATATCTAGGAATTCATTGCAAATCCAAGGTCTTGAATATTCACCCCTCCTTTTCATTTTTAACAAATGGACTTTTAGCCTCACTGGGCCTTGTCAAAATATTTGGCTCTGCTCTATTTCAAAAACACAGAGTAATCGTAGTACATGCTTTTGACAGAGAATTCTCTACAACTTCACAATGTCTACAACACATTCCTTTCTAAAGCTAAGGTCCAGTATATAGTATTTATGGAGATCTGCTAAAAGAACAGATAGTGAATCCATTTCTCATGTCACCACAACCATATATATATATATATATATATATATATATATATATATAGTTTTGCTTTGATCTGTTGTTGTAGAAATGTTTCCTACTTCATTACAAACTCTTCAGAAGAACCTTCTTACCCTTAATTTAAAAAATTATAGATATTCAGTCCCTTCATGTCTCATGGGTTCTACGGAATATTTTTTTTTAAGAGGTCAGGTGGAAAAGATCTGTGTTTCTTGTTTTGACTAGAGATGGGGATTTCTTTTTTTTCTTTTTTCTTTTATTTATTATTATTTGTGGCTGCATTGGGTCTTCATTGCTGCACATGGGCTTTCTCTAGTTGCGGCGAGCAGGGGCTACTCTTCATTGCGGTACGCAGGCTTCTCATTACGGTGGCTTCCCTTGTTGCGGAGCATGGGCTCTAGGCATGCGGGCTTCAGTAGCTGTGTCATGCGGGCTCTAGAGCGCAGGCTCAGTAGTTGTGGCGCATGTGCTTAGTTGCTCTGCGGCATGTGGGATCTTCCCGGACGAGGGCTTGAACCCGTGTCCCCTGCACTGGCAGGTGGATTCTTAACCACTGCGGAGGTGGGGATTTCTGTTTTATTAATAGTCACTGATTTTCATATATACCCAAATGCACACACACCTATGTCGGGAGGGAAGGCTATGTAGCTAAAAACTGATTTAGTTTAATTTTTATCAGTGAAAAACATAAACTGATATGTTTATCTTTTTAAAAAATAATAAATTTACTTTTTTCTATGTTATGATAAATTATGGCAAAGAAATTTTAAAAAGGAAAAGAAAAAATGGAAGGACAGTAACAACACAGTCATACACACAGAAACCATGGTTTAAAAAATATTAAGAAAAACAAAGATGGAAAAATAGAGAAGAAAAAGAAGCAATTCACAAATATGTACATATACTCAGAAGGATATATCTATTTAAAGGTGGTAAAAAAAAAGACATTCATACTTAACATTTGCACAGAGAAAGAGAAGGTGGCAAAAAAATCACATAGAATTAGAATGAAAGATAGTAAGACAAATGACTTAAGACTGAGAAAGACAGAGTGTTCTTAGATAAAAAAAATAGAGGTTTATTGAGCAACATCCATATCCTTTTGCCCTTTAGCTTTTTGCTGCTAATGCTTGTTGAAGCTCTACTGTATTTCACAATGGTGGGCACAAAGGTCATAACTGTTCTTGGCACCTGCTCCTTGGATCATTAACCATCCAGGGGAACTTCCAGTAGAGTTGCAAGTTCCCCACTCTCGATTGCTTTCCACTACTTTTTGAGCTTTCTCCACAAAGACAAGATGCACATGGGTAATTTTCAAATGACTTAACAATTAGCCTTCAGCAGGTGGGAACATTCTTCCGATTTAGAGGTCCTAGGTGAAGTGAGTGAGGCATAAGATGGCTCTTTTAAGTACTATTAGGTGGTGATATGTTCTGAATATTCCTTGGTTGATAGAAATAAATTCTTTTCTCATCAAAAATCATGAGACAGTGATTTCATTAGCTAACAGTATCCTAACCTCTAACTCTTGCTTCCTGATTTGATATAAACACTCTAGAAGACTTCAGGAAATTTCATTAGGATCTGTTTATATGGAGATGGTTTGATAAACATGATGTCTGTCTAGTGCTGATGTGGTTGTGTCCTAACTCACAAACTCATATCTGCTCTAGTCTTAATAACTTGCAATCCCTGCACATAAAGTTTGAAGAATGAAAGTATGAGAAAATACATGCTATTATTAGGAGTGCTACTAAGAAAAGAGGATTCAAAAAGATGGAAGCTTTTAAGTAGAGATGTCTAATATTGACAGTGGAGACAAAATAACTGTTAGCAACTAAAATGCCTCAACAATTAGATCTATAAATCTTACAGGTTGTGCAGTGCAATCAAAAAGAAATCAGTGGCTTCCCTGGTGGCGCAGTGGTTGAGAGTCCGCCTGCCGATGCAGGGGACACGGGTTCGTGCCCTGGTCCGGGAGGATCCCTCATGCCGTGGAGTGGCTGGGCCCGTGAGCCATGGCCGCTGAGCCTGCGCGTCCGAAGCCTGTGCTCCGCAACGGGAGAGGCCACAACAGTGAGAGGCCCGCGTACCGCAAAAAAAAAAAAAAAAAGAAATCGATATATAAACTCTACTTTCTGATCCTGACTTTGGATTCTAGAATTTGATTTAATAATAAACCATGTTTTATAATTTATTTTTAAAAGTTGTCTAAGTATTGCATGTATATATATAGTTCCAAAAACATGAAATAATACTATAGACTTAAATTGAAAAATAGCACACGCTTTGTACCTGAGTTTTCCTTTATTCCAAACTCTTCTAGCTATTCTTTTCTGGTATTTACAGCCATATGCCTAAATATTATGCTTATAATCCAATTTCTTAATTGATCAATTGTAGTCATTATCTATTGAATTCCCATTATGGAAAATAAGGATCTAGCACTCTTTTACCCACCAATATTCCTACTTTCTCGTGTGTGTGTGTGTGTGAGTGTGTGTGTGTAATCTCAACAGTTAAATAACACATGGGCAAAATATATTAAGAAATAGTTCCCTGAAGATGATAAATGGATAGTAAATAAGCAAATTTTTAAAAATTCAACATCACTAGTCATTAGACAAGGATGCAGAGAAACTGAGTCACTGATTCACTGCCAGTGGGAATATAAAATATAAAATGATAGAGCCACCTGGAAAGTGGCAGTTTCTTCAAAAACTAAACACACATTTACCATATGGCCCAGCAATTTTATTCCTGGGCACTTATCCCAGACAAATGAAAATTTACATCCACACAAAAATCTATATACATATGTTCATAACAGCATGATTTGTAATAGCCAAAACCTGGAAACAACCATAATGTCCCTCAGTAGGTGAACGTTTAAACAGAATTCGGTAATCCACTCTAGGAATACTAGTCAGCAGCAGAAAGGAATGAAACAGTGATACACACAACTTGGATGGATCTCAAGAGCATCATGCTTAGTCAAAAAAGTAATCCCAAAAGGTCATGAACTCTATGACTCCCTTTATATAATATTCAAAAAATGACAGAATTACAGAGATGGAAAGCAGATTAGTGACTTCCAGGAAGATGGTGGGAATGGTGGGAGCAAAGGGGATGGGTAGCCTGAGGGAGATATTTATAGGGACGAAATAGTCCTGTATATTGATTACTGTGGTGGTCACACAAATTTACATGTGATACAATGGCATAAACACACACGCACACACACACACACAGAGACATATACCAATGCCACTTTCCTGATTTTGACAGTATACTATAAGTAAAATATAATCACTCGGGGGGGGGAGTGGGTAAAGGGTACAGGGACCTCTCTGTATTATTCTTGCTTCCTGTGAATTTCTATTTCAAAACAAAAAAGTTTTAAGAAATCAGTATTTAGGGTTTACCTTATTGTGACTAATATTGTCCATGGTTGAGTCAAATATTTTATACCATTATTATATTTTCTTTTTTGTATAACTTTACTTTTTGTATAACTTTACTTCTGTATAACTTATTTTTTACTTTTTCTACCTGGAACAACTTATTTTTTTGTTTGCTTAGTTTTAAATGTCCACATATGTATGTCCTTCCAGTCAATTTTACAGAATTTAAAGCCATTCTAATGATGGTTTTTCGTGCACAAACACAGCAATTACTCGAACTGTTCCATTCTCCCTTCCATTCCCCAGTCTCCATCAAAAAATTCTTCTGAGAGCCCTCTACCCTTATGCTAAAATTTTGACTGGTTGTTTTTTTTTTAATGTCAATTTTATCCCAGTTATTAAATAATAATTCAGCAGGGTATAACAGTCCATGTAGATGTCTGGGTCTACATTCTTTTGACATTTTTTTTTTTTGCCACCATTGACAAGTCTGCTATTTTTCCTTTGTAAGCAATCTTTTCTTTCCCTGGGTGTTTTAAAGATCTCACTGTCCTTAATGTTTGGCAATTTCATTGCAGTGTGTCTAGGAGGAATTTTCTCTAAATTTATCCTAATTAGGATATCTTGGCTTCTAAAATCTGAGGATTCATATCTTTCAGCATTTCTGGAAAATTTTCACCCTTAACTGTTTGAATATTGCCTCCTCCCAGTTTATTCTTTCAAAATTCCCATTAGATATATGCTATACATATGCCATCTTCCATATGTCTTAAATTTTCTTTAATATCTCCCTCTATTCTGTTTCAAGTAATTTCTTCGGATAATCTTCCAGTTCACTAATTCTTTTCAGATTTTTCTTAAGTTTTTGTTTAAAATGCCCAGCTTTTTTTATTAGATTGATTATATATTTAATATATAGAAGGTAAATTAGATACTTAAAAAAATCTGTCTGTTCTTTTTCTTTATAGTACCTTGTTGCTTTCTCAAGGTTTTGACTCTTTTATATCTTTAACGTTTTTAAACATGCTCATTTAATTTTTGATTTTGATCATTCCATTACCTCAAAATATTGGAGGGCTTCCCTGGTGGCGCAGTGGTTGAGAGTCCGCCTGCCAATGCAGGGGACACGGGTTCGTGCCCTGGTCTGGGAAGATCCCACATGCCTGGAGCGGCTGGGCCCGTGAGCCATGGCCGCTGAGCCTGCGCGTCTGGAGCCTGTGCTCCGCAACAGGAGAGGCCACAACAGTGAGAGGCCCGCGTACCGCAAAAAAAAAAAAAAAAAAAAAAAATTGGAGAATCTAGTCCTCTCCCCCCAGATGATTCTTGTTCATGACATTTCCATGCATGTTTTACAATTTTAGATTGTGAATTCATGTCTGATAAGGTATTAACTATGGAAACCCTGCATGGCCTTAGTTGAAGGTGCATCCCTTCAGAAAGTGTTTCTCAGGGTGCTAATAACTTAAGAATACTTCTGAATCTGAGATTTTGTAGAACCACAAAGATAGTATTAATTCAGACACCAAACATGTGACAGGAAGTTTTTCAAATTTCTCCAAGTAGACATTTTCCCTACTCAGAACCAAGGCAGAGTTGGACAAGATTCCTTGCCATCTCCTCTTGCTCGTAGATAGATTTTTCCCAGGTTGCTCTTTCACTAAGGGTAGAGCTCTTTAAAGATTTTGGTCTCTTACGGGGATCTCAGTTCTAATTCAACCAAGCCTAGTCTTTCCTCCTATGCCTAAGAGGCTATTAGAACCTGAACTTCTTGTTTATCAGCAAAACCCACCAAGTTAAGATTTTGTCTCCATTTTTATTAATTCTTGCATACTTTCTATTGAGCTCAGCTCAGCTTTAAATGGATATGTGTTATATTTCATCCAGCATTTCTTATTGGTTTATATAAGAAGTTTTGTCTCTAATACTGTCAGAAATAGAATGTTCTTTAGACCTGCAGCACAACTGTAATCCTAGGCCCTCCCATCATCTCTCTCCTGTCTTGAATCCTAGATTCCATGTTTCCTCGTCATTGTTTTGAATTTTCATGGAGTTTGTCTTCTAATAGCTTCCTGAGGAAGGGTACTTGGAAAGTAAATTTTTGACATCCTGAATGCTTGACTATATCTTTATCAATTCTAAATTGAACACTGTGTTCCCTCAGAATTCTAAAGATACGGATTCTTTAACTTATGTCTTCAAATATTGCTGTTAAGAGGTCTGATGACATTTTGATTTTCAATCCTTAATTAATGATACAGTTTCTCTCTGTCAATTCTCTTTTTCTCACTCACTCATTCAATCTCCACCCCCCACCCCCGTTAAGGTTTTAGAATATTATTGCTATTCTGAAATGTCACATGATTTTTTTTTTTTTTTTTTTTTTTTTTTTTGCGGTACGCAGGCCTCTCACTGCTGTGGCCTCTCCTGTTGCGGAGCACAGGCTCCGGACGCGCAGGCTCAACGGCCATGGCTCACGGGCCCAGCTGCTCCGCGGCATGTGGGATCCTCCCGGACCAGGGCACGAACCCGTGTCCCCTGCATCGGCAGGCGGACTCTCAACCACTGCGCCACCAGGGAAGCCCGGCTGTGTTCATTTTCTTTTTTTTTTTTTCTTTTTGCGGTATGCGGGCCTCTCACTGTTGTGGACTCTCCCGTTGCGGAGCACAGGCTCCGGACGCGCAGGCCCAGCGGCCATGGCTCACGGGCCCAGCCGCTCCGCGGCATATGGGATCCTCCCAGACCGGGGCACGAACCCGTATCCCCTGCATCGGCAGGCGGACTCCCAACCACTGCGCCACCAGGGAGGCCCTGTGTTCATTTTTATAATTACAGTGGCTTTCTACAAAGTGTTAAATGGACCCATTGCGACGTGCCAATAAAAAATTAGCTTCTATCATTTTATCTTATATATTTATATATTCCATAACATATGTTGGCACACCTATTCACTTACTAATTCAAGAGTCATCTCTTAAGTCCACATCAGAAATGTAATTGATTTAGCAGTTCCCAACCACATCTACATATTCTTTTAGACTGAGCAATTAGCCACTGGTTATAGAGAAAACCTTTTCTTAAAATATGTATTTAGTTTTATTAAAAATAACTTACTTTGAAATGGTTTAAGAGTCACAAGAAAGTGCAAATAGTACAGAGAGTCCCCATGTACCCTTCATCCAGGTTCTCCCAATAGTAATATCTTAACCACAGTACATTAGGAAGCCAGGAAATTGACACTGGTACAACGCTATTAGCTCAAATACAGACCTCATTTAGATTCTGCCAGTTTTTACATGTACTCTAAGACATAATTATTTTAATCTAGTTTAAATGCTAACTCTCATATTAGACAAACGTGTTTTATAGATATTTTAGTATCATTCTAAATTGTTCTAAAAATATTCGATAGAGCAAAATTATAAGAATATTCTGATCAATTAACATAAAACTCTGTGCTTTCTTAAATGGTTAGTCATTATTATTTTTTGTAAAATATACTTCAATCACATTAATCTCAATAGTCTGATATCTTAGTAATATGGATATAAGTAATTCAATAGGAGTTCATTGTGATTTTACTTTAATTAATACTCGCTTATTGTAAAGTATTACTTGCCTTTTGATAGTATGCCCTTAATGACTATGCCACTTTTGATGAGTGCCAGATCATTATTAATTCCTTTTGTATTCATTATAACAACATCAATCAGAGAAAGCTCATTTGCTCTTAATGTGACTATAACAGGTAATTCCATTCTAATCTAGTAGTGATTAATGTTCACTTGGTAGGTAATTACAATATCATATTTCAAAGTATTAGCATTGGGCAATACTTATTTTGTGTGGTCTCTCAGAGAACCACAGCAATTTTTCTGGGCTTAGAACTGAAAAGGTTAAAGAAAGGAAATCAACCTAGGGAAAAAGAGGAAAGGTTTCTATGTGGCTGGAAAAGAGAATAACGGTTAAGTGAGAGGTTTACAAAATATGTTACTTTTTCATTTTTTATCAGTATGCTTCATATATACCCAGAAATATCACAATACATTTATAAAACAAAGAAAAATGAAACTGAGAGGTTTCAAAAGCCACTGTTTTAGTTCCATGATACCAGTGAACTTTCCAACCACATGGTTTCCCTCTCCCAAAAGACAGATTAGTTTCAATGTTAGAGAACTTAAATTTAAAAGAAGATCTTTTGATGTTGTCATAAATTTCATGTGTAACTTAATCAAAATTAAAGTTGTATACCTACTTTGGAACCAAAATTATTTTTATACAGAAAAAATAAATCTGCTAAAAACGTATACTGACTACTTATTAATATTACAGTTCTGTCCTACTTTAAGTAAACTATACACACTTCCATTAACATCAATAAGCAGAGACTCCCACACATATTAGCACTTAACACATTATCATTATGTTAGATTGGATCAATGCTAGTCATTGATGTTAAAAATCCTGGAAATATAAAAGTTACTATAGAACATTATAGGTTATCTGTATGCATCTAAGGTTTATAGTCTATATGGGGGGGAATGCATATGAACCTCAAAGTGACCTTGAAGTATATGCAAGATAGGTATCATTAATCTTATTTCATAGATGAGCAGATTGGAGCTGAGAGAAGTTAAGAGACTTGCCCCAAGTCCCATTACAGAGCTTTTACTGGAACTCAGGGCTTCTAACTCTTAGTTTTATGTTCTTTCCGCTACAGCCCAGTGCCATCCTGCCTCCACTCACTTGTGACAGCTTCTAGAGAACAGATGTAAGAAAATTTTCCAAGGGTTTAATAGTATCCAAATAACTAAAACAATAGGGAGGCCAGTGGAGGAGAGGAAGAAAAGAAATCAGGAGATCAGGAATGCTGGCACTTTCAAACCATTTCCAGGTTTATTCCTAACATGTTGACTACCAAGTCTGTAAGCCACAGAATTTTAAGTACAAATCCCACCAGACAGCAAGCTTAGATTTCTGTTGTGCTTTCAGAGACACTAAGATTAATTCAGAAACTAAAATGGATCTGGCCTAGAGATGTAGCCTATCAGTAGATACAACTGGCGCCACAGGGTAGCAAAGGGAAGGGAAATAAAGCCATGTAAATGATTGACCTTGGACAAGTCATTTGCTATTCATTTAATTTTATTTCAAACAATTATTGACACCTGCCATGTACCTTATTATGAATTACGAAGAGAAGGAATAATAGGATAAAATCACTGCGTTCAAGAAATTCACAGTTGATAAATGCTCTGAAACAGGACTTCCCAATGGATGTGCCAAAACACATGTGACTGGGTTACAGGTATCTCACGATATGGTTCCCCTCAGGGAACTAGGACTGGGGGCAGGTTGGAGCCCCCAGACATAAGTCACCTTATCTGTTTATCATGATATCAAAATGACTGAGAAAGTGACTGCAAAGAAGTTTGGGCTTTTTTACAGAAAGGAGTGAGTGTGAATCTTAGCTGGGGGAGAACTGGGGCACAGAAGATTTTTCCAAGAAGGAGTGTGATATACCTAAGCTTAAACCAGAAGACAGGTGAGTCCTGGTGAACAGTTCAGCCAGGGAAAAAGTACAACCTAACAGCATTAAGACACGTCAAGATTAGCAAACTTCAAACTGCTTGATACAAATGCAAATAGTATGCCAGAGCCATATTGGATCATTTGCCTTTCTCTTCTACCTTTGTTCAAAGTTTTACCCAATGACCAAATGCCTCTTTCTCTGAGAAATTCTCATTTTTTTTTTTTTTTTTTTTTTTTTTTGCTGTACGCGGGCCTCTCACTGTTGTGGCCTCTCCCGTTGCGGAGCACAGGCTCCGGACGCACAGGCTCAGCAGCCATGGCTCACGGGCCCAGCCGCTCCGCGGCATATGGGATCCTCCCAGACCGGCATATGGGATCCTCCCAGACCGGGGCACGAACCCGTATCCCCTGCATCGGCAGGCGGACTCTCAACCACTGCGCCACCAGGGAGGCCCGAAATTCTCATTTTTGTACAACCTCTTGCTCCTTTAGGCCACCTAGATCTGTGTTTCCCCAAATGCGAGTTGCCTAACACCAGTGATAGGGAGCTGATCTGTGGTGCTACACAGATGGAGAGTTTAAACTTTAACATTTGTTTTCACATGTATTATGAAGAAAACCACATTAACACACATCAAACTATAGTTTTACTGGTATTATTACTTAAGGTTAAAAGCAAAAAACAAAGATGAACTGATTTAAAAAAATTAAGTGAATAATAATATAATTCAAAAAGATACTATAATTCAAAAAGATCCATGCACCCCTATGTTCATAGCAGCACTATCCACAATAGCCAAGACATGAAAACAACCTAAATGTCCATTGACAGATGAATGGATAAAGAAGATGTGGTACATACATACAATGGAATACTACTCAGCCATAAAAAAGAATGAAATAATGCCACTTGCAGCAACATGGATGCAACTAGAGATTATCATACTAAGTGAAGTAAGCCAGACAGAGAAAGACAAATATCAAATGATGCTGTTTATCTGTGGAGTCTAAAAAAAATGATACAAATGAACTTATTTACAAAACAGAAAGAGACTCACAGAAATAGAAAACAAATTTATGGTTACCAAAGGGGAAAGGGGGGTGGGTGGAGGGATAAATTAGGAGGTTGGGATTAACATATACATACTCCTGTATATAAAATAGCCAACAAGGACCTACTGTATAGCACAGGAAACTAAACTCAGTATTTTGTAATAACCTATAAGGGAAAAGAATCTGAAAAGGCATATATATATATATATATATATATATATATATATATAAAATAACTGAATCACTGTGCTGTACACCTGAAACTAACACGATATTGTAAATCAACTATACTTCAATAAAAATTTTTTAAAAATACAGAAATACTTAATTGTTTTAAGCTATTGACTTTTGGGTGGTCTGTTATGCAGCTTTATTGTGGCAATAGATAACGAATACAGCTGCCAAATGATACTTCTGCCAGGTAAACTATTAAAACAAACCCGAGCATATCAGTTACCATCATATTGTAAAGGAAGGGGCATTTTAACAACTAATAAAGCCAGAAGGACATAATTTCAAAATAAAGGGCAAGCTTTCCTAAGAAAGGAAGGTGACAAGCTTACATTATTTCTGCTTTCTCCTTCGCTCTCTCTTTCACACCTTATATTTCTCTGTTGATTGAGGAAATCCTCACAGATCATCTGCGTTTGTGAACTTCTGCCTAATGAAATGCTTTTCACGTTCTAAACCCTCAAGAATGTTGTTGAGTGAGAAATCACAATTTGAACTGAACCATTCACAATGGTGTGCTACTAATTCTGGAACTGAATAATATGGTCATTGCAGTGTACTAAGTGTCATGAAAACATAGAAAAAAACATTTTATATGGAAGATGTTGTATTCTCCATTATTTTAAGAATACTACTGCAGCATATAAAGTCATGCTGTGACTTTGTGGAAAGCTGTGCTTTACTAATTTAAAAGGACACATTGACTACATGTTGATTGGCTTGAAGGGGGCTTGCCATGTTGATTTGTTTTATTCTCACCTGCCAGTCTGAGAATTTTCTTTAAAATGGTAATATATACAAATTAATCAATAAATTATTATGGGGATTTAATGTAAAAGGAAATAAAATAATCCAATTTCAAAACTGCCATGTCTATTTAGCACATGTCATAGTGTAGCTTAAACCATGGTGCCTTAACAAAATACAGATCAAAGTTAAATTTTATAAAGATGGAGAAAAACTCGTCCTCACAAAACATTCCATTGGAATAGAAAACTTTAGGCTTTTTCTATATTGGCAAACCCAGACCCCTTAATTATAACAATTCTTTTTAATGGTCTACATCTAATCATGTACATTGGAGTATTAAAAAAACATGTTTTATACTCTCTGGTACTGTTTTTAATGGACTCTGATGGATTGAATTAGAAAGCACTACAATTTATATTGTTTGAACAAAAACAATTTTATTTTGCTCTACCATGGTAGAAACACCCATTATTTTTAAAAGACAACTTACTCAGAAAATTAAAAATTAATCATATACAGAGGGATGGACAGATGGATGGATATGCTATAAAGCAAGAATAGTAAAATGTTAATCGCAAAATATAGGTGGTGGCTATACAGATGCTCACTGTAAAATTCTTTCAATTTTGGGGTATGATTAAACATTTTTATATTAAAATGTTAGAAAAATGAATACTGAGTTGAAAATCTTATACCCTTTCGTAATTTTTATACAAGTGCCACCATTTTGTTTCCATGTCCTCTTCTATAAATATGATTATTAACCATTTTACTTTGAAATATTTAAACAACAGCTTTGGGAGGTGTGCTTACCCTGTATGACTTCCTGATTGAGAGATTTGGGATCCCCTGTGGACCAGAAGTCTATTCTGAAGTTTGAGATTATTCTGAAGAATCATTTGGGCTGAGGTGGTGAGGTTAGGTGGAAGGTCCTCCCAGCAGATAGAAGTATGGAGATATAAGGTGAGTAGTGTCTAGGTAGCTTTGATTTTTTGGCTATATATCGCCCTCATGGGGAGTCAAGGAAATGGGGCCTGGGAGAAACTAGATCACAAATGACCTTGAATGCTACTCCAAGAATGTGTGAGTTTATCTTAAAAGGTACAGAAGGGTTTTAAACATGGATATGGAGGGAACAGGGTCAGCCTTCAGGTTAAAAGATGACTCTGGCTGAGGAACTGAAACTAGATGCAGGAAGACCAGTTAAGAGGCTAAAAATCCCAGTGGCATTTTTTTTTTTTTACAATAGTTGAAAAAAAATCTAAAATTCATATGAAACCACAAAATGACCTGAATAGTTTTAAAAAAATCTTTTTTTTTGCTTCAATCTGTGTTTTAACAAGTCCTCAAGTAGGTTTGATGCATGTTCAAGTTTACCCTAAAATAATGGATTTACTATAGCCTATAACTGATATATCTGAAACACAACTATGTCAGGGGAATAAATAAAACCAAGTTTTCTCTTCATCAGAAAAGGTAGAATTCCAGACCTAAAGGAATTTCAGGACATGGATTAGATAAAATACATATACAAAGGAATAAAAAGTCACTGAAAATGACTGAAGAGAACCTGAAACAGCATATCATATTTGAAACAGTACATTTTAAAAAGCTATGTATATGCCAAATCTCAGAATTCTTCTTTCTATGTGCTAGTTCGAGAGGCAATTTATTTCTGACACAACTGCCATATGCATTTACAGTAATATGAAAGGCTTCTTATAAAGAGAAGGTAACACCTTGCATTTGGTAAACTGATTTCCAACATGAGGAAAATACTTTACATGAAAATGTTACCCTCTGAAAATCTTCCCCTGACTATTCCTGTCTATATTCTTGATAGCAGACTAGTTTGGGGAAATTGTCACCATACAGTACCCACGTATCATGAATCTCAGAAACAAGAAAGTTTAAGTCAAGATATTTCTCAGAGCCATTCTGAGAAATTTATATACGGACATGCATCTATGAGATGACTATCAGGTAAGAAGACTTTGAAAACAAATTGACCAAGAACATATTCCTTCAAATGAATGCTGTCTATTAAGGTAGTGAGTAATGTTACACCTTAGGAATTAAACTCCTCTTTTGAAACTGTCTTCAAAGACAGTTTCCAATAACATAAGACATTTTTGTAGGTATCCACTTTTTATTTTAAAAACTGATTGCATCTAGGTTTATCAATTCTTTATTTTATAAACTATTAGAGGTTTTTAAGACTGACAAAAAAAATCAAACCCACCTTCAAAGTATAAAAAACTTGATACCTCTGAGGACATTAAAAAAAGAAGAAATCGCAGCAGTGAAAATAATCCACCCCCAACACCCAAAGAGTACCAAAACAATTTAAATGGCAACAGAATCCCAGGAATACTTCCATAATCTAAGGTGACTATTTTAAATTCTAATTAACACATTTAACGTTTTTTTATTTTAAAAACTCAGTTGATTAGTTGTTTGTTAAAACATGTATTTAGAACTATAATTAAGAGAAATGATTATGGAGCAGTTAATGCATGCTGGTAACATCAGTCAAACCATTCACAAGTGCCTCTCATTTTGGTAGTGAGTGCCTTCCCTCCTCAGCTTCCTAAGGCCCTTCTGAAGTTTTCTGGGTCTCCTCTGTGGACTCTTCTCACTCCTCTACATTCAAGGGTCAGTGAGGCTTGGGGTTTTCTACTTTTCTATATACACAGACCTCCCCCCATATACTCTCAAAATTTCAGTTATCATTTTGGTGCAGATGATCCCCCAAGTCTTCATTTCTAGCTTAATATTCTACCCTGAACTTCAGAGCCACATAGCCAACTGCCCAAGAATATTCCCTGAAATTATTTTCCTTTGAGATGCTCTCCAAACTGTACATGCCTTAACCAGTGTTCTTAAAGTGTGGTCTTTTGCCAGCTGCAGCAGCAGCAGCAGCAGCAAGAGAACTTTTTAGAAAAGCAAATTCTCTGTGCCCCATACACACTACCAAACGTAAAATGGATAGCTAGTGGGAAGCAGCCGCATAGCGCAGGGAGATCAGCTCGGGGCTTTGTGACCACCTAGAGGGGTGGGATAGGGAGGGTGGGAGGGAGACGATAGAGGGAGGAGATATAGGGATATATGTATATGTATCGCTGATTCACTTTGTTATAAAGCAGAAACTAACACACCATTGTAAAGCATTATATTCCAATAAAGATGTTAAAAAAAATTCTCTGTGCCCTTCCCAGACCTCTAGAATCAGAAACTTGGAGGGTGAGACTCAGTCATCTGCATGTCAACAAGTCTTCCAAGTGATTCAAATGGAGCTAATGTTGAGAACCAGTCCTAAATTATATATAACATCTATCCCTTTATCAGTCATGTTTTAGAATTTTCTATATTTTATGACCTTTTGACATCTTGGGGGCCTCGCTGGCCAGGGAGAGACTGCCCCTCCGAGGCCTAGCTAATTCCGAGAAGCAAATGACTCCCAGGTGAGGCTGCCTTCTAGATGCAAACCAACCAGTGCAAAGCCCATATCCCCACCCACCTCCTTTAGCTCACTTTCACACACCAAGCCAATATCGCCAGGGCCAGGTACCGGACAAGTAGAGACCACCCCTGCATCTCAGAGCCTGCTGAAATTATCCAAGCCGTCCAAGACTAAACTTGCTTAAACTTGCCTCCCCTGCCTCACCCATTCCTTCTCAGCGAAACCACAATACAAGAGAAGCCATGCTTTCGCCTTGGCTGCTTCTGCCTCCTGAACGACTCCGGTACTTCCCCTTGTAGAACTGCATAGTGTTGTATGTACCCTTCTTTGGGAATTGTGAATAGCAAAACTTCTTTTGTTGTCACTCAGTCACCTCTATAAATTAAATCCTGGGTACAACACTAATCCATCATTAAATATGGCAAAGTCTAGCTTCAAAAACGACAACGACAAACCGACTCTGGAATCAATGCATATCTACCACTTACACACAACTGTGTCCTGTCTGGATTTCATTAATACTCTAGTGAAGGATATTTTTGCCTTAGAATTCATGCTCCTCTGTTGGGCTGCACCCCACAGGCCTCCAAGGCCTGTGCTTGCCCACCTTCAAGACGGAAGAAAGAGCCCGGAGTCGGCGACCGAGACATCAGTGGTTTAACGGACGGGGGAGCTTACATGTCTGAAGCAAGGTCCTGGAGCGACACCCCAGCGTGTGCGGCGGACGGCAGGCAGGACATGGCGGCAGTCTTCTTGGGGGTGGGGGGGGAGGGCGGGGCGGCGGCGGAATTACCAGTTATCAGGGAACTAACAGCAGGTGGGCTCATTAGTTACCAGGGAAACCAGCAGAGGGGCACGCCCCTCACCGCCCCTTTGATGAGAACAGTCACCAGCTGGGGCCTGGGGCGAGTAGTAGGAAGGTCAGTCATGTGCATAGGGTAGAGGTGAAGCAGGCACTGGTCAGGCAGGGGAGGTACAGAGAGCAAGAGAACAGCCATCTTGAGTGGCCTGACCATAGAATCTTTATAGGCTATACATTTTATCACTTATGCCCGCTGTCACACAAGCATTGTACATGGGCTTTTAGCAGCAGACTAAAGTAGCGTCACACTTCATGAGTAGCTATACTCTGTGACAATTTCACTAATTTTCTTTCCATCCAGAACACCAGGGCAAAAGTATGGTTAGCACAATAACTTTCATAAATACAGACCTCAATTAACAGAACTAGAATTTAACATCCACTGAAACATAATCTTGTTCTCTCTAAAATTACCCTGATCTCCAAACACAGCCAATCAAATAAGTCTGGTCAATAGATCACATAGGCTCCTCCAAACTGCCTGAGGGGGAAGTCCTCAGGAGGCTCAGACTGAATTCCCAAAAGGCCTCTCAAGGCCAGCAAAGCCATGCCAAAGGCCTGCTATCAGGCTCTGCCTTGGTGGATTTTTCTCTTCTAGAAGTCCCCAAAATATCAAGATTCCTGCACATGCCAGGAGACAGTCTTTTCCATTCCCCTGATAAGGCTGCTCAGAACACAAGAGTCCCCAGTTTCTGGAGGGACCAGGCAGAGAAAAAAAGGAAAATGCTTCAATTCTACCCACAGGTGTAGTCTACCAAATTGCTATAATTCATAACCAACTTGAGGGGAAGGGCTTCCCTATATCTGGAAAACACAGATCAAAACCAGTAACATTCGAGACAAAACCCATAAAAATTAAAACTATTTTCACCAGTTCACTCAGTAACCAATCCTTCTGTTAACTTTTATGAAGCCATCAGGTCTTCCATTAGGATTCTTTAAGTTCGTACCCAGTTCAGCAGTATAACCTGACACTTATCAGACCTGTTATTGTCAAAAGATCTTTCCCATGAATCTTCTTGAAGATGAAGCACTTTTGCAAAAGCATCAGGGTACAAAAATAACTATCTATAAATGACGAATGACTTAAAAAGGCACGGTTAAACACCTGATCACAATGTAATTGATAAAGAAACTTGGTTACAAGAATTATGACTGATTATAACCTTAAGCCTTGAAAACCTTAATGTCTGGCAAAAACCAAGAAGCAAGTAATTGTGCATTTCCTGATTGGAAAACTTAACGCTTTAGTCTACCTCTCTTAAGCAGGCAAAGGCAGGTAAACTGAGACCCGCTCAGCAATTAATGTTCTAATATTTTATCCTATTTGAAATGACCCAGAGAGTCAATGAATTCTCTTCATTTAACTTAGTGTAGTTTCAAGTTACCAAAGTCTGGAGAGACTATTTTAGACAGACATTCCCAAGACATAATTACTTCTATAGAGTTTATCTAAAAGCTCTTTTTTTCTCCTTTACTCTTAGAGATCACAGAAGATTCAAGTTCCTGAGAGCCCAGGTAGACCATTTACGTCTCAAAGGCACAAGAGAAATACCAATTCCTTCTAGAAAGCTGGCTTAACCAATTACAGAAGGCTCACTTTGATACAATAGCAGAGCCATTGGAGGGCACCGTTCTCTCGGCAGCCGCCACTCAGCAAGGACGGCCACCACAGGACGCCACATACTAGTGGACAGCCACCCTGGGATCTCCCCGTAACTTTCGGGGTCACCCTTGGAACCTCTGGGCCCCACATGTTAGTGGGCAGCCACTCCAGGATTACCTGCAGCCTTCCATTCCCCGTCCTGTATTTCCCGACATCTCGGCTATCACGGGAGTTTCCTCGGTCTCTTGGCTGCTCTGCCCTGTTGGGCTGCATCCCACAGGCCTACAGGCCTACAAGGCCTGCGCTTGCCCAGCTTTGAGACCGAAGAAAGAGCCCGGAGTCAGCAACAGAGACATCAGTGGCTTAACAGATGGGGGAGCTTACCTGTCTGAAGCACGGTCCTGGAGCGACACCCCAGCGTGTGTAGCGGACGGCAGGCAGGACATGGCGGCCGTCTTCACTCCCCGGCGGAAGGGGAGATTACCAGTTGTAGGAAAATTGACATCAGGTGGGCTCATTAGTTACCAGGGAAACCAGTAGAAGGGCACGCCCCTCACCGCCCCTTTGATGAAAACAATCACCAGCTGGGGCCTGGGGCGAGTAGTAGGAAGGTCAGTCAAGTGGGTAGGTACGGGTCAAGTAGGCACTGGGCAGGGCAGGTACAGACAGCAAGAGAACAGCCACCTGGAGTGGCCTGGCCATTCACCCTCCCACCTCAAACCAATTTTCATTCTATATAGTCACTCCTCTACTTAACAAAGAAACAAACTTCAGTTGTTTACCACTGTTTCTCAAGTAAGAAATAAAAAATCCTTTCTGACCTTTGCTAACTTTCCAGCTTCATCTCTCTCAATCCAAACTCCAGTTTTATCAAGCTGCAATTGTCTCAAACTTACTTTGCCATGATTTCCGAGTTGCGCACAGCATGTTGCCCAGTTTGGAATGCTGCTCACACTGCCTTACCCCCACCTGAGAAACTCCTCTTTGAGGTCTCAGTTTAGATATCATGGAAGACTTCTCTAACCCTCGAGGCTGAGCTATTTTATCATTCCAAGACCCATCTCATCCCATTTCCTTCCTGCCATCCTCCCACCTTTCTGGAGTTCCTATTCCTGTTAAATCAGAAAAGGAAAGGGGATAGGAGTCAGAGGAAGAAGGAACCGGGAGTGAGAAGGAAGAAGGCAGTAGGCATAGGGGAGAGAAATAAGTTCCTGGCTTTTTTTTTTTTTTTTTTTTTGCGGTACGCGGGCCTCTCACTGCCGCGGCCTCTCCCGAGGCGGAGCACAGGCTCCGGACGCACAGGCTCAGCGGCCATGGTTCACGGGCCCAGCCGCTCCGCGGCACGCAGGATCCTCCCCGACCGGGGCACGAACCCGCGTCCCCTGCATCGGCAGGCGGACTCTCAACCACTGCGCCACCAGGGAAGCCCCCTGGCGTTCTTAATTGAAACTGAAGGCATGTTCCATGAACGAAACAACTGTAATCAGTTTCACAAATCAGCTTCAGAACTACTGCCATGTTGGTCCACTTATTTACCTGACATCTTTCTGTAAGTTGACTTGCATTGACCCATTTTGTTTTACTTAGTCTCATTCTAAGCAATGATACCTTAAAGTCAACTGTTTACGGTAGCAACTATTCTAAAACACATTAAATACTTAACTATTAAAATTTGTAAAAGTATCAAATCATGTACCATGTAATAATACTCCACTTTCATTATTCTAGTGGGAAGTGAGCACTTGGGGGAAAAACTATTATAAATGACAGTTAAGTAATGCATACAGGCAGATTAGAAGTTAAATTCGATAGTTTAGGAAATTAATTATTATTTATATTTCCCCCTGTGGAAAATTTACTTCAAATCCCAAACATCTGACTTATAAACTACCCTTAGGGGAAAAAAAGACTACTTATGAATTAGAAGACACCTGATAACTGATACATACTTCGCAAAAGAAGAAGAATCGAGTTTATTTTGCTGATTCACAATTCACAAGTAATCTTGAGGTCAGGTGTCTGATTGCTCATTATTAGCTCTTTTCCAAAGTGTTGATACTTTAATTTTACTTTGAATGGCTCTAAATGATTCTTCCAATGCAAAAACGTCCCAGTGGCTTTGCAAAGGTAGATAGGTTTACCTGAAAATCAAGACCTACTCCAGCCACAAGGGACGTTTCTTATTAAGTCGCTAGGAGTCAAGTAACTTTCAGTAACTTAACAAACGTGGGATTTATTTTCAGACTAGTGTTTCCCTAATGTACCCCTATGGATGATCTAAATCAGATTTCCATTTTAAAAAGTCTTTCATTTTAGTTATCAATTTTAGTCTGGTATCTTGTTCTTAATCTTGTCCTTAAAGACTGTTCTCTTATCACGAAGTTCCCACAATATCACCAATTCTCAAACAAAGACATACTCAAGACAGTGTTCTCAGAAGTGATAAATGACTACAGTTTTTGCGCTTCTGAAACAGGCTTGGAAAATGACCTGTATTTTGCATTATGTGCATCATAAACTTCTAATTGCTCTTTCAGGATATTCTGTAAAAAAAAGAATGTCTGACATTCTTTACGAATACTATGGCATTAAACTGAAGCCCTCAGAGATGGTAAGATAGAATATTTAAAATCTGGAGACTACCTTTGGAAACGTTCCCAAGGTTAGCAGTGAAGAATTACTTAGCCGTGAAAGACTAGAAGTTCTTTTCTTTTTGGATTAATGGGGATCTCTAGAACTGTACTTTGTAATATGGTAACCACTGGCCACATATGGCTACCAAGCACTTGAAATACAGCTGGTCTGAACTGAGATGTGCTGTAAGCGTAAAACATACCAGATTTTAAATAATTAATGTGGAAAAAAAGAGAATATCTCATTACTGACTTTTATAATGATTACATGTTAAAATGATAATGTTTTAGGTATACTGGGTTATATGAAATAGTATTAAAAATTAATTTCACCTCTTTATGTTTACTTTTTTAGTGTAGCTACCAGAAAATTTTAAATGACATATGTAGTTCACATTATATTTCTTTTGGATAAAACTGCTTTAGAAAAATGAAGAGAACAAGGATGGCCCCATAGATATTGTAGTTTTCATTTTACAAGTCAACAATTTATTAGACAATTTTCTCTGATTTGATGGCACAGTCAGAGAGAGAGCCTCTGGTCAGGGCATTTGGAATCAATAACTTATTTTTCATTGACCATTGTTCTCTTTCTGTTTAATAAATCCACGATCATATAATATGATAAAAATTACTTTCGTATTTTATTCATTTAACTTTGTTAAAGTCAGCAGGAAGAGCATTTTATGATTAATATCTTATAAAATAAATGACATCACCAATATAGAAATCCAAATTTTTAATTATCAATTTTATACATAATATATTTTTGGCAAAAAATAATTAAACACAAGCAAATTATAAATAACGTTTTCCCATGGGGGTGGGGGGGAATTCTCTTTTATTGTATTAAATTTCTTCCTTGAAATAACTCATTTAAGATATAGAAAAATAGATTCAAATTTTTTACTATATTTCTGATTTTTTTTCCTGAAGGTAAGAGCAAAGTAGACCAAGTAAATTGACAGATGGTATTGATTTTGTACACCATTTATTTCTGGTCTTAAGACCAGTTCTATTGAAATAATTCCTCTTAAGGAGTTTATTTCAACCACTGAATTTCCACTCAGCCTTTAAAACCCAACTCACATGTTACCTCCTCTAAGAAGCCTTGCCTGATCCCACTGGACAGTTATCCACCTTCATATTCTGCTATATCATATGTCTTATACACACTTCTGTTATTAACTTTCCCCCCCTCTCTCCCCAACTAGAGCATGAGCTTCCTGACAACATGGCTGAAGTCAACAGCCTGGGCATCTGAATCCTTAAAAGCTGCTCAGATAAATCTAATGTGCAGCAAACTTTGAGAACCTCTGTTTTTGTGTATCCCAACTTGAAGACTCTAGCTATACAGCCTGGGTCCCCCTCCAACTCTTTAACAGCTACCAATTAAATAAAAATCTCAGAGTGAAACTGTGTTCAACCATTGCTCAAAATGTAATTTGCAAGATATGCTTGAAAATGTCAGCTTGAGTCTCTCTTATTGTTTAGAGACCAAAAGAAAAAAAATCAGCTAATTTTTAGTGGAAAAAAAAGGCAAAAATTCCAAATATCTGGTCATAAAAGCAGTTTTTTCTTTGACTTTATGTAACAGTTAAATTTTAGTCTACATTGTCATGTGTATTTGGTCCCCAAACCAAGCATGTAATTTAAAAATATATTAAAAATATATTGATTGCTAATTTATACTTTTTCTTGTATAGAGTTAAAAATCTTTGTTAAAATGAAAAGAGTAAAACATTTGTCTTATATAAAGAATACTATTATAAAGTATATTAAATGAATGTTATGAAATCTTAAATAATATACTAATATAAACTATGATAAAGCTTGAATAATTAAACAATATTTATATTTTCAATGTTTTATGATATAATAAATTAAGTACACTAAATAATTAAAACCACTTCATTATCTTACGGCGTGTAAAAATGACTAAACGATTTTGAATTTCTTGGGCATTTGAGATTACTATGAAAGAGGGTAGAAGTTCAGGAATGGTGAGTAAACACTACATTAGACCAGGGTTTTTCAACCCAGCACTACTGACATTTTGGACTAGATAATTCTTTGTAGTGCAGTGGAGGGCTATCCTGTGCATTGTAGGATATTTAGCAGCATACCTGGCCTTTACCTTCTAGAGTTCAGCTATGACAAGTAAAAGTACCTCCAGACATTGCCAAATGTCTCCTGGAAGGGAAAATCGCCTCTCCCTTTAAGAGTCACTGCATTACTGCCGGTGGGAATGTGAATTGGTACAGCCACTATGGAGAACAGTATGGAGGTTCCTTAAAAAAATACAAATAGAACTACCATATGACCCAGCAATCCCACTCCTGGGCATATATCCTGAGAAAACCATAATTCAAAGAGTCATGTACCAAAATGTTCATTGCAGCACTATTTACAATAGCCAGAACATGGAAGCAACCTAAGTGTCCATCGACAGATGAATGGATAAAGAAGATGTGGCACATACATACAATGGAATATTACTCAGCCATAAAAGTAAACGAAATTGAGTTTTTTGTAGTGAGGTGGATGGACCTAGAGTCTGTCATACAGAGTGAAGTAAGTCAGAAAGAGAAAAACAAATACAGTACGCTAACACATATATATGGAAGCTAAAAAACAAACAAACAAAAATAGTCATGAAGAACCTAGGGGCAGGACAGGAATAAAGATGCAGATGTAGAGAATGGACTTGAGGATACGGGGAGGGAGAAGGGTAAGCTGGGATGAAGTGAGAGAGTGGCATGCACTTATGTATACTACCAAATGTAAAATAGATAGCTAGTGGGAAGCAGCCACATAGCACAGGGAGATCAGATTGGTGCTTTGTGACCGCCTGGAGGAGTGGGATAGGGAGGGTGGGAGGGAGGGAGACGCAAGAGGGAAGGGATATGGGAACAGATGTATATGTATAACTGATTCACTTTGTTATAAAGCAGAGGCTGACACACCACTGTGGAGCAATTATGCTCCAATAAAGTTGTAAAAATAAATTAATTAATTAAAAGAAAAGAGTCACAGCATTAGACAAACTAGCTCAGTTATACCATCTCTAAGCAACTCGGCCTAAACAACCTGGAGACAACGCTTCTGACTTCTAACTTGGAACAATCGAGGCTTCTGCATGTCTATTATACAGGTTTAATTAATATATATATAAGTTATTCTGAGGCGATGCAACATCCTGCAATTCTTTCTGAATCATCAAAATACTGTTTGAATGTTTAATGTGTTTTTTAATACAGTATCCTAAAAATTTTGAAAATCGATCATCTATTCAAGTCATATGATAGTCCTGATAGTTTATTAACTAAGCATCTTAATGCAATCCGAAAATCTTCCAATACATTTTCCAAACTAAGAATTTTCATAATGCTCTCATCAGTTATTCTTTGGCGCGATGTGCCATTTTTCCATGGCATTGTAACTATTTATTTGTGCCTTATCATATAAGTTCCTATAAGGTAGGATTTGGGTTGGGTTTAACTGCCATACTCTCCAGGGCATATCATAGAGCCTTGCACTTAATAGGTGATTGTGTCCTTTAACGGTTTACGTATTGGGGGAGACAAATTATTCAAATACTTGCCTCATTGTTAAAAGCTCATGAATACTTAGACATATGCTCATATAAGTATATTCGATAGGATTTTAAATATTAATGCATTTAATTTCACATGGGAAAAAAAAAAGCCTGTCTAGTTGAGGGGCCTCAAGCTGCTTCCATCTTTTACTCTTGAACAATTCTTTTGGCTCATGGCAAGTACATCTTTAATCCTCTCTGCCTATATGCATTGGATGAATTAAGTACCATTCTTTGTAAGTGAGGGAAGGATATAGATAGATGTCTTCTCCACTCTTGATCCCATCCTAACAAGTACCACTAAGTAGCAACTTCTCACCTTCTCTGCAGAGGTTGTCTTCAATTAAAAATACACTAGAAAGGACACTGAATAGTGCTTTCAGCTAATTGGCAGTCATGCCTTCCAAAATTTCAGAGTTACCTCCATTTAATGACTCCCCTGAATAAAGTAATTGGATAAAATTTACTTTGCAGTTCTTAATATAAAGTTGGGCCCATCATTAGCAAGAACTCTTAAAAAAATGGGGGCAGTATGGATTTAAATGAAGTACAAGAAAAAAAGGTATTTCACTTTCAAAGGACCTATGCTGTACCTTTTTTTTTTTTCTTTTTGGAAGACTGCAACTCATCTATTTTATAACATAATGGCAATAATATTGCCTCTGAGTTAAGTGTGTAATAATTCACTTTTGGTACTGCAATAATTGAGCAAACAGAAGCTGGTACTAGAGGCATTTCTTTCCTTTATTTATTGTAATATTTTTCCATAATTTAATGAGAAACATTTCAAGAGAAACATTTTTATCCTTCCATGTTAAATTAATTTACAATGCTATAAGCCATAATAAAATGAGAGAAACCATCAGCACAAAGCAAAAGTTAATAAAGACAGATATTCTCAAAGTTTCAAGGACTGAAGAAAAGCTTAAATCACAAAGGTATTTGCTTTCTTCTTTTTTTTTTTTTTGGCTTAGTTCAATTTGTCATAGTTTGTTCTCAATTATTTTGTACTTACTACTAACATAACATACTATCGACGAATTGGAAAAGATGCATTACTGAAAGAAAACATATATAATTAAAATCACCTAAGAAACAACAAAAACTTTGCGATGTATGTTAGTAAGCTACTCTAGATTTATAGAAAGGCTCTGATGTAATTTAACTTTTACTAGTATAAACCCACTTGGGAAAAATTTCAAGGAATGATGAATAAGGCATGAGGAAAGTTCATGTTATTGGAATGAAGTTCTCTGTTTAGCAATATTATGGACACTCAAATTTGATAGAAGCCACTTCAGTATATCTTAGGAAATTTTTATTCAGATGTTGAAATCTGATCAAGAATTGAGAAGACCTGGGCTGTGGGATCTTTGTCAAGAGACTCAGACCCTCTGAACCTCAGTTTCTTCATATTTAATTGATGGGGTGAGACTAGATCAAGGAGAGAGCAGCTTCACCTGGAGTGATGGCGATGGGGAGCTCTTGAGAATTCTGAGGTCACAGAAAGGTTAAATGGGGACTAGTGCCCTAATATACGTATCAGCTATTTGCCATCCATAGAGTAGATGATAGCAAAGGTCTTTGCAAACTTCAAGGTTCTATGACTCATCAAGAACATTTATTTTTTTGCAAGCAAGTGAGCACACATCCCTCTATTGAGCATGTGTCCATACATCTAATATCCTAGAGCGGTATGACTCAAAGAGTGCTCCAGAGACCAGCAGCAGAGGCATCACAAGGGACCTACTGAATCAGAATCTCTGGGGTAGGGGAGGTACCAAGTAATCGCCAAGCAATTCTTAGGCATGTTAAGGGAAGCACTGATATAGAGCATTGTGGAAAGGACAAAGAAGATGTATAATCTCTAGTCCTTTCCCTAAAGGACCTTTTTGGGGGGGAGAAAATAGATATACAGCAACTTAGAGAAAAAAATGGTTCATAATAAAGTAATATGTATATATCATTCATTCATTCAGCAAATATTGAGATCCTACTGTATGTTAGACACTGTGCTAGATGCTGGGGATACAATGGTTCTGCCTTTGTGGAGCTTACAGTCTACTGAAGGTGATAGACAATATCCAAGTAAACAAATATATAAATAAAATACAGTTTGTAGGAAATGCTATGAAAGAGATAATCAGGGTGCTGTGAAAAATAACAGGGATGACAATGAGGAGTAGAGAGGGATATTTTCAATTTTATTTAGAATTTGAAAGTTTTAATAATAATATGTGTTAAGGTTCAGTTAATTGGTAAATCAACAAATACTAACTGCATGTATGCTGTGAACCCAGGTAGGCAACTTGGGGAATATAAGGGCGTGAAATGGATGGCTAGTGGGAAGCTGCTGCATAGCACAGGGAGATCAGCTCGGTGCTTTGTGACCACCTAGAGGGCTGGGACAGGGAGGGTGGGAGGGAGATGCAAGAGGGAGGAGATATGGGGATATATGTATAGCTGATTCACTTTGTTATAAAGCAGAAACGAATACACCATTGTAAAGCAATTATACTCCAATAAAGATGTTATTATACTCCAATAAAGATGTTTAAAAAAAGAGAGAAAAAATATATAAGGGTATGCCCTGGAGAAGTTTATAATTGGTGGAAAAGATAAGATTTAATCACCAACTATAATCAGTATGGAGCCCACAGTAGTGGTATATATTACATTGGCCCTTTGTTGAAACTCTCCCCTCTCTGCTTCTTGGTTAACATACTCTTCTGATTTTCTAATTCCTTGCTTTTTAATTCAATTGTGCAAGAAGAATTCAAAAAAGAGAGAAGTCAACCTTGGCTGAAATCAATGCAGAATGTTCTATGGAAGAGGAATTTGAGATGGGCCTTGAAGGAGTAGTAAAATGTACAAAGGTGAAGACAAATAGGAAAGGCATTTTAGGAGTACTGATATTATTAGTATTCCTAACGCTTCCATATGACCATTCTATTTCCGACAACTGTTACTGTCATGAAAGATGATCTATTAATACCACATATCAGAAGAGTTCTGGTTCAGTCCAACACAGGATACATTGTGTTTATGTTTTCTTTCATTACACTGACTATTGTTCTTTTGGTTTTAACTTTCTTTTCAATGACTAAGAGGGACTTTAGTAAGTGTGGAGGTAGAACTGTCCAAGAAGAGTCAATATTTATATACTGATAGTCATAGTATAAGCACTATACAAGTGGTTGTTACATATAAGAAATCATTAAAGTGAAAATAGAGATACTAAGGTACTGAAATGTGTATGTATGTCCTTTAATATTAAACTCCTCTGCTACAACTACTCAATAATTGGTTTCAATTGCTTGCTTTGAAGAGCACAGTACTTTACCGAATAGAGATTCCAAACCTACCTAATTAAACAGGAATTAAGACTAATAAAAACATTTAATGATCTTACTTAACAACTACAGAATAAAACTGAAAATAATACAGCGGAATAAGGAAAATGCCTTTGTACTAATGTCATTACATAGTATTGATATTAAGCAAATTGCATCTCAGGAGCAGGTGATCAGAAATTACACTTTACATAGTGTGAAATGTAGCTAAGAATTATCTGTAGCTAGTGAACACTAAGAAAAGAAAACTATTACCACTGGTGGGCAGAGGGAGAAATCCTTTTAAAAATAAGATTTAACTGTCAATAAAGCGTTTAATAATAAATTCTTATAAAGTTTAACATGAAAGGATTGTAAAAAAGCAGATGTTATTCAAGAGAAAGTCACATCTGACTTTTACAGCTACAGTCTTTCATTGACTTTTGTCTCATTTTCATGGAGGCTTTTAACTTTTAACAAAATACAGAATTGAAGAGCTTTTTAAAAGAAGAGATTTTACAGAATATATAGAAATATTTTCTTGCGTTATAAAACCCTGATCACCAGATACACTTAGGAGATGATTAAGAAGGCTGAGTGATAAACACAGATTCTACAAATGTTGTAATTATAATTTTCTCTCCCTACTTCTAATTACTAAGACGTTCCATTTAAGGTCTTAAATTTGCCAAAGTAATCTAAATTTACTACTGAGAGGCATCCTTGAATTCTCCTTAACCTGTTTAGTTACTTGAAATGTCTAATACTTTCTAATCAAGAGAAACCTAGAGTCTCAAAGGCATAATGTTCCCTTCCCAAATTGGTTTAACTTTAGGTTATTTAATTGGGACTCCAAAGCATTAGGAGTTCATTCTATTACCTTGGCATCCTTCATAGCACCTGGCACAGTGTTAAGTACACATTAGATATATAATAAATATTTTTGAAGGACTGAATATTGCTTAAGAAGGAAAAAACAGGAATTATTTAGATAGAAGATACTTAAAGTCCTAAGAGAAACATTTCCTCCTTATTTTATAGGGAAGACATGGTTAGAAAGTCAACTGCATAAACTGTGGTTTTGAGAAAATCTATTTAGTTTTGTTTGATTCAATTCAACAAACTTACTGAGTATACATTGTTTTGACACTGTGAAATGCTGAAGATATTTTTAAAATAACAGAATCATTCAAGAAGCTTAAAGTTTAATGGTGGGTTGTTTTGTAGGTGATTTGATTCTGATTTTAACTTGTTTAAGGACTACAGTCTCTGTTCAGTGCAGTACTGAAAATACTATGGGCTCATAATAAACAACTTCTGAATGATCTAACTCATTAGTATTTCTCAAGTGGTGTATTTCTTAAGCTCTCACAATTAAACATGCTCATGTTTTCTGCACTAGAATGTTAAGTCCTTGAAATTAGCTCTATTCTATACCTTACAAACTGGCACAGTAACTAACTAGCAAATGGTGGGTACTACTAATGAGTATTAATAGAAATTATAGCAGCAGAGTTACACTTCTGAACCAATTCAGGATAATTACATATTTAAAGAAAGAGTATTATTAGGTTGCTAAGCTTGTTAATAAGAGATCTCTTCTTATATTTTTCTGGATTTTCGTATCATGCAGGGAAAAAACAATCACAAAACCAGCTGTGCCAGCTATGTTTTCTTTGTCTCTCCAGACCCATACCCTAATCCCTTTCTCCACCATCCAAGGGGCTGACTGGTAGGATTATATCAATGGGCTCCTATGCCTTCTGGTTTTCTGGTTGGATTTAACTAATGGAGAGAACTAGTAAGAGATAGGATGGAAGGAAGAGACTGAGGTCAGGGTACTGGTTCTCTTGGTCTCCTTCCCTGGGTGTCAATTTAAGGCTATTTTATCCCTTGAAAGAAGGCCATTGTTTCACCTAGGGCAGTAAGATCTATGTGATCTCTCTTTTTCTGGGTTCTCAGAAAACTCTCTTCCCTCTCTAATCCCTTTAGGCCTAGGAGAGGTGACAGCTAGCCCAGGGATCTTTCGCTATCTTCTGTGATTTCCCTACACCCAGCCCACTCCTGGGTATTCAGTGCTTGAAAATCAACACTAAAATTACCCTAATTTGAAGGTGCCATCTGTTTCCTGTTGGGACCCTGACTGAGACACCAACACAAAGGGGCAGCAAATAAGACCAACCATAGAACAGGACAAGGATTCAACACTTCACAGAGTTCTTATTTAGTGCTTGTGCTAATGGATGAGAAAGTGGTCAGTAAACTCTGTTATACAGAAGTTGGTTGTTATTATTCAGCATGAACTATGGAAATTTCAGATTGTGTCTAAACAGGTTTCCCACAACAAAACCAGTTGACATAGTCTAAAGTGACAACAGGATTGATGAGGCTGTGCTGTATCAGTTGTATAATTACACTAAATACATTTCTAATGTGTTAACAATATATTACATTGATACACAGGTAATTACACTGGGTTTATCAGACTTAGCCAGTGTTTATATGGCTGACCACAGACATGGCCTCAATATTCCATTATCCACCTGTCCAAGATCACTGGCCACCTGCAGGTTTCCCTGGTCTAGAACTGATTAAGAAGAGTCCAGCTCTGTAAAGGGGCAGGGAGCACAACCTTTTCTGAGTTATCAGTATAAAATTAGCCCTGCAATCACTCACTCTGGTTGGGGCTGAGCTACAGTTACAAATCTTTTCCTGTGTCTCTTCAAGCTTAGGAGAGCTTGCAGGCAATTCCCTGTAAGATGGTTTTATCACAACCATCATACTGACACTCAGAGTGTGCTCTAAAAACAAGTAAATACTTTTAGGGCACAAAACAAAAGGGTGGTATTAAATAAATTTGCCCAAATATTTCTCTTAATGTCATATTTTAGAAGTGACACCTTTACTACAAACATATTTTGGGAAGCATTTAACCACCTCATATGGATAAAATAATGTTAATTTCTTACTATTGGGACTGGCAATGCCTTATAAAAAGAAAAAAGCATCAAAGAAGTGTGGAATGATGCTTCAGGAGATCTTTTTCCTATAAAAATCTTCGAAGTGGCTGTCAATGGGCACAAATGAACTTATTTTAAGATACTCCAGTTCCATATATAAAGAAAAGTACATACTATTTTATTGGCATGACTGGTGTTGCCTTAGATGAGGTTTACACACTAGCTTTTTAAGTGCATCGCTGATCGTTTCACTTTTGGTGGCTTCTTTTAACAACAACGCCTGGCCAAGCAGTTAATACTACTTCATAAAGGAAGACTTCATTCCTTGACCTTCACATTCATGGACCACAATGCAATGTGCTTCCACAATCTCTATCATTTCTAGCTATCACCCTTCCCGGGAAATGCTGACTAGTGCTTTATTTGTTTTTGTTTTGTTCGAGGTCAATTCACTGGCTTCATTTTCCCAGTTTTTAAAAAGCACTTTTGAAGCTTCTATCATTTCTACTTATCAAAGGAAGCCTTTTTCATTACAGGCTTGCATTGGTCAAAAAGAACAGTTGTATAATTTTTATTTTCTTAACCAGAGACAAACAGGTTGTAAAAATTACTGTCATGGCCCCTGAATTTTAGGTGTTTCTTTCAAATTTAGGTCGGAAGGCAACATTAATAGTCAGATGGAATGACTGTTACATGGAAAAGCTGCCAAGCAGATAATAAGTTTAGAACTCTTAATTGAAAATTAACACATCCACACTTGTATTCCTAAATTGAAGAAAATGGCTGTTGTGGTTATTACTATAATGAGACGCTGCATATTTCATATGCTGAATCCCAAAGGAGGAGCCATTCATTCCCGTCTGATCGATGTTTCTAGGCTTCAGTATAACTTGAAAGGTTAGGGTAGGAAATTCAGGCATAGTCAGAGGGATCCTGCTTTCTTTTCTACGGGTTGCAATGTCCATAAGTATTACTCAGGCTTCCATTTGTCTAACTTGCTGAGATTGTCTCCAATAGACTATAGAACAGATTAAACTATTGGCATCAGTACTTGCACACCCCTAAGAGCAGTATATATCCACACTCCTGCCATGACCTCATGTAGGTGGAGAGTATTTTCCCATCCCTTGACTTTGGGCTTAGTTACGTGACATGCTTTGCCCAAGACAAGGGCAGAAACCTGAAATACATTGGTTGTACTTCGGTCACTGCCCTGGGAAGCTACAACCTCTTCAGCCTGAGTCCCAGAATAAGATACAGGGGGCAGAACTAACCTGGGCCTACAGCTTGCAGGCAAGCACAGTCAAGCTAAACCTAACCAAGATCAGCTTAACCCCACTTAAGGGCACACCCATGAGTAAATAAATGGTTTGTTTTGTTGTTATTAGCCATTGAAATGTTTTGGTTGTTTACTAGGTAGCAAAATTGACTGATACATCCTATAAATTGAGATGTGGTTTATAAGCAATACAACCAGGAAAGTTCTGCTGAATTGACATCCATCAAGTAAAAGAAGAAAAGATCAAATGACTAGAAAGTTATCAAATTCTCATAAGAAAGTTCATATTCACACCAGGTACCAGGATTAGAGAGCAATAATTGGCTAGAGGCAAGGATTAGAAACAAAAAGCGAAACAGTAGTCAAATTTAACTTTACTAGGTCATATTTCCAGGTTTTCAAGCAGACTGTTGTAGATGGCAGTATCTGAAAGAAGCCTGATGTGATATGCTAATGACTGTGAATTCTATGGTCTTTGGAATACTTCCAAAATGCTAGGCTCAAGCCTAAAACAAAATTGGATTCTCAAATAAACTCTCTTCTGCAGAAAGGGAATAAGTCTTCTTGTCTAGAAGGGAACAAGGAAGTGATAAGGTACCTTTTGGCATTTCTATTAGTTATGTTTCCAAAGAGTAGTGAAACTCGCTCTTTCCCATTTACAGTTTACAGATTCCTTCTTATGTATGAATATTGCTAATAGGTAGAAGATACATTTCACCTCCAGCCACCACAGCTAATTTGAGAATTTAAGAGAAAAGGTTTTGCAGGTAGACTTCCAATTTCATTTGCCTCTCCAGCTGTTTCCTCTGATTCTTATATAGCCTCTGAATTTGAATGACAGCTTCCTAGCAGTAATATGGGAAAAGTATAGGAGACCAAGTGAGGATTCTATGAGATAATTTCTTAACATAAAAATTCTTAAAACACAACTCTTTGTTTTACATTGGAGGCTGATTAGATGGACCTGTTTTATGTTTTGTTTTTGTTTCTTGTGGGAGGTAATGGATATGTATATTATTTTGATTGTAGTGAAAGTTTCAGGGTGTATACATATGTTAAACTTATCAAATTGTACACTTTAAATATTGTGCAGTTTACTGTATGACAATTTTACCTGAATAAAGGTACTAAAAATATTAAGTTCCTTAAAGGAAATCATGCTAAATATGTACAAAGCCTCTACACATGAAAGTCTCATGTGTTGTCTGAAGACATTTAGGTAGATCTAAATAAATGAAGGGATCTACCATAGTCCTAGCCTGGACAACTCCCAATATTGCAAAGATGTAGACTGACATGTTTTAAAATAGGTATCTCAAGGGGTTTAATTTTCCCCATCTGGTAAGTTGATTCAATAATTTCTAAGATTTCATTTTCAGCCCTGTGAGGCTATGGCTTATGGATACTATACTTCCAAGCTTCAAGAGAAGGACACATATAATTAAAGTTCAAAAGAAACCAAAAGTCTAGCAGCTACCATCATATTTATGAGCAAGTCTGGAGTGAAAGAATTCTCCTTGCCTAGGGAGTCATTTCAATAGGATAGAAGATGTTTATTCTATACAGTCTTACAACCAAACTGCTCCTCAGCATATTTTCCCTTTAAGTTCCAAACAGGTATGCAAATTTTAAATATTAAAGATTAAAAAGAAAGTTTTGATGATTTTTTTTCTCCAAAGTTTAAACATTTGAATAGTTCACCAGTCATAGCTTTAAATAACGGTAAACAATACAATTTAAAAAACAGGGGAAAAGAATGAGTTGAAAAATTGAGGCCCACTGGGCATGATGAAATCTGGTTCCCATTAGCCTCTGGTGGCTGTAGGTGGGGCTAATATGTAGTCACTAATAAAAGTTGCCTTTTAGGGGCTTTCCAAAAGGTTGCTTCTAAGGAAAGGATTTCTGTAAGAAGACTAAAACAGCTTTTTATACTTTCTTAAGTTATTTGGGGTATACAGTGACACTAAGGTTAGTGAAAATGGTAAAGCAGAATGAATACTTTGTTTATACTATATTTAAGACATTTTGTTCAGAAATGAGTAAAAGTACAAATCTGGGCAGCCAAAAATGAAGGAAGTGGTCAGGATGCCCCCCTCAGCCAAGGGCAGTAGCCCCTTTTGTGTAGGTTTGGAAAAGTTTAAAGCTGACTAGCAGCTTGCAGGCCTAGGGGAGGGTTGGCTGACCAGACTTTGATTCTTTTGCTGACCGTGTTCTACTAGGCCTATGTCCTTCAGTTAACCATGGTTTTCATAAGAAACACTAAAGTTGTTGTATACTCCATCATTCCCATTACTGAGAGATTTTATTAGCAAGCTCAAATTACCATCTGAACTTAAATACACAGATTGAATTCAAAGAACACGAAGAAATGTGCTGATAACTTAAGAAAAAGTATTGCTAGACTTCTAAAATAAATACTAAAAGACGCCTAATTCACATTTTTTGTAGTTTTTATCATATACCTTTTATTCTATGCATTTTTATTCTTTTTTCTAACATCTTTATTGGAGTATAATTGCTTTACAATGGGGTGTTAGTTTCTGCTTTATAACAAAGTGAATTAGCTATACATATACATATATCCCCATATCTCCTCCCTCTTGCATCTCCCTCCCTACCTCCCACCCTCCCTATCCCACCCTTCTAGGTGGTCACAAAGCACGGAGCTGATCTCTCTGTGCTATGCGGCTGCTTCCCACTAGCCATCTATTTTACATTTGGTAGTGTATGTGTATGTCACTGCCATCTCTCACTTCATCCCAGCTTAACCTTCCCCCTCCCCGTGTCCTCAAGTCCATTCTCTATGTCTGCGTCTTTATTCCTTTCCTGCCCCTAGGTTCTTCAGAACCATTTTTTTTTTAGCTTCCATAAATACGCGTTAGCATACAGTATTTGTAAGTCGCTTTCTGACTTACTTCACTCTGTATGACAGACTCTCGGTCTATCCACCTCTTTACAAATAGCTCAATTTCATTTCTTTTTATGGCTGAGTAATATTCCATTGTATATATGTGCCACATCTTCTTTATCTATTCATCCGATGATAGACACTTAGGTTGTTTCCATGTCCTGGCTATTGTAAATAGAGCTGCAATGAACATTTTGGTACATGACTCTTTTTGAATTATGGCTTTCTCAGGGTATATGCCCAGCAGTGGGATTGCTAGGTCATATGGTAGTTCTATTTTTAGATTTTTAAGGAACCTCCATACAGTTCTCCATAGTGGCTGTATCAATTTACATTCCCACCAACAGTGCAAGAGGGTTCCCTTTTCTCCACACCCTCTCCAGCATTTACTGTTTGTAGATTTTTTGATGATGGCCATTCTGACTGGTGTGAGGTGATACCTCATTGTAATTTTGATTTGCATTTTTCTAATGGTTAGTGATGTTGAGCATCCTTTCATGTGTTTGTTGGCCATCTGTATGTCTTCTTTGGAGAAATGTCTATTTAGGTCTTCTGCCCATTTTTGGATTGGGTCACATTTTTTGTTTTAGTTTTATTTATTTTTTTTTTTTTTGCTGTACGCGGGCCTCTCACTGTTGTGGCCTCTCCCATTGCGGAGCACAGGCTCTGGACACCAGGCTCAGTGGCCATGGCTCACGGGCCCAGCCGCTCTGCGGCATGTGGGATCTTCCCGGACCGGGGCACGAACCCATGTCCCCTGCATCGGCAGGCGGACTCTCAACCACTGCGCCACCAGGGAAGCCCTGTTTTAGTTTTAAAATTGCTATCTTAATTGATCTTTACAAAAAAAATACTTTTTCTAGATAAAAGAGAAAGTACAATAAATTCAATTTTTAAGTTTTTGGACATGGATGGATGATGTCTTGTGAGGTTAAAAAAACAGAATTGTTTGCTAGGCTGTACCAATAGCCCAGTACATTAAAATATCTGTATTTCTTCCTTTAAATAAATCATTTTAAAATTTATCTGAATTGAATGTATCATGAGACTTTAAAGTGAGCAGGAAATACGGTAATACCAGGCACAGGTAATTTAGGCACCCTAATATTATTTAGAAAATATTCATATATTATTCTTAGTTAAAACCACCATAGTTAAGAAACAAATCCTTGAAAACAGATTAGATACTTTACTAGTTGAATGGAGTAGCAAAGAAAGGATGTTGGAGATTTGGTTCTATGAAGAAGAAATTTTAGGAAACAGTTTAAAACCCTATGCATTAAACAAAACAAAAATGTTTGTTCCTTAAACCTACTTTTGGTTTAAGGAACATAAAACATTTTAAATGAAGAACACTGATATAAAAGTAATAATTTTGTAAATGTTATAGGTTGTTGATAAGTTGATCTTACCAATTAAGTTTCTGTCATAGTTTTGGTTAAAAATCAGAAAGAAACATAACACACAATGTACATTGATTATTACTGAGATTAAGAGGACTTCTACTGTTATAACACTATATGTAATGTCATAACACAGTTGCTTTAGCTATAAAAATAAAATAACATGTATACACTACCTGAGATTAAAAGACCAATGATAAAAAGCTAAATTCTTGGATCATTCAGTAGAAAATTTAGCATAAATGCATGAAAGCTATAGATTTAGTTCAGTGATCCTATAAAGAGGAATATATTTATCATTGGTTTTTTAATCTTTTAATTTTTAATTTTCCTACCAGACAATAAGTATATAGTGATTGGAAGTATTCTGAAACTTTTCTTTGAATCTAAACTGTATTTTGACTTATTTGTATCAACTGTTTGTTTGTAAGTTGCTCTTAAGGTGGGAAAATGCTTTCTTCCATTTTAAATCACGATCTCCTAGGACTGTAGTTTTTCTTTTTCATGGGGACAAAAATATTTTTAAGACCTTTGGTACAGAAATCTCTGGAAGAGAGCATTCACAAATGAACTCTGATCAACAGATTGCATACATTTCCCAATCAGCTGTGCAGACCGAGCATTTTCACAGCTCCAGTCACTTTATAAAGATGATACAGAATTCATCAGTCCTACTGCCACTTTTATTATTTATATATTCACAGTATTGACAGATTTCATTTTCTTCCCACTCTTGACTCCTCTTCTACAGGAATGACACTCATGACACATGGAACAGGGAGCAGCAGGGCACATCACCTGACCTTCCTTCTTTAGGGCATTACTCAGATAACCCTGAGAACTTACAAATTACAATGTGGGGTATACAGATCTACATCAAACTTCCTTTCATTTCCTCAAGTGCTTTCTCTAGAATATGAAGTGTACTTATTTTTTTTTTTTTTTTTTTTTTGCGGTGCGCGGGCCTCTCACTGTTGTGGCCTTTCCCGTTGCGGAGCACAGGCTCCGGACGCGCAGGCTCAGCGGCCATGGCTCACGGGCCCAGCCGCTCTGCGGCATGTGGGATCTTCCCAGACCGGGGCACGAGCCCGTGTCCCCTGCATCGGCAAGCGGACTCTCAACCACTGCGCCACCAGGGAAGCCCGAAGTGCACTTATTCTTTAGACCACAATATAGGTAGGTGAAAAATATAGTAATAACTATGACTGGAGTAATAAAGAAGTAGTTATGGCTGCAGCTGTTGTAAATACCAGAATAAAATTCCCCTTGGGGGCCTCCCTGGTGGCGCAGTGGTTGAGAGTCCGCCTGCCGATGCAGGGGATACGGGTTCGTGCCCCGGCCTGGGAGGATCCCATATGCCGCGGAGCGGCTGGGCCCGTGAGCCATGGCCGCTGGGCCTGCGCGTCCGGAGCCTGTGCTCCGCAACGGGAGAGGCCACAACAGTGAGAGGCCCGCGTACGAAAAAAAAAAAAAAAAAAAAAAAAAAAAAAAAAAAAAAAATTCCCCTTGGAACAATGACATCAGGAAGGCTTGCAGAGGACCAATCTCCCAGAATTTTGAGCAATCACACTGGTTGAGACACTACAGAATGTACTGTATCTTCTCCTGGGATTACTAAAAAATTACAACTGTACCTAAATCACCTAGCAACAGTTTACGCCACTAATTCATTTTAGAGATATATTAACAGTAATCTTTTCAAGTGTGTCTTTGAATTGATTAGACAATCTCTCTTGGAAGTTTCAAATGTAATTCAGCCAAAATGACAGGGAAATTAATGTTATTCTCTTGTGTCATTTCCCTAAATACAGAAAGGTAAAGAAATACCAATTTTAAAAACAGATATGTCTAATAATAAATGAAGTCTGAATATATAAAAAGATTGTTGTCAAGAAAAATCCATTGCCTGGTTGTCTTCAGCTGACATCTATTTTTATATAGACAGCATGACTTAGATTCAGGAACTAAACATGAAGAAATCCTGAATAATCCAATTATTCAAAACATGCAAAAACTATTATTTCAAATATCTCTTCATAATAGTCCTGTTTTGAATACCATAGCTTTAAAACATTCAATTAAATAGATTAATGATTATAACAAGGATGGTAACATAATAAATCCATGTCAATTTTAGAAGTATTTCTAATATTATATGACAAATTTCACATATAATTATCTCTGTGAAGACACAGCACAAAGGTAATTAACACAGACACGATTCCATATCACCATAAGGTTTAAACCAGATGGTAATGTTCATTATTTTTATCTCTCTCACAAAACCAAATATCACTTACGTTCTCCTGGGAATGTGTGATGTATTAAAATGAAACATTATTATGCAATACTTTGATGTAAGGAGATTTTAAAAATCCATAATACAGAAATGTGTGTATCCCCTCAAGACTGGCGGTGTTTCCAACCATGACAAATGTTACTTACAAATAAGTTAACAGACATAAACAATGTATTTATGATCTATAAGTTTAATATAATGACATCACCAGACGAGGGAAGATCTAGTTATTTAAAAAATGTATGTTTATCAGCGAACCATTAAAATTAAATTACAGGCTTTATATTTTTACCACAAAATGGCTGATATTAATTTTCAGTAGGTAGTCAGGAAAAACAAAAGCTTATTTGCTGTCTAAAGTAATGTGGAATAATGCATTATGGCTTCAGCCAACAATCATTTATTCTCCCGGATGTGCATGGCTAGCACAGCCCTACTGTACACATCTGTCATCCTCTTTCTGAAACCACCAGCCTAGATGGAACACGTCCTGCTTGCACACGGGGTAGAAGCAGAAACAGGAAAATGCAAGCCCTCTTAAGGCCTAAGCTTCAAACCAGCACACTGTCACTTCTGCTCACTTGTTTGCTAAAGCAAATCACAGGGCCAAGCCCTTAAGGCTCCATTCATAAGGAGGTGATGTCAAGGCTGTGGTTGCAGAAAGGGAGGAAGAACTAGAGTTAATCACTGAATCTGCTACAACTATACAACAGTTTCTTTAAAGCAGACACCATACTGCAGGACCTGAAATTACGTGTACTTACTTTTATCTCTTACTTCTTCCGGGTGTATTTTTTGCCACATGTTTGTCTGTGCTTGATGACTGCTCTGTACTACTATTAATGTCTACTAGATTTAATAAATAAATAACCCTACTCTCTTTTTTTCAGTTTCTTCTATAAAGAATTCAAACATATATTTTATTTGGAGCAACCTTTTAGGAGTGTCCTGTGAGTTAGACAGATTGATGCAATTTCTACAACAGAGAGTGGAACATGCTGTTTGAGTCACAAGTCCTGTCTTCCTTAAGTCTAGAGTTACTTTTTAGAAGAGAATATATTATATAGGAATAACAATACAACACTGCCCTTAAGTTTAGATAAATTTTCTTTTTCCAATACCATATAAAAGAAAATATCTCACATCACGAGAATTAGTCATTTTCTGTGAGAGGCCCTGCAGCAAAGGGACTTCTCAACCAGTTACACCATATAGGCAAATTACTCTCTCATCATGTGTGTGTGTGTGTGTGTGTGTGTGTGTATTATGTTTCTCCCTTAGAATTCCAACTGTTTTTTTCATTTTATCTTCCGAATTCTTGTTTTTCTGGTGGCGTTCCATTTTCGTAAACAGAAAAGTAAAAGAAGAACGTGTTTGAAAACTTGCTCAGAGAATGAATTTCAATTTGGCTTCTCTATTAGAGGACTAATTTGCTCTCTATATGCAATTCTGGTGTGATCATTGTTGCATATATTATTGGATTTCAATTCCTATGCCTCTCCCACCTAAACTCATGTTGAGATTCTCACATGGCAGGTAAATTGTCTAAGTTTTACTGAGTCTAAATTCTGACACAGCTTGTCTCAGACTTCTGGGTAAAGCAGCAGGAGAACCTTCTACCATATTTCTTTTTCCTGTGTTACTAGGCCCGAGTAAGCCTCTTTCTCTGTTGCCTTGACAGACCTCACAGAATAGAAAAGCATGTTGTGGTTTGTATTTTTCTCTTGCTTCTTCCCTCTCTCTCTCTTTCCCTCTGTTAAATCAGCTAATTATTTTCTATTTTAATCACATTCATAACACAAAATATTTTATATTCAAAGAAATATAGAGATTCAAGGAACAAATTTCAAATAAGTAAAACAACAAAAACCTGTTCAGAATAAAATCTTCTTTGCTTGAATTAACCAAGGATGACCCTTTTAATTTTTGAGTGCATATACAAAAGGAAAATAAACACAAAGTTATAGGTGCAAAACTGTTTATTCAAGATAAATGTGGTTAGGACCTCACTGATTGGTTGGTAAAATATTGCTGAAGGGGTTATGCCTTTCTAAGGATATTTAGATAATCCACTCAAGTGGATACGTGATAACTGACTATTCTCCTTCACTTTTAATCTTACATTCAGGACCAGACAGAATCTATTTCAGTACTGTAAACACACACATACATACACCCAAAGCAAAGCAAAGCAAAATAAAAACTTTTTTCCCTTTCTTAATTTTACTTTTGAGACATTGATTATAACCTAGATCTTGTTTAACAAAATGCATTTCTATGGAAGAGAGAAAATTCCCTAGATCAAGGCTGAGACATAATTATGAAAAATTCAGCCAATAATACAACTGATTTAAGGTATACAAATCAACCTGAGAAAAGAAACTTTCCTTCTGATACTGTAAGTTGGTCATGTTAGGCTAAGTTATAACTTAATGTCATGAGCCATTAAATCATAACATTAAATTAATGATCATGGCTCAGATGGAGGCATGGGCAGTTTTATATAATATGCAAAGGGAAAAAGAAAGAAAATGGTAATGTAAATCTTCCTCAGTACCATCTGGCGTATTTTTTAAACCATGCCTCTTCAAAACAGTGGGAGGAATAAACAATACCATTCCTGATTGGCTAGGCAAATGAAAAATTCTCCATCACAAGCAGAAAGTCTAATATTTTCTTCATTTCTTTTTCTTGCATAAGCACTGAGAATCTGCCTTACAGAATCAAAATCTGTCAAATCTCAAGAGCTGAAATGCCCTTAAGCAAACATCTGGCCCAGTGATTTTCAAATCTGAATGGGCACAAGAAACACCTGGGGGCTCTTTAAATATGCAGATTCCCTGGCCCATCCCTAGAGAGTCCGCTTCTGACAGTGCATTTTTAATAAACTTTCCAAGTAAAGATAGTGTAGATTGTATGTGAACTTGCAGAAACATTTCTTTTGTCTAGCTCCATCATCTTCCAGAAGATAAACCTGGGATTCACAATGCCATTGATTTCCCCAAGATCACCCGAGTCAGTGGTCACGCAAATATTTTGACTATAAAATAAGACATTCTGCACTCTCTGATACCGTACTACTTCCACAAAGAGTCCCTCAAAAAGTCTGTTAGCTCATATTTTTCTTTTTATTGTGACAAAATATTCACAACATAAAATTTACTATTTTAACCACTGTAAAATGTACAGTTCAGTGTCATTAAGTACATTCACACTGTTGTGCAGCCATCACCACTATCTATCTCTAGAAATTTTTCATCTTCTCAAGCCAAAACTCAGGTACCCATTAAACAAGAAGTCCCCTATCCCTTCAACCCCAGCTCCTGGTAACCACTACTTGACTTTCTGTCTCTACGAATTTGACTATTTTACGTATGTCATATAAGTGGAATTATACATATATATATATATATATATATATATATATATATATATATATATATATATCCTTTTGTGTCTGGCTTATTTCTCTTAGCGTAATGCCTTCAAGATTCATCCAGATAGCTCATGTTTTGATTTGCTGAATCCTTTTAATTGCTTGCTCAAGATAATGTTCTGGTCCTTTAAGAAATGAGGTTCTTTCATTTGTCCAACTTTAATGATGGCTGCTAAATGAGAGAAAGAATTCAGAAAGGATAGTCCTGGGTGAGTGAAATAGAGCCTGGAGGCAGGCACAGAAATGTGAAATGCATTTTCTGCGTAGTTGAAAGTCACTTGAAAAGAAACAAATGAAAAACATGAGAGAGACAGACAGACAGACAGACAGACACGCTAAGAAAAGGACAGGAGAGATGGATTAAACTGAGAAAAATTAAGACATCCCTGAGGCTAACTTGTGCCCAGATTAGTGAGTAGCGCTATGCAAATGAGGTTATTAACAGGTATATTCTAGAAATGAATTGGTACACACTGGTATAGATGAGACCTTGGGGCAAATAGAGAAAGAAAAGCAAATAGGTCAGTAAAATGTAAGCATCTATATTGCTATTTGAGAGATACTTTTTGCACTTAAGATTTATTTTCATTGTATATACTTACTGCCATGAGTATTTTACAGCTTTTAAGTAAGAAAGGAAGTTATTTATGTTTTGTTGTAGAAAAAAAGCCTAAATTAAAAAAAAATCAATATAGTGGTATATCCAATTTTTCACTTGGGGGCAAGGCCAGATAATGCTTCTGAGAAAAGGTATTTTGACCAAGACCTAAAGACCAAGTAGGAGTTAGCCAGAGAGACAAGAAGAGAAAGGGTATTTGGGGCAAAGAGGACCTCTTCTCTTGACCTGGATAAGGCATACTTGCTGTTTAATATTCAGCTCAGTGTCTTGTACAAGAAGCTTTCTGTGTCAGTGTTATAACATAGCCCCCCCAAACTTTTTCACATTCTTCCATGGAAGGATGGAGTTTATGTCCTATCCCCTTGAATCTGGGCTCTGTGACTGCTGGCCCAATAGAATATGGCAGAAGCAAACCTATGCTGGTTTCTCCCCCAGGCCTTAAGAAGCTGGCGCCTCAACTTCTTGTCCCTTGGTATGGTTGCTCTCGGGACCCAGCGATTACACTATGAAAAAGCCCAAACTGCTCTATGGAGAGGACTACACGAAGAAGAACTGACTGCCAGCAGCTCTTTGCCAGACATGTGAGTGAGCTCACTTGGAAGGGGATATTCCAGCAGCCAGTCTACTTGCTCCAGGTGATATCACCAGAAGCCCAGACAAACAGTTCCCAGTGAACCCTGCCTGAATTGTAGACTCATGTGCAAAACAAGTGACTACTATTAGTTTAAGGTGTTAACTTTGGGTCGGTGTGTTATGTAGCCAAAGTTTACCAGGACACCTCCCCTGATCCTCCCCATAAGGTATGCAGGAGGTGCCTCCTCTTCTGGGAGACCAAAGGACTCTGTATTCACCCGAACTATATCCCTTACCTCCTTGACTACATCTCCCTGTCTTCCGTCTCCCCAAGTCCCACCACTATCAATTCCTCTTTGAGGCCAAGTAAGGCTCTTATCAGCCTTTGGATCCTCAAACCTCTTTATTGTTCTGTGGCAGATTCCACTTCTCAGTGGCTGTCCTTAAAAGTCACATTTAGAAATACACTCAAAAATATGTTTCTACTATGTGTATACATGGCATAAATTTAAAAAATTCTTTTAGGCTATTGATGGGAAATGAATTTACAGTTGTCTAATCAATCCAAGGGTTGCATCCTGACAGTGACAACTGTTTTCTACTCCAAAAGAGAACACGTTAACACTTGTCCATAGCAGGTAAAAATGCTATCTACACTCATTTCAGTTTTTAAAACTGCAATGTACAACAGTTTTCCAACCATTTGTGAAACTACTGTAAAAACTAAAAATAGAATTTATGGAATAAATCATTGGGAAGAATGCCTGGTCAAGCAGTTCATAAATATACAGGTCTCATTCTATTTGGGGCCACAACCTTGAATTGAATCCAATATTGAATTGTTGAATTGAGAGCAAAGGATTGAGGTGAAATGTGGTTGGCTCCTGAGAGCAAATGAAATGCTGCTTTCTGCAGAGAGTAACTTTTTCTATAATTCCCAAGGAATAATATATCGTAAAAGGTGTTGGAGATGAACAGAAATTAGAGAGAAAGACTGAAATCTTCAGAGAATTTAAGATTACATTTATACTACTAATAATATTGAATGGTCAACTTGCTAATAGACCTCTCAAGGATAACAATGGATGCAAGAAAAAACAAAAGTAACTTGTTGCTTTCTCACTACTAGGTTACAGACATTCTTCTATCCAGACTAATATGAACTCCAGTAGGGAATGATTTATTTCTCCCACATTCATGAAACTCTCTTTTATAACCAGGTGTAATGGCTTCTTTTACCTCTATGGGGAATGGCTGATTTATGCATAGACCTTTGTTCAATAACCTTTCTTTAAAGACTGATGTTGTTAAAAATGAAAAAATAGGGCTTCCCTGGTGGCGCAGTGGTTGAGAGTCCGCCTGCCGATGCAGGGGACACAGGTTCGTGGCCCGGTCTGGGAAGATCCCATATGCCGCGGAGCAGCTGGGCCCGTGAGCCATGGCCGCTGGGCCTGTGCGTCCGGAGCCTGTGCTCCGCAACGGGAGAGGCCACAACAGTGAGAGGCCTGCGTACCGCAAAAAAAAAATCTGTAAATACAAGACTGGAGATTCTTTTATTTGATCCCTCCAATCCACAATTTCAGAATTTTCCAACAGGAAGGGGGGCGTTGCTACCCATCATATAAAGGAATATCTTATTTATTTATTGCCTAGAAAGCCTGCCCTCAAAGACCCCTAACCCTCAAAAAAACCTCTGAGGTTGGAGGAACCGAGGAGGAGAAAGTGATGTGAAATTCTTTGACTTTTTCTGTCGTCAATCTTTTCCTGACCTTTTCTATTCTTGTTTGGAGAAGGCCTGAAATTATATAGATCTTGTCCAGGTTCTGATGGAGATCAAAGGAAGTGAGTGAATAGTCTCATACTTCCTGGTTATCTTCACTGCTACTGCCTCACAAGATAAATGTAAAACAATTTTATTAATTTTATTAACATATCTATAAGCCATTGATGTGACTTCCAATGTTGGTCAGACCGTTTGAGAAAAATAAACTACTGCTACTGAAGTGTGTTTCAGGGAATCTCAATGTCTGGTGTCTGGTTGAAAGAGAAGGGTGGCAAGTCAACGGATTTCCCCCAAGGAGGTCATTATGAAAGGCAAAATACCTCTTTTTCATTTTCAGTGTAGTATGTTTATTCTCAAGAATGGGAGTATTAAGGTTTGTTTGTATCTGAAGACTTGGAAGAGTTTTTCAAACATGAGTCAATATTGACATTTAAGAACTAAAATCTACTGAAGATTTTTAATCTTTTCTTGGTTAGAAAAGACAAAGCTTAAAAAAAATCAGTTTCAACACTCATGGTAGCCAATATTTCTGGCACGGTTTTATTAATTCATCCATTCCTTATTAAACAGTTTCTCTCTCAACCCATATGAGGATTGTGCCCTTAAGCAGTCTATAGTGAAAGAAACAATACAAAACTTTACTTACAAAATTTATATGTTATACACCTGATAACAGTAATAACAATACTAGCTATGTTTACTCATTGCTTACTATGTATCAAATACCGTTTTATGCACTTCACATATATCAATTCACATCACACTCACAACAGCCTGATGAGGTAGATGTTATCATTTACCCCGATTTATAGCTGCCTAAACTGAGGGCAATTGAGAAATGTGTCCATGGTCAGTAAGTATCAGAATCATGAGTTAAACCCAGGCAGTCAGGCTTCAAAGCCCACACTATTAAATGCTATCCTCTCCAGCCCCTCTAAAACAATGCAGAAAGCATTAAGTGTTATTTAAAGGGCAAAGAAATGCCTCTGGGAACTGAGAAGGAGACAAGATGTCTTCTAGCTTGACGGCTCAGGGAAAAAGGGAGGATTTGAATATGGCTTTCCTTGAAAATTAGGTTGCATCTGGGTAAACTGAGATGAGGAAAAGCATCCCCAAGAAAAGAAACAGGTCATCAAAGACACAAAAGTAAACTGGCTAGCTGTGCGTTTTAGTAGGAGTTAAGGGTGCATGGAGAGGAAAAATAAGAAATAAGATTGGAAATTGAGTTTGAGGGCCAATCCTGGAGGGCCAGGTGAAGGAGTCTGCAGAATATTCTGAGGGCTTTGAGAAGTCATAAAAGGTGTTTGAACAGAGGAGTCGTATATTTTTTCATTCACTTGATGAATATTTATTGGCACCTATCATGTGCTGGGCATTGTCTTGAGCCATGGGCATATACAAGAGAATATAGATGAAATCCCTGCTCCCATGGAATTTATAACATAGTTACAATCTTAGCTATGCTTTACAAAGCTTAACTGAGATGGCAATCAGTGGGTTGGACTGGAGCAATGCAGTGGGCAGGAAGGAGTAGAGGAAGGTAAAGGTAAATAACAGCATGGATTAGAGTGGTGGTAAGTGGACTGGAGAGGAAGGAATGCGTGCACAAGATTAGGGACGTAAAACTGATAGATCTTAAAAATGAACTAGAAAGTAAGGCGAGTGAGAAGGGGATGTAGAAATGACTATGTGGTTTGAAATTTCTGTGGCTGAAAAGATGGTGGTGTGATGAATGGCAGGACAGGAGATAGACTTGGTATTAAAGATATGGCCTATTTGGGTCGTATTGAGTTTATGATGTTCGTGAGACTGAGTAAGAAATGTCCCATACATGGTAAGAAATGTGGGATTGATACTGGAAAGAGATAAAAATCTTCCAATCACTGGATTAAAGGAGATGAACAAAAGACTGTTTCTAGTCTAATACCTAGCACATAACCCACACTTAGTAACTGCTGGTTGACTACTGAATAAAGAGAATGAGATTAATGAAGACAGAAAAGAGAGCCCAGAATAGGTCATCAGGTAAAGAAAGAAGAATGAGTAGTAACAGAGGTAGGAGAAAACTAGTAGAATATAGCACCCCAGCAAGTCAAGAGATGAGAAATTTTCCAGAAGACTGCGGTGGACTACAATGACAAATTATGCATAGATTTCTAGGGCAACAGGAATTGATAAAAGCATCTGCATTTGGAAGTTATGGTGGTTTCATACAGAAGTGTTTCAGTTAACAGGCAAATGTGGAAACAAGACTGAAAAATGTAAAGGAAAGAAGGATGTTTAGGAAGTAGGAATATTTTCAGTAATCAACAAATTCCTATGAAGTGAATGATTTGAAACTTGCTTTTGGTTACCTTGGGTCTTTGCCTGGAATGCTGAATCAGTTTACAGTAATGGGTAGGACAGCAGGATTAGTTGAAGGTCAGAAGGTCAAACTTAGGTTCAAATACTGACTCCTCTCTGTATAGCTGTGTGACCTTAAGAGAAGTTACCTAAACTTTCAAAGCTTCAGATTTTTCATCTGTAAAAGGGGTAAGATCACGCAAAAAAAAAAAAAAAAAAAAGGCGGGGGATTGTTACATCATGCAAGCAAAGCTCTTAGCACACTGCCCAGCACATAGTAATATTTTTTTAATGTGAGATAGTATTATTATCTAGCCTAATAATTGGAAAAATAAATAACTGAATTAGATGGTGATATTAATCCCAGAAAACTAAACATTTCTTTAATAGGCTTTTACTCTGAATTATTTCCTTCCTAATCTGGTATGATAAAACTCAAGTTCATTTTCAAAGAAGTATTGATAGTAATAGCTAAATTACTGAAACTCTCTAATTTTACCCTCCTCTACTGAATATGGAAATAATAGTACCAACACCAGAGGTTTTCAGTGAGAATCAAATTAGAGAATTGAAGTAAAAATGCTTTGTCAATTATAAACAAGGAACAATTTAGTTATTATTATTCTCATTAATTAATATAACTTTAATCTATTGATTTTAAAGAGTATGATATTAAGTTCATATCTTTAGTTTGACTTTTGTTTAATGGTAATTCATAACATTAATAAGGATCTTTCACTTGAAGAAAGCTTTTTCAAAGTGCTTTAAATATTTATTACCTTATAAGAGCCTCACAAAAGTTCTGTGGGGAATAAAAGGCAGTCGTTATTAGGGGCTATCAAAATTGACTTTTCAGTATGCACAGTGTCTTCTTACCTATGTAAGCCTTTCTTTTAGTTTGTATATATAAAATTATAGAATCCAATGATTGAATTACAAAGTTATTCAACTTAGTGCTTCCCTTGTATCATTCCAGATAATAACTAACTTTAGTGGCAATACCCAAAAAAGTAGGTCCTAAAGTTTCGATACACTGAATTAACATGTTTATATATGAAAGAGACCATGGTAAGATAGCTTAGAGTGTTTTAACCCTTATAATCAAGTGATTAAATTCGTATTATATTGAAGTTATTGTTTGCCACCACTGGATAAAAATCAATGGATTCTTATTTTCTATATTTAGTCTTCCCTGCTATAGGAGATAAAACACCAGTCTTGAACATTTGTCCTCACTGACTTTATTTCTTCACTTTTAATTATTTTCACTGTTTCTTTTTTGGATTTTCTCTTGTGATCTACAGGGATTTCAGGGTCCAAACTTGGAACATAATAAACTACTGAATATAGTAAGATGACAAGCATGTGGCTCTTGAATCTGTTCCTGAGTACTACAATCCATAGTATTGTGACTGTGTATGAACTTTTTACTGTAGAATAAAAGGTAAATAAAATTTTTCCATGTTTATATAAGAGAAGAAATTAATTGCCCTTATTGGAAAGAGTTTTTCAAGATCTTGGATAGATTACCTAAATACTTTTACTTTCTCCACAGTATGAATGTTATACCAAAGCTTTGCCTTTTTTCATGGTTAAAACATTTAAGGAATCTCTAAAGCTACGTCCTCTTTTTTTTTTTTTTTTGCGGTACACGGGCCTCTCACCGCCGCGGCCTCTCCCGCTGCGGAGCACAGGCTCCGGACGCGCAGGCCCAGCGGCCACTGCTCATGGGCCCAGCCGCTCCGTGGCATGTGGGATCCTCCCGGACCGGGGCACGAACCCGCGTCCCCTGCATCAGCAGACGGACTCCCAACCACTGCGCCACCAGGGAAGCCCAAGCTATGTCCTTTTGAATAGCAGAAGATGGCATCATTAAGACCAATCCTATGCTACAGTAAGTAATATTTTAGTGACTTTTAGATATATTTCTGAATGGAGAAATTCAAGTAACAATGACATTGATTTCTGTGTAATATTATGTATTTCTATGGAGTCCATGTCAACGCCCTTCAGTTTTACATCTTTGACCTAGATCTTTCTCCAGATGTTAGATCCACATTCACAACTGCTTCAAGGGAGGTGATATTTTCACCTCTATTATTCATAGACACCTCAAAACCAGCCACATTCTTTTTTTTTTTTTTGGTTATCCATTTTATTTTTTTACTTCATTGATTTTTTTAAACATCTTTATTGGAGTATAATTGCTTTACATTGCTGTGTTAGTTTCTGCTGTATAACAAAGTGAATCAGCTATACTAATTTTTAATTTTTTTTTTTTTTTTGTGGTACGCGGGCCTCTCACTGCTGTGGCCCCTCCCGTTGCAGAGCACAGGCTCCAGACATGCAGGCTCAGCAGCCATGGCTCACGGGCCCAGCCGCTCCACGACATGTGGGATCTTCCCGGACCGGGTCACGAACCCGCGTCCCCTGCATCGGCAGGCGGACTCTCAACCACTGCGCCACCAGGGAAGCCCCTAATTTTTATTTTATGTTGGAGTGTACTTAATTAACAATGTTGTGATAGTTTCAGGTGTACAGCAAAGTGAATTGGTTATACATGTTCATGTGTCTATTATTCTTTTTCAAATTCTCTTCCCATTTAGGTTGTTATATAATATTGATCAGAGTTCCCTGTGCTATATAGTAGGTCCTTGTTGGTTATCTATTTTAAATAGAGCAGTGTGTACATGTCAATTCCAAACTCCCTAACTATCCCTTTCCTCCACTCTTCCCCCCTGGTAACCATAAGTTCATTCTCTAAGTTGGTGAGTCTGTTTCTGTTTTGTAAATAAGTTCATCTGTATCATTTCATTTTAGATTCTGCATATAAGCAATATTATATGATACTTCTCTTTCTCTGACTTACTTCACTCAGTATGACAGTCTCTAGGTCCATCCATGTTGCTGCAAATGGCATTATTTCATTCTTTTTAATGGCCGAGTAATATTCCATTGTATAATTGAAGAACAAAAACCATATGATCATCTCAGTAGATGCAGAAAAAGCTTTTGACAAAACTCAGCACCATTTATGATAAAAACTCTACAGAAAGTGGGCATGGAGGGAACATACCTCAACATAATAAAGGCCATATACGATGAACCTACATTTAACATCATACTCAGTGGTGAAAAGCTGAAAGCATTTCCTTTAAGATCAGGAACAAGACAAGGATGTCCACTCTTGCCACTTTTTTTTTTTTTTTTTTTTTTGCAGTATGCGGGCCTCTCACTGCTGCGGCCTCTCCTGTTGCAGAGCACAGGCTCCGGATGCACAGGCTCAGTGGCCATGGCTCACGGGCCCAGCCGCTCCACGGCACGTGGGATCTTCCCGGATCGGGGCACGAACCCGTGTCCCCTGCATCGGCAGGCGGACTCTCAACCACTGCGCCACCAGGGTAGCCCTCTTGCCACTTTTATTCAACATAGCTTTGGAAGTCCTAGCCATGGCAGTCAGAGAAGAAAAAGAAATAACGGGAATCCAAATTGAAAAAGAAGAAGTTAAGCTGTCACAGTTTGCAGATGACATGATACTATACATAGAAAATCCTAAAGCTGTTACCAGAAAACTACTAGAGCTCATCAATGAATCTGGTAAAGCTGCAGGTTACAAAATTAATACACAGAAACCTGTTGCATTTTCTATACACTAACAACGAAAGATCAGAGAGAGAAATTAAGGAAACAATCCCATTTACCACTGCATCAAAAAGAATAAAATACCTAGGAATAAACCTATCTAAGGAGACAGAAGACCTGTACTCTGAAAACTCTAAGATGCTGATGAAAGAAATCTAAGATGACACAAACAGACGGAAAGACATACCATGTTCTTGGATTGGAAAAATCAATACTGTCAAAATGACTCTACTACCCAAGGCAATCTACAGAGTGAATGCAATCCCTATCAAATTACCAATGGCATTTTTCACAGAACTAAAACCAAAAAATCTTAAAATTTGTATGGAGACACAAAAGACCCCGGATAGCCAAAGCAACCTTGAGAAAGAAAAACCAGCCGCATTCTTGACTTCTCTTCCCATAATTATTTTTCCTCTTTAATTCTGCAACTCTGTAAGGCACCCAGTCATGCCAAATGGTAAGCGGTCAGTGACTCCTCACTGTACCTCACATTCCCCCCTCACCTCTTCCTCCCACAATCTACATCACAATGTTAGTTTTTCCCTCCAAATAGCTCACACATCTGTTTCCTCTGTTCAACCCCAACACCTTAATGATCATTTCTTGCTTGGAATATTACAGAAATAAGTTTCTCACTTTCGTTCCTGGACAGGTCTCATATCCTTCCAATTCACTCTCCACACAGCTACCAGAGTGATCTTTCAAAAACATAAGTTAGGTTATTCCATTTCCTTGCTTAAAAACATGCTGTGACTTCGCATAGACTACAGATAAAGTCCAAACTCTTAAAGACAGGCGGACAGAGGGAGGAAAAGACAGGTAAAACATACCGAACACTTTGAGTGCAACACTCTGCCCCTCCGGTGGGCATTCTACATATCATTTATTCCTCACAAAATCCTGTGAAGTATTATTTTCATTGTACAGAAGAATATAACTGAGACTTAGAGGTTAGGCAACAAGTGGTAAAATAAGTAAAATAAGTGGTCTTTCTGCTTACAAGGCTTATACTCTATCTACTATACCATGCTGCCTTTCTACATAATTTAGCCCCAGCTGATCTTTCCAAACTCATTTCTTATAATAATTATACCCCACCCATAGAGAAGTACCTTTCTCTTCCCGAACTACCCAACTGTCCAGGACTTTCAACATGCTGTTTCCTTCCCTTTTTAACTCCGTGTATCTAGCCAACTCCTAACACATTCTTCTAACTTTCTCTGAACAGAGGTTCTCAACCTTGGCTGGACATGAGAAGCATGGACAGGACATGCTGTGATCAATCCAGTTTGAATCTCTGGGGGTAGAACCCAGAGATCAGCATTTTAAAAATCTCCTCCAATGTATAAGCAAGACTGAAAAACAGTGTTCTAGGTGAGTTTCCTGGCCTCTCTGGCAAGCTTACCTTAATCATCTTCTGTTTTGACTAGATCCTGTCTAGCCCTCTACTGTAACACTCATCACACTACTATACAATTTTGTCTTAGCATAACTATCTTCACCTCTGGAATATAAGCATCCCAAGGGCAGAAATCATACTCTAATGCAGAGGCTTTTGAATATATGCTACACACTGATCCAGTATGTACACCCACACACATACACACACATATATGCAAATAGTTGAAACCAAAGCTTCAGAAAATAATACTGACTCTTATTTAAGAGTGATGGACTCTTGTTATTTTCTATTCTATTAATTTTATTCCTTTCTGTTTAAAAAAATGTGGATTGATACTCATTAAATTGATTACTTAACTTAGTACTTTGAACTACGTTTGAAAAACATCTCTCTAATCATGTTCGTAATGCTAGTCCTAACACCATGCTAGGCATCCAACAGGTATTTAATAAAGATTTGATGAATCAATCAAAGTTCTTAGGGAACATATATATATATGTATTTTGTATATCAAAAATGGCAGGCAGACATCACTAGGCAAAAGAAAAACATCAAGGTAAACTTTCATAATCTTTAGACACCAAAGGAGAAAGATTAAAAAGTACATATAAGACTCAATTCAAATTATAGCAACAAAAAGGAATACACAGAGCGCTTTCTTTTCTTAGAATTAGGGATCTTCAGATTACCTCTCTCTTTTCAGATGCACCTAGAAATATGATAATCCAATTTATTCAGGATACTAATTTTGCTACTGAGGTTTCATTCTTCCTTCTTCCTTTGGAATGAATCAGTGGGCCAAAATATATTGTGAGCAACACTGAAGAAGCTAAATTCCACAATTTCAATAATGTATTAGAAATTTAAGGTAGCTTAATCAATTTCCAGGTGTACTCTGATGTACAATTCAAAATTTATCAACCTTGTCTCTCTGGAAGTATTTTGTTTAATAGAAGAGCATTTCTATAATGGGTGGGGGAGGGTGGGAGGAGACGTAGGTAAAACAAATGAAATTAGAGGAGGGAGTGAGTTGAGAGATATGGCCTGAGACATGACCCAGATCACAGATGAGGGAATCTCAAATATTAATTGCTCCATAGTCTCTCTTGCTGAGAAAAAGACCCTAATTATGCCACCTTTATGACCATCTCTCCCCACCACATACCCATCCTCACACACCTTCTTTACAAGCTGGTATTACAATTATCTCTTGGGGGTGCTTACAGAATCAGTTAAGGTTGGTGAAATTCTTGTGAAACATTAGTAAACATGCAGTCTGCATGTTTAACTAACTATTTTCAGTTAGTTACCCATGGTTTTATGTTAGAACTTAGAACTGCGACCATCTTTATCAGTTCTCTAAGGCCCAAAGCAGGAAATGTTTTGGACACAGGAAGAATCTGATTCGATTATGAATATAGTTCTTCATTTTAAGAATAAATTTACAATTTAAAAATTTTCAAACTGTCACCTCTTAGGGCTCTATATGGTACTCTATAAAAATACATTGGCTTTAAGATTCCAGTTATACTGTCAGAAATAACAATACTTATAAGAAAAAAATCTCCTCATCCTAAAGCACAAGGTCAAATATAATGACTTTGCTTTTAGTAAGGAAAGTAAATAACATTTTTTTTCTAATATAAGGAAGAAACTTTAATGGCTTTCAGAGTGGAATTAACCAGGTTAATTCCATTCAGGAAGCATATACTTCATAATACATGTATGCTTATCAAACCCAGGAATTGTAATTATTGCTGGGAGAATTAAACATCCTATGAAGTGGATGATAAGCAGTGATAGTCAGGTAGTCTAGTAAGAGCTGGAGTCTCCATATATAGAAAAACCGATTGACAGTCACAGAGAAAAACCCATTTTCTGACCCCCTGTCTCCATTCAGCAGCATTTGTATAAAGTAAAACATGGTTTTGGGTGGACAGATATATTGAAATCTGTTGGGAGAGCCGCTGCTCTGGCTAGGCATTTGGAGTTTCCTCTTTTAATATGTAATATTTAACTATTCTTGCTATACAGCATGAATCAAACAATGAATATAATGCTACCAGCTTCTGCAAACGAAGTGAAAGGCATACAGTTACACTTTATTCCCTCACACATTATTAGAGAACATTCCTTTTGTTCAAAATTAAAAGAAAGTCATCTTCAGAGGGGAAAAAAGCAAACACTTCGATTTAGCTGAAATACTGAAACTGCATGTAATCTCCTAAGGTATATGGTTTTATTTACTTTCAAGCTTGGCATTTCCATTTGTTGCTTTTAAACCCCAGTATCTTGATTCAATTCTATCAGCTGAAATGTGCCATTAACAATAATCAAAAGTTTCAGTAGTTTAGAGTTTTTACCATGACACCTTCGAATCTTTCATCAAAAGACCATTATTCAGCCATCTAACTGAAAATCAGAGCTGGCTATAAATGTCATTCCTATCCATAAAATGTAGTTTCAATCTCAGGCAACTGGAATTTATAGAAGATACAATATTAACTGAGAGGGAATGAGAAATTGTCTCTTTTAAAATAACATTGGAATCTTAGTTAGTCCTACTATAGTTAAGGGGAAAATGATATGTGTAAGATTTTCAGGAACTCTAAAGGAGTTTTATATGGCTTTTAAGAGTAAATACATTATGAGTAATATAGAATAAGCTAAGAAAGTTTCCTCGGCATAATTTCCAACTATTTTTCAAAGAGATCAGAAATCTAAACACAAAATGTACTTTATTCTCCATTCTTCCATAGTAAACATAGTTAGGAAACAAACACTGCAGTTTTTTTCTTTAATGATTCAGAATCTTTCAGTTTCTCATGATGAGAAATTTATATATGAATTTTCATTGTATGAGTACTATAGATATATATATATTAAAACTATAGGAGATAGATGGATGTATCCTTGTTTTGCCCTCAACAAGACATCCATCAATTTGAGAAATATTTTATTAAGCCCCTATTATAAAACTGAGTCACTGGATTTATTTTTAAAAGGAATCTGCTTAAAAAAAATCCACTTAAAGTTTTACTCTTTATTTACCATAGCTGAGGGGAGTATGTGAATCCACATATTTAAAATTCTAGGGTGGCTTTATGGGCATGGACAAGGAGAAATAAAATTTTACTTATGAAATATCATAAATCAAATATGTTACAGCAGCACATTTTCTAACTGTTTATCTAAGAGTGACCAAAAAAGCGAACTTTACACTGCATGGACATTCACAAGCCATGGGAGATATCTGGGAAGATAAAGTCAGGTATTGTTCTAAACAAACTACCTCCAAATGATCAAACTAACTCAACACACGTTGTGGGGGAGCAAGTGGGGTCCGAGGATAATGATAAAGCAAGAATGAGGAATCCAAGAAGCTCTAAATTGCCACTGTCATCTACTCTACATACGAGAGCATCCGAGTAGATCAAATGTCCTATTTAAACAGAAGAAAAGAAGAAGAACAACAAGGAGGGGAGGAGATGAAACGTTGCTTAATATGATTTGATTTTGGAACTATTTTTCAACCTAGGATATGCTATCCCTTTTTTCATCATAATTTTAAAATATTAAAAAACTGAAGTTGGTCCTAAAAATGGATCCTATTATTCTAACACTCCAAATTTTATTTGCGGTACCAGTAAACTTCTTATATCAAGTCAGAAAACTCAACTATACATAACAAAACTCCATTGTAGGTCAGGAAAATCATGTCAGGTCCTGAAAGGAGCCTTCCTGAACTACAGAATAAGATTCTCACCAAGACTTTAAGATTCTCACCAAGACTTCATGTAAACAAAACTACGTGAAACTTCTGTTTTCACTGTTTATGCATATGAAATTTTATAGCAGTCATTCCTGTTCCTAGGAAAAACAATTGTCGAAAATTCTGTGATCATTAACTATGACAAATTTAGCCATCTCATTTTTATTTTCACAGATCATGCTAGGAAGAAAGCTACAAAATGCCAGATTAACATTTCAAAACTTACTGGAAAGTAATGAAGGGAAACTGATTCAGTTAGCAACGCTAAATAAAACAGACAATTCATACAGATGCTTTCCACGTAAAATAGTAAATAAACACTCAAAAATGGCAACTTTTTCAAATTTAATAAGCCAATCCCTAATTTATTTCTCTGAGCAAAGTTTCTTCTTATCAAAGCTCTAGCTTTATGGGCAAGTTTTTCCTGGTCAAAAACACACACTATTTAGAAGACTGGGGTATTAAATGAAATAATAAATGATTTTTCCTTTTTCCTCTGTCTCTCTTCTTCTAGCCCAAACGCTTAAATACATAAGGCCATGTAAAACAACTGTTTCATTTCGTCCACAGCCTATCAATTACAAGGACAAATGCTGAGAATTCTTCAACTGGATTCACAAGAGGGATAAAGTAGAAATGCTTGACTTACTTGCCATTGTTTCATCAGCTCTCTTACTCCCTTGGAGTCTTCTAGGAGCCTTTCCTTATGGGTGGCATCCTGCAGGACGTTGGCAGTTGTTTCGGCTTCCGTAAGCCAGGCAAGAAACTTCTCCAGGTCCAGCGGGAACTGTTGCAGTAATCTATGAGTTTCTTCCAAAGCAGTCTCTCGCTCACTCACTCTGCAAAAGAACAAATGTCCAGATGCAATTCTCCTCAAACATCAGAAAGGCGCACCCAGTGAATCCCACGAAAAGAGCAAAGTCCAAGGGACTAAATTGTAATATAAGAACAAAGGGGTGAGCTGTTGCTAAAACTCCTCTTCAAAGCATCAACCACTAGAATAGCGTGTGTGTGTGTGTGTGTGTGTGTGTGTGTGTATTTGGACTTTTAGATTTTTGAAAGTTCATATGTGAATTTTCCAAAAAAAATTTTTTTTAACTTTTTAGTTTCTGCTGGTCAATTTTGAAAGCTTATTTTAATATGCTGCAAAAGTTTAAGCTAATCTTTACAGGTAAAACCCTAAAATCTATACCATGCTTATCTTTGATGTCACCTGAGGCAGGAAATCATGATTAGATAGGCCAGGAGAAATGCAAACCTAGAAAAGAAAGTTGAACACTGGAGGAAGAAAGAGAAGGGGACTGAAGAACAAAAGAGAACAAAAAGACTAAGAAGTAGGAAAACCGGGCTTCCCTGGTGGCGCAGTGGTTGAAAGTCCGCCTGCCGATGCAGGGGACATGGGTTCGTGCCCTGGTCTGGGAGGATTCCACATGCCCTGGAGCGGCTGGGCCCGTGAGCCATGGCCGCTGTATTTCATAGAAACCATTGTACAAAATGTAATTTTGCATAACACTATCATGTTCTAATTGTGTTAGCTTTAATTTTCATTACCTGATGGTCATACAACTGAGAATATTTTCCAAAAGAAAAATGTTATGTGTAATGGAAAAAGTGGAGCCTAAAATCCAGACAGATCTGGGTTCAAATCCCAATATCCTCTACGAAGTGTGTGATATGGCAAGTTACTTAACCTCTGATTTCTTATCTGCAATACATATTGCTGTGATGAGAGTGAAAATACAACAATGTGTGTAAAGCTGAGTGCCTCACACATTATGTAGTCACATATTATAGTTGCTCAAAAATGTTAGTTCCCTCTGCCCACATCCCATTCTCATCTCTCTAATCTTTTAGACGGAATGAACCAAATTCCCTAATGACACAAAAGTCTAAAGAAAAGTTATTCATATTTTCTGATAATATATATAATGCATGTATTGTGGATACACACACATATGCCCTCAGCAAACATCTACATAATAATAGCTTGGGAAGGAAAATTGCCTGAGGCAAATAACAGTCCCATCTAAAAAAGATTCAGGTAAATTTTGTCTGCAATGAGGAAATTAGTACTCTATTTACATGCCATATTTGCCTTCTATTATTACACAAACACTTTCTGGGATTAAACATAAGCTAAAAATGGATTTTAAAAAAATTGAACACTTGAATATGATACACACTGCTTGTTAAGACGTGATTGTCAATAATTATGCAAAACTGCAATTTATTTCAGCAGCAACTTTATCATGGGATGTGCAAACCAGGCAATAAACAACTCCTGCCAAGCCAGCGGCAGCAAAGCCCCCGGAAGAGCTGTTTATTCATCATGGGTGAGGTTTTTGCTGAGCATACAGTCTTCCACAGTGTAGTTTCGGTGCTCATACTGGATAAAAATCTTCTGTCTGCATTAACTGGTGGAGGGTAGAATAGGTTTATGAGGATGCAGCCATTGGAAAAAAGGAAGCATTGCACTAAGCCATTTATCAACTCCTAAATAAACTTGAATACTGCACAGCTGAAAGGTAGCTTGGTGTTCTGGTTGGGCAAATCAGTTAAACCTCGTGGAGTTCAAGGGCTAACCTGAACTGCTGGCTCCCTGCTTATTTAGTTTCCAGGCAAATTATCAATGCAGGGAGAAATATCAAAATATCATTATTTGCTTATTTATTTATTATTTAATATGATTTAAAAATTCAGAACCATTGCAACAACACTGAGAATCTTAATGTTATAATCTGTCATGAAACGTACAAATGTACAGGTTGAAGCATGTGTAATTGCTAATGTTTGACCATTTCTGACCTGCAAAAGGGGCAATTTCATCCGGTTCAACCTAATATTTTAGGTTGGCTCGTGCATTGCAAATCACTAAGATTTACTCCACCACCAGCTCCAAATCTGGCATAGAAATAAGCTGTCACATTGCAGAAGACAAATGCAGGGTTAGACACTGATGTATATTCTAACATACTCCAAATGCACACAAAATAAAAGAGCAGTGTGAAACTCCCTCATGGCAGAGGGAAGCTTGGAGAATTAGATACTGTGCATTTTATTATCAGCTTCATCATCATGATGAGCTGCACCTGATGCATCTTAGTTCCTCTATCCTTAAAGGGAAACACCACTTACCCTCTGCTTCCAGAGAAAGTAACTAGTAAATAACTTTCTAAAATGTGATGCACATAAATCGGATGAAAGGGTTCTACCGAGACAATGAGATTTCCAGCCAAATCCTACCAGTGAGCTTGCTGCTTTGTAAATTAGGCCCTTAGGGAAGAGCAGTAACTCTCTCAGGACCGTAAGGCACTGTTTTCCCAAACGATACCCTCATGGTCTGAAATACTGACAACATCAGGCTGAATATTTTCTAATTTGGAAATACGTTAAAAAAAATTCAATGGCAGCAATAGCAGAAAAATCTCTTCGATCAGAGGTGAGATTGTTATTTCCTGCTTGTGTGGGAGACTTAAGGCTGCATCCTTTCTCCTGAGATCAATCTATGTACACTGAATTCTTAAACTTTAATTGTGCCAAGTCTAGACTAGAAATGAGTCAAGGGTACTTGTATGCCATATTTGTGCATTCCAAATAGCTCTGACTATATGCCATACTTTAAAATTTTCTGTCACCATATGGCTTTAAATGGCTTATAGGATAAAATAAAAATGTAGAAATAATAAGAATCATAAAGAAACAAAAAAAATTGGCCTAGAACAAAACTAAAAATCTTGAACATCAGGCTTCCCTGGTGGCGCAGTGGTTAAGAATCCGCCTGCCAATGCAGGGGACACGGGTTCAAGCCCTGGTCTGGGAAGATCCCACATACCGCGGAGCAACTAAGCCCGTGCGCCACAACTATTGAGCCTGCGCTCTAGAGCCCGTGAGCCACAACTAGCAAGTCCCCGTGGTGTAACTAATGAAGCCCACGTGTCTAGAGCCCGTGCTCCGCAACAAGAGAAGCCACCACAATGAGAAGCCCCCGTACCGCAGGTAGAGAAAGCCCGTGTGGAGCAATAAAGACCCAACACAGCCAAAAAAAAATAATAATAAAATAAAATAAATTTTAAAAATATTTTTGAAAAATATACTTGTTACAAAATGTATGTGGAGAAATATATAACTATACTTGCACAGATTGTGGTCTCAAAAGGAGACAGGATGGAGGATTCTCACACTCAGCAATTGAGCCTGAAGAGCCACTGCACCTTTGGTTGCCCTTTAAGGAGATCTATATATAAGGCAGAGTTGCATTATCACCAGTTAGAAGCAAGAATCTACTGAAGGGGCAAAGTGCTGGAGCTATAAAGCTTAGTGCAATCCTGCATCTGCCCAAGAAGGTGCTCATCCAGAGACAAGTCTGCATAAAGGGGAAAAATCACAGAAGGCATGTCTTCAGTATCTCCATTTTCTTTTTAAGAACTGATTATCAATGGGGCAATCAGATAAGTAATAATCTGATCCTTCATACACACATACCATGGTATCTCTGAATAAATCTCTAAGACTCCAGATTTTCTATTAAGTTGAATATCACTAATTTCTTATGGGTCAACCTAATACATGAAAAGCAAAAGAGAAAAGGGAAACCTACTACTTTCCAAGGTAAGGCTGAAGAGCTTAATTAATATATAGACAATATTCCATGATTAGATACATGGATGGATGATATTTAATCAGTGTACTATATTATAGGATTTTTAATATATACATATATAATAAATATATATATAAGCAAACAGAAACAAACACATTGAATATTTTTAGGGAAAAAAAGGCTCAGTCTGATATAGAAGGCTATTTTGCCCAGGTGTTTCTGAAAGTGTGACAACTGGGGAAATTCACAGCACTTAGTCTTCTACTAAATAATACTTCCATCTGTGCCCTGGTATCATCATGGAGTAACCAAATAAAACACTCTCAATCTTTCCTTCTTGGTTTATTTGCATTTTAACCACTATCATTTCCTATGATATTTTTAGGGGAAGAATTACAGGATGACTTTTTTTCCCCCTTTTTTTGTTGTTAGACATAGATCACAGAAAGTGAGTACCTTAGCAGCAAGCACTTGGACTTTGGACCAAAAGATTTCTGGCAACGTCAAACACTACTCATAGAACCAGGGTTAACCTGACATTCAAATTCTCTGTAACCATAACAGTCTCTACTAGTTTGCTAGTAAATAAATTAATTTTGATTAAAAAAAACATAACTCTACATTGTATTTGCAAGGGGCAGCTAGAATTTTATTACCTATGGCTATACAGCAGTTTGTAGAAAGGATTCCTTTAATCTCCAGCAATTCTATTAGTAATTTGCACTAATGAAAAGCATGAATCTAAGCCAAATCCTTCAATAATGCTTGGACTAGTATCCCATTAGATCCCTTTCTAGCAACAATTCTAAGACTGTGGCTTTATTTGTCTTTGGGCAACATCTCCTTAGACATATGATCCAAAAGGGTTGTGGCAGTGAGAGGATGTTTCTCTTTTCTCCTCTGTTATCAAACTCTAAAGTGAGAAATATACTCTGTCCTTTTAATGGAACAATTGACAAAGGGTGTGAGATGAAGGCTGTAAGGTCCAGCATAGAAAATAAAATTTAAATCTAATAATCTATATAGCTCTTTAAAGATTTTAAAGTATATTCAGATTTATTCTCTCACCATTTCACAAGGTATCCCCTATTTTTTCTACTTACAGTGTGTTTCTCTTTTTCTTTGTATGTTTCCCATTGGATGTTTCATTCCAGTGGGTTCAACCTCCACACAGATTATCTTTAAATCTGAACCTCATTCTTATTTCCACATGCCTACCAACATCTCATTGATTAGGTGATCCATGCATCTAGTCCATATGTATTATGTGCCAGGATTTATGCTTGGTGATGGTGACACAAAAGTCAATGAGACATGGACATGGACTTTGGCATTTAACATATTCAAGTCTGGTGGAGGAGACACATAGGTAAACATTTAACTATAGTTACAATATGATTTGGGTTATAGTTCATCTGGATTCCCTACCAGTAGCCCAAATGTAATATGCATCACACTGTATTCATGAACTTCTATCTCAATTTGCCAAACAAGTGATAAACATTTGTTTATCAAATAAACAAATGTTTATCTTTTTAAACAGTTGTTTCCTTTTCTCATCAAAGGAAGTGGGGATCATCTAGCTGGGCTTTATCTCCAAATACAGTGATGGATGCTCAATAAAAGTTTGCCTAATTGAATTGATTTTTATACAAATCAGAAACCTTTTAGATATATGTCATAGGTTATTGCTGGTTTCATTTTGCTGTTGGGAAGATTGATTCTGAGAGAACCATAATGACTTTCCCAAAGTTGCACACAAGTAAGTGGCAGAATTGGGATTATAGCCCAAGTCTTGCATCCTAAAAAAGAGGTTTTTCTAACTCTGAAAACAGATACTGGTGTCCACTCCTCTCTGATATATTCATTGTAGTAAAAGAAAGAAAAGTGCAGGAAAGTTTATGCCTCTGAATCCTGGCCTTCATTTTGGAGCACAAATTTATCTATTTGTTACTTTACCATAAGCGGCATCAATGAAACACATATAAACCTACCCAGAGGGAACCCACACATGCAAAGATATTCTCTCACCCTAACTATAGTAGAAAGATCTAGCCGGTCTTTGCTTCAACACAAAAAAAATCCATTTTCAACGCAAATCTGCTGGTTTTCTGTTCACCGACATATGCATTAATGAGGTTTTCATCCCCCCTCTCCTGAGGTCTGGTACTAAATCACTCAAACTCTCCACAGTTAATTGGAAACCACAACCTAAATGTTCCCAAAGTATTGCTGATTAGTTCTCAGAAAACTCATTCCTATCTTTCGTCACCCCAGACAACGCAGGATGACTTTTTAACATGTGCAGAAGCAACGCACTTGCACGAAGAAATAGATTAGTCCTCTAAAGATAAACCACAGTTCTGAAGCTATCTATTTAAACTCTCTTCAACGTTACAGACATTTTAGTAAAAAAAATATAACACCTGAACTTTATCTTTGGATACTAAGAGAATATAGGTATTATCAGTCATGTAAGGAATTTCAAAATACACGTTCCATCTCTTTTATTGTTTTACTCTATGGACATTTTTTTTTTTTTTTTGCGGTACACGGGCTTCTCACTGCTGTGGCCTCTCCCGTTGCGGAGCACAGGCTCCGGACGCACAGGCTCAGCGGCCATGGCTCACGGGCCCAGCCGCTCCGTGGCACGTGGGATCCTCCCGGACCGGGGCACGAACCCGTGTCCCCTGCATCGGCAGGCGGACTCTCAACCACTGCGCCACCAGGGAAGCCCCTATGGACATTTTTTAAATTGAGGTTTGCACAATATATCATTAGAGGAATAACCATAATCATACACTTTTCCTAAAAGCATTGGGATATTTCTGAAAAGAAAACGTTAGGAGACAGCAGTGAAAATGTACTCTGTACTATTCTTTGCATTACTCACTTCACTTGACTTGTGTTTCAGGCATTTATCACTGAGAAAAAGAAATTGATAAAAAATATACAAAATATTTTGAGCAAGTGCAGTATTCAAGATACTACCTTGCATGTTAACAAATGTTAACATTCTCTAGTCTAAGATCTGTGTTTTATATTTTTCTACTGATACAATACCTTAAGGTACTATTTGGAGAAGTTTAAAAATAATGTTGGGAGTAATTGATTACATTTGGTTTGGTTCACATACAGAGACTCAAAATATTATTTTGGATATTTACAGAACTGTAAAAAACCTTTAGAAAAAATGTACAGTTATACTACCGTCCAGATGAATACAAACTTAGATTAGGGCTGGGTTTATAATTGGACACAATTTCTACTCTAAATAAATTCTCTCTGATTTGTATAATGAGAATCTTTAAGTTGGTTTTGGTCACTTGTAGTGTTAATCTCTTTAAAAGATATATTTTCCTAATTGTTGATAAGCTAGATTGAGTAGCTTTCTTCTCTTCTAAAGGATATATGAAAACTAGGATAGAAACCAATGAAAAAGATCATCTCCTGGAAGTCTCATAAGACTGTGCAAACAAATATGCATTCCCATCCTCAATAACTTAGAAAAAATAAAGAGAACAGTAGACTGTTAGATGCTGTTATATAATATTCAGAAGACAGCAAGGCAGGTTGGTTCAATTTTCTAAGATCAAAAGGCAAACGTATAGCAGATTCCCTTTAAAAGGAAAGAAGTGGCTAAAAACATATCAACTGATTATATGAACTTACAGTACAGGTCTCTCAATGGAATTTAGAAATACGAACGATTTCATAATTCCTGATATGAACTTCAAGTTATAGTCTCTAAATATTTGTGACTTTTATTACTCAATTCCTCATTCAGCACTCTTGCGTTTAATAATGCACTTTTGAGAGTCCTTTAAATTCAACATTTATTGTTATAGAATTTTGCGCTAAAACAATGCTCTTCAGTTTTCAAGCTCTTCTCTGTATATCTTCTCCTTTGATATGTTAAACAACTTGATAAGGTTAATGGGGTAGGTTGTTATTATCATCAACATTTTATGGTTGAGAAACCTGACTTTCAGAGAGGCTGGGCAGTTTCCAACGTAAGTGGCTCTAGTCCACTCTGACATTATCTCTTAAGGTAGACTTGCCAATCTCCCTGTGAGGTAAACATAATGGATATTAATATAGTACTATTCTCAAAAGCGCCTCATTTGCTGTGATTATTATAAAAATTAGGATCATGGTGTATATTTGGGTGAAGACAAAAATTATTATTCCTTTGCTTATCATCTTCAGCTGCCACCTAAGAGACCTATTAAAATGAATACTGCACTTTGGACTTGAAGTAGGCTTGAGGATTTTATTTTAAAAGAGGGCATTACAGTCAGGAATAAAATATTTTTATTCTTATGAAATAATAGAAAATTATAGTACAGACGGTTGTGGCCTTCTCATAATGGTAATTTATGTTTGCTAATGATACCAAGATAATCTGGAAATCTACATCTTTTGAGAAATGTTATACACTAAAATTATCTAACAAGAAAACCAAACCTTCATATGTTTCTTTCCTAGAAATATTACAGTAAAATAGATACATTTTAATAAGACTGGTTGAGAAATGAATTAATCTCTCAAAGTGACTCTGTCTTGGCAGACTCTGAAAGAATTGCCCTTTTAATTTTCAATCCCTTTTAATGACTCAGATATGATTTATAAGACTTGTAGGATTACAAGTAACTTGAGCTAATTAAAACTAATGATCAAAATAAAGATTTAAAGTTTCCTGCTTTCTTACTTTTAATTACTATGGGGAGAAACTACATTTAAAAGAACTAGATTATGTGAAATATACTGATGGCCTTCTATAAAATCAAGTCAAATTTATGAAGAATAGTAAAAAATAAAGGATTTATTTTTTCAGTTAAAACTACAACACTAAAGGAATAAATCTGAGGGCTGCACGTACTTTCAAAAATCCTCTTACTTATGAATGCACTACTTATAAAAGGCTCTATATTTTCATTATCATCATCATCATCATCATCAGCCATCATCATGAACTTACTGTAAATTCCTTGAGCACAAGGATTCACACCACAGTTCCTGGCATTTAACAGACACTCAATACATTAAATTAAAATGGAATAGGCACAGCTTCTAAAAATGAGGTCACAATCCCTTGTTTCTAAAACACTCATAAATTAGAATTATTTCTTGATGCAAATTTATTGAATAATAATTTATATTTGTATAGAATTTTAAAGTTTATACACTGCTTTCTCATATACTATTTCAGTTGAACCTCACAGTAACTTGTAGATATCCTCTTGTTTGTTACAGAGAATTGACTGCATAATAGACTATTACTCAGATATAACTAAGATGTTTAAAAATGAGAATAAGCAATCCTGTGATCAAAATTATGTTTTGCTTTGTAGAAGTGTGGATATTAAATCTTTGGAGCTTATATGTTCCATCAACTTTTGTATTAGCAGTTAAAGTGAAATGGTGGACTATTTCACTGGGCAACATGTCACATTTAATTGTCCGTGACTGAATTTCTGCTACTCTTACACGAAAACAATATATATTTTGAAAAAAGAAATTAAATGTACTCCTGCAAAGAATGCTAATTCAATGTATTTTTAGGTGCATTGCAAAAACAGAGGGCAAAGCAAACAATAAGTTCTGTCAAAATGAATCCATTGGATTGGCAAATTTTCTGACAGACTGTAAGTTTGATCCTGGTCCAGAGATAGCATGTACCAAAAGGGCCTTAAAAGTCATCCTATCCAGGCACCCATTTGGCTCTGTCAGCCAACATATTCCTCCCTTCCCTGCTTTGCATCACCCGTAGATTGGAAAAGACACCCTCTCTGTAGCTCCACTCATGTTCTGTCAAAAAAAAAAAAAAAACCAATAAGGGAATTCCCTGGCAGTCCAGTGGTTGGGACTCCATGCTTTCACTGCCGAGGGCCTGGGTTCAATCCCTGGGTGGGGAACTAAGATCCCGCAAGCCACGTGGAGTGGCCAATAACATAATATAACATAAAACATAACATAACGGAAGTGTTCATCTATTAAAAAAAAATTTAGTATGTCAGAGATGAGAATAGAGCATTGTGGCATAGCACCAGAGATCTTCCTTCGTCACTTGACACTGATTTTTTTTTTTTTATCTTCGTTCCCCGACCAGGGATTGAACCCAGGCCCCCACCCCACTCCACCTGCAATGAAAGCACTGAGTCCTAACCACTGGACCGCCAGGGAATTCCTGAACACTGCTCTATTAATCAACATTCTTTGTGTAAAAGCGTGAAATGGTTGCTGAACCACCCAGTTTACCTTGCATCTAGCAGGATTTCTCCAACTTAGTCATAGGAATATAATGAAAGACCTCGTCAAATGTCCTGATGAAATGTAAATATACTGCTGCATTTTGCTTACCTACCATTCTAAAAATTCTTCAGTGAAAGAAATTATTTTTGCCTCAAACATATAGATAATATAAGTTTTTTTTAAAAAAAATCTGTTTATGTATATCTATGTTTGTTTTACTAAATTACCTGATTAGTCTCTGCAAGAAATGGGTTCATATTTCTCTCACAGCCTCCATGTAAGAAGCATTCATGATTTTACATGTCTTTGGTAGCTACAATAATATCTCCTGTAATTTTAATATAGAATTCAACTGCATTTGTCAACATCTAGTTAGGAGGCAATTAATATAGCTATGAAAGGAAGGTCATCATCACCCTTTTGTAGAGACAAGGGCATTTAATAAAGATGGTGGAAATACATTATAACTGCAGTGATAATCACAGAATTTTTAAAGGCTGTGCTAAACAATCTAGCAGATGTTAAATGTTTGCTCATTTCATTCAGTCTTATAAAATGGCAACTGGATCACCAAGAAAGAAAAGGTTAGGTTCTCAGAGAATAATGTTATTTCATTAATTGATAGATAAGTTCTCGTCGGGAAAAAATATTTAAACAAATCTTACAGACAACACAACAGAGGCTTTCTGGAAATTGAGGGAGAATTTTGACTAACAGGGTGCTTGAAGAGTGCTACTGGTATTCCGTGGGGAGGGGCTGGAGATGGTAGACTCCACATACAACAAAACACTGTTCCAAGTCCCATAATACTTTTGAATGTCCCACTAGATACGCACATAGGGCGAAACCCTGTTTATAAACACCTGAACCTAGAACTTAACTCAACTTTACATACAAATATAAAAGACTTTTGTCAAGATTTTAATACACACTGATTTTTCCATAAATGCAACGAACTGCCATGAAAATCCAAGGAAAATTTTACATTGTGTTGTTAAGAATTTTGTCAAAAATTGTTTAGCATTTTGGAAAATTACACTATGGATGGCCAGTGCCACTCACAGTATTTGAGTCCCGGTACAACACACTGGTGTCACCCCACATTTGTTGATAGTGCATTCACAGTATAATCAACTAGAACCTTCATTTGTGTTCTAGTTTGATCCTGATTGAATCATTACATACTGAAATACATATTCTTTTATTATAAATGACTCGTATTTCTCTTTAAAATTAAAGTCAGTGCACCCTTTTTTAAAAATGTGTCCGTAGGTAGGGTATATTATCTACAAATTCTAGTTTATGACAGTAAAGAACGTGTTACAAAGTATCTGTTATAAGAAAGAAAGGGGTTGGCATTGGATCTGAGGAGGTTGAAAACCACTGATACAGAGCTACAGGGAAATTTCAAGATGAGACCATTATACTGAAAATAAATAGAATTTTTAAAGGAGAGAATGAGGATATTTTCCCTCTGTGCATCCAACCCCTGATCCTTACAGCTCCACAGAGAACAGGACTGTATTTTTAAAATTGCTCACTTTTACAGCCAGCTGTGACTACCAGTGAAGCAGAGGTCTACTTCATATACGAACCTGAATTAAAACCAGCCAGGCCTTTAGTCAGTTCAGAGCCCACATTCTTGATTACATTTGACACAATAATCATCATCATATCTTAAGACTCAAATCAGCCTGACAGTGCTCGACTCAGGGCTGCTTCTCCCAATTAGCTGAAAATTGCAGCCCAGCTCATCTTCTAGGGAATAAGTTTACATTTACAATTTTGCTGTGGCGAAAAGGCAATGAACATGATGGAAAGTGCAAATCAACTTTCTAACTTATACAATAACTATTTTAAGTTCACTAACTCTAGTAAACCTGTTTTGACAGGAATGAAAAAGTACAGGCGTTTTGTTATTATTTTTTAAAAGATACACAAAGCTTAAGATAGCTAGAGTTTGGACTAGAAAGGGGGACATAAACACATACTGTGAATATTTTTAAAAATTATTTTCCCCAAAAAACTATTTTCCAAATGAGAGCTTTCGGAAGGGACAGTCTTTTTATGTAAAAGACATATTAAAATAATTTGCAAGTAATAGATAGGTCCTTATTATTTGGAAATGAAAAGTTGCTAGATATCAGGGTCCTATAGAATAAATTTACAATAAGATGCTAACAAGAGAACACTGTCTGTTAGTGTGACACAAGTGTTATTCTATGTATCTGGTTCAAAATCATTTCTCTTCTATATCTCTAGGGGAAAAATAATCAAGGAGATTTTTGTGCATTTTATTTCCTCAATTATGATACTTTTTGACCTGGATCAAGGCAGTTTGCATGTGCTATGGGAAAAAATGAACAATAGCAAGGTAGCCTCACTTCATGGCAGCATTTCAGATGGCTGTGCTGAAGATCTGCTCAGAGGAACAATGCCCTGATGTGCCATTTTCTAAGTGGATAACAGCTCAGGGTCAGAAGACAGAAATATACAGATGAGACAAAGAAGAGGCTTAAAAAGTGAAAAAAAGAAATGCTGAGAAGCAGAAGAACTAGAAAGGCAAGAAGATGCTGGAGGGGCCTGAGACAAGGATTTTCTAGCCATTGGGGATGGGGGAATACATGGGCAGGAATAGGAATATACGACCTGACCAAGCGTGTGAGACCCATGGGAAGCAACTGCAGAAAATAATGGAGAAACCATGGAGGCTGAAGTGGAGATCAAAAGGAATAGGGAGGGAGGCAAAGTTGGGGACAGGATCACATAAGAAGTGACAGAAATAATAAATAAGAGAGGAGGCACAGTAAAGGCAATGCTTCTTCGAGTTTTATTTTTCCCAAACATCCGTATTCACCCAAAGCTGAGCATTTCTTCCAAGACACCACGTTATGAATATCCTTAATTTTATGGATATCCCTAAAGAAGAAATATATATTTTTTATAGTACAGCTATATTTATGTGGGAATTAGGATGGATTTTTAAAGAGAAGTTTTTGATGAAAGTTTTAATCATCATGTAGGAAATAAGTCAAGGCTGAATAAATGAATGTTCATCTATTATATATATTCATTTATTATATGTATGCTATATATAACATCATCTAAATTAATTTTCCCCCAAATTTTTATGATGTGAATTATTGAGAAAAGATAGTGCTAATGCTTCTCAGTGAATTAATTGATGTCTTTCTCCTCTAAGATTAGCCAACAATCTGATTATTGTAAGCAACATTTCCATAGGCTCTGTTCTCCTTTGGAAAACAAAGTTCACATTTTCTGTTGTTAGAGTAATTAAATCTTTGAAGAGTTTGTTTTAGAACTTTAGAAAAAAAATCCTCATGTAAACCAACATTCTTTAAAATTATCTAGAAAAAAGTATACATTCACATTTTTAAAAACAACACCACCCGCTGCTATGAGTATCACGGGGTTAATATATACACAGCAAAGTTTGGCAAAAATAATCAGAAATAAGCCTTAGCAATGAAATCCGCATATTTAATTTTACTCTGTCATTACCTCAGAGTGTTTTTCCAAATTTTAGCAACCCGAATCATAAGGAAATGGAATTAGAAATCCTTTGAGTGACTACTTCTTAAATTATGGATACCATGTTGTAAAGCATCTGGCTCATTCTAGTACTGGCATGATTTCCAAAATTAAAAAAAAATGCTCTTTATATTTTGTCATTTAAATAAGCTGCTTAGTGATTAATCAACTGATTTGCTATAGCTCATTTCAAGGTATATGCTAGTGACAATACTGATAATGGCATGACACTTTAAAACTCCACACAAGTAGATTACTCAACAATTTGGTCACTTTCCTATTCAGGTTCAGTCAGGTAAGTGTAGTTATGAATTGCTTTTGCTCGCCATAGAATGGGAGTTAAATTTTTTTTATCCAATTCTTATTTTGCTCAATGAGTCCTGTGAGTGCAAAGAAGTAAAAGTTACCATATCGGGGGCTTCCCTGGTGGCGCAGTGGTTAAGAATCCGCCTACCAATGCAGAGGACATGGGTTCCATCCCTGGTCCGGGAAGATCCCACATGCCGCGGGGCAACTAAGCTCATCCACCACAACTACTGAGCCTGCGCTTTAGAGCCCGCGAGCCACAACTACTGAAGCCCTCGGGCTTAGAGCCTGGGCTCTGCAACACGGGAAGCCACCACAATGAGAAGCCCGCGCACTGCAATGAAGACCCAACACAGCCAAAAATAAATTAATTAAATAAATAAATTAAAAAAAAAAAAGACAGAGGTATTAACATTAAAAAAAAAAGCCACCATATCAAAATCCGTGCAAGGGGAGAGGCCAGTTTACAGGATTGACAATGAATGAGGTGGCACATCTAGGAAAGATGAATGCCATTCAGAATGACCATGCTGCTGAGTTTCATCTATCTGTTCACTTGCTGTCAATGAAATTGCTGAAGTGAATTTCAACAATTTTACAGTGGTTACTTAGAAATCACTGGCTCCCCAAGCAACTTTCTAAAGTTGAGCTCAGCTCTTCCATTTCCCTGCTGGAATGACAGAAAACACCGCGAGTTTGCTACTCCCCACCTGTCTTAGAGACCGCTGTGTGTGTCACCAGTGCACCTTCCTTCTTCAATAAATGTTGTCAGTAGAAACAAACAATTTGTGGATGAACTGTTTTTTTCTTTTTCCCTTTCTTATTTACAACATTTGTACCATTATGTAACTACATTCTAGGACTAATTTAATAATTAGTTTATCATTAAGTAGTTTGAGTTCTTAGAGAAAAAATGAGTCTCTAGAGGTAAAGGTGTAGCTCATCATATACACTGTAAAATTGGAGTGTTTTTGATAGGCATATACGTATCTGATTTTTCATTTGAAAATATGAATATCATAATTTTCCCCACCTGATCACGTCTTGCCTGGAGCATATTTTAAAGTAGCTCTGAAAACTTGCAATGTGTGACATAATTATTTTAATTTCATAAAAAATGATGTGATAAAAATAAAAGTATTGGTGTAGCCTTGGTGCTAGAACTAAAAATATTGCATATATGTTTTGTGGAATATGTACTCAAATGATACAATAATAGTATTAAGGATACGTTTAAAAAGTCTTGGTTATTAACCCAGTGCAAGTAAGTTTAGAATTCTATACATTCCCTCATTAAATTTTAACAGTATTGACAATTCTTCCTATATATGTTAGAAGGAATAAAAGTTAATATTAATAGAATGTTATGTCTCTTCTTTGAGAAAAAGATATTAATATTATACTTTCCTAGCATACGTATTCATAAACATAAATACAAGGGGAATTTTGTTCAGCGTCCTCAACACCCATTGCAATACCTGGAAAAGAGTGAGCGCTTAATTTTTACCAAAGCAATTAATTAGAAAATGAAAAATATATGTTCATATCAGCCTTTTCACCTTAGATACTTTCATTATGTAATAATGACACTAGTACACATGTAACTGTTACTATTTGAGTCTTTTTCTTTTAAAGTTAGAATCATTAGGCTCTACCAGATAACCCATTTCAAGAGCAAAATTTGGCAAAAGTTTGGAATAGAGATGAAGAAAATGGAGAGAAACTTGCTTTTCCAAGAAGAATGGCAGATATTTGCTTAGATGCCCTCTTAGAGCCAGTCACAATGATGCTGGCAAAAGCAGAAAAGAGTTAATAGAACTATTTACATGTATGTATGTATGTATGCATTAAAACTCTTTGAAGTATTCAAAAGTAACAAGTCGCCCTACCTGAGAAAATTCTCAAAGAATCAGAGAACCCAAGATCATATAAATGATACTTCAGTGTAAACATAAGGAAAAGAAAAAGAAGACTTCCTTCTTTTTCTTCAAACACAAGAATTTCTGTGTCAGAATTGTCATAAAGCTGGGGTTTTGAGCTTGGGAAAGTCATAGACTCTCTGTGCCTCAGTATCCTTTCCTGAGTTATAAATATTTTGATAATGAAATTGGCAACACATTCAGTTAACTCAGACATGTAAAATGTTATAGTCATTTGGAATGTGGACTAGCAAATTGTAAAGATGTCTGTCTCCCTGGTTGTTGTTTGACAAGAGAGAGCAGAACTCAGCCCGAGTAAGCCATCCTGCCCTTTTAATTAGGGGCTTTGGTCAAGAAGGAGTCTGCAAAATCCTGCTAGAACTGTGTTTCAACTCAGGTTCTCCAGACTCTACTGAGCAGCCCCGGCCTCTCCTCAGAGCAGATTGGGTCTATCCATCAGGAATGGTTGCCAAGTGAGAAGTATATGGAGGCTGATTCACACACACCAAGTGCTTGGCCGGGCTTCTAGAAGTGCCTATCTGCCAGGATAAAATTTTCTGTCACCAGCAGCAACCTAACAATTAGGCTAAATGCAATCATTAGCAGGTTGTAGATTATATGTTTTGTATGGGAAAAAAAAACTGTAGGAGTTAGTCCCATGTTATTAACATGTTGATGAGGATAGAGTATCAAGGAGGGTTAATGGAGTTTGTTTCAGGGAAAAAAAATATGTATTAGCAGATCCCAGCAATTATAATAGACTCTTGTTTATTGCTATTTGCTAAAATAGACACTTCTTTTACTAAAGGGATCCAAGATTATTTCTGTGATTTCTAAAGGATTTACCCTCCATTCTCATTGTGGAAAGTCTCAGGAAAACAAAGATAAGTCAAATATGCTGTGCCAGAGAATTGATCTTTCTCTTTCTCTGTGATCATTGTCATTGTTGTTGTTTTCATAGTTGTCTTCCTTCTCCTTTTCCTCCTCTACTTTCCTTCTCTCTCTTTCCAATCCCTCTCCCTTATTTATCTATCCACCTATCTATATCTGTCTAACCATCCATCCATCCAAGAAAATGTTCCTAAACTTCTACTAGAATATGAGGTTAAAATAATAGTTTGAAGGGAATAATAGAAAACATCTACGTCTGAGTAGAGTCAAAGGCAGAATAACACAACTTCCCTTGATTAGTATGCAAATTTATAAATTTATGCCCAAGTGAAGAGTTGAGCTGATGGCACTTGAGAATACTACTTAGGTAACATCCAGTGAAATGATCTTCATGCAGTGGCCTGGGCTGGATGCTACGCCATCTCTCTTACAAATGCTTACTGAGTACTGAGTATTGTACCAGTTACTAGAGTGGCCCGTAAGATTCTTCTAGAGAAATCAGTTCCACGGTCAAAGTTCTTAAACGTATGCGTACTATATAGACTATACTTTTCCTCACACATTCCCAAACACATATTGTGTATTCACAATGCAAACACTGTAATAAAAGTCTGATTAATTCTACAGAAATTTGTTTACTTTGACTTAACCTGATCATGCCTAAACTTTTTTTTTTTTTTCGCCATGTACCCCTTCTTGAGTTAACTAGTTCTGGCAGAGACCTATTTGGAAAAAAAAAATAGAAGAAAAGTATAGGAGGGGGATAATCAGGATGCTAAAGTCATGTGTCCACCTGATGCTTGAAATTATTACACCAAGGCATTACCCAGCCTGTTCCTGAATACTTCTACAACTTTACAAGGCAGCCTGTTCCATCTCTGGACAGCTTGATCACAAAATCCCTCTCTGCTAAGCTGAAATGTAAATTCTTAGGACTACATTACATGCTTGAATTTATCCAGCCTAATATCTCCTTAGCTTTCCTTTTCCATTCCTCTATTGCACAGTGTGTGTGAGAAAGAGAGAGAGAGAGAGAGAGAGAGAGAGAGAGAGAGAGAGAGAGATTATTGTCACTAAAACCCCTGTTATCTCCCCATTCTGAATGTTTTTGGTTGGCATAGTGCAGTGGTTCTCAAACTGTAATATGCATAGAAATGAGCTGGAGAATGGAAAGCTTGTCAAAAGTTTTCTGGGCCACATCCCCAGAGATTCTGATTTAGTAGGCTGGGGTAGGACACACACATTTTCGTTTCTAGCCAGCTCATAGGTGATGCTAATGCTGCTAGTCCAAGGACCACACTTTGGGTAACACTTGGGTAGTATATACTTTGATGCTCTGCCAAGACCCATGCCCTAGCTGGTGGGAATATTGGCTGCTAACAGCTCACAGCTGCCTCTCTCACTGGAAATTGGCCTCAGCTGTAGGTAACTGTTTTATCCAAGGTTGCCCTCTCCCACAGGGTGACCCAGAACCAATAACCAGCTGATACTGGAATACAAAGGCCCAGCCCCCTTGCCTCAATTCAGGACATCTCTGAAGGGACCTACAAATTCCAGATCTCCCCTTAGAATCTGCCCAGGCCTCAGGTTCACTGCAGGGTAGCTTCTCTCTCTGGCCAATCTTACCTCTGTCACATCCTTACACATGTATCTCATGGAAACACTCTTCAACAAACCTTCTGCACACAACTCTCCATCTCAGGGAATCTTCTTCTCCCTGTTTCCAGGGAGCCCAGTATAAGTCGGTTGGATTGTGTCTTTTATTTTACTTTTCTTTTGAACCAAGTGTATTGCCTTATATTTACATTTCATCTTTCAATATTCAGCCTACCACCCCAAGTTGTTGAAATCTTTTTGGCTACTGATACTCTTGTCTACAGTATTTGCCATTTCTTTCTGCTTTGTGTCACTGGCAAATTTGATAAGAATGCTATCTATGTCTTCATCCAAGTCACTGATGGAAATATTGAAGAGGACAGAGCTGAGATTAGATTACTGTGAAAAGCTGCCAGAACCTCCTTCCAAGTTAATATGTATCCATTAAAAAGCAATGAAGGGGGCTTCCCTGGTGGCGCAGTGGTTGAGCGTCCGCCTGCCGATGCAGGGGACACGGGTTCGTGTCCCAGTCCGGGAAGATCCCACATGCCGTGGAGCGGCTGGGCCCGTGAGCCATGGCCGCTGAGCCTGCGCGTCCGGAGCCTGTGCTCCGCGATGAGAGAGGCCACAGCAGTGAGAGGCCCGCGTACCGCAAAAAAAAAAAAAAAAAAAAAAAGCAATGAAGGGAGCATAGGCCTCAGGGACACAGATTTAGGTTTGAAACACCAGCTCTGTCTAAGTAGAGGTCAACAGCTATACTCACAGCTAAAAAGAATAATGCCATTTTAGCCTGCCTGTTTTTAATAGGCAACTTAGGTATGACTTACATATTAAACATCAATAAATCATATCTCACTATCAAAAAAACATAAAAATCATAAACAATCATTATGAATTCATGATTATTATTCACTTAATTTGTCTCAGGATGCAATTTGTGTTTGGTCATTTTTGTGGAGGGTTTGTTTCATTTAAATTTTTAAAAAGAGGTTGTGATAAAGTTGATGTCTAATAGCTAATTCAATTTCACTATGTAGATTTAAAATACTTACAATGTAAAAGAAAAACACAACTCCTCAGGAATTGTATGAGTAGCCATGAATCTATGAAATGCGGGTTAAAATCTCCAAAAGGGCTTGGATTAGGTCTGTTTGACTTGCTTTAAATGCTCTATGGCATGAAGACACTGATTGGCCACAGAAAGATGTAATGGGTATCATATTAGGGATGTGAGGAAGCTAACTGAGAAGCTGAATATTAGAAGATATTTAAAACCCACAACCACTGATTTGAATGTGGAATTGATTTCTCGCAAATTTGTATAGTTTCCATCTCTTTGGATGAATACTGATGCTAGGCAGAATGGCCAGTGCATAAAACATTGGCTGGAGGCACGTGGATACTGCTTTTCTTTCTGACTACTGAATAAGTCACCATGTACCTCAAGGAAGTATTTCCCATCCATTTTTTCCCTTGAAAAGATAATACCTGAGCATTACCTTCTTAATAAAAATGTACTAAGGATTTTTTTTTTTTTTTTTTTTTTGCGGTACGAGGGCCTCTCACTGTGGTGGCCTCTCCCGTTGCGGAGCACAGGCTCCGGACGCGCAGGCTCAGCGGCCATGGCTCACGGGCCCAGCCGCTCCGCGGCATGTGGGATCTTCCCAGACCAGGGCACGAACCCGTGTCCCCTGCACCGGCAGGCAGACTCTCAACCACTGTGCCACCAGGGAAGCCCATGTAGTAGCCCATTTAAAAGTCCATGGCTTTTAAAAAGCCCAAGGAGTTTTAAAAGGAAAAAAAAATCCTATCTGGAAATGCTTTCGATTGTTACTAAATTGGGAGTAAGTTAAATAAATATTAGCAGGGACCTCCCTGGTGGTCCAGTGGCTAAGACTTTGCCTTCCAATGCAGGGGGTGCAGGTTTGATCCCTGGTCAGGGAGCTAAGATCCCACATGCCTCGTGGCCAAAAAAAAAGAACCCAAAACATAAAACAGAAGCAATATTGTAGAAAATTCAATAAAGACTTATAAAAATGGTCCACATCAAAAAAAAATATTTAAAAACAGATACAGGGGCCTCCCTGGTGGCGCGGTGGTTGGGAGTCCGCCTGCCGATGCAGGGGATGCGGGTTCGTGCCCCGGTCTGGGAGGATCCCATGTGCCGCGGAGCGGCTGGGCCCGTGGGCCATGGCCGCTGAGCCTGTGCGTCCGGAGCCTGTGCTCCGCAACGGGAGAGGCCACAGCAGTGAGAGGCCCGCGTACAGCAAAAAAAAAAAAAAAAAAAAAAAACAGATACAGGCAAAATACATTTACAAAAATAGGAAAGAAAGTGCTAAAAAATGTTAAGGTTGATTATTTCTCAATGTTTAAAACTTTCTACAGTAAGTAAATATCACTTTACATTAGGGGAAAATTGTTTCAAAATACAGAAGAAACTTCCAAACACAGAACAACGGTAGGTAAAATATAAAAACACAAAACCAGAAAGGCACAATCTGGGCTCAGAAACAAGACAAATAGCTCTGTGGGTCAGAAATGACACAGAAACACAAAGTAGTATGCAGGGTTGAAGACATGAAGCTGTTGGACTCTGGGAAGTAGGTAGTGGCTGCCAGGAGTTCAGAATCTACTGGCCTCAAGAATCTGAAAATGCTCCATGTAAGACAAAGAACCTGAGCCAGGCTCTTTGCCTCAATTAGCTAGGAATAGTATCATGCTTCCCAAGTGGTAAAAGAGGTCTAAGAAAGAGGTGCTGTTAAACAGCACCTAGAACTGCTTCAATGACCCCCCTTTGGGGGAGGAAACTGAGAAGAATAAATTCCACAAAATTCACTAATACCTGTTTTGTATATTTTTAATACCAGAAATGCATTTGAATTAATGGTTTACAGAAAGAAAATAAATCCCTATTATAAACTGAATGAAGCCAAAAGGTCTCCACATCAGATGACTGTTAGAATTGGAGAGATAAAATTACAAATCAAATGATGATTAGATCCATTTTTCAAAATAACTCAACTTTCTAAAAATAAACTCCAGCTAATTTATATATTTTATTGAATATTTTAAAGATTTTGAGAATGATAGGGATGCGAAGACAATGAAAAATGCATATATAATTGAAAGTAATATAATGGATGCTGTTGATAACATTAATGGTTCAATTAAACGAAGCAAGGGAAACTTTCTCCCATTTGTTTTAATTTTAGATACCATAATATTAAATTAATGAATGAAAAAAAGAAAGGTCTGTTGGTGTCCTATAACTTTTGTTTAGGAAACAATTATAATTTTTTTAAACTTTAGAGTCTTTTCATCGGTAAATGGTATGTAGAGGCATTTGTAAGCATATATTTTGGTGTGCTAGTACGGCCCGGTTTAGGACTGCAGGACCGGGTTAAAATGAAAATGGCTACTTGGTTGCACCACCAGGTAATTTTCCACACCAGTAAATCACCAATGCTATGATTCCAAATGTCTCCCTTTGTATGCAATCCCTGAAAGCTAGAAACATTCTAACTGCTTTGAAGGAAATGACATAAAGTGAAGCAGGCAGTTGCCACCATGAAACTTTTAGATCCGTATGGATCATGACACTCCCTGGCCCAGAGCCCCAGGATTTCGCATTACGATATTACGTTATCTTACTGTAAGATGGTGAGAATTCTTATGCTTCATAATCAGTTGGGAAGATTGGGTCTCGGCAGTATAAAAACGAGAGTGCCTTGTAACTATATATACAACTGTCTTGAAGAGCCTAGAGAAACGTCCTCATACTGCCAAAAGAAGTGTACCTAAAAGAGTTGCTAACCGATTGAATTTTTCAATGTACCAAATCCTCTTTAGTCCTTAAGATGGACTAGAAGGTTTATTTTGCATGAGAGGGATTAAAACTAGGGTTACTGTAAATTGAGAATTTTGAGCTGGTGGCTTTAGGGTCATTTGTAGCGTTAATATTTATGACTATAACATGCTACAAATATATCATAAGCAGTCTCTGACTTAATAAGAGGTTGTACCAATATTTTAAACAAACGTCCTGTTAGCATCCTATCACATTCTTTACATAGCTTCAAGGGCAGCAGAAAATCTTCATCTTTCAAGTTTCTGGAAATAATCCAAAGCCATTTAGTGCCCAACATCTGATGAACTGCTTCACTCAATACACAAACAATTATTGAATACAATTATTCAGCAAACACAAGGCTACAAAATAATACAACAATCTTCTGAAGGTCATGAAACAGTCCCTAGGTAGTTCCAGAAAAGGAAGTTCAAAAATGTTTTGAGAAAGGACAGCATTTGTGGCTAGAGCATAAGACCCTTTTATGAAGTTCACATGCCTGTCCCTCTGCTAAATAAACAAACTGACAACCAAGCACAAATTGTGGTATTATTTGCTTTTCTTTCCTGAAAATAAATCAAGTTTGTTTGTTTTTATTGTCAGAAAAATTGGGGTATGCTTTTGGGAATATATTACATATGAACATATCATCTATCAGGTCTCAAGAGGAAAACAAAAGAGTGCTGGGAGCAAAGGAAAACCAGAAGATTAGTTTTAAGGGAAATAACTCTGGGTCAGTGTGAATGCCAAGTGAGTGTAGAGACTCAATGGTTAGGAGCACAGAAAAAGGTGGTCACAATCCACCAGGCAAAATATGGAGACGATTTAGGATGAGGTGAAGATGAAGAAGAGAGATGAAGAAAAGGCAACAGCTTCTAGAGAAATTTTTGAAGTAGAAGTCACAGAATTTAGAAGTCAGTTTAATACATGTATTAGCAGAGAAGAGAGAGGGAGGAAAAGGTAGAAGGTAATTCTTAAATTTCCAGCTTTAGAGACAATTAAGTTAAGCAATTAATTTTCCCTGAAAACATAGGAAATATAGCATTGTTTTAGGGGCAGATAATGCCTTCTACTTTGGACATTTTGGAGCCTGTAGATAGTGCAGATGGAAATGTATGGTAGGTGGCTGGAAGTATAGTTCTATAGATGAGGAGAAAGATGTGAGATAGAAATAAAAACTGAGGACTCTTAATGGTAGTTGAAGTTGACAGACAAAAGTACTTGAAATGTGTATAGAGAAATAAGAGAGAATTAAGAATGGAACACCAAGATTTAAAGGTTGTATAAAGCAAACAGAGCTTATATTGATTATTGTTACAACTCTCAAATTTGTATCTTGAGTCCCAACCATTGCCCAGAACTTAAGATTTTATAACCGCTATCTACTCCACATCTCCACCTGGATGCATAAGAGACATTTCAAAAGTGGCGTGTCCACATCTTCTTCCTAAAACATGTTGCTTTTGGAGCCTTCTCCATCTCAGTAAATGGGTGCCCCCATCTTCCAGTTGCTCAGGATAAAAACTCTGTACTCTTCCTTGATGCCTCTCTTCCATACCTAAATCTAATCCATTACAAAACCTTTTGGGCTCTGTCCTCTAAATGTAGTAGAAGTCAAACATTTCCTCCCTCCCTCCCTCCCTCCCTCCCTCCCTCCCTCTCTCTCTTTCTTTTATTTTTGGCTGCATTGGGTCTGCGTTGCACGTGGGCTTTCTCTGGTTGTGGCAAGTGGGGGCTACTCTTTGTTGCGGTGCGTGGGCTTCTCATTGCGGTGGCTTCTCTTGTTGCCCAGCATGGGCTCTAGGCGCACGGGCTTCAGCAGTTGTGGCTCGCGGGCTCAGTAGTTGCGGCTCGTGGGCTCTAGAGCGCAGGCTCAGTAGTTGTGGCGCACGGACTTAGTTGCTCCGCGGCATGTAGGATCTTCCCAGACCAGGGCTCGAACCCGTGTCTCCGGCATTGGCAGGTGGATTCTTAACCACTGCACCACCAGGGAAGTCCAGTAGAAGTCAAACATTTCTTACCACATTCACCTCTCCTATTCTGGTCCAAATCACAGTTGTCTCTCGACTGACTTATGACAACAGTCTCCTAATGGTTTCACTGATTTCCTTCAGTCTATTATTGCAGAGGGGCCAGATAAGCTAAAAGATGCCACTCCTCTGCTCAAAACCCTCCAATGACTCCCATCTCATTCAGAGTAAGAGCAAAAGTCCTTAGAGGGGCCTATAAGGTCCGATGTAATCAGATTCCTCTTACCTCTCTGAACTCCTTGTCTACTAGACTCTTGCTTGCTTGACCCATTCCTATCATACTGGTCTCCTTAAGGTTCCTCCAACATGCTGGGCATACTGAAGCCTCAGGGCATTTCCAGTTATTAGAACCCTCCTGGACTGTTTTTCTTCCAATTATCCACAGGGCTCACATCCTTAGGTCCTTTAAGTTTTGCTTAAAACTCACCCTTTCAGTGAGATCTTTCTTTTTTTTTTTTTTTGCGGTATGCGGGCCTCTCACTGTTGTGGCCTCTCCCGTTGTGGAGCACAGGCTCCGGACGCGCAGGCCCAGCGGCCATGGCTCACGGGCCCAGCCGCTCCGCGGCACATGGGATCCTCCCGGACCGGGGCACGAACCTGTGTCCCCTGCATCGGTAGGCGGACTCTCAACCACTGCGCCACCAGGGAAGCCCTCTTTCTTTTTTTTTTTAAGTATTTATTTGTTTATTTGGCTGCGTCGAGTCTTAGTTGCGGCATGCAGGATCTTTAGTTGCGGCATGTGAGATCTAGTTCCCTGACCAGGGATGGAATCCGGGCCCCCTGCATTGGTAGTGTGGAGTCTTAGCTACTGGGCCACCAGGGAAGTCCCCAGTGAGATCGTTCTTAAGCACCATATTTAAGTAATAGCACTTCTCTTCCACCACTTGCTCACTCACACACTTACACATTCTCAACTGCTTTCCCTCTTTATGTTTCCACATTTCACTTATCACAATCTTATATACCATACATGTAACTATTTTATTTGTTAATGTCTGTTTCTCACCTTCTCCTTCTCCTGTAAGTAAGCTTCATGAGGGTAGGGATTTTCTCTGCTGTATACCTAGTACCAGAACTGAGCCTAACTAGCACATACCTAGCACCAAAATATTCACCAAGTGAATGAATTCTTAAAATGTTTATGACAGATGACATTTACTGAGCTCTTACTATGTGCCAGGCATTGTGCCAAGCACTTCACACTTATTATATTACTAGAGAAATTGGAGAATTGCAAAATAGTATTGTTTTGGAAATCAAAGAAGGGAAAGTTTCAACCAGTAGAGCTGATAAACAGGACCAAGGTCAAAAAGAAGTCAAGTAGATGGATAAATAAAATAGGGCAATTAGTTATTATAAAAGTTATTGACAATCTTAATGAGTCCTTTTCTCAGGAAAGTGGAGGTACTGGGGAAGCCAGACTGAAGTGGGTCCAAGCATAACCAGAAGCTGGAGAGGAAACAATAATGTCAGTTACTACTTTAAAAAAATTTTGATGGTAAGGGGAAACAAGGATAGCTGGATAGAAAAGTTGGTATCCTAAAAATGTTCTTTTAGGACGAGGGAACTTGAGCATGATGGTTGGCTGAAGGGGAGGGGCAAGAAGAAAGAAGAAATTGAAAATCCCAGAGAAAGGAAGCAGAAGAGTTACTAAAAAAATACGTTGGATAATGTGAAAGAGATCCAGTGTTCAGCTAGAGTAGCTCTTTGCTGCACACAAAATAGGGCTCAATAATTTTTCTCCCTTTTCTTCTTTTTTTAAAGTGAAAAAGAGAAAGGATCTAGGAATAGAGAAGCAAGGAGTGATTTACAAGGGCTTCATGGTTGCCAAAGATGGAGAACACAAGTGATAACTGTTCAATTTCTCAACTATTAATTGTAATTATTAAAATTTGAAACATATTATTAGAGCAGACAGGAGAATACTGAGATATTATTTTAAGGATAGTGTATTTGCATGCATGTCCATGCATACACATATACACATACATACATGTACACACATACATGCTAAATCTTTCTTAGAACTTAGAGAGATTGTTCAGGTATCTGGGAGCTTTTGTGAGGAACTTCCATCCATGATGAACCCTCTGATACTAGGATCAGCCCCTCTACTTGATGAGTTTGCTCCTTGCTGATTAGTAGTTGGAGAAGCCCTCCTATAGCTACAGACAGACAATTCAGAGTTAATGCACATTTCTTGTTTAAAGAGTGGCCCTGGAATAGAAATAAGGAAATGAAATCTCATGACAGTGTCATCATAAAGTCATCAGCCAGATGGCAATCCTTGAGATCTAATCCTTAGGGGTTTCTCACAGTAATATGTAATATCACATCTAATATTATCGTATTCACCAATTCATATCTATTCACAGAGATTGAAGGGAAAGAAATGAACTTGCAGAAGCCCACATTTCTGGCTTTCTATGTTAACATGGACTCTATAAGTCATACGATCAGGAAAACAAAATATTTTCCTACATAGGTCACAATGATGATCTATGTTCTGATATGAATTGCTAAACTACAGAGTTTACTTGAGAAGCAGCTTTTGCTTTTATTCATGAATGGTAGAGCAAGTCCTTTTAGGTGCACGTAGCTATTTATATTTATCTATATAAAATAGTAATTAAAGGTCCAATAAAAGCCAGTATAGAATTTGAAGATTCCTCTGACCTATTAATAAACTTAAATTGAACCCTAAAATATAAAACAAAATTAGCTCACTTTCATTTTTGATTATGTCTTGAAACTACAGCCTGCCAGTATATGATATCAAAGTAAAGTTCTTCCAAGTTACACTTTTTTTTTTTTTTTTTTTTTGCGTTACGCGGGCCTCTCACTGTTGTGGCCTCTCCTGTTGCGGAGCACAGGCTCTGGACGCGCAGGCTCAGTGGCCATGGCTCACGGGCCCAGCCGCTCCGTGGCATGTGGGATCTTCCCGGACCGGGGCACGAACCCGTGTCCCCTGTATCGGCAGGCGGACTTTCAACCACTGCGCCACCAGGGAAGCCCCAAGTTACACTTTTTATATCTTGTTTAACATTCAAAATTTTAAAACTGAAGTAAAGATTTTATTGCTTCACATAGGCTTCCAAATGCACAAAATTTTTGCATATATTTATCTATATGATTGAAAGTTTCAGTGCAGGCAATGTATCAGTGCTCAGTGGTAAAACCTGAACCATGAGAAATGATGTAATCAGAATGCTTTCAACAGTCTCCCCTACCTAAAAAGTCTTGGTTATAGATATATTTCAAAGACATGAGATACTTTTATTCCCCAAACCCAAATATCAATATTAAAAATTTCTCCTTTAAAATTATGTTTATTAGGATTAACAGTAAAAGTGTTTATATTCTGTGATAGTTGTAGTTTTTGAGACTTTAAATGGCAACTCTAGAAGATGGATAAATAGAAAAAGTAAGGTAGAAACAAGGAAATAGAATAATGTGAACTACTTTGTAAAGGAAATACTTTTTATTTACAAAATTTGGCAAAATCTCTTTCTGAAATAATACAGTATGTAATTGTTATAAATGTATGCTAAACTGCTTAGGGGAACATAAACAAAGATGATCTAGAGCAGGGTGATCAATAAAATTTTCTGTGATGACGGAAATATTCAATTTTGGACTGTCCAATGGGGAAGCCACTAGTTACCTGTGGCTCTTGAGCACCTGAAAGGTGGCTGATGAGCCGGAAGAAATGAATTTTAAATTTTATTTAATTGTAATACTTTAAATTTAAATGGCCACCTATGGCTAGTGGCTACCCTACTGAACAGCACAAATCTAGAGGAGGATGATGATGTTACTTCACTTCTGGGTTTAGCTGGACGAGATACTGGATAAAAACATCAAAATGCAGAAGATCACATTAAGAGTTTTCTTGTTCTTTATCTATCTAGCATAAGATCTATAAGAATGTAAAATAAGAGAAGATGTAGCCAAGTAAAATATGGTTTAATCTGTGCGGGTGACACACAGAGCATACACCGAATGTGAACTTCCCATGTAAAGGTATCATTAGCCGGGCTTCCCTGGTGGCGCAGTGGTTAAGAGTCCGCCTGCCGATGTAGGGGACACGGGTTCGTGCCCCGGTCCGGGAAGATCCCACGTGCCGCGGAGCGGCTGGGCCCGTGAGCCATGGCCGCTGAGCCTGCGAGTCCGGAGCCTGTGCTCCGCAATGGGAGAGACCACAGCAGTGAGAGGCCCGCGTACCGCAAAAAAAAAAAAAAAAAAAAAAAAAAGGTATCATTAGCCAATAGAGAACCCAGCTCTCCTCATGCCCTTTCACACTGACCAGAACAACCACCAAGCCCAAATGGTCCACTTTTATGACTACCCTATGCTAGAGTATACTGTGCATGAATATACAACCTACATGACTATACCGTATTTACTCAGATTTGACTGGCTCTCTCTCCAGGGAACTTCATGCTGTCCAGCTACAGCATGATGGTTTATCAGTTTCTTCTTTCCATACCCTTTGTGGCAGACATTCTCTATTGGATGGCTCAACCCAAATTCCTAGATACTAGAGGTGGTTTTGTGGCATAGTTCTGACCCGAAAGTTCCTGAGAAAGCCACTGTTTTCCTGACACCAGCACTGCCCCTTCTGCTGCTGCTTCTTCCTGCTGGAATGCTTATGTTCTGAGGGAAATGCCAAGAAGAACAAGGAGACTTCAGGGTTGACATTGCTGCACTATGGAGCCCATGTCACGATCTGCCCGACTCTGAACTTCTCACAAAGTGACAGAAACAGACCTCCATTAGGTTAAGCTATTGAACTTGGGTTTTCTGTTACTTGAAACTGAAAGCAATCCTAATGGATACATTTTTCTTCTGTGTTGAGTTACTGGCACTCCAGAACACTTGTAGTTAGTTATTTTTTGTTTGTTCATTTACCTATTTACTTAAACATGTTTTGGGGGTAGATACTATGTGCCAAGCTAAGTGCTAGGTCATATGGTGGACAAGCAGCCAATGTGTATACCCCAATGTGTATACAGAGCAAACATTCTCATAAGAGACAAAGACCAACAGACACTTACGTACAGTGTAGTGAGATAAGCACTATAACAGAGTGTAGGCTTTGGGGCTGGTAGTCAGAGAAGGCTTCCTGGAGGAAATGGCATTTACACTGAGACCTGGATAATGAATAGAACTTAACCATGCAAAAAGGAAGGAATAATACATCTACCACGTCAGCACATAATAGAGAAGACAGAACATAGCTATGAGGAAATGAAAGTAGCTCAATGTTACTTAATTATGGGGAGGGGAGATTGAGGAAGAGCAGAAACTTAGGCTGGAGTTTTAAGGAAAGGCCATAATGTGCAAGATCTTGAAGTCATTGAAAGGAGTGTGGACTGTCTTCAAATAATAACGGATAAGCCACCAAAGCCTTTAAAACTGGGTGGGGGGGGAGCTATATGAATATACTGTATTGAGAAAAATCATCCTGTGTTCTATGTAGAGAATGGGTAAGAAGCAGGAAGATGTAGTCATTTAAGCAAGACATGATAGTGGAAGGGTAGGGAGGAAGAGAAATAACTGGATTTGAAAGCTATTTAGGTAGTACATAGCTTTGTGATAGCTTGGCTACTGGGACTGTATTCAATAGAAGGAAGAGTCAAGCATGAGTTTCCAATTTGGACAACTGAATGGGTTGTGGTAATGTTCACTGGAGAGGGATCATAGGAAGAGAAGTAGGTTGCATTTGGAGAGAGAGGTTGTAAGAGGACAAAGATGAGTTCAGCTTTGGGCCTATTCAATTTGAAGTTCCCGAGGGACATTAAAATGAAAAGAAATCAATAGGATATGCAGGTCTGAGATTCAACGATCACGCTCAGCTGCGAATGGTATAAATGGAGAGTCATCAGCAGACTGAAACTACACAAGTGGATGAATTTTCATAGAGTATATGTGAGAAAGAAACAGGGAAGAACTTTAGAGGCATGAATCAAATTAGCCTGGCAAATAACAGATTCTCTACGGGCTAGCAAAAAATGTAATTTGGCTTTTAACTTTCTATTTTACTTTACCCATTGGAGAAATAACGATATACCTTCCTTAGGTGGTAGCTTTTTAGGGACCAAGTCAAAAAATATAAACTGGAAGCCCCTTCTCTGAGGAATCCAAAGACTTAACGAAAATGATCAGAAGAAATGAGAGGGCTGTTTGGAGACTCAAGGAGCATGAAAGAGTGGCATAGATGGGATAGACCTCTCTTGAAGCCCTAGTTTTGTAAAATGAGTAAGCCTTCTTTTTGGCTCCTTCTTAGCTTACATTCCCTAAACTCACCAAATTAATCTCTGATCTTAGTTTGCCTACCCATAGAGGCCTCTCTTTGAGAAGCAGGTATTTCCGACTGAGATCTTAACTACTGACTCTCTGATACCAATTGATTACATACGAATAAGTCTTCCTGAGCCTAATCTGCCCTCATTTAACTGAACAAACAGCAGATCTGTATTTGGAGCAGAAAGTACAAACCTTGCCAATAAGAGGAGGCAGTAACTTGGAGAATTTTTTTTTATCAGTTCCCTATTCAACCAGGGTTCTATTGATAAGGCCCCAAATATAACTCCCCAACTTCAGGTTGAGTCTTCTTTTCCATGGCCATCTGAACACTCACTGTCTGGAATTTAGGGCTAGAGCTGCTCTATTCCCCCAGGATGACCAGCTCAAATCCAGTTTCACAGGAGTTCATACTCTTCAATCTTTAACTCGGTTTCAAGATTAACCTGATCTCTCAATTTCCGTGTATTAATAGTTCCTTACTCTTAAGAGTTTCTGCTTAGTTCAAAATCTGTTTTTGTTTTCTTTAATGGTGGCCTTTTTCTCTTAATAAAGGCCACCCACCTGACTTGAGTAAGTCATGTTATCTTCTGGAACTCATTTACCTTTCCCTGTGATCTTCCTTATCACCTGACAGGTGCTATTTCTGCCTCTGTTTTCTGACAAAGCTGAAAATGAGTACCCAATAATCCTTGACTTGCCATAGCATGAACAAGGTAACTCTAAATTATGTAGAGTCATCATTCAACAAATATTTACCCTGCAGCATTATTTACAATAGCCAAGATATGGAAGCAACCTAAGTGTCCATTGATAGATGAATGGATAAAGAAGATGTGATGGAATACTACTCAGGTATAAAAAATTGGTATCTTGCCATTTATGACAACATGGAGGGATCTAGAGGGTATTATGCTAAGTGAATAAGTCAGACAGAGAAAGATAAATACTGCATGATGTCACTTATATGTGGAATCTAAAAAAACAAAACAAAACAAAACAAAACAAAATGAAAACAGGCTCATATAGACAGAGAACAAATGGGTGGTTGCCAGACGGAAGGAGGGGGTAAAAGGGCGAAATAGGTGAAGGGGATTAAGAGGTGCAAATCTCCAGTTATAAATAAATAAGCAATGGGGATGTAATATACAGCATGAGGAATATGGCCAATAACATTGTAATAACTTTGTATGGGGACAGATGGTTACTAGACTTATTATAGTGATCATTTCATAATAAGTGCAAATGTCAAATAACTATGTAGTATACCTGAAACTAACATACTATTGTACGTCAGCTACATTTCAATTAAAAAAACACAAATATTTACCAGCTCCCTACTATATCACCTGGTTCAGGATGTGTCAAATAAGAAAGATAGCCTCTGTCCTCAGGGAGGTTAGGCTAATGTGAAGGACAAACATTAAACAATTAGTTACATAATTCATGTATTTGTTTATAATTTTGTTTATAATTAGGATAAATGCTAATGAAAGAACAGAACAAGGGGTTAAGAGTGAATAATAAGGAGTCAGGACTTAGTTTGAGGAGATGGTGTCTCTAAGAGCTGCTGATTTCCATAGATATATAATGGGAAATGAAGTTATGAGTCTTGTTACACTACACAAATTTTCCCACTGGGTGTGTGGAGGGAGATACAATGACGGCACCAGAGACAGCTATAACTCCATCACGAAGCCCAAAGTGACTTCCTTGTCAGACTAAAGATGGGGCAGTTTGTGGCATGACAGAATAGAACAATATTTCTTTGGATAGGGTTCTCAAAGCAGACTAATAAATGGCTCTTTTAGTTACAAATCCATCTTTTGTTTTTGTCTAATTGCTTAGTTATGTCACTACCTTTCTGACTGTGGGCAAGGCATTTCATTTCACCAGTCTTCGGGTCCCTCATCTTTAAAATAAGTGGACTTAGGCAAGACTGTGAGTTTGGTTGGCATTTGTCATCTTGGATCCTCCCAAAGCCCTGGTTTAGCAGGATGGGAAAACAAATCTGCATTGTCCACCCAGTGTCACTACCCTATCATTAGAAGCAGCAAATAGTTTTAGAAATAATATAGTTCATACCTTTTATGAATGCTTGCCCAAGAGGCACTGATGTTCTCTGTTATCATGTGTACTTTTCTGGTATCATCTGCAGAATAATCCCGAAGAAGTTTCAGTGCCAAGTCATTTGCCACATCTACATTTATCTGCCACTGGCGGAGGTCTTTGGCCAACTGCTATAGATACACATGGGAAAGAGAATGAATGTCAGTTTTCTCTGAAATCTCTAGTTGCACTTTCTTAAAATGCTTCATAAACAGCTTCTGAATCCTCGGGTCAGAGCATGTCTACGTGATTGCTTTTAACCTACCGTGTGTAGTTCAGTCAAACATGATAGTATAAGCTAACCCATTTTTCATGACAAAACTTTTCAAATCCAGCTTCTTGAGCAATAATCAGTATCAGGTATCTCAATTTAGTAGCAGTTAACTGGAAACAAACTTGGCTTAATTGTTTTTATCATGGGAGAGAACAAACTATAAAAATAAGCTCTCAAATAATTGTTGAGTATGTGACATATACCAAAATTTGAACAGAAGAAAATATCGCATGTTATTTCTTTTCCTCGTCATTAACTTGTTGAATTGTTTATGTAATTAGTGCCATCTACTGGCATTCAACTAAAGCTGCATACGGAAAATATTAAGCATCAAAAAAACCCAGTGCTGTTATTCTAGTTATGAACTTATTTAAAGGATCAGTTTATTCATAATACTTTAAAAATATCCTACTTTAAAATAAGAATAAAATTTTAAATATAAGAATTTTGCTAAACCAAATGACGTATGTTTTCTTCTTTCTTTATCTTTAACAATTGAGTATTATCAAACCATGTATTTCATCACTTGAAATATCATATATTAAAAAAGAAATAAACCAATGATAGGTTTATCTGGATGCATATTAACCCCAAGTTTCTATTAAACATTGCTTCAAGTGCGTGGAAGAGGCTTCCAAGCATTACGGTATTATTAAATTACAAAGATAGTTATATCAAATCCAATATAGTGGGTTAAATGGACAAAGGAATAGTAACAAGCAATTCAAACAAGAGAAAGAATAAAAAGTTTTTATAGAAAAGGAAAAAAATAAACTCTCAAAACATGAAAAAATAGGAGTATTACAATTTGACACCAATTAAGTTAAAAAAATAATAAAATCCAAAGCTGGAAAGACTGTAGCCAAACTAGCACATTCATATACTACTGATGGGAACAGCATCTATTAGGACAATTTGGCAATATATATCAAGTGACATACAAATGCTTATTCCCATTGACCCAGTAATCTAATTTTAGTATTTTCTCCCAGTAAAATATTTAAAAGAAAAGACATACATTATAGGAATAAAGATCTCCATTAACTAAGATAGTAAAAAATGAGAAACAATTTCAATGTTTAATGAGAGGACATTAAAATAAGGCAATATACATCAACCCAATGGTCTAATATGCAGTAAATGTGCACAGAAATCACAAGTTAAAAAAAAGAAAAGAACACAATTTCTACCTTCACTGTATTTCTTAAATCTGTAAGAGTACATTAACATGAATTGGAAGGGTAAAAGAGAAAATTGAAACTAACTGACGTTTCTGAAAAGAGTACTCATTTTTGTTTTAGTATTTGTTCTTTTATGTTAATATGATTTATGATAACAAAAATCAAACACTCATACTTTTCAACATAGTTTCAGTATATTTGAGTACACTCCTGTTCCTTGAAAATCTATAATCAGTATATAATCTGGCATTTCTCAGTTAATTAGAACATCCTATTCTAGAATCAAACGAAATAATTGCGCTTATTGCATATAGCAAATAGACCCAGATAACAGAACTAGTAGGAAGCAGCTAAAGCCAGTATCACTAACTTTTGCTATAAAAATAAAAAGAGAGACAATTTTTAAAGGCACAGAGTATACTCGCTGTACTACAAAGCAATTACAATTTAACCTTGTGGAATTCCTGCCTTTTCTTATATACACCTTTTATCAAGCCCTGCAGTTCCTATTTTCCACTTTTTATATCCTTACACTGTCCAAAAGCCCTTCTGAGGTGAAACACACACACCAAAGGCTTTCCCTTTCTAGAAATTTCCTACAGTACAAAATTACATCTTCTTCCCTTTCCCTCTTCACTGAAGCCACCACTTTTAACCTATAGTGTTAAAAAGTAATGTATACCAAGATATGAAAGACCAATTGGTCCTTATTATCCAGAAGATGGTATTTGCATTTTAAAAGAAGAGCTTATTATCTATCATCTATTAAATCTCTAATTGGCAGCATAAGACTCTACAAAACTGACACCAATAACTTAGTTACCTTTTAGTTAGGCAATTCCTTTTTAAGAAAAATGCAACTGCTAAAGAAACACCTATTATGAACCAACATCAGAGCATATATGTATAGATTTAGCAATATAAAATGTTAATTAAAATTTTAATAAATATAATTAAAATCATTTATTTTATCTAAGAAAAGACAAATAATCTTGGAAGTCAACCCTCACTCATGGGTTGTTACTTGAAAAGTCTAGATATAAGAGGATACGCTCTTTGGTTCTAATCTATAGATCATAAAAAATACCTAAAAGTAGAAGCTGAAAAGTATGCTAGAATTTTCCAAAACCTTGAAGGACATAGCAGGTTAAAGTTTAATTAGACACTTCATAGTAAAAAGGTAGTAAAAGAGTAAGGCTTGACTTCAAACCAGAGTTTTTTGGTATACTTTAATGCTTGAAAGGCAAAAATACACAAGCCATATATTTTTCTTCAAATTTGTATTCACACTGAAACTTAAATTTTTATACCTAAGGAAATCTTGGCTGAATGCTATCCTTCACTGCATACCACTCAGATTTTGCTGTGATGTAGGATTAAAAAGAAAAAAATCCCACTGACCTTGACTAACATTGACAGGGCTAAGGCCCTTATCTGAACTCAAAGGTTCTCAACTGCAGCACCCTTTTGTCCCTTCTTAAAGACATTCACCAGAACAGACTGGTTTCCCTTCCTCCTAAGGTAATAATATGTTGACCATCTGGGGCTTTAACCAAGTGTCATTCACACCAGGAACAATGACCTTGACCAGCTTTGCCTACTGCTGTGAAATTTACTACTGGGACAACTCCAGACCACAGAAGAAGTTTAAATTCAAAAATACAATAGAATTCACACACACTCTTTTTAGTTCTGAATTCCATTTACAACTGTATACTCTACAGGGAATTGTGTGGTGATCATGGTGTGTGAAGAAATTTAAAATATTGTGAGCACTAGCCTATAAAAAAAGATGATTTTGTGGGTGTATATATATGTGTGTATGTGTTTTTTATGAAGAATATAAAACGCTCAATCCCCAAACGATTGTGTCCCCAACCAGGAAAGAAATCTTTCATATCCAAACCTCCTATGATGCTGCTACAATATGTGCTTGGTATTTATACACAGTATTTTAGGCAGAAAAAATGATTATGGACTACGGGACAACCTGAATTCATTTCAAGAATTTTCAGTATTAAAATTTTTAAATTTCAGTGTTTGCCTTTTCTTTTTTCTTTGTAAGAATTCTGTTTAGGAATATGGACCCGATACAAGGGAAAACAAGGGAGGAAGAGAAAGAGTATCCAAGAGTCTGGGCAACAGAATGAGCCTGCTGGGTTTGAATCCTGACTTGATCACATACTAGTTATGTGACCAATGGGAAAGTTAATGATGCTCTCTATGCCTCAGTTTCCCCCTTTATTTTTTATTTTTTATTTTTTTTATTTTTTTTTTTTTTTGCGGTACGCGGGCCTCTCACTGTTGTGGCTTCTTCCGCTGCGGAGCACAGGCTCCGGACGCGCAGGCTCAGCGGCCATAGCTCACGGGCCCAGCCGTTCCGCGGCGTGTGGGATCTTCCCGGACCGGGGCACGAACTCGTGTCCCCTGAATTGGCAGGCGAACTCTCAACCACTGTGCCACCAGGAGAGCCCCATAGGTAATTGATGCGTTTTTGTTTTTGTTTTTGTTTTTGTTTTTGTTTTTTTTTTGTGCAGTACGCGGGCTTCTCACTACTGTGGCCTCTCCCGTTGTGGAGCACAGGCTCCGGATGCGCAGGCTCAGCGGCCATGGCTCACGGGCCCAGCCGCTCCACGGCATGTGGGATCTTCCCGGACCGGAGCACGAACCCGTGTCCCCCGCATCGGCAGGCGGACTCTCAACCACTGCGCCACCAGGGAAGCCCTGTTTTTGTTTTTGTTTTTTTTTTTTGCGGTATATGGGCCTCTCACTGTTGTGGCCTCTCCCATTGCAGAGCACAGGCTCCGGACGCGCAGACTCAGCGGCCATGGCTCACGGGCCCAGCCGCTCCGAGGCATGTGGGATCTTCCCAGACTGGGGCATGAACCCGTGTCCCCTGCATCGGCAGGCGGACTCTCAACCACTGCGCCACCAGGGAAGCCCCCCCCTTTATTAAATGGGTATATTAACAGTATTTACCTTGAAAGATTATTATGAGGATTACTTATACAACGCAGGGAAGACACTTAGAGTGGTGCCTGGCATTTCCAAAGCATTCAATAAGTATCGGTTAGAATCACCATCATTACTACCACCACTACTATGATTACAACTACTGCTGCTGCCGCTAGTTTTTAAAAATTAGTTATTTATTTATTTGGCTGCACCAGGTCTTAGTTGCGGCACGCGAACTCTTAGTTGTGGCATGTGGGATCTAGTTCCCTGACCAGGAATCAAACCTGGGCCCCCTGCACTGGGAGCACAGAGCCTTAGCCACTGGACCACCAGGGAAGTCCTCTACTGCTGCTATTTTTAAATGGACCATACTACAGCCACCACAGGGTGAGCCTCTACTGAATGAAAGAAAGGGACCCACTGTTTTACAAACATTGCCTATAACGCTGCACCTCTAAAAGTCTCCCTTTAATTTAGAAGATAAATGTGAGTATGTAGACCTACAATTAAAATTTTAAAGTTGAGTATTGTTTAAGTTTTCTTATAAAATGTGTTTTGGGACATTCACCTACAAGTGAAATTCCGGTTTGTTTCAGGTGAACTCGATTTAAAAAATTTTAATGGCCCTGACTCAAAGGAGCATCATAAAAAGCAATGCAGAGGAATGAAGAGGCATCTTCCCAGGAAGGCTTGATTGGCCATTGTCTTGCAGTTTGATCTTAAAGCCATTGACCTTTGAGTTCCAGTTTTGTTGTCTGTAAAATAGGATGGGATTACTTAGGCTGCTTATTATGCCTCACATTTGTTATGAGGTCAAAATCAAAATCAAACTGCTTGTGTGAAATACAATTCATATTTTATGGCAAGACAAGAAAAATTTAAATATAAAAATTCTTCTCTGCCCTTTGGCCGTGTCTCTGCCTGCACTGTACATTGTGTATCTGCATTATGCATCGACCAAACCTCCCCCGTCAACAGGAATACCTGCTCAACCATAACAAGCAGCATTCTCCCAGCATCAACAAGACAATTCCTTAAAAGATAACATTCCTTCTTGATCTTGGAAGGGGTCACATGACCCAGCACAATTACGCTTAGATCTGGATTATATAAGCTGTCAATAATACGTCATTTGATGTATAGCCCTCTGTCTCAAAAAACTTATATAACTGTGCCTTGACTTCTGACAAGTGGCACAGTTCTCAGAGCTTTCTGAGATGCTCTTCCCAGGTCATAATCTTCAAATTTGGCTCAAATAAAAATTTCCATTTCTTTCTTAGGTCGACTGATTAATTTTTCGTCGACACTTGGAAATTTATAAAACAGGATCCTAATATATTTACAGATAAAAAGTTCTACGTATTGGTTTTTCTCCTTTTGCCTTAGATACCGTGTTTGTGTACATGAACTAAGAGATTCATTTAAAAAAAATTAGCTCTGTGAGCTAACAGCTAAGAGCTTATTAGCTCTTAGACCGATTCTCTACCCCTCTCCTACTCTACTCAGTATTGCCGATGGACTAACCACTTTAGGGGATCAGCAAACCCCAGGATTTCTTGCTAGCTGGCTTCTAGATGGTTAGGCCAGTGAGAGAGCCAGAGGAAGGCTGAAACTAGAGTATATCTCTCCCTCTCTCTATGTGGGCAGTATCTTCTATGTGTCTCCATTTCCCACTGGACAGACCCTCTCTCTGTCGTTTCAGTACCTGCTGTGCAACCCACACAGTGGTCAAGTTAGCACCAGATGGCTCTGGCTTCTGGGCTTTGGTGACACGTGTTGTCTCTCCAGCCGTCGAAGTGGTAACAGCTTCCCGATGTCACTAAACTCTGAGTTGCCTCACTATCTCCTGTTGGACTTTTCAGCTCCTTCATTAGCCATGGAACCAGTGCTCTGTATTTAAATTCCCTCTGCTTGAAACATTTTGTGTGGTTTCTAAACTGCACCCTGATGATACAAACTGGAAGACATCTCACAGCAAATGGCCCTACCTATAATTACACAGGGGCAACTTAACATCAGGCACACATTTCAAGAAATATCAGATTTTACATCTTGCATCCTTCTCTCCAGCCTCAGAGCAGGAGGTGACTCTTGTGCTCAAGGACACTCCCTCCTCCTCCTCCATGTACTCCCTTCTCCGTGTCTTCTCAACCTCTTGCCTCTCTGCAAGGTCTTTCTCTACAACTTTCAAACATGAGTCTCTCGCCCATCTTTAAACAACAACAAAACCTACCTCATTTTCTTTCCTTTCACAGTTAAGCTCTTCAGAAGGCAAATACTCACTCATTGCCTCAACTTGATTACATTCTTGCCACTTTATAATTCATCAAAATCAGGCTTCTGCCATCACCACTTCACTAAAATTATTCTGAAAGAAGTCACTCTGGCAAACCGGATTATTGACCTCAATTCTTTACCCCACCTTGTATCCATGCCCTTTGCTATGTAAATTTGAATTTCCTGCTACAAAGGGCAGTTTACTTCCCTGCCCTTGACAATGAGCTTGGCCACATGACTTGTTTTGCCTAATTCTACCGAGATGTTAATAGAAGTGACACAAGCAGAGGCTTAAAACATGCTTCTGCAGTGGGGCTGGCCCTTTTGCACTTCTGCCATTATCATGAGACAAACGTGTCCTGGGCTAGCCTGCTCATCCTTGGAGAAGGATGAGTGACGTGTGGAGGAGAACTACCCCAATCACCCTGCAGTGTGAAGCAGTGCCACCCCAGACGAGCTGCAAACTCACGAAGAAATAAATGCTTATTATTGTTTGCCACTGGCATTTTGAAGTTGCTTGCCATGCAGCATTTTTGTGGAAATACTTAACTGATTCAGTCACCGATGGTCAATGTCTGTGGAAAGTTTTAGGTTCTCATTGACTTGATTTGTGCGCAGCAGCTGGTGCTATTGACTGCTCTGCTCTTGAGGCTCTATCTTTCCTTGGTCCCCTCTCTTCGGGTGTCCTCTATATACACTCTTAAGGTTCAAGTGGTTCTTTTTCTGCCTGTCCCTTAAATGTTGGTGTTCCCCCAGGTTCTGTCCCTCGCTCACCCTTCTCCCTCTGCAGTGCAAGCGGAGCCTCAACTGGAAGAAGAGGCAGAGAGCACATCCATATAGAACTTGTACCACAATGTTCCCTTATATCCAAATATTCTACCTCCATTGCCACTGCCTTAACTTAAGCCCTCATCGACTCTTACTTGGACTCTGCAATAACCTTTTTATTGGCTCCTTCCCTCTACTCTAGACCTTCCATCCACGTAGAGCTGCTCAAGGGATCTTTTTGAAATGCAAATATAACAACATTATTCCTCTGGAAAACCTTTCAATGGCTCCCTGTTACCTACAAGACAAAGTCCAAACCTCTCTCCTTGGACTACAAGGCCCTCAAATATATGATCCTTACATAAATATCCACTTTGACCTTTTGTTATCTCCTTTCCTCTTACCCAGTCCCATAATTGCCCATAGAAAAACCCTGAAAGGTTAAGTGACTTGTTGAAGGTGACATAGCTTGTCAGTGAAAGAGGCATCACAAAAATGCAGGTTTCTTGGCTTCAATATTCAGGGTTCAATCTACTTAAAGAAGATATGCTTCCACATAAAAGGATTTAAGGAGGATGGTTGGATTTATTGTAATTGAATTTTGAAGAATATAAAATAGTCTCCTTGATGATTATAGTATGATTGGAAAATTACTGTATATAATAAGGTAAGTCATTGCTAAACAAAGACAGCAGAAAAAAATACATATTTGGTTTATTTTAAAAAATCACTAAACAGTTTACTCCTAAGTATAAATTAATGTTCTATACATATTTATTGGGAAAAAGAAATACAATTTCTTTCTTGCTTGTGTGAATTAAAACGACCTAGAAAACCTCTTTATGGATATATAATAGAAATGTTAAAATACCTGTAAGGAAGCTATTTCAAAAGTAAAGCCTCTCACCATAAACTTCAAGACTCATCTATTAAACCTCTAACATTACCAAGCAACTCTGTTTCAGAAGGTAACACTATACAGGGGATACTATTTGAGAAAACGGCCCTCATTTTCCAGCTTACTGGAAATGATTAATCTTTTCAATAGCTTTGAGGACTACATACCAAAGTTGTTACTTTTCTGTCCTTTCAACAATGACTACAAGCTGAGAGCAGGCTAGTAAATGTATTATCGGCCAACCCATTAGAGTTCCATTATTTTCTGTCTTACATGACTTCATGTAATGAATTTTTATAATTAAACTAATGGCATACAATTTATTTTCCCCCTCTTTATTTTTCAGGCCCCCTTTCTCTTCCAGCTTCTCTGCATTAAGTTTTATACAAAAAGAACGGAGGAGAGCCCTCCAAGTGCTTCATTACCGTAATTTCATTATGACATTTTGGAAAGCATTCTCTTTATCTGGGCTCTCTTTTTAATTTGCTGACTTTATTAAAAGACTTAAGCAGTGTTGTAATTAAAAAATCACCCAGCTACCCCAGGCATCTAAGAGAAGTCTGGTTGAGAGGGTGTGGACATGGTTTGGTGGAAATGATTCCAGAGAGAAAGCCAGAGGACAGATCCCCAGAAAGTCGCATTTTCTCGGCTATTTTCAAATCTCATGAGCCTACTGCAGTAGACTACATTATTGTTCACAGACATTCAGTGCCTTTTTCATACCAGAGGATTACACAGCTGCACCCCCACTGAATTAGGGATGATAACATAACTGATTTTGGCTACACGTCACTTCCAGGCAGATAGTTTAAGAGCCAGTGGCATCATTCATTATGTTTCCTGAGTCTCTGATCAGAGAAGTATGTATCAAGATGCAGCTCCCATTAGCTGCACTCCCTGAATAACTAAGCTAAGTAGAATGCCCTTGTCAATCTAGAGTGGACATGTAACATGAATAAAACATAAACTTTGGGGCTTCCCTGGTGGTGCAGTGGTTGAGAGTCCACCTGCCGATGCAGGGGACACGGGTTCATGCCCCGGTCCAGGAAGATCCCACATGTGGAGCGGCTGGGCCCATGAGCCATGGCTGCTGAGCCTGCGCGTCCAGAGCCTGTGCTCTGCAACGGGAGAGGCCACAGCAGTGAGAGGCCCGTGTACCGCAAAAAAAAAAAAAAAAAAAAAAAAAAAAAAACAAAACATAAACTTTGTGTTGTCTCTAGATTTGGGGATAGTTTGCTACTGTGGCATAACTTAGCCTATCCTGACTGACATACCTACTCAAGTATGACCCTAGTGCATATGAAGTGGTATCTCATTGTGGTTTTCATTTGTATTTTCCTAATAATGACTGATGTTGACCATCATTTCATGTGCTTATTAGCCACTTGTACACCTTCTTTGAAGAAATGTCTATTAAAATCCTTTGCTGATTTATAATTGAGTCTTTCTTGTTCTTATTGAGTTATGAGTTCTTTACATATTCTGCATACAAGTCTCTTATCAGATATATGATTTGCAAATATTTTCTCCCACTCTGTGGGTTGTCTTTTTACTCTCTTTATGACATTGCTTGCAGCACAAAAGTTTTTAATTTTGATGAAGTTCAAGTTATGTAGTTTTTCTCTTGTCACTTTGGCTTTTGGTGTCATGTCTAAGAAAACACTGCCTAACTCATTCTACTCCTATGTTGTCTTATAAGAGTTCTAATATTTTAGTTCTTATATCTAGTTCTAAGATCCATTTTAGAATTAATTTTTTGTATGGTGTGAGGTAGGGTCAAACTTCATTATTTTGTTTGTGGACGTTTAGTTATGCAAGCATGAACTTTTGAAAAAATATTCTTTTCCCTTTGAATTGTCTAGGTACTCTTGCCAACAATCAATTGACCATAAATGCAAGGATTTAGTTCTGAACTTTCAATTTTGTTTCATGGATCTATATGTTTACCTTGATGTCAGTACCACACTGTCTTGATTACTGTAGCTTTCTAGTAAGTTTTGAAATTAGGAACTGTGTGTCCTCCAACTTTGTGCTTTTTTCAAGGTTGCTTTGGCTATTCTTTGTCCCTTGCATTTCAGTATGAATTTTAGGATCTACTTGTCGATTTCTACAGAAAAACTAGTGAGGATTTTGATAAGAATTACATAGAGTCTGTAGGTCAATTTGGGGATACTGCTATCTTAACAATATTAAGTTTTTTGATCTGGGAATATGGCATGCTTTTCCATTTACTTAAATCTTCTTTAAATTCTTTCAGCATTGTAGTTGTCAATGGAAAAGTGTTGCGTTTTTCTTATGCCTAATTATTTTATTTTTTGTTGCTACTATAAATGGAAAATTTTTCTGAATATCATTGTTCAGATTATTCATTTCTAGTATATAGAAAAATAATTGATTTTTGTATTTTTATCTTGGATCCTGCAAATCTGAATTACATTTTCAGTGTATTCCTTAGGATCATCTATATACAAGATTATGTCATCTGCAAATAGATATAGTTTTACTTCTTCCTTTCCAATCTGGATGATTTTTATCTATTTCTTCTTGCCTATTTTCCCATCCTGAACTGCCAGTATCATGGTGAATAGAAGTGGTGAGAGCAGACACCTTTATCTTGTTCCTGATCTCAGGGGAAATCATTCAGTCTGTGAGTCTGTTTCTGTTTTGCATATACATTCATTTGTAATATTTTTTAGATTCCACATATAAGATTCCACATATAAGTAATACACACTATCTGTCTTTCTCTCTCTGGCTTATTTCACTAAGTATAATATTCTCTAGCTCCATCCACACTGCTACAAATGGCAGAATTTCATTCTTTTTCATGACTAATATTTCATTGTATGTATGTATGTGTGTGTATGTATGTGTGTGTGTGTATGTGTGTATATATATATATATATATATATATATATATATATATACCACATCTTCTTTATACATTCATCTGTTGATGGGCATTTGGGTTGCTTCCATATCTTGGTAATTATAATTAGCACTGCTATGAATACTGGGGTGCATGTATCTTTTCAAATTAGTGTTTTCATTTTTTCCAGATATGTACACAGGAGTGGAATTGCTGGATCATATGGTAGTTCTACTTTTAGTTTTTTGAGGAACCTCCATACTGTTTTCCATTGTGGCTGCACCAATTTACATACCCACCAAAAGTGTACAAAGGGCTTCCTTTTTCTTCACATCCTTGTCAACACTGGTTACTTGTAGATCTTTTGATGATAGCCATTCTGACAGGTGTGAGGTGCTATCTCATTGCTGTTTTGATTTGCATTTCTCTAATAATTAGCAAATGTGCCTTTTCATGTGCCTATTGGCCATCAGAATGTTTTCTTTGGAAAAATGTCTACTCAGGTCTTCTTCCCATTTTTTGATTGGGTTGTTTTCTGATACTAAGCTGTATGAGCTGTTTGTATATTTTGGAGATTAATCCCTTGTCAGTAGCATCATTTGCAAATATTTTATCCCAGTCTGTAGGTTGTCTTTTCATTTTGTTGATGGTTTCCTTTGCTGTGCAAGAGTCTTTAAGTTTAATTAGGTCCCACTTGCTTATTTTCGCTTTTATTTCTTTTGCCTTAGGAGAGAGATCCAAAACTAATGTTGCTATGATTTATGTCAAAAAGTGTTCTGCTTATATTCTCCTCTAGGGGTTTTATGGTTTCAGGTCTTACATTTAGGTCTTTAATCCATTTTGAGTTTATTTTTGTATATAGTGTGAGGAAATGTTCTAATCTCATTCTTTTACATGTAGCTATCCAGTTTTCCAAGCACCACTTGTTGAAGAGACTGTCTTTTCTCCACTGTATACTTCAGCCTCCTTTGGCATAGATTAATTAACCATAGGTATGTGGGTTTATTTCTGGGCTCTCTATTATGGTCCATTTATCTATGTGTCTGTCTGTGCCAATACCATGCTGTTTTGATTACTGTAGTCCGAGAAGGTGATACTTCCAACTTTTTTCTTTTTTCTAAAGATTGCTTTGGCAATTTGGGGTCTTTTATGGTTTCATATGAATTTTAGGATTATTTGTTCTAATTCTGTGAAAAATGTCATGGGTATTTTGATAGGGGTAGCATTAAATCTGTAGATTCCTTTGGGTAGTATGGTCATTTTAACAATATTATTTCTTCCAATCCAAGAGCACGAAATATCTTTCCATTTCTTTGCATCATCTTCAATTTCCTTCACCAGAGAATAGGTCTTTCACGTCTTTGGTTAAGTTTATTCCAAGGTATTTTATTCTTTTTTGATGTGATTTTAAACAGGATTTTTTTTTTTACTTTCTCTTTCCAATACTTCATTATTAGTATATAGAAAAGCAACAGACTTCTGTATATTAATCTTGTATCCTGCAAATTTGCTGAATTCATTTCTGAGTTCTACTAGTTTTTGGGTGGAGACTTTAGGGTTTTCTATATAAAGCATCGTGTTATCTGCAAATAGTGATAGTTTTACTTCTTTCATTTCAATTTGGATGCCTTTTATTTCTTTTTCTTTCTGATTGCTGTGGCTAAGACTGCCAATACTGTGTTAAATAGAAGTGGTGAGAGTAGGCTTCCTTGCCTTATTCCTGAGTTTAGAGGAAAGGCTTTCAGTTTTTCACTATTGAGTATGATGTTAGCTGTGGCTTTGTCATAAATGGCCTTTATTATGTTGAGATATGTTCCCTCTATACTCACTTTGTTGAGAGTTTTTGTTTGTTTGTTTTTATCATGAACAGATGTTGAATTTTGTCAAATGCTTTTTCTGTATCTACTGAGGTGATCATGTGTTTTTTTATCCTTCCTTTTGTTAATGTGGTATATTATACTGATTTGCAAACACTGAAACATCCTTAATCCAACTTGATCATGATGTATGATCCTTTTTATACATTGTTGGATTTGGTTTGCTAATATTTTGTTGAGGTTTTTGCATTTATATGCATCAAAGATATTGGCCTATAATTTTCATTTCTTTCTTTTTTTGTAATGTCTTTGCCTGGTTTTCATACTAGGGTAATGGTAGCCTCATAGAATGAATTTTGGAGTATTCTGTCCTCTTCTATTTTTTGGAATAGTTTGAGGACAGGTTTAAGTTCTTTATTTGTTTGGTAGAATTCTCCTGTGAAGCTGTCTGGTCCTGGACTATTCTTTGCTGAGACTTTTTTTTTTTTTTTTAACTAGAAAATCAATTTCACTACTAGTGATTGGTCTGTTCAAATTGGCTGTTTTTTCTTGATTCAGTCTTGGCAGGTTGTATGTTTCTAGAAAATTGTCCATTTTCTTCTATGTTGTCCAATTTGTTGGTGTATAACTATTCGTAGTATTCTCTTAAGATTTTTTGTATCTTTCTAGTATTGGTTGTTATTTCTCTTCTTTCATTTCTTATTTTGTTTATTTGAGTCTTCTCTCTTTTCTTCTTGGTGAGCCTGGTTAAAAGTTTATCAATTTTGTTTATCTTTTCAAAAAACCAGCTCTTGGTTTCATTGATCTTTTCTATTTTTTGTTTTATTTTGTTTCTATTTTATTTATTTCCTCTCCTATATTTTTTATTTCCTTCATTCTGCAGACTTTGGGCTTTGTTGGTTCTTTTTCTAATTCCTTTAGGTGGTATGTTAGGTTGCTTGTTTGAGATTTTTCTTTTTTCTTGAGGAAGGCCTGCATCATTATTAACTTCCCTCTTAGAATGGCTTTTGCTGCATCCCATAGATTTTGGAGTTTTGTGTTTCCATTTTCATTTGTCTTGAGGTATTTTCTGATTTTCCCTTTAATTTCTTCATTGACCCATTACTTTTTTAGTAGCCTATTGTTTAGTCTCCAAATGTTTGTTCCTTTCTCATTTTTCTTTCTGTAATTGATTTCTAGTTTCATACTGTTGTGGTCAGAAAACATGCTCAATACAAGTTCTATTCTCTTTCTCTAGTAGCTGTAAGACTATTAACTTTTAAGGCTACTGTGTAGCTGGGAGAAACTGATGGGAATAGGCCAAGTTAAAAACCCTCAAACCCTGCTGTTCTTAGTGAAGTTCAGTAGTTTACATACTGTTGCCAACCTCTGATTAATTTCCAGAGTTTAGAAAAGGCAATTTTAACAATTTTGCAATTTGCTGCTTTTATGGAGGAGTGGATTTACAGAGTTGCCACATTATATTTTCAAGCATGGAATAAGTTAAAGTGTGAAAAGGAAATTAAGGCAAAATATGGTGCAATCAGAGCATAATGCTATCCAAGTCTTTGTGACTCTGCATTAAATATTTATATACTATAGCAGTACCTGGAAAACCACCCATTATGCTCTATCAGTGATGTAGGAAGCACTCTGTTTGTGTGCTTTGAGAAATTTAATAGCTTCATACATACTTTAGGAGGAAAAGGACTATCAGATTATTGATTCTTTCTTCTTAATCATGTGGGATCCTTAGGTGAGAACAAAAGGGCATAAAGAAACTACATGAAAAAATGGCAGGTCCTAGGTAGAAGTTTTCTGATAACGTTTTTCATTACTGTATCGGAAATCCAAACCTCAAACTACCAGGGTGGGTCAATTTGCTGATTTAATTTTGTGCTCATCCAAAAAGTAAATAAAATGTGTGAAAGGAGAATTTAGCTTCCATTACTGTACATATCTTTTTGGTAGATAAGGATACTATCTAATGCCACCCATCCCCTCAAATAATGAAAATGACAAGGCTCTAATTCCATATTTGAAAAAAAGTTCTCTCTGATTAGTTTCTTTCCTGGTAAAATAATTTGCAATTCTCAAATAGCTATCTGATTTACTACATATACCAAGTTCACCTTTTAAAATTAATTACATGATTACAGTGTATCTACATTTCAAGTTCCCTAAAGAATGTCTTCAAAACACAGATATTTTGCACCTTGGAAATTTTTATTTAATAATTTGATAAATTATTGGGTTTCTCACCTCAGATAGTTTTAAGTATTATATAGCTAAATCAGCTAGGCTCAAATAAGATTTCACTTCTCTACTGAATGCATGTACTCTTAGCTCAGCCAAGCACAAAACAGCTAATGCCGTCACATTTGAAAAGCTTTTATGCTGAATTTGACACAAAAGCAATCACAAGAGAGACAAAAAAGGAATTTCTCTTTCAAAGGCTGAAAGGCAAAAAAAAATAAATGAAAATTCTGAGCCTGGGTAAATCACTCTACACTGGAAAAGAAAGTTTAAAATCATCAAGAAATAATTTTTCCAAAGAATCCACTGCCAAGTTTGGACCAATCTTAATAGCCCGGGAAACAGGTTGTGAAATAAACCAAGATTCTGCCAAATACAAGAAATCCCATGATGACCATTGCTGGCAGTTTTAGGTGCCAAAGGCATACCATCTTACCTCTTATGAAAGTTAAATGGCATCATCTCTCATAGGGTTCTGCCATAGCGTTTTGGCAGACATTTTGATTAGGATGGAAATCCTGTATGATTTCCCCTAATATCTGTCTTTCTATCTCAAAAGAGCATTTTTGTTTTACTACGGCCATGTAGAAGAGCAAATGAAGCCATGCAGTTAACAAAATCAAGTACTTACTCAACTTATGTTTTTGTTTCCAAAAAATTAAGGGTTACATAGGAAAGAAACTAAACATACATTATGGGCATCATTTAATGATCTACTCATTAATTACTGACACGACGGGCTATCTACAGTCTACTCTTTTGCCAAATACTTACTGTTGCTATCTCCTTCCACCTTGTCTATGCTTTCAAGATGGACTTTTCCCAGATGCCATCTCAGATTTGAGTTCTACTTTGTGAAGGGGCTGTTGTTATTCCAATTTTTTCTCCACTATTTTTTCCAACCAAGAGTGGAGGTTTTATACATGTCTAATTAGTAGGGAAATGGTGAAAGATGGAACTTAATGAAATATTATACTTAAAAATGATAATTATTAAAAGTCATGTAGCAACATATATATTTATATAATACTAACTTTAAAATCAGAATTCAAAATTTTATCTACATTATGAAGACAATTAAAAATATGTAGATAAGAAATGGAAGAGAAGGGAATGCCCTGGCAGTCCAGTGGTTGGGCTCCATGCTCTCACTGCCAAGGGCCTGGGTTCAATCCCTCATCAGGGAACTAAGATCCCTTAAGCCGTGTGGTGTGGCCAAAAAAAGAAATGGAAGACATTATAGACAGAGGTTAGCAATTATGAATCATGAAAATATCAGAATTATGAGTGATTTTTTTTCTTTAGCTCAGATATGGTGACTGGTTTAAGTTTTCAAAGAGTGTAACGGTGCTGGTGGTTGGCTTTGAAACCATTTCATTGTCACAGGGAGGGCAGTCATCAGCGATGCTGCTCCAAAGGAGGCTGGCTGCTGTAATCACAGCTCTCCAACTCTATACGGACAGCCTGATGACTGCCTTACGAGGCTCACCAGCTCTCTTGTTAACCCTAGACACATAGACTAAGAAAGAATTCATGGAGCAAGGAGATCCTTGTCAAATTAACCATTGTCTAATATGTCTATTTTCACACTTTCTTCCTCAAATAAAATTGTATTTTATTTGAGGCCAGCTAATATCATTCAGGAATGATAACACATTAGACATAAAGGCAGCCCTCCACTTTATAAGGCTCCTTTTATAAGAATTAAACATTGTAGTTTCATTAAAAATGGAATACAATTTGCAATTATCTTTTTAGTTTTTCACAGCAAAACAAAATATGAAAACTTCTCCCTGGTATACTCTTTCACTGCTTTCATTTTCCACCTGTTGGCTCATCAGTAATATAATCTTATTTGTCAGTTCACAACTACAATGGTCTCCCTTTCTGATCCTCACGGTGTTTTCTTGATTTGTTTTAGCCACACAGACAACAGGTTAAGGAGGAAATCTGTGAGGTCGTTTACAAAAGAGGGAGGAGATATGGGGATATATGTATATGTATAGCTGATTCACTTTGTTATAAAGCAGAAACTAACACACCATTGTAAAGCAATTATACTCCAATAAAGATGTTAAAAAAAAAAGTAATTGTTATGCATTCGTATCCCAGCTCTGCTGCTTTTAAAGAGGAGTTACTGAACTTCTCTAGGCTTTCAATTTACTTATCTGTAAACAGGGAACAATAATAGTACTTTTCATGGAAAGTGTTTGGGAGGATGAAATAAGCCAATATATGTGAAGTGGTTAGCACAGTTTCTGACAAATAGCCAAGTACTCACTAAATGTTAGTATTAGGGTTAGCATTACTTTTAGTTTTAGCATATGTCATTTAGGAAATGGACAGGAAAATTACAGCTTTAGTCTTCTTTATTTATGTTAGGAACTTACACTGAAGTTACAGCAATATATATCATTAAATTCCTAAACATATAACAAACAAAAACATAAGTTTCCAAAGATAATGGCTGAGCCATTTTTAAGATGTAGTTTTCGATGGACTATTCAAAAGCAAATTTTCATTTCAAAAGTTTGACAAGGATAGCAATTATAATACAATCTTGTCTTTGTTTTGGGTGTCCAAAACACCTTACTTATTTTGATGAAAAAATTGTTTTGTTTTCTCCTTTCATATTTTCTTTTGCAACTCTTTCTGTCTCTTATTTAAACCTCCTTGCTTTTCCAAAAGCTATTAAACCCAAATCTTCTTGCCATCACTTTAGGATTTTTGTATGTTTTAAGAGTATTCCTTGGGCTTCCCTGGTGGCACAGTGGTTGAGAGTCCACTGCCAATGCAGGGGACACGGGTTCGTGCCCCGGTCCGGGAAGATCCCACAAGCTGTGGAGCGGCTGGGCCCGTGAGCCATGGCTGCTGAGCCTGCGTATCCGGAGCCTGTGCTCCGCAACGGGAGAGGCCACAACAGTGAGAGGCCCGCGTACCGCAAAAAAAAAAAAAAAAAAAAAAAAAAAAAAAAAAAAAAAAAAGAGTATCTCTCAATTGCCAAATTTCAGAGTCTTCTTGCCCTGATCAACTCTGTCTCTATATGCCTGTCATCTCTCCTTTCCCTCATCTAACTCAAGGGTCCAATCCAAATTCTTTTTCCCTGGTAATTCCTCCTGACTAGTTAACCACTTTGTTCTGTGATCCGCTAGATTCATAGAACCCTAAATTTTTGAGAGGAAAAAAGAAATAGCATAACATACTGAGTACGTGATGGATAAGACCAGAACCCTCAAGAATAACCACATGGAGTCTATGTTTCACATAGTCAAGTGAAAAATTGGAAAAACCATCATTAGAAATTCCTAATTCATCTATGCTCATCCAAGGGAGAAAATCTTAGTGGTAAAAAGTATCTTGTGAAAGAGAGAATTTTTATTCACCTAGATGTTGCCTCCAACAAAAGTACTAATAAATTTGTAAAATCCTACGTGGCTTTCTAACATTCTTGTCATATAATAAAAATCCTGTCCTCATTGCTGTTCAGACCCTTTGGAAAACTAGCTATGACAAGGACTGGCTAAAAGCTCACTAGTTCATTATTCCCATTTATTCTTCCTGAAATTAAATTGGGAACAAGTTCTGGTCAATGGGTTTTGGGTGGAAGTGATGTCCATAATCTCGAGGCCTGGCCATAAAGCCCCATGTCTTGACCACATTCTCTCTTAATCTTCTGCGGTGACTTTGGGCAGCCATGATTTTAAAATTATAGTTTGATAAAATTAGAAAAGTTTGGACCCCCAAGTCACCATTTAGGGGAGAGCTCCCAAGAAGGGTTCTTTGACCTCTATTGAACTATGACACAACCAAGGAATTAATCACCATTGTATTCAGCTACTGAGATTTCAGGGTTTATTTTTCAAATAAACCTAGTGTAAATAAATATGCTATGTGGCTTAGCATAGTCTAAACAATGATTAATTTAGAAATGAGAGCCACTCCATGCAAGAAAACTATATGGCTTTTTTCTCAGATGACATAGGTAATTTGAGATTCAAATACTTGTTTAGCAGAAGGCCTTTTCCTACCAGAAAAAAACCCTATAGAGTGTTTTCATCAATGTGATCAAGTTCTCACTATGTCACTTCTCTGCTTAAAATCCCCTAAGGACTACCCATTGTTTAGCATTTAAGGTCTTTACAAACTGACCTATAAATATGAGGTTTGAAAGGATTCAATATTTATAAAGTACCATGCATGGTGCTTGATAATACATAGTCAAACAAATTTTATTTCCTTTCCTTTTTCTGTTTCATTTATCCTGAAGAATTCTAGATTATTAAGTGGACAAATATATGATGAAGTTTGGGGGGAGAGGAAGAAGAAGAAAAGGAAGAGAAAGAAGGGAAGTTGGGCTAGAGGTCAGAAAAGGGGAGGAGAAAGTGAGAGTACACCTTATCCGTACCTTATTCTCATATCCACCCTTCCCTTTGCCATTCAGTGTCCTCAAATAAAGTAGGAAGGAGTAGACCTGTTACTTTTTCTAAGAAGGAATTAAGTCCATCTGATTGACTTCATGATACTACAGAAGTATGTGCAACAATTCTGAAGTGATCTTAAAAGATGATGCAATGTGAAAACCAGACCACTGTATCTAATTTATTAAACAAAATTAATTTTAACATTGATATTAGCCATCCATTTTCCTCTAATCTCTACTTTACTTTGACTGCAAAGACTACTGTTCATTTCAGCTTGTTTTCTTTTCATAAATTAACATTAAAAATCAGTAGATTTTAATCCACGGTATAATTTTATCCAGTGTATTTTATTTTAAGAACATGTCTTTGATACTAACCTTGGTTTCTGTGATTTTCCTTTCGATTGCATCCATTGTGTAGGGACCCTCCTTCCATGACTCAAGCTTGGCTCTGGCCTGCCCCAAGACCTGCTGAGCTTCTTCCTTAGCTTCCAGCCATTGTGTTGAATCTTTTAACATTTCATTCAACTGTTGCCTCCGGTTCTGAAGGTGTTCCTGTACTTCATCCCACTGACTCTGAATTCTTTCAACTGGAAGAGAAGGAAAAATGAATATATGGGAGTAAATGCTATTCTGGAGGAGACATTTGAAATTTAACATCCAAATATTATCTCACATTTTATATTACTTATAAAAGAAACTGCTCATTGTGTTACAGCTAGGATGATGGACAATGGAATTGCTTACTTTTTTCAAAGGCAAACATAAGTTTTTGTTAAACCAACTTCCTGAAGGTGATCTAGAACATCAATAGTACATGCGAAAATTTAACTGTGTCTATTCCTTTTTTTTTTAGTTTTAAAAGCAGGATAAAACATTTATTAACATAGTACATTAACACAGTTGTATAACTGAATGCAAGACCTTTTCATATAATATCCCCTAAAGCATCTCAAGCACTACATGTCTAAAACAGGACCTATAGAAAAGGAACTATTTCTTTCTTAAAAAAAGAGCCTGTTACTTATTCTCTCTTCCTCAGTCACTGTGCCAACATGTTGACTAACCTTATTTTTCTCATTTCCTAACTGTGCAAATGTCATAACCATTTACTCAGCCCCAAGTAGGACATATCTAAATCATATGCTTTCTTCTCCTTTTCATCCACACAAACAAGTTCCCCTGAATCTATCTTTTCATGCTCTTCTTAGTGCTGTAGTTCACATCTTAATTTCCATTTTTATCTAGGATGTTCCTGCAATCTTCAAACTACTCTTTTTTTTGAATTGTAGAAGTTTATTTATTTTTTTATAGAGCAGGTTCTAATGCATTTTATATATATTAGTGTATATATGTCAATCCCAATCTCCCAATTCATCACACCACCACCACTCCCCTCCCCACCACTTTCCCTGCTTGGTGTCCATACGTTTGTTCTCTACATCTGTGTCTCTATTTCTGCCCTGCAAACCGGTTCAACTGTACCATTTTTTTAGGTTCCACATATAAGCATTAATATACGATATTTGTTTTTCTATTTCTGACTTACTTCACTCTGTTTGACAATCTCTAGGTCCATCCACAACTCTACAAATGACCCAATTTCATTCCTTTCTATGACTGAGTAATATTCCATTGTATACATGTAACACTTCTTCTTTATCCACTCATCTGTTGATGGGCATTTAGGTTGCTTCCATGACCTGGCTATTGTAAATAGTGCTGCCATGAACATTGGGGTGCATGTGTCTTCTTGAATTATGTTTTTTTCTGGGTATATACCCAGTAGTGGGATTGCTGGGTCATATGGTAATTCTATTTTTAGTTTTTTAAGGAACCTCCATACCGTTCTCCCTAGTGGCTCTATCAATTTACATTCCCACCAACAGTGCAAGAGGGTTCGCTTTTCTCCATACCCTCTCCAGCATTTGCTCTTTGTAGATTTTCTGATGATGCCCATTCTAACTGGTGTGAGGTGATACCTCATTGTAGATTGATTTGCATTTCTCTAGTAATTAGTGATGTTGAGCAGCTTTTCACTTGCTTCTTAGCCATCTCTATGTCTTCTTTGGAGAAATGTCTATTTAGGTCTTCTGCCCATTTTTGTATTGGGTTGTTTGTTTTTTTAATACTGAGCTGCATAAGCTGTTTATATATTTTGGAAATTAATCCTTTGTCTGTTGATTCATTTGCAAATATTTTCTCCCATTCTGAGGGTTGTCTTTTCGTCCTGTTTGTAGTTTCCTTTGCTTTGCAAAAGCTCTTAAGTGTCATTAGGTCCCATTTGTTTATTTTTGTTTTTATTTCCATTACTCTAGGAGGTGTATCAAAAAAGATCTTGATGTGATTTATGTCAAAGAGTGTTCTTCCTATGTTTTCCTCTAAGAGTATTATAGTGTCTGGTCTTACATTTAGGTTTCTAATGCCTTTTGAGCTTATTTCTGTGTATGGTGTTAGGGAATGTTCTACTTTCATTCTTTTAAATGTAGCGGTCCAGTTTTCCCAGCACCACTTATTGAAGAGGCTGTCTTTTCTCCATTGTACATCTTTGCCTCCTCTGTCATAGATTAGTTGACCATAGGTGTGTGGGGTTATCTCTGGGCTTTCTATCCATTCCATTGATCCATATTTCTGTTTTTGTGCCAGTACCATATTGTCTTGATTACTGTAGCTTTGTAGTATAGCCTTAAGTCAGGCAATCTGATTCCTCCAACTCTGTTTTTTACCCCTCAAGACTGTTTTGGCTATTCGCGGTCTTTTGTGTCTCCCTACAAATTTTAAAATTTTTTGTTCTAGTTCTGTGAAAAATGCCAGTGGTAGTTTGATAGGGATTGCACTGAATCTGTAGATTGCTTTGGGTAGTAGAGTCATTTTCACAATATTGATTCTTCCAATCCCAGAACATGGTATATCTCTCCATCTGTTTCTATCATCTTTAATTTCTTTCATCAGTGTCTTATAGTTTTCTGCATACAGGTCTTTTGTCTCCCTAGGTAGGTTTATTCCTAGATATTTTATTCTTTCTATTGCAATGGTAAATGGGAGTGTTTTCTTAATTTCTCTTTCAGAATTTTTATAATTATTGTATAGGAATGCAAGAGATTTCTGTGCATTAATTTTGTATCCTGCAACTTTACCAAATTCATTGATTAGCTCTAGTAGTTTTCTGGTGGCATCTTTAGGATTCTCTATGTATAGTATCATATCATCTGAAAACACTGACAGTTTTACTTCTTCTTTTCAAATCTGTATTCCTTTTATTTCTTTTCCTTCTCTGATTGCTGTGGCTAGGACTTCCAAAACTATGTTGAATAACAGTGGCGAGAGTGGACATTCTTGTCTTCTTCCTATCTTAGAGGAAATGCTTTCAGGTTTCCACCATTGAGAATGATGTTTGTTGTGGGTTTGTCATATATGGCTTTTATTATGTTGAAGTAGGTTCGTTCTATGCCCACTTTCTGGAGAGTTTTTATCATAACTCGGTGTTGAATTTTGTCAAAAGCTTTTTATGCATCTATTGAGATGATCATATGGTGTTTATTCTTCAGTCTGTTAATATGGTGTACCACATTGATTGATTTGCATATATTGAAGAACCCTTGCATCCCTGGGATAAATCCCACCTGATCATGCTGTATAATCCTTTTAATGTGTTGTTGGATTCTGTTTGCTAATAATTTCTTGAGGATTTTTACAACTATATTCATGAGTGATATTGGTCTGTAATTTTCTTTTTTTGTAGTATCTTTGTCTGGTTTTGGTATCAGGGTGATGGTGGCCTCATAGAATGAGTTTGGGAGTGTTCCTTCCTCTGCAATTGTTTGGAAGAGTTTGAGAAGGATGGGTGTTAGCTCTTCTCTAAATGTTTGATAGAATTCACCTGTGAAGCCATCTGGTCCTGGACTTTTGTTTGCTGGAAGATTTTTAACCACAGTTTCAATTTCATTACTTGTGATTGGTCTGTTCATGTTTTCTGTTTCTTCCTGGTTCAGTCTTGGAAGGTTATACCTTTCTAAGAATTTGTCCATTTCTTCCAGGTTGTCCATTTTATTGACATAGAGTTGATTGTAGTAGTCTCTTAGGATGCTTTGCATTTCTGTGTGTCTGTTGTAACTTCTCCTTTTTCATTTCTAATTTTATTGATTTGAGTCTTCTCCCTCTTCTTGATGAGTCTGGCTAATGATTTATCAATTTTGTTTATGTTCTCAAAGAACCAGCTTTTAGTTTTATTGATCTTTGCTATTGTTTTCTGTTTCTATTTCATTTATTTCTGCTCTGATCTTTATGATTTCTTTCCTTCTGCTAAATTTAGGGTTGTTGTTGTTCTTCTTTCTCTAACTGCTTTCAGTGTAAGGTTAGGTTGTTTATTTGAGATTTTTCTTGTTTCTTGAGGAAAGATTTTATTGCTTGAACTTGCCTCTTAGAACTGCTTTTGCTGCATCTCATAGGTTTTGGGTTGCCGTATTTTCATTGTCATTTGCTTCTAGGTATTTTTTTATTTCCTCTTTGATTTCTTCTGTGGTCTCTAGGTTATTCAGTAGTGTATTGTTTAGCCTCCATGTGTTTGTATTTCTTACAGTTTTTTTCCTGTAATTGATATGTAGTCTGATAGCATTGTGGTCACAAAAGATACTTGATACAATTTCAATTTTCTTAAAATTACCAAGGCTTGATTTGTGACCCAAGATATGATCTATCCTGGAGAATGTTCCATGAGCACTTGAGAAGAAAGTGTATTCTGTTCTTTTTGGATGGAATGTCCTATAAATATCAATTAAGTCCATCTTGTTCAATGTGTCATTGTGTTTCCTTATTTATTTTCATTTTGGATGATCAGTCCTTTGGTGAAAGTGGGGTGTTGAAGTCCCCTACTATTATTGTGTTACTGTTGATTTCCCCTTTTATGGCTATTAGCATTTGCCTTATGTATTGTGACGCTCCTATGTTGGATGCATAAATATTTACAATTGTTATATCTTTGTCTTGGCGTGATCCCTTGATCATTATGTAGTGTCCTTCTTTGTCTGTTGTAATAGTCTTTATTTTAAAGTTCATTGTGTCTGATATAATTGCTACTCCAGCTTTCTTTTGATTTCCATTTGCATGGAATATCATTTTCCATCCCCTCACTTTCAGTCTGTATGTGTCCCTAGGTCTGAAGTGGGTCTCTTGTAGGCAGCATATATACGGGTCTTGTTTTTGGATCCATTCAGCCAATCTGTCTTTTGACTGGAGCATTTAATCCATTTACATTGTATGTAATTATCAATATGTATGTTCCTATTACCATTTTCTTAATTGTTTTGTGTTTCTTTTTGCAGGTCATTTCCTGCTCTGCGTTTCCTGCCTAGAGAAGTTCCTTTAGCATCTGTTGTAAAGCTAGTATGCTGGTGTTGAATTCTCTTAGCTTTTGCTTATCTGTAAAGGTTCTAATTTCTCCATCAAATCTGAATGAGATCCTTGCTGGGTAGAGTAATCTTGGTTGTAGGTTTTTCCCTTTCATCACTTTAAATTTGTGCTGCCACACCCTTCTGGCTTGCAGAGTTTCTGCTGAAAGATCAGCTGTTAACCTCATGGGGATTCCCTAGCATGTTATTTGTTGCTTTTCCCTTACTGCTTTTAATATTTTTTCTTTGTATTTAATTTTTGATAGTTTGATTAGTATGTGTCTTGGCATGTTTCTCCTTGGATTTGTGCTGTATGGGACTCTCGGTGCTTCCTGGACTTGATTGACTATTTCCTTTCCCATATTAGGGAAGTTTTCAACTACAATCTCTTCAAATATTTTCTCAGTCACTTCCTTTTTCTCTTCTTCTTCTGGGACCCCTATAATTCGAATGTTGGTGCGTTTAATATTGTCCCAGAGGTCTCTGAGACTGTCCTCAATTCTTTTCATTCTTTCTTTATTCTGCTCTGCGGTAGTTATTTGCACTATTTTATCTTCCAGGTCACTTATCCATTCTTCTGCCTCAGTTATTCTACTATTGATCCCTTCTAGACAATTTTTAATTTCATTTATTGTGTTGTTCATCACTGTTTGTTTGGTGTTTAGTTCTTCTAGGTCCTTGTCAAACGTTTCTTGTATTTTCTCCATTCTATTTCCAAGATTTTGGATCATCTTTACTACCATTATTCTGAATTCTTTTTCAGGTAGACTGCCTCTTTCCTCTTCATTTGTTTGGTCTGGTGGGTTTTTGCCTTGCTCCTTCATCTGCTGTGTGTTTCTGTCTTCTCATTTTGCTTATCTTACTGTGTTTGGGGTCTCCTTTTTGCAGGCTACAGGTTCATAGTTCCTGTTGTTTTTGCTGTCTGCCCCCCGTAGGTAAGGTTGGTTCAGTGTGTTGTGTAGGCTTCCTGGTGGAGGGGACTGATGCCTGTGTTCTGATGGATGAGGCTGGATCTTGTCTTTCTGGTGGGCAGGACTGCATCCGGTGGTGTGTTTTGTGGTGTCTTGGAACTTACTGTGATTTTAGGCATCCTCTCTGCTAATGGGTCGGGTTGTGTTCCTGTCTTGCTAGTTGTTTGGCATGGGGTTGGCCAGCCTTGGAACTTGCTGGCTGTTGAGTGGAGCTGGGTCTTAGCATTAAGACAGAGATCTTTGGGAGAGCTCTCGCCAATTGATATTACGTGGGGCTGGGAGGCCTCTGATGGTCCAATGTCCTGAACTCGGCTCTCCCACCTCACAGCCTCAGGCCTGACACCCTGCCAGAGCACCAAGACCCCATCAGCCACATGGCTCAGAAGAAAAGGGAGAAAAAAAAAGGAAGAAAAATAAAATAAAATAGAATAATAATTATTAAAATCAAAAATCATATTATTCAAATGAAAAAATAAAAAAGTAATAAAAAAAGGAAGAGAGCACCAAATCAATAAACAAATCCACCAATGATAACAAGCATTAAAACTATACTAAGATAAACATAAAAATCAGAATCTAGTCAATCGCATACAGCAACCCCCAAGTCTACTGTTGCTCCCAAAGTCCACTGCCTCAATTTCGGGATGATTTGTTATCTATTCAGGTATTCCAAAGATGCAGGGTACATCAACTTGATTGTGGAAATTTAATCTGCTGCCTGAGGCTGCAAGGAGAAATTTCCCTTTGTCTTCTTTGTTCGCACAGCTCCTGGGGTTCAGCTTTGGATTTGGCCCTGCCTCTGCATGTAGGTCATCCTCTGGCATCTGTTCTTTGCCCAGACAGGACATGGTTAAAGGAGCAGTTGATTAGGGGGCTCTGGCTCAATCAGGTCAGGGGGAGGGAGGGAAACGGAATGTGGGGTTAGCCTGCAGCAGCAGAGGCCAGAGTGATGTTGCAAAAGCCTGAGTTGTGCTGTGTGTTCTCCCAGGTAAGTTGTCCCTGGATCACAGGACCCATGACAGTGGCGGGCTGCACAGGCTCCTGGGAGGGCAGGTGTGGATAGAGACCTGTGCTTGAACACAGGCTTCTTGGTGGCTGCAGTAGCAGCCTTAGCATTTCATGCCCGTCTCTGGTGTCCGCACTGATAGCCATGGCTCGCGCCTGTCTCTGGAGCTCATTTAGGTGATGCTTTGCCTTCTGTGGGAAGACGGGGAAGGAATCCCCTCTCTTTGCACACCTCGAAACAATGGTATCTTGCCTCTTAGGCTGGTCCAGACTTTTTCCCAGACTCCCTCCTGGCTACCTGTGGTGCACTAGCCCCCTTCAGGCTGTGTTCACGCAGCCAACCCCAGTCCTCTCCCTGGCAACTGACCTCCAACGCCTGATCCTCAGCTCCCAGCCCCCACCCACCCTGCTGGGTGAGCAGACAAGCCTCTCAGACTGGTGACTGCTGTTTGGCACCAATCCTCTATGCGGGAATCTCTCCACTTTGCCCTCTGCACCCCTGTTGCTGCACTCTCCTCTGTGGCTCTAAAGCTTCCCCCCTGCCCATCCCTCATCTCCACCAGGGAAGGAGCTTCCTAGTGTGTGGAAACCTTTCCTCCTTCACAGCTCCCTCCCAGAGGTGCAGGTCCCGTCCCTATTCTTTTGCCTCTGTTTTTTCTTTTTTCTTTTGCCCTACCCAGGTACGTGGGGAGTTTCTTGCCTTTTGGGAGGGCTGAGGTCTTCTGCCAGCATTCAGTAGGTGTTCTGTAGGAGTTGTTCCACCTGTAGATGTATTTGTGATGTATTTGTGGGGAGGAAGGTGATCTCCACGTCTTAATCCTCTGCCATTTTGAAGGTCCTCCCACATTTCCCTCTTTATTTTCCTCTTACCCTTTATGATCTCTATTATGAGCAAACAAATATTCTCTGGGCATGCTATGTTTCTGATCTGCATCAGATTTGCCTTTGCACTGACCATATCTTCATGTATAAAACATCTTTAATATCATGTTTATTACTAGAGTAGTTTCATCTGATTTAAAAAAATCCATAAATTAAAAATAACTGTGGGGGGGGGAATCCTGTAAGCCAAAACTAATTAGTGACCTCTAACATTCTTAAAATAAACTGTAGGTCAGAGAGAATCTGTTGGCATGTCTTTTTGACTCAGTCTGTCTTTTAAATTAAATCTTAGACTGAGTAACATGGAAAAGTACATGTGTATATTGGATAAGGATATTTTTATGGGCATTTTCAAAATTTGAAACATACTGAGCTCCAGAGGATAACAACAACAATAAATTATTATATTGTTATTAACATAAGTACAATTAGATGAATACTAGAAAGACAGCAGAAGTATCACCCCTTGTGAAATAACTAACCATATGTGAGAATCCATTTTGCAGAGTAGAAATTACAGATTATTTTCTTTACAAAAGGATACACCATAGATTTCTCTAATCAACTTGTCAAAGATATTTAAAATATTATTTGACTTGTATTCCACTCCCAGGTATATAGCCCAGAGAAATGCATACTTATATTCACCAAAAGACATGTACTAAATTAGAAGATTACCCAAATTGGAAATTACCGAAATTCCCATCTACTATAAAATGGAATGGACAAATACACTGTGGTAAGTTTATGAACAGAATACTATCCAGCAACGAGAATTAAATATCTACATCTATATTCAATGATATGTATTAACCTCACAAACATAATGTTGAGGGAAAGAAACCAGCCAAAACCAAGGACATATTATATTATTCTATTTATAAAATGTATAAAATCAGGAAAAAGTAAGATGACTATAGAAGTCAGGATAGTTGTTACCTTTGTTGGACTGGTAGTCACTGAAAGAGACATGACAGGGACTTTTGAGGTTCCGGTAATATTTTTTTTCTTGATATGAGTGCTGTTTACACGCTTGTAATCAGTTTGTGCACATTCACCAAGCTAGACATTTATGTTATATGCACTTTTCCTTACGTATATTGTACTTCAATAAAAATTTAATAATATATTTTCAACTTGTAAAATGTACTATACATACAACTTTGGAGAATTCATCTTTTCTAAAAGGGTTGCAACGTGTGAAATATGTATCACTTGGACAGATATGAATGATAATAAGAGATGCAATGGTTTTTGCTAAGGACAATAAAATTGAGGGCTTAGATTTGTGTGATAAAGAACATTTGAGAAATACTCATTGGACAGTGAATCAGACTAGACTCACAGAAACAAATCAGTACATAGAGACTGATGAAGCAGCTATGAGTTATGCAATTTAAAAAAAGCAGTGTAGGGAATTGCGGTCTAGTGGTTAGGGCTCTGTGCTTTCACTGCTGACGGCCTAGGTTCAACCCCTGATTGGGGAACTAAGATCCCACAAGCCATGTGGCACAGCCAGAAAAAAACAAAAAAAAAGGCAGTGTAATTGATTGATATAGCTATCCTAAGAGGAGACCCTGCAGAATATATACAAAAGAAAAATTTACAAGTTTTTTATCTATATCGTTTTGTCAAGGAATCAAACAATTCAAACTACAGAATTTCACCACTCTTGCAACACTTCATCCAGGATATTACTGATAGACCAAAGATATATTATGGCAGTGTACTTTGTCCCATTCTGTAGATTTATATTTATACCAGATTCATCTGACATTTAAAAGTGAAATAATAATAAAATATATGCTTATAAACTCAGATAACCTGTGCATGTTGGTAACTGAAGAGCTACCCAAACGTGCGTACTTCTTCTTTCAGAGGTCCAACATGATAAGCTTCTCAACTGATTTGTGCAGTAAGTAGATGCTGGATAATGAAAGGGATAAATAACGAATGCTAGGACTCAGGATGATAGACTGGGACTCAGCATGTGTCCTGATTTACGGATCTCCAGAAGTGTCACATTGGAAACTAAGCAATCGTGTCAAGAACCACAATATTGCAGAGAAAGAAACAGTTCAGTTGACTGAGTACTAACCAATCTTTCACTTCAAGTTTTTAAGCTAGTTATGTTTGATTATCAATACACAACCCTGACTGATATTAATTCCCTCAACAGCTCTTCTAGGGAAAAATGTTATTTACAAAAATAAAATGTTTGCCTTTTTGAATACATATTGCTACAGAACAAATAACAACTCTGTTCCAATTTCTGCACTCAAGTTACAGTCTGAGAATTAGAAGTTGCTGTGACTAAGTTTTAGAAAGAAACCTTGACCAGCAGTTAATAATAGGTTATAGCCCTGGATTTGTGATGAAATAGCTATTGTAATTTGCAAAAGTTGATTCGGCAAAACTTCAAGTTCCTCAATTGCAAAACTGACTATAGTCATCGAAATGGACAATAATCTCAGCAAACATTTGTAATCTGCTAGGTGGGGCACTCTGAGGGTCTCAATGATTCCAGGTAGAAAATACTGAGCTTAAAGAGTTAAATTACTGGTAAATCTTTTGAGGTCATTTGAATGGGTAAAAAGTGTCCTATATTTAACTGTGGTCAACTGTAAGGAAAGTTTTCCCAACTGAGGTTAAGACAATAAACTCTGAACCATTTGTAAGTATCAGGAAAAAATATATGGTAATCACAACAGACAGTTCCGTGAGGCCGAAATAGTCCAAAAAAGGTTAGGCATGATCAAGAAGGGAGCTGAAAACAAAGAAACCATCATTATTCTACTAGTGTATAAAGCTAGGATACAACTATATCTTAAGTAATGTGAGTATATCTCAATGTTTTACATTGAAAGACTTATAAGGAACCAGAGAAAGTCAAAATAATAATAACCCAAATTATAGGAAATATTAAGATGTGTTCCTCCTATTTCCACAAGGAATTTAAACATGGTTCTGTAGAAGTCTTATCTGTAGTTAAGCTCTGCAAAGAGAAGTCTCCTAATTAACATCCAAAGGTTCTTTCCTTTCTGGGGTGATAGTATTTTTCTTTATCTTGATAGAGGCATGCGTCGCACAGGTGCACCCATTCAACAATACTCATTGATTGGTACACATAAGATTTGTACTTTTGACTCTGCAAATTTTGCCCCACAGAGACATACAAGTAAGCAAATAAACCAACAAAAAGAACTGTAAATGAATGCTGAGCTCTAGTTAATGATACGCACGCTGAAGTGTTTAGGGGTAAAGGGTACTGATGTCTCTAAACTTACTTTGAAATGCATCAGAAAATAGTCGGGACCGATGGGCAGAGAAAGCATGAATTTGTACAGCACAATCTAGGTGGTGGGTTCAGGGATATTTACTCTACAATTCTTTCCACTTTTCTGTGTATCGGAATTTTTCATAATAAAATGTTAGATAAAATGCTCTCTCACAGCAAGCACAAAGCAGCATATTATTTAAACACATTTCTAAGTTATTAAGGCCACTTTCTAACTAAGAAAAAAATACCATCTGTGGAATATAGAAGCTTAAAAGACAGTAAACAGAATTTACAGCGGTGAAAATGACAAAATGTTTTGCTTAAAGTCACATGTATATGGAGAGGAACTAGAAAAGGAATTCAGGCTGATCTCTTAATTTCCTCATCAACAGAATGTCAAAGATCATATGACCTCCTTAAAAGTACGCTGAATATTCTCAGAGAGAAAATGAGTTAATCTTCTGACAAAAGCTCATTCTGTTTTGGTTATAAAATATAGGAAAGGGCTTCCCTGGTGGCGCAGTGGTTGAGAGTCCGCCTGCCAATGCAGGGGACACGGGTTCGTGCCCTGTCCGGGAAGATCCCACATGCCGTGGAGCGGCTGGGCCCGTGAGCCATGGCCGCTGAGCCTGCGCGTCTGGAGCCTGTGCTCCGCAACAGGAGAGGCCACAATAGTGAGAGGCCTGCGTACCGCAAAAAAAAAAAAAAAAAAAAAAATATATATATATATATATACATATACATATATACATATATATATATATATATATATATATATATATATGTTAAGGTAAAAGGATTGCATTTTTGCCACTGGTTGCAGAGTCATAGATTTACAAGAAAATACCAACATCCAGTCATAATGGAACATGGAATAAATAATGGAACATAATTTATTAATTACATAAACAGGCAGATATTGAAATGTGATTTATTTGGTCATTAAAATGAATTAACTTAAAAAAATAATGGCTTCCTTTGGCAAGGGGGAACTACTGGTTGAGATGAAAGCTTAAAGTTGGGTGAGTAGCTTAATCTATAGTTATGCAAAAATATTTCAGCTTATAATCTTAGGTCACTCACAAGACATAGAAAAGAAATTGTTTAAATGTGATATAGACACAACGTATCACTGGATAATCCCACTCTCCAGCCTGCCCCACCCTCAACTAATTAAGTGCCAAATGTAGCAAATAAAGTACTCACAACTCATTCAGCAAGAGGTCATTAAAGTGGAACTAAAGGGTACCATTATAATTCCAGCACCGTGGATTTATTACCATGTCACCAGCATGCAATGCACACATAAAACCCATTCATCACTGCAAATTTGCACATCAAAATTGATGCATTTGTTGGAATATAAATATTTTTAAAATATGTAGAATAAAAAAATACGTTTTTTCCCACCCTGAACACACACTGAATTTCATCCCTACACCTTGTCCCTCAAACTTTGATTTGATGAGTGCAGAAAATGCAGGTTATACCTGAAAAGCCAAGTGGGCTCACTTCTATCCTCACAAGCACGCTCCACAGTCTAGCCAATCAAGTTAAGGAATAAAAATAATAAATAATTCCTTGAACAGAAACCATGGGTTAAAAAGCAAAATGCCAGGTATTGTCTACTAACAGACTTTTCTGTATTTCTAGTCTTCCTTACCTTCTTCTCTTTAGGTTTACTGTCTCCCCTACTCATGCCTAATTCCCTTCCTGTACTCAGTATTCCAAATTCTTCTACCTCCTAAGACAAGTGATTCCACTTTCTACCCATTCTGTACCTTCAATCTCAGTCTAGAACCTCATCTGAAAAGAAAACAACAAAAAACAAAATAAAACATTCTTCCTTTTGGCTCTACACCCCCTCTGGCCAATCCTTTCTCCTTCATGAAAGAGTGATTTACACCAGAGTTACTTCAAGGATGGTTTGTGTACCAGCAGCTGCAGCATTACCTGGGGGATTGTTAGACATGCAATATCTCCGGCCCCACACGTTATACCTACTGAATCAAATCTGCATTTTTAAACAAGAGTCCAAAAGTGATTTGTATGCACATTAAAGTCTGAGAAGCACTAGTCTACGTCCACTATTTCCACTTTCATACCTTACATACCCTTCTCAATCCATTGCATTTTCACTTTTGCCACAGAAATTACTTTTGAAGATGCTAACGATAACCTTCAAATTACCACAGCATTGGAGATTCTAAAGTCTTTATCTTTCCAGACCTCCCTTTGGTACTTGCCATCACTGATGAGCCCTCCTTAAAACCTCTTCCTTGAAATCTTGCAATGACTGACACTGCAAGATTTAAAAAAATTATTTAGTCTACCTCTTTGGCCATTCCTCAGCCTTCTCTGCTCATCTTTTAAACACTGTTATCCCCTACAGGTCTCCTTTGGACCTTTTTTCTTTTCTCTTTACATATACTCCCTGGTGAGTTCATATTGTTTCATTCACTCTCTGGTGAGTTCCTATTGTTTCATTTACTACCTATACAGTGATCATAGTCAAATCTGTGTTTAACCTAAGAACTCTCTTCTGAGCTCCATATTCACGTAGCCAAACGCCTACAAGATTCCTTTTAAATATTCAACATATCCAAAACTGATCACATCATCTTTACCCTTCCTCTCCCCTAATCACTGACACACATCTGTTCCTCTACCTAGTCATTCAAGGAGAAACCTACAAATCATCCCTGATTCCTCTTTCTTCCTTATCCTTTAACCAAGGTGCCAAGTCATTCATTCAACCTCCTTAATGGCTCTTCTAACCTCTCTATCATCCAGCTGTCTCTTCTCTAGACTGTTTTAATTAAAAGCTTCCTGATGCTCTCTCTTATTTAGTGAATCATAACCCTGTCTGCACATTTGCATCAGCTGGGGTGCTTTAAAAACTACCAGTGCCTGGGCCCTATTCCCAAAGATTTTGATTTAATTGGTTTGGGGTGGAGTCCAGGCACTGGATTTTAAAAAGTTCCCCCTAGTGATTCTAATGTGCAGCCAGGACTGAGAACTACTGCTTTAATACTAGCCTTTTGCACTCCCCATCTATCTTCAAAACGTTGGTCAGAGAAGACTTTTGAAGATGAAGATCTAAGTCTGTCATCACTTACTAAATTCCTTTAATGTCACCCCCCTTCCACTGCTTTCAGTATAAAATCAAAACTCTTGACCTGACTTACAACAACTTTTGTAATGTGGCCCTTGTCTACTTTTCCAGTTTCCTGACTTGTATTACCTGTTGTGAACCCTATTCAGCCACGTAGGAGTCCTCTACATGTAGGATGTTATCACATGTCTCACATGAGTCTATGCTTTTCCTCTGCCCAGAATATTCTCTACTCTTTATCACTCTGTAGCACTCTGCTCAAAAGTCACTGCCACTAGTCATTTTTTCCTGACCATTCTATTCTCTTCCACCCTACCCAAGTTTTGCTTCAGGGGCTTGGGTAGGGTATCCTATGTTATGGTTTCCAGAGCACTGAATTCACATCCTTACCTCTGAACACACTTATTACCCTACTTGGCAATTGTCTATTTATTGTCTGTCTTACCTTTCAAAAGGTAATTACTTGAATTGAGGGAATGTGTTTTTATTTTATTTTATTTTATTTTTTAAGTTTTATTGAGATACATTCACAGACTATATAATTCACCCACTTAAAGTATATAGTTCAATGGTTTTTAGTATATTCACAAAGTTGTGAATTTAAAAATATTTTCATCATACCCCCCAAAAACTATAGCAGTCACTACCCATTTCTTTCCAGCTTCCCACTCCAGCCCTAGGTTGGAGTTAATCTACTTTCTGTCTCTATAGATTTGCTTGTTCTGGGCATTTCATATAAATGGAATCATACAATATGTAGTCTTTGTGTCTGGCTTCTTTCACTTAATATGATGTTTTCAAAGTTTATCCATGTTTAGGGTATATTAGTACTTCATTCCTTTTTTTTTAACATCTTCATTGGAGTATAACTGCTTTACAAGGTTGTGTTAATTTCTGCTTTATAACAAAGTGAATCAGCTATATGTATACATATATCCCCATATCCCCTCCCTCTTGCATCTCTCTCCCCCTCCTCTATCCCACCCTTCTAGGTGGTCACAAAGCACTGAGTTGATCTCCCTGTGTGATGCGGCTGCTTCCCACTACCTATCTAGTTTACATTTGGTAGTGTATATATGTCCATGTCACTCTCTCACTTCGTCCCAGCTTACACTTCCCCCTCCCCATGTCCTCAAGTCCATTCTCTACATCTGCATCTTTATTCCTGTCCTGCCTCTAGGTTCTTCAGAACCATTTTTTAAATTAGATTCCATACATATGTGTTAGCATATGGTATTTGTTTTTCTCTTTCTGACTTACTTCACTCTGTATGACAGGCTCTAGGTCCATCCACCTCTCTACAAAGAATGTGCTTTTATACTCAGGGCCCAACACAAGTTTGACACGAGGGGAGTATAAAAGAATGTGTGGAGAGGGTAAACACAACTTTTAAGTCACAAGTAAGAATTTATGCACTACTGCAAAACCAAAAATAATCAAAAACTTACAATATATAAACAAAACAAATATATTCATATAATCAATGTTATAAAAACAAAATACATGTTCCAATTTTTTTAGACTTTATGAAAATGGGGCTTCTGTATTAAGGGGAAAAAGAGGAAATGAATTAATGAAGTATAGCATCAATTGATCCCTTCAAATGCTTCTCCAGAAATGCAAAATATGAGATCAAAAATAAAGATCAATCAATTCTAGTTCATTTAATATATGTCTGGTTATTAAGACAAACATAGGATCAATGATTATAAAATATGTTTTAGACTAAAGTGTTGGCTGAAAAGCCAAAAAGGAAAGTGGATGAGAGACTTGAATTGCCCTTTCCAAGTCTCATTTTGAGATAACCTTTGCTTATTTAAACCTCAGCAACTCATGAATGTTATAGTAAATGATGTGAAATACGGCGGAGATAAAAAGTAACTCTTTTCCTCTTCTAATAAGCCCAACTGAAGTGACAAAATCGTTTCATCCAAAATATGTAAATAAATTTTGAACATTAGTACAGCAATTCCTAAAATAGTACGGCAGCTCCTAAAATGAAATGCTTGAGTTTACAAGAAACAATAAAAAATTCCATGTATTGCTCCTACTATTTCCATTTACCTCTGGATAAATCATAATGGTGCATCTGGAGAAGAAAGACCCAGGAGAGAGACAATATCCTAGTGAAGGTGTTGCTGAGAAATACAGGAACAGAGTAGTGTTATTGCCTTAATTTTAAAAGGAAATTCTTAAAATGAATTCCCATAGCAAAAGAAGAAATAGAGAAATTTAAAATGAGGTAATCTGTGTGAAAAGTGCTTTATACTGCAAAGCTGTCAACAAACATATGGTATTATTATTATTTCCTTTAAAATGAGAAACAGAATAGCATTGTGCCTATATTATTTGCAGCAAGGGAACAGAATCCTTTAAAAACATAAAAAACTGGGTCATATGTTAGTTCCATTTGTAGTTTTTTAAGGACCCTCCATACTGTTCTCCATAGTGGCTGTATCAATTTACATTCCCACCAACAGTGCAAGAGGGTTCCCCTCTCTCCACACCCTCTCCAGCATTTATTGTTTCTAGACTTTTTGATGATGGCCATTCTGACTGGTGTGAGATGATATCTCATTGTAGTTTTGATTTGCATTTCTCTAATGATTAATGATGTTGAGCATTCTTTCATGTGTTTGTTGGCAATCTGTGTATATTCTTTGGAGAAATGTCTATTTAGGTGAGGTGGATGGACCTAGAGTCTGTCATACAGAGTGAAGTAAGTCAGAAAGAGAAAAACAAATACCATATGCTAACACATATATATGGAATCTAAGAAAAAAAAAAGTCATGAAGAACCTAGGGGTAAGACGGGAATAAAGACACAGACCTACTAGAGCATGGACTTGAGGATATGGGGAGGGGGAGGGGTAGGCTGTGACCAGGTGAGAGAGTAGCATGGACATATATACACTACCAAGCGTAAAGTGGATAACTAGTGGGAAGCAGCCGCATAGCACAGGGAGATCAGCTAGGTTGTGTGTGACCGCTTAGAGGGGTGGGATAGGGAGGGTGGGAGGGAGGGAGAAGCAGGAGGGAAGAGATATGGGAACATGTGTATATGTATAACTGATTCACTTTGTTATAAAGCAGAAACTAACACACCATTGTAAAGCAATTATACTCCAATAAAGATGTTAAAAAAACATATAAAACTGATGCTTTTTTAACCAAAAACAAAAAGACACACAAAAATTGCCTGAATTTGGTCTTAAGCAAGATTATACTTTTGTTCTGATAAGTTCTTATAAATAGCCATCTGACTGTCTGATAATGATTTGTTTTTATACATTTATTCATTTATTTGTTCCTTTGTCTATCCAATCATTTATTAAAAACTTTTTCTTCATAATCCATTATGTGCTTGAGATTGAATTACAATGGATACAAAATCAAAGCTGCATAAGGAATAGTAAACATTTTATAAGTAAGCTATCAATACCTAGTTCAATATTCATATGCACTTGGAATCTATGTCCTTAAAAGAGAATCCACTTATCTGAATGTATCACTCACTAGAAAGAGAAGCTAAAAGAGGGGACTTTCATAGCTCCCAGTGGCCTTACGAATTATGGTAAAGATTTTGGCCTTTGTCCGCAGGGCAATGGGAATCCACTGAAAGGTTTCACGCAGCGAAGTGACACCATCTGATCTGGGTTTCAAAAGATTAGTCATACTGCTAATTAGAGAATAGATTGGAGGGGAGGGCAAGAAAAGATACAGAAAAAAACAGCGTGAGATGCTAGGATAGGGGTCTAGGTAAAACCTGATGGCTGGCAGATTGAAAGATAAGAACAGATTAGTAAAATATTTAGAAGATTAAGTATATAGGACTTTGTCTAAGTTCTTCCCTTTGTATAAAATGCATTGCCTGGGTACTTCATGAAAGTTTCTGACAGGAAATGAATGGGGTCATAAAAACCTTTCAATTCTTGAAAGGGGTCATAGAAGTTCTGGCCCTGTCATATAATGATTTTTCCCTCTCACAGGAAAAGATGGAACTAACAGACTGTGACCAATGTTTTCCAGTCAGGTATGTATGCCTAGTTCACTATGCTCCTTCTAGAATACAGGCTACATGTGACACCTGCAAATTCTTTGCTTAGAGCCTCTTTGTTGGGAAATCTTGCTTGAGTATTTTTTTTTTGGATTGACTTTTGAGTCGTTTGCCGATAAATAAGTAGGACAGAAATGTTGACCCTTTCTGTATCTAAAAATGGTGAAAAAGGTTGCTGTTGGACATCGACATGAACACACAATTTCATGTTGAATATAAGGTCATAATAATCCCCAAGAAGAAAGGTAACGTAGACAACTTGCCATATGGAATGGATAAAACAGGTAAGAGGTCAGAGGTGTTATGATGAGAGCTGTCATTCATATAGTGATGAATACTGAAGTCATGAGTGTAGGGGACAGAGGCAAAGCCTTGGGGATATTCTGGAGAGAGGTAGACCAAATGCAGGAAACTGAAATGAGAGATTGGGAAAGGTTACATTATCCCTGTGTTCAAGGCAAAGGCTCTGGAGATGAAGCCTGAGAGGTAGTCACTAGAATGCACATAGTCAGCCCTCTTTGGTGGTCATTAATAGCTTCAGTGAAGTGGTTAGAGCATGGACCACAAGAGATTAGGTATAAAAAGAAATGACAGAAATGTCTGTAGAGTTCACTTTGGCAATTCAAGAAGCAAAATCAGATAGGAGACTTAAGGAATATGAGCTGCCTTATTGTGTGAGCAAAGTCTTGAAAGAAGTAGGAACAAAAAAGTAGAAGCTTAGGCAAAGTATCAGGGAGTCAAGTTAGTCAACAGGAGTAGAAGGTTTCCATTTGAAATATAATTTATCATACAAAAATATGCTAAAATGAAAAATGTGAGAACTGGACTAGAAGATTTTACTAATTAGCTAGCCAGGTCAGAACATGGATCTTTATCCAGTCACTCTATACTTAAAATCTTAATCTGATTATTAAAAGGAGCTTGTAATTTGTAAAATCTCTAAAGATTTCTTTCCCCCCAATTCTGCCATGTTTCCTGCTTTTCTACCATTTCTATCAAAATTACTCCCCTCCTTTCTTTCACTATCTTTGAATTCATCAACATTCTTCTTGGTGACATCAGACTCTAGTTTTCCTATACTCCAGTGTCCACTTGAAAGCACTTATTACGCGTAACAAGTGCCAGTGAAAAGCCCCAGCTTGGAACAAACTTATCTTTACCTAAGTAACTACCATACGCAGAACTAACGTTGACTCCAATGACAAATATGGTCCCATGCCTTTCTCTTGGCTGGTGAGCAGTTACTACGCTGTTCTTGAAAATTAGAAAGTCGTGCTATGAAGCAGTAGACATTATGTAGTACATTGACTAAGATGTTAGCCACAAATTCGTACATGAATTCTCTCAATTTGAATAAAGTTTAGGTAACAGCTTTGTCCTTAGGCATTTTCGTACACACAGATAAAGAATGTTAAATTTTCTCAAGACAGACATTGGCAAGAGGTTCAGAACAAAGTTAGTATAGTTGTTTCCCCAAACAAAATAATCTCATATGAACCTGCCTTGCTGCCAGTTCCAATGATATTACCGACCTTCTAATCTCATTGCTTTATTTTTTTATCCTTTTATTTTTTTTTATACTAAATCTCTGTCTCTTGCTGCTTATTAAGCTAGCTGTTATTTGGAACCTAATGAAAGAGTTTTTTCCCCCCTGAGTCCAGACCTTCCTAAATAGTCTCTGCATTATTCTATTTACTTTGAACATTAAAAAAAAAAAAAAAAAAAAAAGCTGAAATAGCTAATGTGAGAGGTTCATGAAAATCTCCATCCAGGACATCATCATCCTAATTGGTTTATAACCTGCTGTGCTGAATAGTTCTTCCATTCATCAGTTTTTTTTTTTAACCTTAAAAGTGAAAACTTCTATGTTCTGAAAATTAACCAACAATGAGAAAAGGTTATAGGATTAAAAAAAAATAGCTTCAGCAATGACCCTAGAATCCTCAGAGGCCTTTGTGTAATTGTCTGAATGTTGAAAATTATATACATGGTACCATGTGCTTGCAAGGTTTTAGTTCATGTTTTAATAACCACAATGGAACTATGAATTCAGAATACTAAGCCCACATCTTCCCTCAGTTTTGTGAAAGAAAAACTAAAGAAATAAGCAATGATGAAAAGAAAAGACCTACACAGAAGTAGGTGGTAGAAAAGATAACAAAGTAAAGGTCAAGAAAAAAGATAAGGAAGAAATCATATTTCATGAAAGTTGTTCTAAATTGTGTTCGAAGTTATATGCTCCTGGCAGTAGGGAAAAAAGGGTAAACTCTTAAAGATTTGTAAAGGTGTAAAAATGTTCCATCATTAGTATTATTCCTAAAAATAGATAAATGCTCATATTTCAGGTTTCTGAAAAATTTGGAATAACATTAAGTAGATGCATTTATACATTCCTTTTGAAACACCTGACCACTATTTTAAAAATGTACTTACTTTGTTCCTACCCCTAAAAACTTACTGAATGAGAATCTTCTGGCTCTTGGGCTAGTAGTGCATATCTTTTCAACAGGGCAATAGTGTCCCAAGGGGGTAAAAATTTATTCCTGAGGAACAAAAAGTCTTAGATGTATCTAAGGGTCACAATGGTTGTGACCCTCCAAAGAGCCACAATATAAACAGATATAGAGACTACCTATGTTATCAAAATTTCATGGGGGGTTGATTAGCAAATAAAACTCTAAAAAGCTTCTTACAGTGTAATGATTAATAAAACGTTGAGAAACACCAACCCTGTGTAATATACTTGAAAACATTTTCTGTGTATAAAAGTAACACATTGTATTGTATGGAATTGGGAAAACACAGATAGATACAAAAGAAAACAATTAAACTCACCTAAATTCCACCTGTGAGAGCTGTGAAACATTTTAAGGTATTTCCTTCCAGTTATAATGTGTCCTGCTGGCTCTCTCTTTTTCTTTTCTTTTTTTTTTTTTTTAACAAAATTAGGATCATATGGCATAAATAATTTCATATCCTACTTTTACTTTTTAAACTTTAGTATGGTTAATTTCTAATATTGTGTTAGTTTCAGGTGCAGAGCAAAGTCATTCAATTATATGTGTGTGTGTGTGTGTGTGTATACACATAATTTTTTCAGATTATTTTCCATTACAGGTTATTACAAGATATTGCATATAGTTCCCTGCACTATATAGTAAATGTCTGTCACTTATCTATTTTATACACAGTGGTATGTATCTGTTAATCCCATACTCCTAATTTATCCCTCCCCCACTTCCAGCCTTGGTAACCATAAATTTATTTTCTACGTCTGTGAGTCTGTTTCTGTTTTGTAAATAAATTTATTTGTATTATTTTTTAGATTACACATATAAGTGATATCATATAATATTTGTCTTTCTCTGCCTGACTTACTTCACTTACTATGCATATCTTACTTTTTAAACTTAGCATTAATGTTGTAATTATTCTTTCCCTATGCCATTAAATACTATTTGAAACTACTTCTAATAAACATTGTGATATTCAGTAGTAGGCATAAACCAACCTTTAACAACAAACATTCTTCAAAAATTGAATTACTATCTTTATAGCATTAGATAGCATTATAAAAGTATGTATTTTAGATTATTAATCATTTTCTCATGATACATAACCAAATTACAAGCTTAAATAAAAACTATATACTAGAGTGGTTAGTAACCAAATTCATTACTCAGTTTCCATCTGATCAAACAATGCTATTTTACCTTTTCCCTTTGCCTTCCATCTCTGTTTCTCTGTCTCTATCTCTGTCTGTCTCTCTCTTTTGAGGAGGTTTTTCAAATCAAACCTTTTGGAATGTTTGTATGTGAGTCATATTCCTATCTTTGCAGCTCTAAAGAGAGTCAATTCAAGGAATGAGTGCAGAGTACAAAGGGTTTGGGACTAGGTCATGAGAACTGGGTCTTTAATGAAAGTGTACCCTTTATTTTTACTTAATTCTCATCTGATTCTTCGTTGTATTGTTTATAGGGCAATAATACTTGCTCTTAGGTGTGATTACCATTTGTAAATTAATCTAGGGAAAATAATTAAAGATTGAGGAACAACATAAACATTTTCCTTTATTTACCTGGGTTAGGAATTGGTTTTAATGTTTTAACCCTGTGCTGAGTTGTAGAGCTTCGTGTGTGTGTGTGTGTGGGGGGGATAGGACGGGGTAGGGGAGGAAGGGATACGTTTGTTTTCAGGGTCCTTATTTCATTCAAGTTTATCATGCTATCTTCAATTGATAGTGAATTATTAGTATTTTTAATTTACATGTTTAAGAATTTTTTTTACAGTTTTAAGCAACACATTTCTATTTCTATGTATACATGTATACTTCTATTTTATGTACATGCCTATTTCTATGTACCTACATATCTCTACCTCTATAGCTCTTTAAGTTTCTCTTTACACGCACAAGTTCCTAGAGGCTCTGAGTCCTAAAATACCAGAAATTTGGAAAAAGCCAGAAAAAAGATTATCATCTAAAAGTAAAAGTAGAAACAAAAAGGAAGTGGTAGATAGTATTAGTCATCTGTAAAAATAACCTGGTTGAGCCTCAGATGATGTCATAAAAATGTAGATTCCCAGGACCACCTTATATCCCTATTATGTCAGAATTTCTTGTGGTGGTAGTCCTGGAATTGCCACTAGGGCTGGAAATTCTTGTGGAAAGAGTTGTTTTGTAAGGGTTTTGGTGATGACGTACCCTAGTTCAATCAAGCAAGTAATGGGTAATAATGTGACTAACACAAATTTCCAACTACTGATTTACATCTACTTAACATACCTGAGTTTTGTATCGCTGTGTAAGAGACAATAGCCAGAGGAGGAAGGTAAGTGTGCACATGTGGGGAGGAAGGTAAGTGTGCACATGTGGGGAGGAAGACATGTTGCATGGAATCTAAAAAGAAAGCCAAAGAGCAAGGATTTGCTATTATGTCTTTGGTACCATCTGAGAGAAATTATCTGTTTCTCTATTTCTATATTAGAAGTCATCCAGAACAGTAAAGGTGGGAAGTTTAATCTAGCTTCTCTCACTTAATGAAACATCCTTTAATGATACAATATTACCCTTCCTCCAATTCTTTGGTCACCATCAAACCTTGCCATCCATAACTTGGTCTTCTGCATAGTCCTCACTGGGGAGGGCACTATGAGCAAATTATCATTATTAATTTTTTTTTTTTTTTGCGGTACGCGGGCCTCTCACTGCTGTAGTCTCTCCCATCACGGAGCACAGGCTCCGGACGCGCAGGCCCAGCGGCCATGGTTCACGGGCCCAGCCACTCCGCGGCATGTGGGATCTTCCCGGACCGGGGCATGAACCCGTGTCCCCTGCATCGGCAGGCGGACGCTCAACCACTGCGCCACCAGGGAAGCCCCTCATTATTAATTTTTTTGACAGCCTTATTGCTGTGCTATAAAATAATTTCAATTTATTATCTCTTCTTTCAAATGATTAATAAACCAGTCTCATGTGAGTTTGTGTAGTATGAGTCAGTCCCCCAGAGACTCATCACCTCAAGGTGAACTATTAAAATCCAGTCGTTGGCTATGCAAAGCTGAGGACCAGATATTAGATCTATGGTAACACACCACATGATATAAACACTATCAATAACCTCCTTATGAGGTACTTCCTGAAACGATTTAAACAATCAACAATTTAAAAAAATCCTTAACAGATAATGAAAAACTAACCCATAAACCTGAACACATATATTAATAACATATATAACATTATATATATCAAGATCAACTCCAAATCCATGATATACATATCACTTTTTCTTTGGTTATACCTATGTTTTAAACTTTTGATCTTAACGGATATTAAGAATCCAGAAATCTTTGACAATGGTAAATTGTGCTTAATATAAAATCCTGGGACTTCCCTGGTGGTCCAGTGGTTAAGACTCTGTGCTCCCAATGCAGAGGGCACAGGTTTGATCCCTGGTTGCGTAACTAAGATCCCGTAAGCCGCAGAGTGCGGCCAAAAATAAATGAATAAATAAATAAATATCTTGGATAACTGGTTACAGACCAAGAAATGTTTTTTTAAAACCATGCACTTTTTATGTCCTTATTATAAGGTTCCTAGAATTTATTTCTGTTATTCTCAAAATATTTCCTCAGGATAATTTAGTAATATTCAGATCCACTTAAAACAATCACTAGTTAAGTACAAATTAGCTTCCAAAATTAATTTGCAAACATGTTGTAGGACTATACATATGCTGAAAGATGGTTTCCTTTTATGTTCCCCCTCCCATCTAAAAGTTATTAAGGAAAATTCTGTTGCCAGGGAAACATTCAATTTGGCACCATCCGTATTCAAAATTTAATTGCTGCAAGCCTTCAGCCAATCTCCGGTTTTTAATTGGCAGACCTTCCCAGAATGCTTTACAAATCTTCTTTAGGAAGCCAATCCATGAAGCATATCACAATATAAAGGAAAGTTCACAATGCAAGCAAGCCTCACTCTATTATCTTAAGATCACACTTGTGAAGGCTCAAAGCATTAGGTCTTCTGATAATTACTTGGCATGGGGTTAATGCCTAAAATTTATTGCCAAGTTGTTTTTTTTTTCTGCCTAATGGATTTCTCATTCAAAGAAAGTACTCATTTTACAAGTGACTTCAAGTATTAGGAAGACCCTGAAAAGGAGCACCAGTGGGAAACTTGTATAGCATACACAGTAAGAATAGAAAACAAACGCACGAAAGAGAGTTAAGAATGCATGTTTTGGAATTAGCCAGAACCGAGTTCAAATATTAATTGGGACACTTGTTAGCTATTTTACTTAAACTTCCTAGGCCCCATTTTCTTCATCTGTAAAAGATCTATTATGAGGATTATAAATTATGCATTTTGGGGAAAATACATACCTCACACACACTGTAATGGCATTTGAAATTTTGTTGGTCCTCATGGTCTTGAAGAATATTCCTCTGGAATGTTAAGTGTGTGTATAGAAGTATTGTTAAAATTTATAGGAGAGTTAACAAAGACTGAAATTGTCTGATAAATTATTTTTAAGTGACAAGAGGATATGGATGGATCTTGGAGAAGTGTAAAGTTGTTTAAAGTAAGAAAATGACCAAAAAAATGTATGTGCAGTTGTGGGTCTGATCTTGACATTTTGATGGAACAGAGAAGTAACTCACTAATTAAGCATTGGCATGGTTTCTTGGGAGGCTCTTTCAGCCCACCACATTATCATCATCCTGTGCGAATTGTGCACCCTATAGGCACTAAACAGAATCGGAATGTCGCCCTCTGTTGTTATATAATGCAGCAGGCTTGCCTACCACCACCACTGTCCTACTGAGCAGCCAGCCACCCTTTCTGATAATCCTTAAGAGGCAACATTCCAGCTGTATTACTGTTCCTAGGTTACCACACACTTCCAAAAATCCATGTCTTTGACTAACTGTTAATTTTAGTATTCTACAGATTTTTTAATTTGTCCAGTTAAATAATCTATTTCGGTGCCACTTGATCATAATATTTTGGTTCCACTAAAAAGTCAACTGCACCTTCCTGTGTATCCTGATGTAAATCCCTTTATATTGTTTTCCTTTCCCTTTACAACAAAAATATGTAAAGGGTGTAAGCTGTATGTTGAATAATCAGGACTTATGGCATATAAGCCTAAAGACAACTTTATCTGTCTTCTTTGTCCCTTTAAATCTGCTCAAGGGGGTAGTTCTTCCTTGGTCCCTGGGTGAAAATACGAGGAGGTCCCATGTCTTTTCTGGCCATTGTAAGGTAATACAAGGTCCTGCTGTCATTTTAAGACATTAAAATTAGAATTTCCAGGGCTTCCCTGGTGGCGCAGTGGTTGGGAGTCCGCCTGCCGATGCAGGGGACACGGGTTCGAGCCCCGGTCTGGGAAGATCCCACATGCCGCGGAGCGGCTGGGCCCGTGAGCCATGGCCGCTGAGCCTGCGCGTCCGGAGCCTGTGCTCCGCAACGGGAGAGGCCACAGCAGTGAGAGGCCCGCATACCGCAAAACAAAAAAACAAAACAAACAAACAAAAACAAATTAGAATTTCCAGCCTAATACATTAATTAACACTTCAAACTTAATTCACATATATGACTTCTCCCCCGACTTGGAGAGGCTGCAACTGGGCCAGGTCCCTCACCACCTTGAGCAGGGGGTATAGAGAGCTTCTTCCCTTCCTCTTACTCACCTTCTGCTTTTCTAGACTTGACAATCACTGGTGCTCTTTTAATTGCTGTACTGAATCCAGATAAATGTATTTTTGTTGTTGCTATTTAATTTTGGCAAGGTCAATCACTCCCCCCTCACAAACTCGGAATCCAGTGAGCCACTCCTCCAAGTTCTCCTCCAGGTGTTCCTAAAGAAACTCGTCTCTTAAAATGGGAAGGTCAATACCTCCCCTCGTGAAAGTGGGGGACTGTAAAAAAGGGGTAGTGTTCACAGCAGCATTTTCCCCAAGGAAACCTCAATTTTTTTCCCAAGTCGCTATCTTCCAGATCTTTTTCTATCCATCTCCTTTCCAAACGTGCACATTGGTGGTCTGCTACTGATAGCACCTCAGTCACAGACATTTCCAACTCAGCATCCTGTTATAAATGAAACTGTTTATTCATAGACAGTTAGAGCAGAGTGCTCCAACGATGAAAACAGAAAGTAGGAGAAACGCTGTACTAGATGGTCTCTAAGGTCTCTTCCAGTTCTGAAGGCCTCTAATCTATCTACCACTTGAAATGTATTTCTCTCAGCTTTAAGGCTCAGCTCCAGATTCACTTCTTCCATGATATGTTCGACTGTTCCACTATTACTTCAGTAGACAGCCGACACATCATCTGAACCTACTGTTGTGCATTGGTTTGATATGACTTCAAATCAACTTGCTTATGACTTAACTGAAGTTGTTTTAATCCACTTTTGTCCAAAGACAAAAGAAAGTTACCTTTAGGGGTAAAGTTGGTTTGATATAAGAATCAAGTAAGCTGCGTCAGGACGTCATCACCTCAGCCGTTGACGGTTCTCACAGTGGGCTTACTGCTAAGAACATGTGGAGAAGCAAGGGGGCATTTAGACTATAAATACTGAGAATCTGTGAGGAATAGCTGAGAGTTTGGGTCAGGGCCGAGCTACCCCTTATCATTTCACTGGCAGCTGGATGTCAGCTCTCAGCTGGCAAAGCCTCTCTCCTGAGAAACCACCCTAAACCCATAGAAAAGGTACACCTTCACTAGATTTGGACTTTATTCCTTTACCTCCCCTTACCTGGAACAATAGTGTAACTAATCTATCATTTGTTTAGAGTATGTTATTTCTTTATTGACTTATTAAGAGACATCACCCTGTATGCTATTGGCTTGTAAAATCCCCACAGTGAAGCCATGTCAAATAAACTACTGGCAAAGTCAATCGCGGTTTCTGAGCGTCATTTGCTGCCCCACTGCCCCGCCCCCCAACAAAACAACCTACTTTGTTGTGCCGAGCGCTGGCGTAGGACTTGGGAAATCTGTAATTAATTTTTTAAAACGAAACACAGACCTTACCCTCCTGCAGCCAGGTCTCTTTCTCCTTTGCACCTCTATTTTACTTTACTTGAAACTTGCTTTTATGCTTCGCTTTCGTATCAAAGTTACTGTCTGTACACATCTGTCTCCCCCTAGATTACCAACCCTTTTATAAAAGGATCCATATTTTATTCACTTTTATATATCCCTCTCCCCCAATAGTCAAGAAATAATCATTATTAAATGAAGTAACGAACAATGAATAAACTCATGGATGTACAGAGGGATGAATAGTTTTAAACAGAAAAAACACAGGCCCAAAATAGCGTCACTTGTGCTAAAGCCCATGATGCCAAACCTAGATTTAATAACTAATTGCAGTTTTGACCTTCACCAGAAATGTTATCTTAATCAACTACTCTACAGTTTTCTAGTCAGTACCAATGAGGTAACCGGCCCACCCCCAGAGGAAGAAGAGGCAGTCTGCATGCTAAAACCCTGTGCCATTCCCTTCCCCCCAAAAAAGAAGACGTCCTGGCCTAAAACTAATCCTTTCTTTTGCTAACTGCTCCCTTGCCCAACTCTTTCTGTAAATACCTTCCATTTTGTACAACGCCTTGGAGTGCCATTCTGGTTGCTAGATGGGATGCTACCTGATTCATCCATCACCTAAAAAGCCAATTATATCTTCAAGTTCATTCGGTTCAATTTCTGTTTTTTAATAGATCAGTGGCAGCGATGGGAAGTGAACTTCACTGGCATTCAGGGACAACAAGAAACACAGGCATGGTACCCCACAAACCCTTTTGAGTCCACTGTATTTCCATTTCTGAGGGCCGTTAGTGAGTTCTTGGTTGAGCTCTGCTCTTTCAGCGTTTGAGCTCCTGATCTGACTGGCTTTCCTTTACTGGGCACGTTAGCCTGAGCTGGAAGATGATTCAGTTCACGGCTCAACTGAGCTGGCAGAGGACTGCCTGGAACCAAGTCCCTAGCCTTTCAGACTGGAATTCCCCAGGTGCAAAACCCCAGCCCTTAGCTGTGCCCCTGGATTCAACTTTGGGAACTGCTGATGGTTTAGTCTGCCATTCCCTATTCATTTGAAATCCTTCCCCAGATTCTACATTGGGAATGGATGGTGGCAGCTGCAATTCTCCATTTGTGTGCAATCAGCCCCCCCGGTCCCCATTCTGTGTGGTCTGTTGATTCAACCCTTTCCCCCAGTCCAAAGTTCCATGGAGAGTGGTGGTGGTGGTTGCTGCTGGAGTTGGACAAGGTCCTATTTCAAAACTGGACTGGGTCCGAGTTTAGACTGGGTCTGATTTGAGAACTGGACAAGGTCCAGTGGGAGGCCTCAGGTGGATATTAAATAAAGGCCAGTTGCTAAGCGGAATCTCGGAAGTGCTGGAAGCTGATTAGTGAGGCTCTGAGAAAACCGAAGGCCTAGCTAAAAGAAATGAGGTCTTTTATATCCAGAGTTGAGCAGGCTACCTTCCAGCACACCTGCTTATTTTGTTTAAGAACTGTGGTCCCAGAAACTGTACATATTTAACAAAATGGCAAAGTTTTACTGAAAACAACCTAGGATTACAATGGCCATTATGGGGAACATTCCAAAGAAACAAAATCATTGAAAAAGTGCACTTAAAAAGCAAAGATCATGCAGAAGCGTCCAAAAGATTTTGAAATTCCAAAATAGTTTCATTGAAAGATTCATTGAAAAAGGGTAATGAAAAATTAAAGAAATAAAAGGTGCCCTAAACAAAAGACTATAAGAGTAATATACAACTTCTACCACGCCCCTCTATCATCCTTTATTTGGGTACTATGCATTTTAAAAGAAGACCACCTGAGGCTACAGGTAATCCTCCTCAGGTGTCTTTCACTCCTAGGTCAAAGGCCAATCTAAGGGCCATAGATAAAGAATTTCTTAACCCAGGGAGGATCCTCAAAAGTTTTAATAAATGGATTACCTCCTGAGATTAGCGTATAAATAAAAAAGCAGAAAAATAAAATGGGAGGCCACCAGTCTGACAGAACTCTGGCCTTCTCCTCTAAGCTAAATGTACCCAGAGGGAAAGAAACATTCCAGTAATATGTGGATAGGTGTTTCAGTCCTTTCTGCCAATCCCCAAACGGCCCTTCCTTATCTCAAAATACTTGGAGCTATTGGGACCTTATAAGCAGAAATGTCCTGCAAATAGGCCCCCTAAAAACTCCATCTTGGAGAAATCTTGGATACCTTCTGTGTGTCTTTGTGATGTAGATTTTCTCTCCCTATCTTCTCTATGAGCTAAGAGCCATTCTTTGAAATGCAAATGTTTCTCATCAGAAGGAAACAAAAAGGAGATACTTGGAAAATGGGCTATTGAGAAGCCTTATAAATCTGCTCCACAAATATCAGTAATTATAAGGTCTCTGTGTCTATGTTTTTCTGTATGTCTACACATATATGTATGTTGTAGATGTGTGGTATGTCTCTCCCTTGGCATGGTATTATGAAAATTAATTTGTGAAAGAGCTCCATTTCATTGGGTTGAAAGTCAAGTATTTGTAAGGATTAGCTAAAACTGTCCTCAGAAATACAGAAATTAACCCAAGTGATTCTTTTAAGTTCATGTGATCTAAGATACTCCTTACTAAATAAAAGCTAGTTTAAGTCTGTTGGTTTGACTAAACAAACATGTCTTTAGAGTTATCAGCATTAAGTAGCATACGTCTATTCTACCTAGGCTTACAAATTTTCCAGCAAGAAAAATAACTTGTTATGATGTTTTCATAGGTAACCTAAACCTATTTTGGGGAAAAAATGACTTAGATGTAATTGGAATAAGAGTTTACAGATAAAGTTAGCAACGATTGTATGTTATGGTATAAGTACTTAGAAACAGTTTCCTGGATCTTTTCAGTGACTTGAAATCTTAGAGTCTGCTAAGTTAAATGATGGGAGTTCAATGGATATCGAGAGCATTTCCAAATAAGAAAAAAAAAATACCGAAACATTAATGAACATAGGTTTATCTACTTTTAGCTTCTAATTACAGAGAAACTAAAGATAAATTTGGTTCTATTAGTTGTGCCATGCTGAGAAATTTTTATGACAAAGCACGTTTCTAGAAATTATAGAAAGTATTTATAATTCTGTCAATCCAAAGAATGCTAGTGTAAAAGACAGTCCACACTTGTTTACTTTCTAAATTTTTAATAGAAATTAAAGTTTCTAAGAGTTAAGAATTCTAACATAATTAAAGCTAATTAAAAAGGGAAACATCTTTATATGCAAGGAAAGTAGGATGTGTTTTTGGTCAAGAAAACATATGAGGGCTGAAGACACATTTTTGTTAACGGAAATGAGAGTAATTTAGTCTAAACTAGAACTTCTGGTTATGAAGGACAAACCAAAAGTATACAAAAGGCTGAAGAGAGAAAGAAAAACTTTCCTTGTGTAATCAGGCTAGCAAAAATTGAATTTCTATTCTAAGGGTTTTAAAATTAAGCTTTAATATCAATAGTGTACTTAATGTAAAACTAGAACTTAATTTTCCTTCAACTGCTGAATAGATAGCTAAGTATTGTTTCATACTAATCTGTGATCCTAATTAGTCAAGAGTCCAAACCTTTTGATAGCTTTGATAAAATTACCAAAATTAAATTCTAAAAATGAAGTGTTTTTGACCTGAAAGAAACAGATTTTTTTCCAGAAGACCCCTGGGACATTCCAAAAGATTAAACTAATTAGGCTTACTTGATATGTTAAATTACATGGGAAGCATTGTCAAATAAGTAACATTAAGCCTTCTTTATATTGTTTCTGTACAGGTATGTGTTACAAGTATTCCAGAAGTTGTGTGAAATTCCTGGAAGTCTGATACGTCCTGGCATAAAAATGTTGTCTGCCACCAAAACTGAGGCTCACACTAAAGAGACTGAACCTGAGTATCAGGGAAATGCCTTAGCTGACCTTCATGCAAAGGCAGTTGCAATAGAATCTGTAAAGACTGTGGCACACCTGGATCAAGTCAATTCTGCTTCTGCAAAAAATGACCTCTCATTACCAGATTTTTGCCATCCTGATGTAACATGCAACAGTCTCCTCCTGAATCAGAGAAATTAAGATAGGTAAATAATGGCTGTAAGTTAAACAGTCAGGGACATGGGAAGCCCAAGATGGCCACTTTGTTCGTCCTACCATCCTGGCAGTCCCCATTTTTTGGTTTTTGCATTCCTACACCCACCATACTGCATTTAAGAAAAACTATTTTTGTCCTTAGAGGCCTGAGACTTCCTACTTCTGGACCCTTTAAACACCTGCAGCTGGACTTCATTCAACTGCCACTTAGTATGAGTTATCAGCATGTTCACGCTACTGCATGTATATTTTCTGGATGGGCTGAAGCCTTCGCCCATTGCAAGGCTGATGCCCTCACAGTGGCAAAGAAACTGTTAGAAAATGTGTTTCCCACTTGAGGTATACCTCCCATAATTTCCAGTGATCAAGGCACCCACTTCACTGGGCAAATCATACAATCCTTAATGGAAACCTTGCAAACTTCTTAGAATTATCACTGTCCCTATCACCCTCAATCATCAGGAAAGGTCAAGAGAACTGATAGAAAAACTGGATTCAAGCAGAACATGTATTAATTACGTGGGACTACAAGAACTGACGAGGATCTGTAATGTTTTGTTTTTCCAGATTTAAGGATACCATTTCACTTAAGTTATCTATGATTTACTGTAATTTGGTAAAGTATACCTTCATGAACAAAGATGAAATATTGACTTTTTCTACCTATTTGATCCCTCCAGAATTCAGAAACTCTCTGTGAGTATACTTATTTTCATGACAATATATTTGTTTGCATAAGTTCAATGAGAATCTGTTCTCTTTATAACAGGACACAATTAGAAACATTGGCTACGTTACCAAGGCTTTGACTGGAATATCATATTTGAGAGAGACAAGCACAGACTCAGATATGACCAGATAGCTTCAAGGAACTGCCTGGAAAAATCGACCTGGTACCTTGCTTACAAAACTCCAGCAAAGCAGTCCTAAAGAAAAATTTACGTGGTCAATCATTATTCTTGCTGCACTTATACAAAGAATCAGGCCAAATTAAATATAAACTAGTTAGTTTTACTGTGATTATCTTTGGTAAAAAATGGGAGTAATTGTAGTGAGAAAAGTTGTTTGCACCTTTGTACATAGTAGATTCTAGTCCTCTTAATTGTATTTGAGTTTTTGTTATACTTCTGTAAATTGGACAGGATCCTGAATTCTTCTGGTTTCCTCAAATATCTGGCTATGACTCGCCAAACTAACATTTCAATTTTCTCCCACCTTCTGACTTGAAATCACTAAGAATAAAGGTAGCTGTAGAGCCCTGTTGGAAGGGACCTTACCAAGTACTTCCTGACCGCTGACACTGCTGTAATACTAAAAGGTACTGAGCCTCAGGTACACATCTCACAGTTAAGCTCCGACACCTGGTCTGTACAGATGCTGGAGGCCTCTGAAGAAAATCAGTGAGGAAGAGAAGTAGCTGACATCGTTGTACACTGCTTCCACCCAAGAGGGTAGATCAAGACTTCCTACATTAGTTAAACATGAAACCCTTTCTTTTCTTCACTCTGGCATTAGCCTGGAAATATAACACCCTCATCTGTATCTCCCAGGCCATTACTAAGGGGGGGGAAAAACTCTGGAATTTAGAATAATTCTTTCTTTCAGGCTAGGAAATTCTCTTCCCACATGCTCTAAAAACCTGAATTACCCCTGGCTTGAACAGGTTAATGTAGTAGTCCCTGTGAATAAATCCATTAACAGTAGTTCCTTAACAGGGATGGTTTGCACCCTGCAGGTCTTGTCTTTGACTATGGTGGTTATTTTTCTCCTTGGGCCTATGAATGCCTAGACGATTAGGACACAGCAGAGCTATAACTCCTAGGTTATTTAACTGCTCCCCTAACTGTTCTAAAAAGTACCCACCAGGAGGCCTTCATGATTCAAGAATTGCTTCCTTTGGCAGGGCCCTACTTCCCTGGTTAGGAGTTAATAGAGATGAGAATATGATTAAAATCGAGCAGGACCCTGTGGGGTTCCTGGGCACAGAAAGCTTTCTGTGTCCCCAGTTTCTTCTTTGTAGCATACAGGCTTCAGCCTCCATGACCTTCCCTGAGTTCCAAAGGGCAGTTTCAAACAGTTGCTAATCAGGGAAGGGACGGGATGCAGAGACAAGGGAGAAGCACTCAAGAAACAATAGTGTAGCCTTGGGGCAGGGTCCTGGTTCCTTCTCTAGGGATACACATAACAGCATCTTTGAGCTCTTGTGCAGAACTAAAACCCCCAACAAATGGAAGATGTTAACTCCTTGATGAAGCTTTCTTCATTCCAGAGAGAAGGTCACAGTTTGATAACCTCAAGAACGACAGGAGCTCATCAGGAGACCCCCTGAGGCCAGATTAAAGGAATGCAGGCCCTGCACACACCCTGATCCTTATCAGCAACCCCGCCCTTCAACCACTGCTATAAAACTCCTCACCAAATCCTCCTGGGTTGGGACACACAGTTTTTCAGGGCATGAGCCTGGTGTGTCCCCCTTTGCCTGGCAAAGCAATAAAGCCAATCTTTTCTACTTCACCCCAAACTCTGTCTCCAAGATTTAATTCAGCAACGGTGCATAGAGGCCAAGTTTTCGGCATCATGATCAGGAACTTTTCCTTAACTGTTATTAGAGATGCTGCAGATTCCACTGTTAAGACACTAGGTGATCAACACAAATCCTTAAACTCTCTGGCCAAAGCTGTTCTTGATAATAAGATAACCTTTGATTTTCTTTTAGCTAAGCAAGGATATGTTGGTGCTGTGACCAACACTACCTGCTTGCTATTCCTGGATTGACACCACTGGGGAAGTTGAAACTCACTTACATAACATCACTGAGGAGGCCAGTTGGCTTAAGAGGATGACTCCTTCAATGCTGGATGGGTGGGTGGGATGGGGGGAGTTGTCTTCCTTTGATTGTATTAGGTCTTAGGGACTAGGGCTTCAAAGTGCTCTCTAGATAATGGAAATTATCCTGCTTACAGATTTCATAATAATCCCCCAGCACGTTGTATCTTCTCAAAAGTTTTAAATGCATATTCACAGACACTCAGCAGCATGGAAAAGATCTCCCTAAGACTGGAACATCAGAAAATAACTGAAGGACCTTCAAGATGGCGGAGGAGTAAGACGTGGAGATCACCTTCCTCCCCACAAATACATCAGAAATACATCTACATGTGGAACAACTGCTACAGAACACCTACTGAACACTGGCAGAAGACCTCACACATCCCAAAAGGCTAGAAACTCCCCACGTACATGGGAAGGGCAAAAGAAAAAAGGAGAAACAGAAACAAAAGAGTAGGGATGGGACCTGCACCTCTGGGAGGGAGCCGTGAAGGAGGAAAGGTTTCCACACACTAGGAAGCCCCTTCACTGGCAGACACAGGAGGGAGGGGGCGGCGGGGGGGATGTTCTGGAGCCCCGGAGGAGAGCACAGCAACAAGGGGTGCAGAGGGCAAAGCGGAGAGATTCCCACACAGAGGACTGGTGCCAACCAGCACTCACCAGCCGAAGAGGCTTGTCTGCTCTGCTGTCGGGGCAGGTGGGGGCTGGGAGCTGAGGCTTGGGCTTCGGAGGTCATATCCCAGGGAGAGGACTGGGGTTGGCTGCGTGAACACAGTCTGAAGGGGGCTAGTGTGCCACAGCTAGCCAGGAGGGAGTCCGGGAAAAAGTCTGGAACTGCCTACGAGGCAACAGACCATTGTTTTGGGGTGCGTGAGGAGAGGAGATTCGGAGCACTGCCTAAATGAGCTCCAGAGACGGGCACAAGCCGTGGTTATCGGCGCAGACCCCAGAGACGGGCATGAAATGCTAAGGCTGCTGCTGGAGCCACCAAGAAGCCTGTGTGCAAGCACAGGTCACTATGCACACCTCCCCTCCCGGGAGCCTGTGCAGCCCGCCACTGCCAGGGTCCCGTGATCCAGGGACAACTTCCCTGGGAGAACACACGGCACGCCTCAGGCTATTGCAACGTCACTCTGGCCTCTGCCGCCACAGGCTCACCCTGCATTCCTTACCCCTCCCTCTCCCCGCCTCAGTGATCCAGAGCCCCTAATCAGCCGCTCCTTTAACCCCCTCCTGTCTGGGTGAAGGACCTACATGCAGAGGTGGGGCCAAATCCAAAGCTGAAACCCGGGAACTGTGCAAACAAAAAGAGAAAGGGAAATCTCTCTGTGCAGCCCCAGGAGCAGCAGATTAAGTCTCCACAATCAACTTGATGCACCCTGCATCTGTGGAATACATGAATAGACAATGAATCACCCCAAAATTGAGGCGGTGGACTTTGGGAGGAACTGCAGACTTGGGGTTTGCTGTATGTGACTGAGTAGTTTCTGATTTTTATGTTTATCTTAGTTTAGTATTTAGAGATTATCATTGGTAGATTTGTTTATTGATTTGGTTGCTCTCTTCCTTTATTTATTTATACATACATACATATATATATATATATATATATATATATATATATACTTTTTAAAATTTTAATAACTTTATTTAATTTTTTTCTTTTTTCTTTTATTTTTTCTCCCTTTTCTTCTGAGCCGTGTAGCTGACAAAATCTTGGTATTTCGGCCAGGGGTCAGTCCTGAGCCTCTGAGGTGGGAGAGCCAGTTCAGGACACTGGTCCACCAGAGACACCCGGGCCCTCATAATATCAATCACCAAGAGCTCTCCCAGAGATCTCCATCTCAATGCTAAGACCCAGCTCCACTCAACGACCAGCAAGTTCCAAGGCTGGCCAATCCCATGCCAAACAACTAGCAAGACAGGAACACAACCCCACCCATTAGCAGAGAGGCTGCCTAAAATCATAATAAGGCCAAAGATACCCCAAAACACACCACCGGATGTGGTCCTGCCCACCAGAAAGACAAGATCCAGCCTCATCCATCAGAACACAGGCACCAGTCCCCACCACCAGGAAGCCTACACAACACACTGAACCAACCTTACCCACTGGGGGCAGACACCAAAAACAATGGGAACTACAAACATGCAGTCTGTGAAAAGGAGACACCAAACACAGTAAGTTCAGCAAAATGAGAAGACAGAGAAATACGCAGCAGATGAAGGAGCAAGGTAAAAAGCCACCAGACCTAACAAATGAAGAAGAAAGAGGCAGTCTACCTGAAAAAGAATTCAGAATAATGATAGTAAAGATGATCCAAAATCTTGGAAATAGAATGGAGAAAATACAAGAAACGTTTGACAAGGACCTAGAAGAACTAAAGACCAAACAAACAATGATGAACAACACAATAAATGAAATTAAAAATTCTCTAGAAGGAATCAATAGCAGAATAACTGAGGCAGAGGAATGGATAAGTGACCTGGAAGATAAAATAGGGCAAATAACTACCACAGAGCAGAATAAAGAAAAAAGAATGAAAAGAATTGAGGACAGTCTCAGAGACCTCTGGGACAACATTAAACGCACCAACATTCGAATTATAGGGGTCCCAGAAGAAGAGAAAAAGAAAGTGACTGAGAAAATATTTGAAGGGATTGTAGTTGAAAACTTCTCTAATAAGGGAAAGAAAATAGTCAATCAAGTCCAGGAAGCTCCAAGAGTCCCATACAGGACAAATCCAAGGAGAAACACGCCAAGACACATATTAATCAAACTATCAAAAATTAAATACAAAGAAAAAATATTAAAAGCAGTAAGGGAAAAGCAACAAATAACATACAAAGGAATCCCCATAAGGTTAAAAGCTGATCTTTCAGCAGAAACTCTGAAAGCCAGAAGGGTGTGGCAGGACATATTTAAAGTGATGAAAGGGAAAAACCTACAACCAAGATTACTCTCAGCAAGGATCTCATTCAGATTTGATGGAGAAATTAAAACCTTTACAGACAAGCAAAAGCTAAGAGAATTCAACACCACCAAACCAGGTTAACAACAAATGCTAAAGGAACTTCTCTAGGCAGGAAACACAAGAGAAAGAAAAGACCTACAATAACAAACTCAAAACTATTAAGAAAATTGTAATAGGAATATACATATCAATAACTACCTTAAATGTAAATGGATTAAATGCTCCAGTCAAAAGACAGATTGGCTGAATGGATCCAAAAACAAGACCCGTATATATGCTGCCTACAAGAGACCCACTTCAGACCTAGGGACACATACAGACTGAAAGTGAGGGGATGGAAAAAGATACTCCATGCAAATGGAAATCAAAAGAAAGCTGGAGTAGCAATTCTTATATATGAAAGAATAGACTTTAAAATAAAGACTATCACAAGAGACAAAGAAGGACACTACATAATGATCAAGGGATCAATCCAAGAAGAAGATATAACAATTGTAAATATTTATGCATCCAACATAGGAGCACCTCAATACATAAGGCAAATGCTAACAGCCATAAAAGGGGAGATTGACAGTAACACAATAATAGTAGGGGACTTTAACACCCCACTTTCACCAATGGACAGATCATCCAAAATGAACATAAATAAGGAAAGAAAAGCTTAAATGATACATTAAACAAGATGGACTTAATTGATATTTATAGGACATTCCATCCAAAAAGAACAGAATACACTTTCTTCTCAAGTGCTCACGGAACATTCTCCAGGATAGATCATATATTGGGTCACAAATCAAGCCTTGGTAAATTTAAGAAAATTGAAATAGTTTTCAAGTTTCTTTTTAGACCACAGTGCTATAATACTAGATATCAATTACAGGAAAAAAAAATACAAACACATCAGATGCCTCCACTCAGCCTTCTCTCCTTGTCTCCCTGCTTTCAAGTCAGACAGCTTTCCCAGCCTTTTCCAGCTCCCTCCCAAACTTTCTTCATTCAGGCAGAAAGGGAAGATGGATTGGTGGAGAGCAGGACTGAGGACTGGGAGGTCAGACAGAAGACACTGCAGTGATTCAGATCATCTGTACTAGATGCCGTTGACAACCTCCCCGGATCCTTCTGTACCTGGCCTGCAGCATCCCCCAGCTTCTACAATTACTGGCTGTTGATGTTTCCACCTGTGCCTGTCTCCAGAGACTTGCCCTTGGCTGATGACCTGCCTAGTCTAACAATGCCTGGGAGTTATGATCCCTATGCCTAAGGACAGCCAAAGGTCAATGACTGACTGAAATGGGAGTATAAAAGCCCAAGCCCCTAAATCTAGGAACTCTCTAGTTCCTCCCCGGGTAAGGCTGAAGCTCACCTGTGTTTCCATCTCTCCTTACCTCTTTCCCTTCTTTGTCCTTCCATCCCTCCCTCCCTTACAGGTCTCTGCTGAGGTATCTCCTCAATGAATCATTTGCACAAGAATCCCCAGTTTGGCTCTGCTTTGAAGGAACACAGCCTCAGATGCTGGCCCCTAACAAGTCAAACTAGCTAGTAGTAGAGTTCATGGGGCCCACTGTGAAAGGGACTTAATCACAGCACATGAAGATCATGAGCCAGAGTATAGAAAGGGAGGGGATTTTAAATAATCATCATCATCATTATCCCTGAATTTTCCACACTGTAGAGTTGGCAAAAGTCTTTCACATGTATCTCAGGTGAGCATCTTCCTCTTTTTGAGGTGGACACACTGAGGGGCAAAGAGATCAGACTTGGCCTATTCAGATACGTAGGAAATATATGGTAGCTATTGCTTCAATTAATTGTTTAAACACCATGCCAGATACTGTAGGTTGACTCACTCAAATATCCAACCCAACTCTCTTCTCTTCCTCTACCTGACAGGCTAGAAAGTGCAGTGCATACTTTCCCAGAATCCTTAGCACCTACTGTTATCCATGTGTCATGCCTCTGGTCAATGAAATGAAAGCTCATGGGAAGGGCTTTTCTCCCAGAGTAAAAATGCAAAGTCTCAAAATGAAATGCATATCTCCTTCCTACCTGCTTGGAAAAAAGAAAAAAAGAAAAACAAAAAACACATGGAGGCTAAACAATACACTACTAAATAACCAAGAGATCACTGAAGAAATCAAAGAGGAAATAAAAAAATACGTAGAAACAAATGACAATGAAAACACGACGACTCAAAACCTATGGGATGCAGCAAAAGCAGTACTAAGAAGGAAGTTTATAGCAATATAATCCTACCTCAAGCAACAAGAAACATCTCAGCTAAACAACCTAACCATACACCTAAAGCAATTAGAGAAAGAAGAACAAAAACCCCCCAAAGTGAGCAGAAGGAAAGAAATAATAAAGATCAGATCAGAAATAAATGAAAAAGAAATGAAGGAAAAGATAGCAAAGATCAATAAAACTAAAAGCTGGTTCTTTGAGAAGATAAACAAAACTGATAAACCATTAGCCAGACTCATCAAGAAAAAAAAGGAAAAGACTCAAATCAACAGAATTAGAAATGATAAAAGGAGAAGAAACAACTGACACTGCAGAAATACAAAGGATCATGAGAGATTACTACAAGCAACTCTATGCCAATAAAATGGACAACCTGGAAGAAATGGACAAATTCTTAGAAAAGCACAACTTCCAAGACTGAGCCAGGAAGAAAGAGAAAATATAAACAGACCAATCACAAACACTGAGGTTGAAACCGTGATTAAAAATCTTCCAACAAACAAAAGCACAGAAACAGATGGCTTCACAGGAGAATTCTATCAAACATTTAGAGAAGAGCTAACACCTATCCTTCTCAAACTCTTCCAAAATATAGCAGAGGGAGGAACACTCCCAAGCTCATTCTATGAGGCCACCATCACCTTGATACCAAAACCAGACAAAGATGTCATAAAAAAAGGAAACTACAGGCCAATATCACTGATGAACATAGATGCAAAAATCCTCCACAAAATACTAGCAAACAGAATCCAACAGCACATTAAAACGATCATACACTATGATCAAGTGGGGTTTATCCCAGGAATGCAAGGATTCTTCAATATATGCAAATCAATCAATGTGATACACCATATTAACAAATTGAAGGATAAAAACCAAATGATCATCTCAATAGACGCAGAAAAAGCTTTTGACAAAATTCAACACCCATTTATGATAAATACCCTCCAGAAAGTAGGCATAGAGGGAACTTATCTCAACATAATAAAGGCCATATATGACAAACCCACAGCCAACATCATTCTTAGTGGTAAAAAACAGAAACCATTTCCACTGAGATCAGGAACAAGACAAGGTTGCCCACTCTCACCACTCTTATTCAACATAGTTTTGGAAGTTTTAGCCACAGCATTCAGAGAAGAAAAAGAAATAAAAGGAATCCAAATCAGAAAAGAAGAAGTAAAGCTGTCACTGTTTGCAGATGACATCATAGTATACACAGAGAATCCTAAAGATGCTACCAGAAAACTACTAGAGCTAATCAATGAATTTGGTAAAGTAGTGAGATACAAAAATAATGCACAGAAATCTCTTGAATTCCTATATACTAATGATGAAAAATCTGAAAGAGAAATTAAGGAAACACTCTCATTTACCATTGCAACAAAAAGAATAAAATACCTAGGAATAAACCTCCCCAAGGAAACCAAAGACCTGTATGCAGAAAACTATAAGACACTGATGAAAGAAATTAAAGATGCTACAAAGAGATGGAGAGATATACCAAGTTCCTGGATTGGAAGAATCAATATTGTGAAAATCACTATACTACCCAAAGCAATCTACAGATTCAATGCAATCCCTAAAAAACTACCAATGGCATTTTTCACAGAACTAGAACAAAGAATTTCACAATTTGTATGGAAACACAAAAGACCCCCCAATAGCCAAAGCAATCTTGAGAAGGAAAAATGGAGCTGGAGGAATCAGGCTCCCTGACTTCAGACTATACTACAAAGGTACAGTAATCAAGACAGTATGGTACTGGCACAAAAACAGAAATATAGATCAGTGGAACAGGATAGAAAGCCCAGAGATAAAGCCACACACATATGGTCACCTTATCTTTGATAAAGGAGGCAAGAATATACAATGGAGAAGAGACAGCCTCTTCAAAAAGTGGTGCTGGGAAAACAGGACAGCTACATGTAAAAGAATGAAATTAGAACACTCCCTAACACTGTACACAGAAATAAACTCAAAATGGGTTAAAGACCTAAATATAAGGCCAGACACTATAAAAATCTTGGAGGAAAACCTAGGCAGAACAGTCTATGACATACATCACAGCAAGATCCTTTTTGACCCACCTCGTAGAGAAATAGAAATAAAAACAAAAATAAACAAATGGGACCTAATGAAACTTAATAGCTTTTGCACAGCCAAGGAAACCACAAACAAGACGAAAAGACCACCCTCTGAGTGGAAGAAAATATTTGCAAATGAAGCAACTGACAAAAGATTAATCTTCAAAATATACAAGAAGCTCATGCAGCTCAATATCAAAAAAATAAACAACCCAATCCAAAAATGGGCAGAAGATCTAGATAGACATTTCTCCAAAGAAGATATACAGATTGGCAACAAACACATGAAAGAATGCCCAACATCACTAATCATTAGAGAAATGCAAATCAAAACTACAATGAGGTATCACCTCACACTAGTCAGAATGGCCATCATCAAAAAGTCTACAAACAATAAATGCTGGAGAGGGTGTGGAGAAAAGGGAACCCTCTTGCACTGTTGGTGGGAATGTAAATTGACACAGCTACTATGGAGAACAGTATGGAGCCTCCTTAAAAAGCTAAAAATAGAACTACCATACGACCTAGCAATCCCACTACTGGGCGCATACCCTGAGAAAACCATAATTGAAAAAGAGTCATGTACCACAATATTCATTGCAGCTCTATTTACAATAGCCAGGACATGGAGGCAACCTAAGTGCCCATCAACAGATGAATGGATAAAGAAGATATGGCACATATATACAGTGGAATATTACTCAGTCATAAAGAGAAATGAAATTGAGTTATTTGTAGTGAGGTGGATGGACGTAGAGTCAGTCATACAGAGTGAAATAAGTCAGAAAGAGAAAAACAAATACCGTATGCTAACACATATATATGGAATCTAAAAAAAAAAAAAATGGTCATGAAGAACCTAGGCGCAAGATGGGAATAAAGATGCAGACCTACTAGAGAATGGACTTGATGACACGGGGAGGGGGAAGGGTAAGCTGGGACGAAGTGAGAGAGTGGCATGGACATATATACACTACCAAATGTAAAATAGCTAGTGGGAAACAGACGCATAGCACAGGGAGGTCAGCTAGGTGCTTTCTGACCTGCTAGAGGGGTGGGATAGGGAGGGTCAGAGGGAGATGCAAGAGGGAGGGGATATGGGGATATATGTATACATATAGCTGATTCATTTTGTGATACAGGAGAAAATAACACACCATTGTAAAGCAATTATACTCCAGTAAAGGTGTTAAAAAAAAAAAAGAAAGAAAATAAGTGAAGAGAATGACCAAGTTAACGACTGTGAATCTGAAGGTCTGGCACGTGAATATCACTGGGGTTTAGCGAAAAATGTCATGACCTATAGTACCACACCAAAGGTCAACAAAGCTGCAATGCAGTAGCTAAGAGTGAAGCTAACACCTTACGTTTTGATTACATCTGTTAGGCTGTGAGTTTGATCAAAAGGGGGGAACTGTTAAAGAGAAAAACCACAGGCTCATAATGGCATTACTTGTGGTAAAGTCCATGATACCAAACCTACATTTAATACCTAAACTCACTGCAGTTTCAACCTTCACCAAAAATGTAATCTTAATCAACTAGTCTGGAATTTTCTGGTCAGCACCAAGGAAGTAATCTGCCTTGTGAGCCCACTCCATCCCCCAGAGGAAGAAGAGCAATCTGCATGATAAAATTCATGCAGTTTCCTTCCCCCTAAAAAAGGCATCCTGGCCTAAAACCAATCCTTTCTTTTCTTCTGCTAATTGCTCTCTTGCCTCACCCTTCCTTTAAAAACCTTCCATTTGTACATCCCCTTTGAGTGCCCTTCTAGTTGCTAGATGGGATGCTTCCCCATTCATGAACCACTTAATAAAGCCAATTAGACCTTCAAATTTATTCAGTAATTTATTTTTTAACAATGGATAAATGAAAAAACTCATAAAACCATATATTTATAAAAATACTGTTTATATTTCTTCTGTGGCATTTATAAATTTTACCTAATATTATTATAATAATTTTACTTCCATTTAATAACAAACACCTTAATTGAGGAGAGTATATTATTGCTTTCTTGGAATACCATATAATTCCTAGCCTGAAACCTTGTGCACCATAAGTACATAATCAACATTTGATATATAAACGTGTGAATGAAAATTTCAATATTTTAGCTTGTATTTGTCCTTCACATAATTTAAATATTAATGCAAATTGTTAAGTAAAAACATTAGGTCCAGTTTAAAATATAATTCGGCTTTAGGGAAATGAGTAAAATAATCATTAAATCCAGTTTGATTTATTTGTGCATATTAGGTCCTTATAAAATGTTTGCAGATTTACACATTTATAAAACAAAGTCATCAGTCTCATCAGTTCTATTTCTTTTAAAAGAGGGCCAATCTATATTTAATTTCCTTCTACAAGCTTGAAGGTGAAAATTTAATTAGTAAGCACTGAAGGGGAGAAGAATTTGTCACCCCAAAATATGCCTCTTCTGTATAAGGATTATTTTAGGCTGATTATTTTTAAGAAACAGCGGACATGGGAAAAGCTCTGAAAACTGATTCGAAGTTACCCTTTTGTAAGATACATTTACATTTATAAAGGAAATCTCCATTTGTAAGGGTGTCTCCTTCTTTGTACCAGGAAGAGAAGAATGACTCTAAATCTCTAGAAACTCTCAGCAATGGAGAAGACAGGGATTTAAATATGCATCACAACCTTACTCTTGTTCACTGTGCTCTTCCTGGTCACCTCCCATAATTGGTCTCCCTCCCACTACCAATATCTTCTTTTGTCTCTAACTGAAGGTAGTATTTAAGGCAGTGGCTTGGGCCATTTCAGGGAGTTACTCAGTTTTCCTGGGTATCCTATATAGTAGGCAATTTTTTATCTGAACTAGACAACTGTATATGCCAGTGACTTTAGAGCATGGAATTTTGAACTAGGAATCTGGCTCCTATATTCATGATAAAGACCTAATATATAACCTCTAGCTCAAAATATATATTTACAGTTAACCTGTTTTGAATGGCATGCAACTTGCTGGTGTATATATTTAGAACCAGGACACAAAAATAATGAAATGATACCATTTAATCAAAACATCAACAAAATATGATTAGTACTGTTAAAATAGAGCATCTCCCAAGTGCCTATCCCAGATTTTGGTACTAACTGATGCAAACTATCATGGTCAGTCTGGTTGTTCTAAGTCTTAAAATATGTACAACTCATTACCTACCTAATGAAGTGTAAAGCCAGGGAATGTAATGTTTTTAATGGCCATAGCACTTCTTGCTGGCTGCCCTGAGTTGATATTTATTCTACTTCCCCTAGGGACAACAGGGTACTTAGTCATACACCGTTTTCTTTATATAACACAAATTCACATTCTTATTTTGTCTTAAGTTATAACATGACTTCCTGATTTGAGTTCTCTGAACCCTTTCAACAGACATCAGGATAAAAGGAAAAAGAAATTTTCATTAAAAAAACACAAAAGATAAAGAGAATCTGAATCCAAATTTCTACTTTCAAGATTAGAGGGGGGTACTCAGGCTTCTAAAGATTAAGAACTCTTTATTTACATGTCATTTTCATTTTGCTCAGCTCAGTCAAGCCACCAGAAGTGAACTGAAGAATATTTCACATGGCCTAGTACATTTTCTGCAAGGATGAATTATGTGAACTAGAATCAGACCAGGGTGCTTTTAAAATCTGTTCTGTTTATAAGAGATTGTATTAAAAAGACTCTCCATTTCTTAAAATTGAAAAAATCACTCACCATTCCCAAGTCTGGGTGTGTTTGCCATGGGTTTTGCTTGGGTTTTGTTTGCTTTTTAAGCAGGGCATTTTATTAATCTCTTCAGGCTAATTCTATCTAATGGTGATTCATGGTCAAGGAGATGATGATATCTGCTTGCAGCCTTACACTATTTGCCAGCTACCCTGTGAGATAGTTCATTCAATCAGTAAGTATTTATGGTGTGCTTGTCATTTTCAGAATAAAATGTTAGAATTATAGGAATTCAAATATAAAGGAGTCACACTTTGAAGCTTACAGTTCAGTCAGGGAGATAAAACATGTACTAGGGACAGAATGTCCTCAGAGAGACACAACAGTGCTTGGAATTCCTAACCTCTGGCATTTAGTAACTTACAAATGTGGCAACATGAGAAAGAGACCTGCTCCCTCAGACACTCCCATCTCTGAACTATCAGAGAAAGAGGGGAATAGAGTCTCCTGCTAGAAAGGTTTTGTTTTTTTTTTGTTCAAACATACGTTGGCTTCTTATCTAAGAAGTTTTAAAGGTGACTTTGCTTAAGGCTTAAGAATGAATTCCTCTAAGGATCTTTAAGTCTCATGATTCAATAAATTCCCAATATATTTTAACTTAATTGAGATAAACTATCACAAGTTAACAAGTAATTGATGTAAATATACATCAGTAGTACATTTAAGATTTACATATAAATCTATATATTCATGAATATATAAGAATATAATTATGTATATAAATGTGTACCTGTATATATACATTTATTTAGTTTACATATATATTTATTTATAAAGTTTCAATAATCGAATCTCAAATGTTATTTCCCTTCAGCATAGGTTTGGAGAAAGAACACCCATCTAATCCCTTTTTAGAATCAGAAGACTTGGGTTAAATCCTGGCTCTACCATCTGTTATCTGTGTGACCTTGAACAAGTTATTAATAGCTATCATCCTTGCTTCCCTCATTCATTTAATGAGGACAATACAGTCGGCTCTCCATATCTGTGGACGGAAAACCCACAGAAACAGAAGGGCTGCTATATTCATCGTCCTTCACCATTTTATATAAGGGACTTGAGCATCTGCAGATTTGTGTATCCACAGGGCCTCCAAACGAATCCCCCACAGATACTGAGGAACAACTGTATCAACTTTAGGTGATACTGTGGAAATCAAATCAACTCATATATGTATCAGAGTTCTTTGTCCAATTCATGTAAAACATAACAGATATCTAAAATATTGTTATTATTTATAAGATGAGATGTCTTAGAATCTGAATAAAATTTGACTTTGCCAATAAATAAGAAAACATTTTAACAGCTCTAACCTATCTCAAATGTTTCATATATTCTGGAGTTCTCTGCGATGTTTCTTCAGTTACCAAAACACCTAGCTACCAAGAAGGAAACCTGGACATTTTGGGTGCTGTGCCAGATGCTAAGAAAAAAATTACTCCCATTTAATTTATCGCTATGTGCCACAAAGTATGTTTGGCATGATGCCCAGCAATGAGAGACACATAACTTGATGTTCTAAAACTCTGAGCAACTTACAAGTACTAGTAATAATCAAGAGAATTCTCCCATTTTATAGTCCAAGAGGACTGTGCCTTCCCCTTTTAGTGGTCCCTACAATGGATAAGACTATGCCAAATCCTTAAGGAGGAGCCAGTAAAATGCCAACTCGAACCTATATATTCAAAAGGCTAACTCAAACCTATACATTCCTATTGTTTCAGAAGGCCAACTCGAACCTATATATTCCTATGTTGTTCATATTACCTTATCTTTCAGCATAATTACACTTGATGTTCACATTTTCAGGATGACTGGATTTTATCAACTCATGGCACAGTTTTCGGTTTAATTATAGAGAGAGGTGCTTTCCCCTCATTCTTATTCTGTGCATTTGAGACTCAATTTTATCTTTCCAAACATTCTGTTGTTTAGCACACATTTTTCTGATAACAAGTGAAATTATGCTGGTATATGATTCTTTGCCTTTCCTTCCCTCCACCTATTCTATTTTTTCGGAAAGCCAGCTGTGGCTCAAGGCAGTAGTTCTATGGCTCCTGTATTAAACAGAAAAGTCTGATTCCAATGGCCAGGTTTACTGTTTCAATCACTACCCTAAAGACTTCATAGGAGACTCTCAATGGATTCATTCCTGTGATCCAGAGTTAGACTACTTACAGATGGTAATAAACAAGACTATGCAGTATTAAGACTAGGAACCAAGATGGCGGAGTAGAAGGATGTGCTCTCACTCCCTCTTGTGAGAACAACAGAATCACAACTAGCTACTGGACAATCAGTAACAGGAAGACACTGGAACTCACCAAAAAAGATACCCCACATCCAAAGACAAAGGAGAAGCCACAATGAGATAGTAGGTGGGATGCAATCACAGTAAAATCAAATCCCGTAACTGCTGGGTGGGTGACTCACAAAATAGAGAACACTTATGCCACAGAAGTCCACCCACTGGAGTGAAGGTTCTGAACCTCACGTCAGGCTTCCCAACCTGGGGGTCCAGCAACAGGAGGAGGAATTCCTAGACAATCAAACTTTGAAGCCTAGTGGGACTTGACTTCAGGACTTCGACAGGACAGGGGGAAACAGAGACTCTACTCTTGGAGGGCACACAAAGTAGTGTGCTCATAACAACCCAGAGGAAGGAGTAGTAGACACCAGGGAGACGGAACCAGACCCACCTGCTAGTGTTGGAGGGTCTCCTGCAGAGGTGTGGGTTGGCTGTGGCTCACCAAGGGGACAAGGACACTGGCAGCAGAAGTTCTGGGAAGTACTCCTTGGTGTGAGCCCTCCCATAGTCAGTCATTAGCCCCACCAAAGAGCCCAGGTAGGCTCCAGTGTTGGGTTGCCTCAGGCCAAACAACCAAAAGGGAGGGAACCCAGCCCCACCCATCAGCAGTCAAGCAGATTAAAGTTTTACTGAGCTCTGCCCACCACAGCAACAGTCAGCTCTACCCACCACCAGTCCCTCCCATCAGGAAATGTACACAAGCCTCTTAGATAGCCTCATCCACCAAAGGGCAGACAGCAGAAGCAAGAAGAACTACAATCCTGCAGCCTGTGGAACAAAAACCACATTCACAGAAAGATAGACAAGATGAAAAGGCAGAGGGCTATATACCAGATGAAGGAACAAGATTAAACCCCAGAAAAACAACTAAATGAAGTGGAGATGGGTAACATTTCAGAAAAAGAATTCAGAATAATGATAGTGAAGATGATCCAGGAACTCAGAAAAAGAATGGACACAAAGATCGAGAAGATGCAAGAAATGTTTAAGAAAGACCTAAAGAATTAAAGAACAAACAAACAGAGATGAACAATACAATAACTGAAATGAAAACTACACTAGGAGGAATCAATAGCAGAATAACTGAGGCAGAAGAACGGATAAGTGACCTGGAAGACAGAATGGTGGAATTCACGGGTGCAGAGCAGAATGAAGAAAAAAGAATGAAAAGAAATGAAGACAGCCTAAGAGACCTCTGGGACAACATTAAATGCAACAACATTCGCATTATAGGGGTCCCAGAGGAGAAGAGAGAGTGAAAGGACCTGAGAAAATATTTGAATAGATTATAGTCGAAAACTTCCCTAACATGGGAAAGGAAATAGCCACCCAAGTACAGGAAGCACAGACAGTCCCATGCAGGATAAACTCAAGGAGAAACGTGCCGAGACACATAGGAATCAAACTGGCAAAAATTAAACACAAAGAAAAACTATTGAAAGCAGCAAGGGAAAAAAGGCAAATAACATACAAGGGAACTCCCATAAGGTTAACAGCTGATTTCTCAGCAGAAACTCTACAAGCCAGAAGGGAGTGGCATGATATACTTAAAGTGATGAAAGGGAAGAAGCTACAACCAAGATTACTCTACCAGGCAAGGATCTCATTCAGATGCGATGGAGAAATCAAAAGCTTTACAGAGAAGCAAAAGCTAAGAGAATTCAGCACCACCAAACCAGCTCTACAACAAATGCTAAAGGAACTTCTCTAAGTGGGAACCACAAGAGAAGAAAAGGACGTACAAAAACAAATGCAAAACAATTAAGAAAATGGTCATAGGAACATACATATCAATAACTACCTTAAACGTGAATGGATTAAATGCTGCAACCAAAAGACACAGGCTTGCTGGATGGATACAAAAACAAGACCCATATATATGCTGTCTACAACAGACCCACTTCAGACCTAGGGACGCATACAGACTGGAAGTGAGGGGATGGAAAAAGATATTCCATGCAAATGGAAGTCAAAAGAAAGCTGGAGGGCTTCCCTGGTGGCACAGTGGTTGAGAGGCCACCTGCCAATGCAGGGTACACAGGTTCGTGCCCCAGTCCAGAAAGATCCCACATGCCATGGAGTGGCAAGGCCCGTGAGCCATAGCCACTGAGCCTGCACATCCAGAGCCTGTGCTCTGCAGTGGGAGAGGCCACAGCAGTGAGAGGCCTGCATACAGCAAAAAAAAAAAAAAAAAAAAAAAAGCTGGAGTAGCAATTATCATATCAGATAAAATAGACTATAAAATAATGTTACAAGAGACAAGGAAGGACACTACATAGTGATCAAGGGATCAATCCAAGAAGAAGATCTAACAATTATAAATATATATGCACCCAACATAGGAGCACCTAAACACATAAGGCAACTGCTAACAGCTATAAAAGAGGAAATCGACAGTAACACAATAATAGTGGGGGACTTTAACACCTCACTTACACCAATGGACAGATCATTCAAAATGAACATAAATAGAAAACAGAAGCTTTAAATGACACAATAGACCAGAGAGATTTAATTGATATTTATAGGACACTGCATCCAAAAAGAGCACATTACACTTTCTTCTCAAGTGCTCACGGAACATTCTCCAGGATAGATCACATCTTCAGTGACAAATCAAGCCTCAGTAAATTTAAGAAAACTGAAATCATATCAAGCATCTTTTCTGACCACAATGCTATGAGATTAGAAATGAATTACGGGGAAAAAAAAGTAAAAAATGCAAACACATGGAGGCTGAACAATACGTTACTAAATAACCAAGAGATCACTAAAGAAACCAAAGAGGAAATCAAAAAATACCTACAGACAAATGACAATGAAAACACGACAATCCAAGACCTATGGGATGCAGCAAAAGCAGTTCTAAAAGGGAAGTTTATAGCTATACAAGCTTACCTCAAGGAACAAGAAAAATCTCAAATAAACAGTCTAACCTTACACCTAAAGGAACTAGAGAAAGAAGAACAAACAAAACCCAAAGCTTGCAGAAGGAAAGAAATCATAAAGATCAGAGCAGAAATAAATGAAATAGAAACAAGGAAAACAATAGCAAAGATCAATAAAACTAAAAGCTGGTTCTTTGAGAAGATAAACAAAATTGATAAACCATTAGCCAGACTCATCAAGAAAAAAGACGGAAAAGATTCAAATCAACATAATTAGAAATGATAAAAGGAGAAGAAACAACAGACACTGCGGAAATACAAAGCATACTAAGAGAATACTACAAGCAACTCTATGCCAATAAATTGGACAACCTGGAAGAAATGGACAAATTCTTAGAAAGGTATCACCTGCCAAGACTGAACCAGGAAGAAACAGAAAATATGAACAGACAAATCACAAGTAACGAAATTGAAACTGTGATTAAAAATCTTCCAACAAACAAAAGTCTAGGACCACATGGCTTCACAGGTGAATTCTATCAAACATTTAGAGAAGAGCTAACACACATTCTTCTCAAACTCTCCCAAAAAATTGCAGAGGAAGGAACACTCCCAAACTCATTCTATGAAGCCACCATCACCCTGATACCAAAACCAGACAAAGTTATTACAAAAAAAGAAAATTACAGACCAAATCACTCATGAATACAGATGTAAAAATCCTCAACAAAATACTAGCAAACAGAATCCAACAACACATTAAAAGGATCATACACCATGATCAAGTGGGATTTGTCTCAGGGATGCAAGGATTCTTCAATATATGCAAATCAATCAATGTGATACACCATATTAACAAATTGAAGAATAAAACCATATGATCATGTCAATAGATGCAGAAAATGCTTTTGACAAAATTCAACACCCATTTATGATAAAAACTCTCCAAAAAATGGGCATAGAGGGAACCTACCTCAACGTAATAAAGGCCATATAGGACAAACCCATAGCAAACATCATCCTCCATGGTGAAAAACTGAAAGCATTTCCTCTAAGATCAGGAGCAAGACAAGTATGTCCACTCACCACTATTATTCAACATAGTTTTGGAAGTCCTAACCATGGCAATCAGAGAAGAAAAAGAAATAAAAGGAATACAAATTGGAAAAGAGAAGTAAAGCTGTCAGTGTCTGCAGATGACATGATACTATACATAGAGAATCCTAAAGATGCTACCAGAAAACTACTAGAGCTAATCAATGAATTTGGTAAAGTAGCAGGATACAAAATTAATGCACAGAAATCTCTTGCATTCCTATACACTAATGATGAAAAATCTGAAAGAGAAATTAAGGAAACACTCCCATTTACCACTGTGACAAAAAGAATAAAATACATAGGAATAAACCCACCTAGGGATACAAAGGACCTGTATGCAGAAAACTATAAGACACTGATGAAAGAAATTAAAGATGATACAAACAGATGGAGAGATATCCCATGTTCTTGAATTGGAAGAATCAATATTGTAAAAATGACTATACTACCCAAAGGAATCTACACATTCAATGCAATCCCTATCAAATTACCAATGGCATTTTTTACGGAACTAGAACAAATCATCTTAAAATTTGTATGGAGACACAAAGGACCCTGAATAGCCAAAGCAGTCTTGAGGATTTCTTTGAGGAGCAGGAGGAATCAGATTCCCTGACTTCAGACTATATTACAAAGCTACAGTAATCAAGACAATATGGTACTGGCACAAAAACAGAAACATAGATCAATGGAACAAGATAGAAAGCCCAGAGATAAACCCACGCACCTATGGTCAACTAATCTATGACAAAGGAGGCAAGGATATACAATGGAGAAAAGAAAGTCTCTTCAATAAGTGGTGCTGGGAAAACTGGACAGCTACATGTAAAAGAATGAAATTAGAACACTCCCTATCACCATGCACAAAAATAAACTCAAAATGGATTCAAGATCTAAATGTAAGACCGGACACTATAAAACTCTTAGAGGAAAACATAGGAAGAACACTCTTTGACATAAATCACAGCAAGATATTTTTTGATCCACCTCCTGAGTAATGGAAATAAAACCAAAAATAAACAAATGGGACCTAATGAAAGTTCAAAGCTTTTGCACAGCAAAGGAAACCGTAAAGAAGACGAAAAGACAAACCTCAGAATGGGAGAAAATATTTGCAAACAAATCAACGGACAAAGGATTAATCTCCAAAACATATAAACAGCTCATGCAGCTCAATATTAAAAAAGCAACCCAATCCAAAAATGGGCAGAAGGGCTTCTCTGGTGGTGCAGTGGTTGAGAGTCCGCCTGCTGATGCAGGGGACACGGGTTCGTGCCCTGGTCCGGGAGGATCCCACATGCCGCAGAGCGGCTGGGCCCGTGAGCCATGGCCACTGAGCCTGTGCGTCCAGAGCCTGTGCTCTGCAACGGGAGAGGCCACAGCAGTGAGAGGCCCGCATACCACAAAAAAAAAGCACAAAAATGGGCAGAAGACCTAAATAGACATTTCTCCAAAGAAGACATACAGATGGCCAAGAAGCACATGAAAAGCTGTTCAACATCACTAATTATTAGAGAAATGAAAATCAAAACTACAATGAGGTATCACCTCACACCAGTCAGAATGGCCAGCATCACAAAATCTACAAACAACAAATCCTGGAGAGGGTGTGGAGAAAAGGCAACCCTCTTGCACTGTTGATGGGAATGTAAATTGATACAGCCACTATGGAGAACAGTATGGAGGTTCCTTAAAAAACTAAAAATAGAATTACCATATGATCCAGCAATCCCACTACTGCGCATATACCTTGAGAAAAGCATAATTCAAAAAGATGCATGCACCCCAATGTTCATTGCAGCACTATTTACAATAGCCAGGTCATGGAAGCAACCTAAATGCCCATTGACAGATGAATGGATAAAGAAGATGTGGTACATATATACAATGGAATATTACTCAGCCCTAAAAAGGAACAAAACTGGGTCATTTGTTGAGACGTGGATGGATCTAGAGACTGTCATACAGAGTGAAATAAGTTAGAAAGAGAAAAACAAATATCGTATATTAAGGCATGTATGTGGAACCTAGAAAAATGGTACAGATGAACTGGTTTGCAGGGCAGAAGTTGAGACAGATGTAGAGAATTTATGGACACCAAGGGGGAAAGCCGTGGGGGGGTGGAGATGGTGGTGTGATGAATTGGGCAATTGGTATTGACATGTATACGCTGATGTATATAAAATTCATGACTAATAAGAAACTGCTGTGTAAAATAAATAAAATAAAATTTAAAAATTTAAAAAAACTAATACTAAACTTTCTTTGGGTTATTTGTATGGAAATATGTTAATATAAATGTTTCAGACATTACATGAAATTCCTAAAAATCTTATATATTCTGGTATAATGTTATAAGTCATAATTCTAGTTATTATTTTAAAATGTATATCTCAGAAATAACTAAATTTCGTTGTCAGTTGCATTATTATGAACTTTCATCAAATCTTTAACCATGGTCATTTTAAAGTCTTTTGTCATTTACAGACAGTTCTGGGTATACTCTGATGCTTTTGCAAAAATGTTCCTATAAAAGGGTTTCATCTTCAAGGAATTCATGGAAAAGAGTCTGACAAGCACAGGTTTCTGGTAACTGAATATACTGCTGAACTGAATGAATAAGCATTTTCAGAACTCTAATGGAAAACTGATGAATTCATAAAAGTGCTAACAGAAGATCAAGATGAAAAAAAAAATTAACTACATGGGGACTGAGTGAACTGATGAGGATGATTATAATTTTTGTGACTTTCTGTTTGGAAAAAAAAAAAGACTATGCAGTAGCTGGAAACCATAAAAATAGAATGTCCTGCATAAATATTTTTGCTTTATCTTAATACTGAATAAAATATCATAAAGCATTTCATTCAGAAAATCTTGATGTAGAACCTATTTTTTCCCAAGGCCCTTGACCAGAATTTAAGAGAATCAGCACTCTCAGTGAAGGAAAATTTCTTGAGCAAGTACTAAATATTCTGTGTATAGACAGAAGAACAATTTTCAATCTTCATGTACCCATTTTCTAAATGTAAAAAACTCTTACACTTATAGCAGGGCTCTGTCACTGTTGATACCTAGCAGACTTAATAGAACTGTCAAAGATGAAGATAGCTGAATGTTATGGACTGAATGTTTGTGGCCCCTGAATTTTCACATGATGAATGAAGCCTTAATGCCCAATGTGATGGTATTTGGAGGTGGGGCCTTTGGGAAGTAATTAAGTTTAGATGAGGTCTTGAGGGTCGGTCCTCATGACAGGATTAGTGTTCTTATTAGAAGATGGAGAGAGCAGAGCTTTCTGCTCTCTGAGAATTGGCCCTATGCAAGCTAGGAAGGGGCTCTCACCAGGAACCGAATCTGCTGGCACTTTGATCTTGGACTTTCCAGCCTCCAGAACTGTGAGAAATAAACGTCTATTATATAATCTACACAGTCTATAGTATTTTGTCACAGCAGCCCAAGATGACCAAGACACTGTTATTTTTGTAGTGATTTGCCATTTGAAAAGGGCTTTCTTTTCCTGATGTCACTCCACTTAATCCTAATAGCAATCTGGTACAGAAGGCATCAGGGCCCAATTTTACAGACGAAAAAACAAAGGGTCAGAGACACTAAATAATTTGCAAGGGTCCTGTTGTCATTAAACAGCAGAGCCAGGACTTAAACCACATCTTCCCATCTTAGATTCATTGCTTTTAGCACCACATTACTCTTAGAATGAAACTAAGGAAAGACATTCTTACATGTTTGTCTCACAAACATAAAAGTAATCATCATCCTCATCCCACAACCAGCTGCTAGCTGCCTAGGTCTTTCTGGTAGGCCTCCAAAACTCCAGAGCTTTCTTTCCAAAACCCATATTCTCCATGTGGAGCTAGGCTTAGTGGATCTGAGATAATTATCAACATGTCCAGCAGCTACAGAAAAGTCTTGGTGGGTTATAGTATGAATTCTGAGGCTAGGTCACAAACGGCATTATAGCTTCTGCCTTGTACTCATGCTTTTCTTATTCTTGAAGCCAGCCACAAAGTTGCAGGAATACTCAAGCAGTCCCATGGAGAAGATCATGTAGAGAAGAACCAGCTAGACAGCACCACCTCACAAACAACATGAGTGAGCCACCTTGGGAGTAAATCCTCCAGCCCCAGTCAAGCTTTCACATGACTGCAGACCCAGGTGACTACTGTCTGCAACCTCATGAGAAATCCCCAAGAAAGAACCACTCAACCAAGTCACTTGTGATTTCCTGACCTAGAGAACCTGTGAGAGATAATAAATGATTGTTGCTGTTTTAAGGCATTAAGTTTTGGGGTTGTTTTGCAGCAGTAGGTAACCACAAACTCCTTTTCTTGGCTAAAGTAGAATGAGCCCAGCTCTGTCCTTTGCATGTAGAAAGTTCACAATCCATTAATCCTCCTTACTTCATGAATGCTTCCCTTAAGGCAGGTACAGCAGAATAAAGACTAGTGGCAAACAATTTGTTACGCTGCTTCAAATGATTAATGAGGGCATTTGTTAAAGAAAGAAATGGTAGATCTCAAATAATCCCTACACTCTTCCAACACCTGAGGGGAGGTGAGGGAATCTTTTAGGAGCAGTCCATAGCACATATCTAACCCTTGGCTTAGCTTCATCTAAAGTGCATGGTACACCAGGGAGTAACAGCCCTCCCTATGCCTGGAGTTACCAAAATATAAGAGAAATTCAGGTCTTTAGTTGCAATGTCCCAATATGCCATAAAATGAAAATGCTAGTCTATGAAAATCTGGAATTCCCCCTGTGAGCATATCTCTTTCTGTTTTGTATTTGTCTTATCAGCTCACTTTGTCTGAGTGTGAGATTCTTTATATTTATTCATCACCGTCTTTATTCTATTATACCATAAAGAAAAAAATCATTTTATTTAATTGGTTTATTTATTTAATAGTTATGTTCATCGTATTCAGTTTTTTAAACTGAATAGAATGAATAGAACATTTGCTAATCCAAATCTTTCCCCTTAGAAACATAACGAAAAAAATAAGCAATTTGGGCTTCCCTGGTGGCGCAGTGGTTAAGAATCCGCCTGCCAATACAGGGGACACAGGTTTGAGCCCTGGTCCGGGAGGATCCTGTGTGCTGCGGAGCAACTAAGCCCATGCGCCACAACTACTGAGCCCATGTGCCACAATTACTGAGCCTGCGCTCTAAAGCCCGTGGCTCCACAACAAGAGAAGCCACCAAAATGAGAAGCCCATGCACTGCAACAAAGAGTAGCCCCCGCTCTCTGCAACTAGAGAAAGCCTGCGCACAGCAACGAAGACCCAATGCAGCCAAAAATAAATAAATTTTTTAAAAAAGCAATTAGTAGAAAACACTATTTATGTTCATAATTGTAGCTACATCACTTTAAATAAAATTTATTTATTTTTCCGATTACATGCTCACATGAAAGATTAATAATTATATATAGTCATGGCAGCTATTTTGGATTTTAAATCCTTTTCAAATATATTTTGATATTAATTTCTTATAAAATTAAAAATGAGATACATTAAAATAGAATTATTTCATCATAGATATTTAGTATTAGTTTAACACAATATAAGAAAAATTCTATAAAGAAAAAACACACCTATTTTTTATAGGTAAAAATATTTAATGCATGAGTTATAATTACTCTAATGGAGCTCTGAAATTTATCAAGATGTTAAAGATCATTTCTATTTTTTTCCCATTTTTTAATATATATTTCCAGGTACCCTATTGAATGGATACTAATGAAAATGAAAGGAATCATGAAATTTATATGTGAAGAAACACATGGCACTATGAACCTCACTATGATAGTTAATTTTATATGTCAACTTGGCTAGACAACGATACCCAGTTATTTAAGCATCACCCTAGAGGTTTCTGTAAAGGTATTTTTAAGATGTGATTAACATTTAAATCTGTAGATTTTGAGTAAAGCAGATTAGCCTCCATAATGTGGGAGGGCCTCATCCAATAAGTTGAAGTCCTTAAAAGAAAAGACTGAGATCCCCAGAAAAGGAAAAAAATTCTGCCTCCAGACAGACTTTGGACTCAAGACTGTAGTATCAACTCTTCTCTAAGTATCCATCCTGCTGGTGTGCCCTGAAGACTTCATACTTCCCAGTTCCCACAGTGGCATGAGCCAATTCCTTAAAATCTCTCTCTCTTCTGCTCTTTATGAGTGTGTGTGCATTAAATAAACATAAATGAATATATAAATAAATATATATGCATATATATTATACATATATATATATATAGAGAGAGAGAGAGAGAGAGAGAAAGAGCACATGCTAGTTCTCTGGAGAATGCTAACTAATATACTTACTATTCCTAGCAAATAACAACACTGGAAGAAAAGATTAATAATAATAATAGGGGCTTCCCGGGTGGCGCAGTGGTTAAGAATCTGCCTGCCAATGCGGGGGACATGGGTTCGAGCCCTGGTCCGGGAAGATCCCACATGCCGGGGAGCAACTAAGCCCGTGTGATACAACTGAGCCTGAGCTCTAGAGCCCGAGAGCCACAACTACTAAAGCCCTCGAGCCTACAGCCCGTGCTCCACAACAAGAGAAGCAACTGCAATGAGAAGCCCACGCAACCCAACGAAGACCCAATGCAGCCATAAATAAATAAGTAAGTAAGTAAGTAAGTAAGTAAATAAATAAATAAATAGACAGAATGGAGTAAAACTCTTATTTTTGTAGTAGGATTGAGGAAGTGATATTTCGTTTAACCCTTGGTATAACACTGAGGTCCACTGCACCAAAACTTACACTATTAGACTGGTTGGATTGCAGAAGATAGAGAAAACAAAATACAGTGCGAAACCTATAAACTCACTCTTCAGTGTGTGTCTGTCTAAATGCACCTATATTGCAAGTTGCCACTGGGAGGGGTGGTGAGAACTCTTCTTATCAATATATTCCTTAAATGTAAGACAAGTTCCAGGCTCTTCCTTAGGCCTGCTTTTTTTTTCACCTGACACCCTCATCTCTATGCAAGCTTAACCACTCCAGGTAACTTCCAAATCTGTGTAGAAGTAACTTCACCCCTGAAATCTCCTCTTGTGTTTTCAACCATTTCTCATTCTGGACATCAGCTATATCTTAGACACATTATTTTATTACCCATAATCAACTCCTTTTCCTGAGTTTGTCTCTGGTTATATTACCATCTTCCAAAGAACTGAATCTCAAAATCTTAAGAGGTAAGCACTCTCTTAGATCTTCAATTCCACACATCCAGTCAATGTCCAAATACTGTTAATGCTAGCTCCACCGCGTATCTTAATTCAGTTCTTTCTTTTCACTCCACTGCCACTGCTCTAGCTCGGGCTCTCATGGCTCCTAACTGCTCTCACTAACTTCATTTACTGCCTTATCCTCCACAACATATGTGCTCACACTCTCACTCACTCACTCACTCACTCACTCACACACACACACACACACTCCTACAAATTCATCCGTCACACCATTGCTAACCTAAGTCTAATTATGTATTTTCCTGTCATCCTTTCCTGAAGTATCCTTCCCTCTCCAACCTCTTTCTGCTTTTCAAAATACTAATCAAATTTATGATTTTTAGACAAAATTTAACCTCCTGGGAGCATTCCAGGACCCCCTCATTCAGATCCAATCTCCCTTTCTCTTGCACGCTCTCTTTGCATTTTGTAATACTTCTCTACAGAAGTACTTACCGTAGACTGCCTTGCCCGGATATACTTGTCCAAATACCCACATTTGATTGTTAGCTCTTTTAATACAGAGGCTGAATCATTCCTCCCTGTATCCCCTCCATCACCTCTGATATTAACTTGCGCAGAGTAAGCATTCAAATATTTACTGAACTGAACTCTTGGGTTGCCAGCGGCATCCTGGTGGATGTAAACTTTGAGAGCTGCTTGTAGTTATAACAGGTTGACAGCAGGTGCTAGATGTCAAAAGAAGGGAATTTATATGGTTGACTCCACTTCTTCTAAAATAAGCAACTCTCTACTAGACAATACCTGAGAGGAAGATATTGGCTGGCATTTCATTAGCAATAGAGATTTCATAAAAATGTGGAGAATAACAGTCTTTTTATTTCACCATGAAGTATTTCTTACATTTGGTTGCAGCAATGAATGATGGGTTGACAAAGCTGCTAAAAAACTGTCAGTTAATTCAGAAATCCTGTGACAGTATTTTTATTCTCATACAGTAGAGCATTCTCCTCTCTACAGCCCTGTACACCAGCTCTTTAAGCAATACGATACAAATTCATTCTCTTAAAATTTATATGATGTCACTAAATTTCTCAAAGAATTTTGGACTAGTTTGAAAAAGTCTTTGCTGAAAAAATAATTTTAAAAGAAACAACTCTCTCCTAACATTTGGTATTTTGTTTTAGAAGTTCCACCCTTGTGTTAGATAATAAAAGGCCATATATTATTTCCCCTTCATATTCTCCCAGCTCCAGTTCCTCTGTACCAGATTCATCTCATCTTGATAGTATCTACCATTTAATGAACATCTAATATGTGCCAGGTCTTCACTTTAGAAACATCATGTAATTTTATCTTTATAATCACCTTACCAGCTTAAGTATTATTATTATCCCCACATGACAGATGATAGAACCATGGCTTAGAGAAGTGAATCTACTTGGTCAAGGTTGAACAGCTAATAGATTACTGAGGTCCACTATCCTACACATTTTCAACACATGTAAGAGACAATCCTATAATTAGACATGCAAATGCATAGAAGACAACAATATAAATGGGAGCAGTAAAACATATTCATATTATAGTAAACTGAGGTTACTCCTAATATTTTAAGTTGTCAAATAAATATTTCTTTCTATTTTTTGACTAACAAGCCCTTACTATTTGATGTGCCTCAGGCTTTAGAATTATATAGACATCAGTTTAAATCCTAGTCCCTCACATGAAATTTTACTAGGACCCCAGGCATGTTATTTAAGCTCTCTGAGCTTCAGTTTTCTGTCTCTATAATAATGCCCACCTCCTACGGTTACAGTAAATACTGAAAAGGAAATAGCTTACATCAATTGCCTTGCTTTTTGTAGTATCACTCACATGAAGGCTTTTCCAAATATTTGTTTAATTCTATTTATATATCTTATTCCATCTTTTCCAAAGCAACTTTCTCCTTTTGATCTTCTAAAACTCTCACTCCATTTTTTTTGGGGGGTGTGTGGTGGGTAGTGGAAAAATCAGATCGTTACTTAAGAGCTTACTAAATGCGTTAAATGCTCTCCCACTAAGCATTCAAACAAGGCAATTAGATTATAATTAAAACAACAAGAGATAACATTCACTGAACTCTTACTATGGCCAGGAGCTAAGTGCTCTTCATGTAATAACTCATTTAATTCTCCCAACCTTGAGGTGGACAGAAGTAATCTTATTTTATAGAGCAGGAAACCGAAATCAGATAGTTTACTGAGATGAGTTGTTTGTTCAGGGTCACAATGGTACGTACGAAGTGGCCAGCCCAGGCAGCTTGCCCTTAAAACCTATATGTGCTGTTGCCACAGATCTTTAAAATGGTAATGGTGAGGATTAGGGAGGGAGAAGCTACAGAAGCAAGGTTCTCAAATACAAATGTCAGATGAGCCATGTTCACCAATATTATTTAAGGAATAAACAAAACGATAAGAGAGCACTTCTTTTTTCCCCATATCCTCCTTACTGCTATGAGAGGTATTATGGTACTAAGATTTGCAATCGTAAGGGACATGAACACGAGTTTTGCATAATTCAGAAACCTCCAAGGAAGCAATTTTAAATCCTTCTTATCTGTTTTTGATCTCCTGACCTAGCCCTTTTACAGAAGAAAATGACCAGGAATGGGTGACACATTCAGCAACTGAAGGAAAATGAGCAGTTGTCAAACTGCTTTTGGACTCCCATCCAAAAGAGGGAAGGATTCCCATCAGAAACAGCGAGGAGGATTTTTTACCTGAATGCTCATGAAATTTATTCTTTCACCTAGATTATTACAACATGATTTCCATCAATATAGTCACCTGAAAACAACAGATACCATGGAAACAGTTTTATACAGAGAAACATGGTTGGTATTTTGCAGCCCCAGCTACTAGTAGCGAAGAATTGCTTTTTACTGGCCTTTGCTCTTGACAGAATATAATAACTATGTACAGATTTCCCCAACTGTTCAAAGTTATGAACTGGGATTCACCAAGGAGGGAACCACGTTTCAATATAGTACTATATACTTACTGAATATTTTTCTTTATTTAGCTGATTCCTTTTTAACTATTTCTAGAAGTTTCAGGGCAATAAAAAAGGAATACTGAAATCTTCAAATAAGAAAATACAATTTTAGGAGCAAGTATCTTATTTCTACGCGTTCCCTGAAAACCAAATCTATACTGAGAAAAATTCTATTTTGAACACGATTGAAACTTTACGAGTACTGAATCTCCATCCCATTTTATTGATTTCAAATGGAGAGATAAACTGAAGCATAGCAGGGCTGCAAATGACATTGTTTAGATAAACGTATCTTGTCAAAATTATCCTGGTACCAGCATTAGAGGCTCCAGGCATATTTAGAACTAAGATTCTGGCTTAGGCTCTAAACAAGAAACATGACATGTCTCAACAGACATTTGATTTTAAGAAAATGCTTTTTTGGGCCATTTCGGTTGGACTCTTTCCACTATGCTGCAAATATTCATAAAGACATTCATTCCTAAAAGACAAAAGCTTAGAAAAGCAGAACTATTCAAATCACTGGATGTTAGCAGAGATATACAAACCTGCCCTCCAGTCACTCAATTTTAATCTACATCATGAAAAAAAGTCAATACAATATTTAAAAAAGATTGCAAGGGATAATGGAAAATTTTAGACAAAGCTGAATGGATACTGTAAAATAAATGAGTGTTATTTTCCTCTTTTTCATTGGTAAAATAACAAATGACTTTCTATATAGTATGTTTGGATTTGTATAAACAGAGCACTTAACCGTGGAATGGGAATTCAGTCTCGTGAATCACTCACTCTTTTAGGCCTGTGTGTATCAACCTGGTTGCGGAAGCCTCATGGTTCCAGTTTGAGGGAGGAACACTCTACTATACCAGTTGGACAGCTATCTATGTTGGTCATTACAAGGCAATTTTGCTCTTGTATTGCTGGTTTTAGAAATGGCATTCTATACATTACACAGAACTATAGAACTTAAGTGCATTCTTCTTGTCCAAATTAGCTGTGGAAGAGACTGACTAGTTTCTTGCCAAATTAATTTCTTCCTGGGCTCAACATTGGACATTATTTTCCAGATTCCCTTGCAGTTAGATGTGGCCATGTGACAAGTTCCAGCCAACAGATTATGAACAAAGTAATGCGTACGACTTCCAGGCCTGGCTCATAATAAATTCCAACGGTCAATACTCGTTCCTCACCAGCCCATTAAATGCATAACACTTTGATGTTCTGGACACAAATGTTGGAAGGGGCTTGGGCTCCTGAATGACTTCATTAAGTGCTGCTTACTTTGGAATACACCAGAATAAAAAGTGAACTTATACTGCGGTAAACTACCAAGATTTGAGAGCTTACCTGTTACAGTGGCTACTGCCACCTAACTAATACATGAGCATATATCCAAATACATTGTTTAATCAACAACAGTTAAAATTTCAAAATCCAGAAGAGCCTATTTTAATTAATATTCACTACAACTGAAAGGGGAAATGTCTCCAGGAAGTCAATCAAAACATCCATAATTGCAGACTGAAACCGTCTTTAGTCCTAGTCCTAGTGATTCAGGTCATTAACAAAAACATGAAAACAAGGTGGGAAGCGGTAAACATTCTGAAAGGAACACACGCTTCTAAGCCAGAAAGAGACATGTGCAAATTCTAAGCTCTGTTCTTTGCTTATTTTGTAAGCTTGAACAATTTAACCATTCTCAGAAACTGTTTCCTCATCTATAAAATCAGGATTATGAAATTTAGCTGACAGGATTTTGTAAAGGTTTCACACACACACGCACACACACACGTACAAATACACACACCACACACAACATGTACTGCCTGATACCTGGGAGGTACTCAATAAAATAAGAGCTATTATCACTATTTACCTAATAAATATAAGTATGACTAATAATATTTGCCAAATATTAACCTTCGATTCTGGTTACTCTTTCCCCTCCTCCAACATACTGGCAGCCAGACATTCTGCTTCTACTTCCTTAGGGAAGTGTTGACACAACAGAATGTATATGATGAGACACAGACTCTTGGTTTTTAAGTTTCAAAAGCCTAGGCCTCGTATAAGACAAAAGCTTTGGAAGGAAAAAAAGATGATTAAACGAAGGCTTTCCCTCCTCTTGCACTAGAAAAGATTCCTCTAGATGTGGGAGGGAAACGAGCGGGCACTGCAGGGGAAGTAAGAAAATTTAATATTGATATGTATCCCTGGAGGGAAAGGAGGTGGAAGGAAGGGAGGAAACCCAGGGAAACCCAAGAGAATCTGAGAGCAGAGGTGACCTGGACCTTACTTCTGAGGAGAGCCTCTGAGGAAAACAGGATGGAAAGCAGTTTCCCTCACCCTTCCCTCTATCCCTTTTCCTGACCTCATGCACAGTCACTCTGAATCATCCCATATAAAGAAGAGTAGGTGCAATGTCTAGGCAGATGGGCCTTAAACAGCCTCTCAAAGTTCCCACCCACCCCAGTATGGCATGAGGAATGGTACAACGATCTCTCATATGACACAATGAGGGCATCCAAGCAGCAGAGAGACGTCTAGATCTGAAAGTGCCACTGCAGATAGGAAACAAAGATGGTCCAGGAAGCAACTGCCTGCTTGAACCAAAAACCAAGGATACGAGGGAAGAGAATGGCATCTCCACGGATGCCAGCCCAGATAAATGACAAGTGAGGAGCAGATGTCCTGCCACAGCCATGCTCACCACAGCAGCCCCCTGCCATGCCTCGCAACTACATAAGTCTGGATTGATGAAAATTATATTTTCTCTATTCCACAGAATTACATTCAGTTATTGAAAGATAACATTATGGACTAAAAATCTTAGTTACAATATTTTTTTTTGTAATTTGAGTTTTTTAATTACTGCAAATATTGGAGTTTTTTTTTTAACATCTCTACTGGAGTATAATTGCTTTACAATGGTGTGTTAGTTTCTGCTTTATAACAAACTGAATCAGTTATACATATACATATGTTCCCATATCTCTTCCCTCCTGCATCTCCCTCCCTCCCACCCTCCCTATCCCACCCCTCTAGGTGGTCACAAAGCACCGAGCTGATCTCCCTGTGCTGTACGGCTGCTTCCCACTAGCTATCTATTTTACATTTGGTAGTGTATATATGTCCATGCCACTCTCTCACTTTGTCACAGCTTACCCTTCCCCCTCCCCATATCCTCAAGTCCATTCTCTAGTAGGTCTGTGTCTTTATTCCCGTCTTACCCCTACAATAGTTTTAATATACAACTGTTTAGACTATTTTTATAAACGTGATGGAGGTTTATGAACTTAAGTCATTATAGAAACTTTTCGTACATGTTTCCTTAAGTTTCACGTGCCCGTTAACGAAAAGACTTACTTCGATCAGTAATGATTGTCCTAGCCTCCTGATTGCTGGTCTTGTTTTTCAAATTCTGGGCAGCAGTAATGAGTTCTTCCAACTGGGGGCGCCTCTGTTCCAAATCCTGCAGTGTTGCCTGAAGGAACAGATATAACAATATTGAGGTTCTTCAGCACTGTGCAAGCCTTTTACGGAATACAAAGAAAAGTGTAATTTTCAAACCAACCAAAGCACTTTTAGAAATAAAAAAAATATGTTACTAGATATAAATCTCTAATGTGTAAGGCTTTACAGAGAACAATTTAACAAGAAATGTGTTTCATTTTTAGATACCAAAACTATTTCAAGTGAAAATCTTGATTATGGATTTGCTTTACTATTTAAGAGATTAGACGGAGTCATTTCAGAGTACCTGGGTTTACTTAAACCAACATATGAGTGCCATGAGTAAAAAAAATGTAATTTTGAATTATGACAATGTATTTAAGAGAAAGACAGCTATTTATACTTGTAATCTCATTCTGTGCAGTGTCAAAATTAAGGTGTATATTTTAGAAACAGAAAAAGCAGAGAAGTGATTTAAGAGATATAACTTACTTAACTTCTTTGTACCTGAAACTCCTCACCTATAAAATGAGGTGATGTAGATGAGCTAAATTAGTCTTTCCCCAAAATCGATTCCAGTAAGAATCACCTGATTCCTCTGCCTCACTTCAGAGTGAATGAATTAGATGGCAGGAGGAGGGCTGGAAATCTGCATTTTTAACAAATTCTCTGCTTAATTCTTATGATCAGGCAAGTTTGGAAAGCATCGGGCTAGAAGTTAATATTTGTATTCTGTCCTACAACTGACTTTAATACTGCTATAATAAAAGTACCAAAGACAATGAAGCCAACAAATATATATATGTTGGGCTGCACCCGGCAGGCCTACAAGGCCTGTGCTTGTCCAGCTTCAAGACTGAAGAAGGAGCCCGGAGTCAGCAACAGAGACTGGTTTAATGGATGGGGGAGCTGACCTGTCTGAAGGAAGGTCTTGGAGGCAACACCCGAGCGTGCGTAGCAGACAGCAGGCAGGACATGGCGGCAGTCTTCCCTCCCGGTGGGGGGGCAGGAATGGCCAGTTATAGGGGAATTGACATCAGGTGGGCTCATTAGTTACCAGGGAAACCAGTAGAGGGGCACGCCCCTCACCGCCCCTTTGATGAAAACAATCACCAGCTGGGGCCTGGGGCAAGTATGCAGGAAGGTCAGTCATTTGGATGAGATACAGGCGAAACAGGCACTGGTCGGGCAGGGGATGTACAGAGAGCAAGAGAACAGCCATCTTGAGTGGTCTGACCATAGAATATATATTTAATTACAGGTAGCAACGTCCTCCTTCCCTCAAGTGTCCATCTATTGACTCTGTCATCTACTCTCTCTACACTAAGGGTGCAAATCCCAGTGATATTTACAAAGAAGTGTCAGGAAAAGTAAGGTATCTCCCTTGTTCTTGTACTAAAACTGAATACATTTTATTGGTTGTTATTAGTTTAAAACCAGTATGTGACACATGTTTTACGTGTTTTCTCATTTTTCATCTCCTAATAACCACACTAATAACTAAGCCAGAAGTCTTTATGGTTTTAAATCTTATGCTCTTTCTACTACCACGAGGCCAATGAAAGTGAAGAGGTAAAATGTGGTAGATGGTAATGTTTATGAAAGTCAGTTATCTACTATGCCCTTTGACTGGTGCTGATTTTCTAAACACTTTTGTATTTAGAAAGGCCAAATTTTGATCATTCTGTAGTGTTTTTTTGTGAAGAGGTAGGGAGATAGGCCTCGTGATTTGAGCTCAATTGCTTTTAGTAGTGTTAAAATAATGGGAAGAACTTATCCAAACATCACACATCTATTTTGAGCGTTTTCCCCTCTCTATTGAAAAATTGGAGGGGTTAACTTTTAACAAATTTTCCACATTTGTAAGCTGTGATTGCTCAGAAGAAAAATCCAATTTTCAGGTTTCTAACTTTTATGGTTTCTTTACACAAAAGTGTGTTTGAAATATGGAACAAATTGCCAAAGACAGCTATTGACGTAAGTGGCGTAAGTCAGATGGAGAGTACTGAATAAATTCTAAAGTAGGAACCATATAGTAGCAGACAGATTTTACGAAATAAGATGTTTTCCAGGATTAGAATGTTACCCTCTGGTCACCTGTGACACAGCAAGCTCAGAAGGTACTTTGGAATTCCTGACTCTTAAATGTTTAATACATTCAATAATAGATTTTTAAAAAACAGACTTACCCAGAAACCATAAAGTCAAGTCTTCCCCTCTATATACACGTAGCTAGCCAAGTACACAAATTCATTCATTTACTCACTCACCTTTTTCATTTTATACATATCAAGTGTAGGCACTGTTTTAGGTGTTATGGATATAGCAGTGAATGAATACATTAAGTATGTTTTATGCAATTTAAATAAAATTTTGTGTTTTTTGATACTTGGAAATTTTTATATAGCAAAGATTATCTTTATCATCATTTTTTCTTTGATTTAATATTAATCCACCCTCAAACAACCAGGCCATTCTTTGCTTCTAAATTCTGGATACATAACCCAATGATGGCTATACTTTTCCCATTCTTTTAGAATTATAAAGTTCGTTTAAGAAGTATGTTGTAGAAGTAACCTGATCAACTTTAATCTGAGCCTTGCCAGGCTCTAAATTAAACCTGACCACAATGAACAGCTTTTACTGATGAAATGAGCAAGCATGTCAATTTAGACTTAAAACCAGCCATTTTCCTCTCTAATGAACAAAATAGGTCTCAGGGTACTGTGAAACCTGTTCTCTAGTTGGGTAATTCTCTAATTCTGCTGACAGACACATGCTTTATCAGCACCTGAGAGGATTATTAATGACATCCTTGGAAGCAGCCTCCTTAAAAATCTAAGGAGATTCACAACTGCAATAAAACTATGCCTTTCTAAAAGATTTCAAACAAAACTGTAACTTTATCCCACTTTTTGGTCAACACATATAAACGTCCATTTCAAAAAAGAAAATGTACAATAATAATAATTATGTGTGTATGTATATATATGAAATTTATGAGATGCTAATATGCTAATTAAATAGTGGTTTCTCAGTAGACCAGATTGGGAATTTTCTTCTTCCATTTTCCTTCCAGAAATAAAGGGAAGGATCTGAATATGGCATTCATTTAATATTTTTTGTTAAGATATTATACAAACAGTGACTGAAATACCTTCTTGCTAAAAAACAGGACACATGCACGCAATGAGAGGAACAATTATTTTTCTTTTCATTTGGTTTTCTTTTGAGTGTACTCTATTTATTTGCTATTACAATTTCTTTAATTTTATAATCCCATAACTTCTCAAATACAATGACCTTCATCTCTATTCCACTGAGCCACCCACAGATGAGAGAACACCTTACATCTAATCATTACTCAAACTACCCACTTCCAAAATACCCATCTACAAAATTCTGTTCTCTGCCCCCAATCTGATGCTCATACCAGATGCTACTCTCTCAGAAACACTGTTTCTACTCTAATCTTCATCCTCATATGACCTCCAGTTGTCTTCTATTGTTCAATTTCTTTATTCTAGGTTTAGTGGTCTATATTTGTCATACTAAACAAGTAGAATGCTAATTATGCTTATTTTTCTGATATGAGCTCAGATACTTCTAACTTAAGTGAATAAAACTAGAACTATTACATGCTTAACAGTACCTAAGCATGATAATTGAGCACGTCTACAGGGATCTATCATTCTGGAAGAAACAAACACAAGGGAAGAAAGGAATCAGTGCTATTTCTAAGGAGTCATAAGCCAGCTACTGGGCTTTACTAAAAACAGCTTACCCCTTGGAGATGAGAATTCATCATGGATTCCACTAGCTGAGCAAAGATGGAGAAAAAAAAAATCTTCAAATACAAAGTGAATCAAAAGTCATTAATCCTACCAAGTCTCCCCAGGGTTGACAGAAATGGTTATAAACAGCAATTCTATGAAAAAGGGAGTTAAACGATGGAGCCATGCGTACTAGAAGTAGGTTATTTTAGGATCTTAGAAAGAATTACACTTCATAATGCTATTTTTTAAAATGAAATACTACCTAAATAATACTCAAATAGAAAACTCTATATGTGTAGTTGAATATTTAGTATTTATATGTCTTAGACCTTAACCAGAAACTTGTTATATTTTTTGTATTTTTCTACAAAAATCAACAATCTTCACATAGTTAACTTTAGAACAAAGGCCCATGATGATTTTCACTTGTTGCCATTTTCAGGAAATAAGCATGAATTCAACTTACATGTAATGTAAAAATGGAGACCTTATAGTCTTTTATTTACAATTTAAAAAATTAACATTAAAGATTGACAAGGTGAGGGCCTCCCTGGTGGCGCAGTGGTTGAGAGTCCGCCTGCCGATGCAGGGGATACGGGTTCGTGCCCCGGTCTGGGAGGATCCCATATGCCGCGGAGCGGCTGGGCCCGTGAGCCATGGCCGCTGGGCCTGCGCATCCGGAGCCTGTGCTCCGCAACGGGAGAGGCCACAACAGTGAGAGGCCCGCATACCGCAAAAAAAAAAAAAGAAAAAAAAAAAAAAAAAGATTGACAAGGTGAGACAGTTTACAGAACTACTTTATGTATGGAAGAAAATAAGCATTTAAGTCAGGTAGGTCCTAAATTGTAGCCTTGCTAGTAACTGAAAGAGATTTACCCGTGCTGATGCTAATCATCTGTCTAGCTTTCAACTGCCTCCCGGAGGGCCTTAATTCTGGCTTCTATTCTTGCATTCGGCTGCCTCTCCAAATAGATTGGCTAAACCCAAAGTTGTCTTTCTTGTCCTCCACTTCCTCACTTCTCATTTACATTTTAAACTGGCCTGGATATTTTCCTGCTGAGCATAACTTTTCTCCTTCTCTTAATGTTCTACCAGCATCTCGGTTGGCAACTTCTTCACAAGCACCTTCTAACTGTGGTTATCCTTTTGTCCTTCATTCACTCAAGAAATACTTTTTAAAAAAGCATTTTACTTTTATATAATCTAGAAGTTACAGAAAATTTGTAAGAATGGTCAAAGAACTCACACATACCCTTCACCCAGATTCACTAATTGTTAATATTTTGCCACATTTTATCATTTATCATTCTATCATTACATATACACATAATATCTGTGTATATAATATTATATATATTCTCTTCTGAACCATTTGTGAATAATCTGCAGACAGCATGCCCTTTACGCCTAGATACTTCAGTGTTTATTTTTTGAAAACAAATGCACTCTCTTACACAACCTCAGCTCAGTTTCTAGTTCAGGAAATTTAACATGGCTTTAGTACGATAATCTAATCTACATTCTTTATTCATAGTATAAAAATTACTCCTTTAATTGCCTTTCATTTACTGGTCCAGCCTCATGCATTGCATTTAGTTGTCCTATCTCTTTAGTCACCTTTAATCTGAAATACTTCTTCGCCTTTCTTTGAACTTCATTATCACTGATTATTTTGAAGAATACAAGCCAGGTGTTTTGTAGAATGTACCCTAATTTGAGTTTCAGCAAATACTTTTATATATTTATGTTATGTCAGTCACTGAGCTAGTCATAGGAGATATAGCAGTGAAGGAGGAAAAATTATTGTTCTCAAGTGAAAAATGAACTAGTAGTGAGGAGAGGCAGTAAATAAGCAATTATAATAAACTGAGGTGAGTATTACAATAGGGGTAGCACAGGGAGTTATCAAAGCATACAGCAGAGATATCTAACCAAATTTAGGGTGTCAAGGAGAATCTTCTGAAAGAAGTGGAGCTGGTTCTCAGGTCTTCTTTATCTAAATTACTCAATTTTCTTGTGTGCCTAAGCTCCATTTTTTAAAGTTTTTTTTCAGCTTTATTTGGGTAGATTTGACAAATAGAAATTGTATATAAAAGTATACAACTTGTTTTGATATATGTATACATTGTGAAATGATCACCACAATCAAACTAGTTAACATATCCATCATCTCACAGTTACCTTTCGTGTGTGTGTGTGTGTGTGTGTGTGTGTGAGATGAGGACACTTAAGATCTATGCTCTTAGCAAATTTCTAGTGTACACTATTAGTAACTATAGTTACCATGCTTTACATTAGACGTCTAGAACTTATTCATCTTATAACTGGAAGTTTGTAGCCTATGACCAACATCATCCCATTTCCCTTATCCCACAGCTCTTCACAACCATCATTCTACTCTGTCTCTCAGAGTTGAACTGTTTTTAGATTCCACATATAAGTAAGATTTTACAATATTTGTCTTTCTGTGTCTGGCTTATTTCACTTAGTATAATATCTTCCAAGTTCATCCATGTTATCAAAAATGGCAGGATTTCCCCCTTCTTAAGGCTTAATAATATCCAATGTATATATACCTATACCACAATTTCTTTATCCATTCATCCACTGATGGACATTTAAGTTGTTTATATATCTTGGCTATTGTGAGTAATGCTGCAGTAAACATGGGAGTGCAGATATCTCTTTGGGATCCCGACTCCATTTCCTTTAGATATAAACCCAGAAGTGAGACTGCTGGATCATATGGTATTTCTATTTTTAATCTTCTGAGGAACCTCGTTACCAACAGTGTACAAGGGTTCCCTTTTCTCCATACCCTCACCAACAGTTGTAATCTCTTGTCTTTTTGATAATAGCCATTCTAACAGGTGTGAGGTAATTTTCACCGTGATTTTGATTTGCATTTCCCTGATGATGAGTGATGTTGAGCACCTTCTCATAGACCTGTTGGCCATTTGGATGTCTTCTTTGGAAAAATGTTTATTCAGGTCCTCTGCCCAATTTTAAATCTGATTATTATTATTATTTTACTCTTGAGTTGTATGAGTTTCCTTATACATTTTGGATCTTAAACCCTTATCAGATACATGGTTTGCAAATACTTTCTCTCATTCCATAGGTTGCCTTCTCATTCTGTTGATTTTTTACTTTGCTGTGCATAAGCATTTTTAGTTTGATGCAATCCCACTAGTCTATTTTTGCTTTTGTTGCCTGTGATTTTGGTGTCATATCCAAAAAATAATTGCCTAGGCTAATGTCAAGAAGGTTTCTTCCTGTTTTCTTCTAGTAGTTTTATGCTTTCACATCTTTAAGTGCCATTGCTGCTAATACCCACTGTGGTGGCCCCAAGATAGTGCAAGCCTTTTATGACTGAGATCTAAATGACTGAGGACTTTAGCTGCTGCATTTGGAAATCCATTACTACGTTGGAGAGAAGAAGCCAAGCCTCCCACAGACTGCTCCCCACCAATGACTGAATGTGATGAAGATACTAAAGTAGAGTCTTTCTTGGGAGAGCTGGGGCTCCTCTGGCTGACTGCAGCTCCATGTCTCCCCGACAGCTTTGCTGAACCTTCCTCAGACTGTACACTGGGGTACTTCTACCCAATTTTCTCTCCCTTTTTCCTTCATTTCGTGTCAGACTTGCATTTTGGTCTAATGGCTGTCCCACCTTCCCTGGCTTCCTGTCTATTTCCTTTCACATTGATATTTTCTCTAATAAAATAATTTCCTGTTTAATCCTGTCTTGGGACGTTTAAACTCAGGCCCCAACTAACACACCCACTTTAGCCCTTCTAATTCCTAAACCTCTCATCAGCTCTTCAGATCCACATAATATGGTGACTCCATGATATTACCACCTGGATGTATAGTTCACAATTTCTGTACATTATTAATATAACTCTTATGATTCAAGTGAATTAGTATTTTTAAATTAGCTGTATTAAAAACCACTGCTACTTTTTTTTTAAAGGGCATGACCATTATTTTCAATAAGCCTAGACGTTAACTGAAGGAAAACAAGATTATTTATATGTGTTACATGGTGATGGGGATGGTTCCGTTCTATGCCTGTAGGTCAAGAACACTGAGATATCAAAGCAAGACACCAGGAATCCTGAAAGACATGACAAAAGGAACTTTGGAGCAAGTTTTCTGACTACGGAAGATAGCAAAGCTAAGATAAAAAAAAAAGTAAAGTGTTTCTGAGTCAGAATTGCCCTGGGTAGGCAGAGACCTCAAGCAGGGCCAGCTTCACAGGCATGCAACTTAAAAGTGGCTACTCTGGCCTCTGCAAATAGAAGGGCCCCTTACTTGGTTTACGCTGCTGTTGCCATCTTGAAATTCTTTATTATTTTTTAACAAGGGGCCCTGCATTTTCATTTGTCATTGGGGCTTACAAATTATGTAGCCAATCCTGACCTTAACCCTGAAGTGAGCAGAGAATAATAGTTGTGTATCTTGCCTGAAGTGATGGTGAAGAAGACACTTAAATGCAAATTATGTCAATCAAATGCCTCTTGCTTAGTTCCTGAGAACTTGTTCTAAATTTCTGTAAGGAGCAATCATGAAGCTAAAAAATACATATTTGCGAAAAAAATATATCTTTTGGTCAGGAAAAGCAGAACAGGACACTTGGCAGTCCTCTGAGATGGGACCCTTTTACTACCAATGGTTATTGGGGAAGCAAAGTCACTGTGATTGCAGGAGAAGTGAAGCAGGGGACTTGACCTATCCCAAAAGTGGTGAATCATCTGAGAAAATAATTTGGGACCAAAAGGGGAACCTGTGGTTCCGGCAACAATAATGGCCACTGGGATCTCAAATTCCATTTCCCGTTTTAGCTAAGTATTAGTTTTACCTAAGGCTGGGGTGGCCTTGGGAAATACCTGGGAAACAGCTAAGCCCACAGTTACTAACCTGCGAATGCCAAGCACTCGGCTAATACACATAGAAAGATAAAACTTGGCCTCTTTTCTCAAGGAACTCATAATCTAGCAAAAACTAAAGACTCATAAAGAACTAATACAGTGGGAAATAATATTAACAACAATACTTGCTATTGAGCACTTACTGTGCACCAGAAGAATCTATCACAGATTAGTGGTTATGGGAATGGATTCTGGAGTAAGGCTGCCTGGGTTTGAATCCTGGCTGCCATCTACTTGGTTTCTTATTTTCAGCAAGTTACTTAACTACTCTCTTCTTTATTTCTACCACTAAAATGAAAATAATAAGAGTACCTACCTCTTAAGTTTGTTATGAGAATTACTTGGGTTAATATTTATAAAATGCTTGGAACATTTCTTGTTGCATAATAAAAACAAAGTTCTAAAGAAAAAATTAATTTCATCTTCATCATACTCTAAGAGGTAGGTACTATTTGCTTCTTTTATTATCCCTAGTTTATAGATAAGGAAAATGAAAGTAAAGGAAGCAATATGTCCAGGATCACAGGTTAATAAGTGGTAGAACTTCGAATAGAAGCAATTTGGCCCCAGGGTTCACACACTTAAAAGCTATGATATTAGGATATAGTTACAAAGTACCTATGCTATAGTATAATATAGTATAGCTATCATATAGTATGATATAATTATTATACAGGTGTGATTAAATGGGACAAGAGCATTGAAACGGGATCATGCAAGGGGAAATTATCTATTCAGCTGATTAACTGATTAACTACTGAATCAGTCAGGTTTCCTGCAATAAGCAAATGGCTCATATACACTACTCTATATAAAATAGATAACTAATAAGGACCTACTATATAGCACCGGGAACTCTACTCAATACTCTGTAATGGCCTATATGGGAAAAGAATCTTAAAAAGAGTGGATATATGTATACGTATAACTGATTAATTTTGCTGTACACCTGAAACTAACACACTTTGTAAATCAACTATACTCCAATAAAAATTAAAAAAAAAAAAAAAACTGGGATGGGAAGCCTTTCCTCCTCAAGGCCTGAAAGGCTAACTAGAGGGTACCTTTAAAGAATCTGAGAAGTAGCTGCAGCGAGAGGACCTCGATAGGAGCTGTGGCTGTCAGTAAAGGAACCTAGTCATCCCCTGACTCACGCTCCTGTCACCCTCCGCTCCGCTGGTGCCTCCCATTAGGAGGAGGCAACTAATGGGTCAGCAAGCCCACTGCTGCTGCCGCCCATGTTATTCGTCCTCCCAGGGTAGAACAGGAAGTTAGAAAGTGGATCTGAGAAACTGTGAAGCAAAAGTACCAAAGTGAATGGTAAAGATAGAAACAACCACTAAAAGGAATCAGTGAGGGGAGTTACCATATATGAGAATTCTCAGGAAAGACTTCATAGCAGAGATGGCACTGCACTTGAACCTTGGAAGATTTGGCTAGGTCATGGAGTGGGGGGCATTATTAGGGAATAGAAAGCAGGAGCAAAGGCATGGAAATGAAACAAAGCCTCAGCTGGGCTGGCTGGTGTCTAGGATTCACTGGAAATAATGGGAGATAGGCTTAGATAGGTATAGTGGAAGTAGTTTATGGTTGGCTTTTTAAAAATCAGTTTGGATTTTATCATGAGGAAATGGGAAACAACGAAGACTAGAAAAACTGAAGCTATGGGAGCCAAGATTTTTGTAATCCTTTGGACACCTTATTCTTTCTGGCTGGAATACCTTCCTCGGTTCTTAGTCCTCTCCTGGGAATACAGTCAACAGAAAACCATAAATAAAAGTGTTGATTGGGCTTCCCTGGTGGCGCAGTGGTTGAGAGTCCGCCTGCCGATGCAGGGGACACGGGTTCGTGCCCCGGTCCGGGAAGATCCCACATGCCGCAGAGCGGCTCGGCCCGTGAGCCATGGCCGCTGAGCCTGCGCGTCCGGAGCCTGTGCTCCACAACGGGAGAGGCCACAGCAGTGAGAGGCCCGCGTACCGCAAAAAGAAAAAAAAAAAAAAAAAAAAAAGTGTTGATTGACCAACTGACTGGACACAATAAGGGGAAACAGTGATACAAGAAAGAAAATTACAAGATAAATTCCACGCTGGAAGGGTGTGGGAATTACTAGAACACACATCCTTGTTTCGAGCAGTGTTTATCAGTATTATAAATATTACTGATCATTTGGCCAACTTTAAAAACAAAAAAAGTGATAGATACCTAAGAAATGTGCCTCAGCCTCCCAAATTTGAGGCCTTTCTTATAATGGTCTAATACAAACTAATCTGCTATTAGTATGTTATTTTTTTAAAATAAATTCTTTCCTTTTGTTGAAAAAGAGATTATGATGATCCTTTCCAAGTTATTTTGTCACAGAAAACTTAAAGGATTGATTTGCTTGTCATTTCATAAAACCCTTAACATGAAAAAAATGAAAACTCCTTTCAGTTATACAAGCCAGTAAGTAAAAGTGGTCTAAATTGGGGATTTTGAAATATAATCTGAAAGTCAAGAAGAATTTCAGGCTACAATTTGTTGATAATGATTTGCAAATACAGTTCTAAGCTGATAGAAAGGGTGCTGACATTTTTAGCCATTCAACATTAGATCTATTGGTTAATCTCCATTGTTCACATGTCTTGAAACCCTATTGTTCTGTAAATTTAGCATATTGACAGAGGATAATTGGGGCAGTTTTAAGACAAGTTTTTGTCACATGTATCACATTTGTGGCCTTCTGATATTTTGACCCAATAAAATAAGTGATATAATTTCTTTTTTACCCCTACATATATTTTAGAAGAAACGGAAAATCGAAATCATTTTACAATATACATATTTTGGAATTATTCCTGTTCAAACTTTTCATTATTCATTTCTTGTTCTAGCTTGAAAAACACCATTTTTGAATCATTTTAACTTCAACTGGTCAGGATAAATTTTCTTTTATCTAATCAGAGTACCCTATACAGCAAATTGAATTATAAGTGAACCAAATTAATAAAATGGACGATAAATTATATAACATGAATAGTGAAATGTAACTATCTGAGGGCATTATTTCTAATATTTTGCCTTGTACAGAACCTCCTGATTTTGCGTCCAAAAGATGTTGTCCAAAGCCTGTATAAACCCCAGATAAAGGAGGCTAGAGCTGACAGATAATTGAGCACCGGTCAATCAAATGGGCAGGAAATATTTATTGACAGTATTCTATGCACAATACACCACAGTAGGGCATGTACCTTGTGGGTGATAGAGGATAGCATAAAAGAGCATCCCCAGTGAATTCAATGAACTTGCAATGCAATTAGGGAGACGGCCTTCAGGCCTATGCATGCGTGCTCACACATGCAGTTAGCTAATAACAGAAAATAATATGTAAATGACAAACGCAATAGTCCATAGACTGCAGACTCTATGCTAACGAGATCCTAAAGAATGGGATTTTAAGATGAGCAGTTCCGGGAAAATGCCACAGAGGACCTGGAGTTATAGGAACCTGGCCTATAACTTGGAGGATGAACAGGATCGATAGATAACGACCTAGTGATGAGAGAGAGGGGGATTCCAGGACAAGGACTGAGCTCAAACCAATGTATGGAGGTCTGAATACACTAGGGTGATTGGGCAAAAGTGGGGAGAGCAACTCTGTAGTGAGTAGAGAATTATGATGACTATGATCAAGTTGGGAAGGGAGGCTGGGGCTCTGAATACCAGATGAATGAGTAAGGACATTATGTTGAAGGCAATGGGGAATCTTTGGAGGTCTTAGAACAGAGGAATGCCAAAATAAAAGTGGCATTGTAGAAATACTAATCTTGTACCATTGCATCCAAAGTCCTTTTGAAGAGAAGACTGAAAAACTCAATCGCAGCAATCTAAGAAAAATCTCATCTATCTCCTCTTTGACTAAATTTCCTGTCATGAAAACACGCAAAACATTTCCAATTTAGCTTCAGGCATCCTCTTATTCCAGGAGAAAATAACTCCATTGCATATAAGTAAAATAAATTCAACCCCACTCTTGTAAAGAACTAGCCCAGAGAATTATTAAACAGATTTTCTATCTCATTTTTAATATTACATTAAATAGGATGGGGGTAGAGAGGGACTGTAGTTTCAGTTTAGAAACAAGTAAACATTCAGAATATGTTGTTAAAATTTTAAAAATTCTTGCTCCAAAGAATAAACAGAGACTCTCAGAATATGAGAATTGGGATTTCTCCAGAAATATAACTTCAAAGATTACTATCAGTGGTAAGAAGAATTATCAATATAATATTATGATGTCACATTTTGTGAACCTAACCTTTCAGTATCGTCTTTTTAGTCTATTACTGCATTAGACATATGATACTTTGGGAAATGAGTCTTCAGACAAGACTCTTGACTCTAGGAAAGGAGCCTGACTGTTCTTTAACAAGTACTGTACTAATCCCCTCAAAAATAAAAAGTCAAAGCAAACAAAAGGCTGTGCTAAAAATTATTCAGCCTCTTCATGTCTTCAAAACATTTTAGAGATGCCACTTATTTAAGTACTGATACAAGAACCTTAGTTTTTGTTGCCAACTGCAGCCACCAATAAACTGAGGCAAAGCAAGAGATGTCACTGTTCTGTGATACTACCTGTATATGGCAAGTGAAGTGGAGAAATGAGCAATTATCTAGAGGTGATTAAATTCATGTACACAGTCAACTGGTATAATTCAAGCACCCAAATGATTTTTCCCATCTTCAAATGATAGATATTAAGATTTGAATTATCAAAATAATTGGCACAGCTGTTCAATTCATGTTGCATATATAGGGAGAGAATCAGGCTCAGTTTATTTGTCTGTAAAATAAGGATAATTACATTTATATCAATCAGTCTTGGGGCGATTAAAACTATAAATATATTTCTAAGAATTCAAATACCTTAAGTACAAATTAGTCAAATATGGCTAGTCCAGGTTTCTTTTTTAGGAACAGTAATTGGGAAATATGTTATGTAGGATATATGTAATCCACCAGGTTTCAACCTTCTGACTTCACTATGTTTTGAGTGTTACGAAGTGAAGATGACACATGGATAGTGAACAATAATGTGCTTGTGCTAAGGAATGCTCTCTTAATGGTTTGCAAACCTCTTTGAGTTTTATAAGCAAGTGCAAAATGTGTACGTGTGTGTGTGTGTGAGAGAGAGAGAGAGAGAGAGAGAGAGAGGGAGGGAGGGAGGGAGGGAGGGAGGGAGGGAGGGAGGGAGAGGGAGAGGGAGAGAGAGAGAGAGCGCACCTGTGTGTACTCACACAGGAGAGGCAAGATCCAAAAAGAGAAGAGAGGTATGCACAATCTATATCAAACTTTCGCATCAAATGGTGTGCTGTGTACAATTTGGACATACATATAAGGAATAAAAGCTTAACAATTGGGTCTCATGTTTCAAAATAGACACCATACTTTGCATATTCTCAGAGACCGACATTAATCCATTTCTTCTCAGAAATTATATGACTGGGGAAGAGAAAAATCTGTCTTTGATTGGGTGCTATGTGTTTAAGCCATGGCTTAGCTTAAATCATTTATGAAGATCATTTCTTGGTAGGTGAATAGAGTTGCTATTATGGAGTGTTAATACACTTGCAGCGAAGTGTTGCTGGGGGGTAGGAGGTGTTAGACATTGATCAGGAGCTTAAGAGATGAGCTATTTATTTTTGCTGGTGTAAGAGGACAATGTCTATAATAAAACAATGATTCTGCTTCTCTGTCAAAAAATACCACTTTATGACATAAAAGCTCTCTTCAGCAAACAAAGAACAGACTGTTATTAGGAGATATAAAAATTACAATAGAATATATTTCCCTGTAGGAGCACAACAGCCTTTAACTCAACTAGAACTTGCATTGTGATGGCTTTTAAAGGAGGGGACATATTCTGTGGGGAGAAGCTCAGATATCCTTTTCAATTCCCTGGACTGTACTAGTTCTCAGCCTATAAAAATGGGTCTACATTAGCACACGGTGCCAGTAAATCACACACTTGCACTGCAGCATGAAAGGAGCCCGGCTTGGGGGGAATTGCTTTATGTGGCGTAGTTCCATGCAAACACATGGCTCAAATGAAGCTGATTCCAAGGAATATGGAAACTTTATGTTCAGTTTGATAGGTAAATGCACAGCTTCTCAACTGGGAGCTTCTAGATCTGCTCCAAGGGCAAGTGTAATCAATCCGTGAATGGTTTTTGCAGCGCTGCACACCTAACCAAGCTGTTTACATTACTCGGAAGAGTTAAGTTTAATTCTGTTTTACTGGGATGGTTGCTTATTATTAACACTCATTTCAATACATTTTAAGTAATTAAAAAAGCGGCCGTAATCCCTGGAGAAAGGTTGCAGTAAGAATTCTCCAACTATCCACTTTTCTCTGTTTTATTTCTATGAGGTGAGCCCAATTGCTTACCCTTCGCTGCCTCAGACGCTTTAGTGGCGTGAGACTAGGCAGCGACCAAAACCTATAATAAATAAATCAGTACTGTTAGTTGGTTCCAAATTCTAATACTTCAGTCTTAATTCTCTCTCCCTCCCTCCCTCCCTCTCTTCCTCCCCCCCCCCCCCCGCCTCTCTCTCTGTTATATTAATGATCTACCTTATTTTTAGGGGAAGTTTTCTCTACGATAGTGGCCAGAGCAGGTGTTAATGAGGTCAACACTTCAATTAAAACTTCACAAAGCTAGGTAGGCTAAAGGCAAAAGCTAATTCCAAGCTTTTGGTTCACAAAAGTGATGCTATTATACACAGGTAATGACAAAAGTAACGCCCACTACATGAGTTACTAGAGAGGAGGCAGGAGCATTAAGTGTTTGGACAATGGGCAGCACAAATGGAAGGTTAAACAATAAGAAAGGAATCTGAGGGATGCAACTGACTGAGCAATTTTGGTTTAATAAACATCCATCTTATAATCTTAATAGTAATTATCTGCCCCTAATCTTGATGCACTTAGATACAGTATTCACTAAAAATATCTGCTAAAACTTGTCACTCCACTCCCCAGAAAGTTCACTGCCTTACAAACCCCTACAGCATAACAATTACAACACAATAATAACAACTAGATATTGTGTGTCTCCTGTGTGCCAGACATCGTCCTAAGCGCCTTACATATAGTAATTTACAGCAACCGTCTGAGCTGGGTACCTTTACTCTCTTTTCCCGACAAGGAAAATGAGGCACACAGAGATTACATAACCTACACGAGGTCACCAAGCTAACCCGTGCTGGAGGTAGAATAAAGTGATTTAGATCCTCCTTTTCCAATGTTTTCCTCCATTACATTTTAGCTACAGCTTCTTAAGTAGCTACAAGGTAGCAGAAGCTGGGCTAGATGTTTTACAAACATCCTTTTTAAATCTTCACCACAACTTTACCTAGCTGGATATTATACCCATTTTCACACATGACGAACAGGCTCAGAGAAGATTAATAATTTCCCCCAAGGAGAGCCAGCCAGTTAGAAGGAGAAAAGCATTTGCACCCGGTCTGCCTAACTCCTAAGCCTAGCCCTGCCCACACGCCCACCAGGCCTCTCTGTAAGCTACTCTGCTTCCTCTTCTCAAACTTATTCTTCACTTTTCCTGCTCCTGTGGTTGTACTTCCCATGCCATGGAATTCATCAATGCTTCACTACAGTTCAGTTTCTAAACTAGAGTGCAATGGGTTAAACAAATTCAGAAGAAAAAAAAAAAAAAAACAATCCGGAGGGAAGACTACACAATTGGTTTGTTACTCCTCATTTTTTTTTTCAACTTGATTTCCAAATGGACATGTTTTCCTTTTTGTCTGCTTTACTGTCATTGTTCCACATGGTTACATTCAAATCTGTCATTTTTTAAATATTGGAAATACGTATTTCTATGGTTAAAATGGAGGAATCATGCCATTTTCTCTATACCCTATTTTTACTCCTTATATTTAAGAAAAATAAACTCCAAAAAGAAACTCAATTAAAATTTTGCCAAATTGGTTATTATTAAATGTTTATGGCTATATTTGTTTCCTATGGCTGTTGTAATAAATTATCACAAACTTAGTGGCTTCAAACAACCTAAATTTATTATTTTACAGTTCTGGAGGTCAAAAGTTTGAAAATGGGTCTCTGGGGATAAAATCAAGGTTTCAGAAGAGCCTGTATTCATTCTGGAGTCTTTAGGGGAGAGAATTCACTTCTTTGGCTTTTCCAGATTTTAGAAGCTGCCTGCATTCCTTGGCCTGTGGCCCCACCTTCCATCTTTGCATTTCTGTCTCTGACTCTGCTTGTATTATCACATTGCCTTCTCTCTTATAAGGACCTTTCTGATGGTATTGGGCATGTCAGGATAACCCGTGAAGATCTCCCTATGTCAAAACCCTTAACTTAATCCCTCTGCAAAGTCCCTTACACCATGTAAGGTAACATACTGACACATTCTAGAGGTTAGGACATGAACATCTTTGGGGAGCCATTATTCAGCCTACCACCATGGTTCTGCAGTCATTTAGAATTCAACTGCTTGTCACAATATGGCATACTTTTTTGGGCTGGTTCAGTACTATGTGAGAGTTAGTGACAAGGGTTACAAAATTCCACAATCTAGAAAGCACAGGAGGCAAAAAAGCAGTGAGAATCCTGCTCTGCATGGCCAACCTGTTTTAACCAGTCATCCAGAGGCAGGACAGGCGTATTGCTGCATTGCTTTCACCCTGCTACCAAAAGTCCATTCGAATATCCTTATTAAGAAGTGGAAACTGGAGCTCACAGAAGTGTTACATTTTTTAAAAAAATTAATGAACTGTGACTCCCTGGGGAAATCAGGGTGTTGCTGTTTTGTAACAAGCCACTCTTCAGGAGTAAATCCTGGAAGAATTCCAGAATAAAGTCCTTAACTTTTGGGGAGTGATAGTCAGCAGGAAAAGAAGGGGCCCTACATTCTGGGACACAAAAACTGCAGCTCCCCGTAGCTCAGCTTCGCTCATTCAGCTTTATTCTTTCCCCTTCACACCCACTCATAAACATTAAGCCTTCTTCCCAGCTGTCTTCCTCCCTTTTTTCGTTTTTAAACCTCTTCTACTTTTTGACTTCTTTTCTCTGTAACAACTACTACCAAAAATCTGAAAGCTTTTTTTTTTTTTTTTACTGTTACCATGGAGAGAATAATTGTCTCATCAAGGAAAGGAGGTGGTGCAGAGGGAGAGGGAAGAACCACATATGAAAATTGAGAGTTAGCCTCCGTGTCTTTTCAACAATATCCAATTAAATCTTTTCACTACCATACACAAAACAACAGGAACACAGTGGGTGGCCAATTTAGCCCAAGTATGTGAATGAATCAGTAGGCTCTGTGAAATATGCTGGGGAGGGTCAGGGAGGTAGGGAGGGGGATGCTCAATGCTGAACAATGGTAACTGATAGATAATTACTATGCAGTTGTTTGAATAGATGCTGCTCTCTATCATTTTCAGGTAAATGACCTTCAGAATGGCGGCAGAGGATTTTCTCCAAACTGATGAAATAGAAATATGTAGACACAGAAAGCAAGTAGAGGGAAGAGACCTGTGAAATATTTCTCGATGATATTTTTTTAAAAATGAGCGCTATAGGGACAGAGAGAACAAGAGCAGTTACCAATGCCCCCTGGTTTTCTTTTCTCCACTCTTCTCTTTATAAGGTGAAAACAAAGTGGAAGAAAATTCAAATATAGAATCATCAGGTGGTGAAACATCAGTGAGATTTTAATGAAGTCTAGAATTTTATACCTCAAACTAGAAAAAATCTGTTGCTGATTTATAGGTGTGCCAATATGAAGAAATACGTGAAATAATATTAATCCTTCTATTTTAATTTTCATGAGATGAATCATACATATGTTTTATTCTTTCTGATCATTCTGAGCAAAACCAAATTATGAAATTTTTAAAAATGCTGTTTCTCAAATTACAACAGATAAATTATCATATCTTTAGTAGAAGAATCCTGCATAAATCCTGTACATAAATATCATGCCTAAAGGCTTGCATCAACAAGAGTAATCAAAAGAAAATAACTGCAAAGTAGTAAAAACATAAATTTAAAATGTTGGTGGTGATGACATTAAGGCGAGAATTTGGAGTTGAAGTACCATGTTGATCAACTTTTTCTGTTCCTCTCTCCCTTTCCTTCTTATTACCCACTCTAGCTTTTAAAAACATGATGAGACTGTTTTTTTTTTTTTTTTTTTGCAGTACGCGGGCCTCTCACTGTTGTGGCCCCTCCCGTTGCGGAGCACAGGCTCCGGATGGGCAGGCTCAGCGGCCATGGCTCACGGGCCCAGCCGCTCCGCAGCATATGGGATCCTCCCGGACTGGGGCACGAACCTGTATCCCCTGCATCGGCAGGCGGACTCTCAACCACTGCGCCACCAGGGAGGCCCCGTTGAGACTGTTTTAACAGAACAGTGTGATGCGATATTTCAGATATACAAAAAGGTATACAGAATATAAGGTTACAATTGCAGTCTGTGACATGGCTGTACCTATCCACACACACTCACCTGGCACTGTATGTCACTGACTCACTTGATTTAATTTTTTAATGTAAAATTTTATACTGGATAGATGTTTATTTTTAAAAGAGCAATGTTACCAGAAATTAATTTTTTTTTTTTTTTTTTTTTTTGCGGTACGCGGGCCTCTTACTGTTGTGGCCTCTTCCACCGCGGAGCACAGGCTCCAGACGCGCAGGCCCAGCGGCCATGGCTCATGGGCCCAGCTGCTCCGTGGCATGTGGGATCTTCCCGGACCGGGGCACGAACCCATGTCCCCTGCATTGGCAGGCGGACTCTCAACCACTGCGCCACCAGGGAAGCCCTAGAAATTAATTTTGACAGATAGTTTAGGATTATAACTTTTGTCTACCTTGGAATTAATCATAAAGTTGGGAGAAGGAGAATAGCAAATAAGGATACCACTCCAGAGCCCTGACCCAAATATAGAGCACAAGGCAGCTCCAGAGTCCACCTACAATCTCATGTGAATTCAGAGAAAATTCACTATCAGCAGGCATGATTACAATAAATAATTCTCTTATTGATAAAGCAGAAAATACAGATAGACAGGAAGAGAGAAAGAGAGGAAAGAAGTAAATAAAGAAGGAAGGAAGGAAACAAAGGAGGGTAAGTAGGAAGGAAGGAAGGAGGGGAGGGAGGGAGGGAGGGGGAGGGGAGAGGGGGAGAACTCTAATTTATGCAATATTTGCTAATCCCTTTCCTGTTAGCATTTTCTGCTGGCCACTTCACAACAGTCCCAGAAAAAAAAAAGAATATATTACTCCAAATTACAGACTATTAAATAAACAGATAAAAACTAAGATGATTTGCATGAAAAGAAAACAATAAGCTCTTTTCACAGCACAAACTGAGGGTTTCATTAAGCAAAGTTGTAGGAAAAAGCTACATATCTTTTCAAGCTCTTAGTTATTGCCGAATCTGTAAATCCCATGCCCCATTACCCCTACACAAGCCAGGGAGATGTTCTCACATAATAGCATTTCATTCGTGATCGAATTGACATCAAATGGTTGTCCCTTCTTAATATATACAAAGAATTTTTGATTTGGGGGCTGTGTGCTTTGTTTTGTAGTTGGACCATTAAAAATGATGAAATTTCTCATGTAGTTAGGACATAAACAAAGATGAAAGAAATGTCTCACTTAAAATATTTATAAACAAGGATAAAATCCTGGCAAATATACTGTTGGCCCAGAGTTGGCTTGTTTACCAGATATATTCTTAAGGCTAAATACCTTAAATCAAGAAAAACCTACATATATATGTTTCAACTACCTATGATGATTACTGTAAGGAAGATAAATTGGATAATAAATCTGACCTTGAAGATTATGAATCAGTGGACACTTGATTTGATGCATGTTAAAATGTCTGTGGTAAAATTAAAAAAAAAACCCAAAGCCATTTTTCATTAACAAAAATTTATAAATTATGTTATGAAGTCTGTAATTGACTTTAACATACTTCAGTATAGAGATTATATATGTGATGGTATGCATGTGTTACCAGTCAGTTACCTCAATCAGAAATTCATATGGGGGATGGGGTTAGACTTTAATCCGAAAGGCCAGATTCCTCCGACAGGTGCTACAAGCATTTAAACTATTTTTAACCACAGTCAACATCAGAAATCTTGCAAATGAGCAAAATGAGTATTAGAAGTGGACTTTCATTTACAATATTAGTGTTATTCAAGATATATGGTTTGGTTGAAATATATTAGAGACATTCTTCATCTTTATTAAGGACCAGGTATAAAAATCTAGTGAGCTATGGAGCCAGTACTTTTTGGAATATTACCCAAGATTTGATGCCCAGACTATTCTGTGTCTCCACACTGAATCCAAAGATACTGATTGCCTGATATTCTCTCTAAGGTTAACTGAATCCTGCCCCTAGACTCTAGAATATTCTCACATCTGCCTTGAGTGAACCTTTTATATAGATTGTGATTGTAATGCAGGATAGTGAGGGTATGGGAGAGTAACTAACCCCTACTTACTAGGCTTCTGCTACTGTTATATACACAAAATAACCTAAAAGTCAGCTGTGCATAACAATACTGATCTAGAATAATTCAACAACACTGTGCAACCCACACTCTTTAAAACTCACTATTCTTGGGGCTTCCCTGGTGGCACAGTGGTTGAGAATCTGCCTGATGATTCAGGGGACACAGGTTCGTGCCCCGGTCTGGGAAGATACCACATGCCATGGAGCAGCTGGGCCCGTGAGCCGTGGCCGCTGAGCCTGTGCGTCCGGAGCCTGTGCTCCGCAACGCAAGAGGCCACAACAGTGAGAGGCCCGCGTACTGCAAAAAAAAAAACAAAAAAAAAAACAAAAAAAAAACTCTATGTCACATTGTAGTTATCAGGCACACTTTAAGATCTCTGTAAATAGAGTTCAACTCTGCAGTTGCATTTGTTCTACCTGTGTGTTACTTCTCCTCACATTTTCATTTTGTTTTAACATAACAGTGGTATTTTACATTATCCATCAAAGTAAACAATTAAAGTCACTCTTTAAAACAAATATTAATTTTATTTTATTTTATTTTATTTTTTTGCGGTATGCGGGCCTCTCACTGTTGTGGCCTCTCCCGTTGCGGAGCACAGGCTCCGGACGCGCAGGCTCAGCGGCCATGGCTCACGGGCCTAGCCTCTCCGCGGCATGTGGGATCTTCCCGGATCGGGGCACGAACCCGCATCCCCTGCATCGGCAGGCGGACTCTCAACCACTGCGCCACCAGGGAAGCCCCAAATATTAATTTTAGATGACTAAATAGGTTTGTATGGAGGGTTCTTCTTGCTAATTGTGGCAATTACAAAACAAAACAAAAAAACAAAACAACTCACTATTCTTTCAGGAAGTATAACCAGTATATAAAAACAATTGTTCCCTGTAACCCTTACCTCATTCTGTTCAACAATACATTTGCTTTTGTTCTGAGAGTATAACACTAAATTTCTCTTTTGATTCCTCATGGTGATATTTGTCCAGTGTGGCTTAATAACCAGATCTTTAAAGTTTTCATTCCATTTCTGTGTACTATTTTGATCATTTGAATAATTTCACAAAATCCTGCCTTGCCTTTCACCTTGAAGTATCAACTCATTACCTTTTTCCCCACAGCCCAAACAATTACCAGGTCTAGCAATTTAGTTAAGAAAACAGACTGGTATATATATAATTGTCCTCTGAGTGTGTGTGTGTGTGTGTGTGTGTGTGTGTGTGTGTGTGTCTGACTATGTGTGTGTGGGATGGGGGGATGGAGAAGGAATGAGCTTGATCATCACTGAATACAAGAAATTAGTTATGGAGAGGCAAACCTGGCGTTCAGGTATAGGACTGTGACGAGACCACTTCCTCTCACCGTATGGGGGCCTAACTGGGCAGCAAAAATATTCTCCTCTCTGACGTTTTTATCTTGGCTCTTGACAAGCTTTCCATTGCCTTTCTGTTCAAGATTCAGATTTCCTATTATTGCTCCCCTGGGTATATTGTTTTACAGAATGGTTCCTGTCCCTGAGAAGGCCACATCAAATAAGTGACATCACATGGAGTAATACAAGTCCAGTCCTTTCCCCGCAAATCACAATGATTCTGAGGCATCACTTCACAGCTTCAGAACTCCCTGAAGGGCCAGATGAGGCCTCCACTGCAACGGCATCACAGCCCAACGTCTCTTTCTGCCCTAATGTTGACTCCAAGAACACTCCCAAATAAACATTTTGTACGCTCACCTGCCATCTTAGGGCCTGCGTCCCAGGAACCCAGGCAGTGACATTAAGAACATAAATGCCAGGCATTTGGCACTAATTTCTATAACACTTCTGCTCCAAAATCTCCATAGTATAGGGGCAAAACTTTCCTATACAGCATGCACATTTTCTTCCCACTCCTCTTTCATCAAGTACTTGGGGCTTTAAGGTAAGAATGATTTGGAAGAAAGTAAGTGGGCTGGACGCCCTGCATGTTTCCCTGGGCTCGAACATACCTGTCTCTAGCCTCTGAGTTTCTCAAAACCACTCCACTTTTGATCTGAGGCACACTCATCAGACTGCTGTCTGAAAACCTCTTCCAACAGAAGGTACCCTTCTTACTACACTCCAAGAGTTTCTGTCTAATCCAAGTTAAAAATTCTCATCTATAGAGGACCTCCCTGGCAGTCCAGTGGTTAAGACTCCACGCTTCCACTGCAGGGGGCATGGGTTCCATCCCTGGTCAGGGATCCCGCATGGGGTGTGGCTGGTGTGCCCCCTCCCTCCCAGAGAAGTATCATCATGAAAAAAATAAAATAAAATAAAATTCTCACCTATTAGTAAAGTACACATTTTCTGAAGCATTTGGAAAACCATCAGTGTGAAACAAGTTCCTCTATCTCCCTCTTTTAAAAAATTTGTAGCACCAAATGACAAGGGGCTTTGAAACGCTACCATTTCCCTTTTGATTCCATCTTAGATTTGAAAGTTTGATTTATTTGTGCTGCAAAAATCACTCATGATTAATTGGGTTATCAAGTGTCTATAATTTTTCAGCTAGGGTAATTGCCACAATTAGCAAGAAGAACCCTCCATACAAACCTATTTAGTCATCTAAAATTAATATTTGTTTTAAAGAGTGACTTTAATTGTTTACTTTGATGGATAATGTAAAATACCACTGTTATGTTAAAACAAAATGAAAATGTGAGGAGAAGTAACACACAGGTAGAACAAATGCAACTGCAGAGTTGAAATCTATTTACAGAGATCTTAAAGTGTGCCTGATAACTACAATGTGACATAGAGGTTTTTTTTTGTTTTTTGTTTTTTTTTTTTTTGCAGTACGCAGGCCTCTCACTCTTGTGGCCTCTCCCATTGCCGAGCAACAGGCTCCGGACGCACAGGCTCAGCGGCCACGGCTCACGGGCCCAGCTGCTCCGTGGCATGTGGTATCTTCCCAGACCGGGGCACGAACCTGTGTCCCCTGAGTCATCAGGCAGATTCTCAACCACTGCACCACCAGGGAAGCCCAACATAGAGTTTTATATTCCAGTTTCACAGATGCTCAGACTGAGGATCGGAGAGGTTGTATTGCTTGTCAATAACACACAAGGCAAGGCTTTAGATGCCTGACTCCAGAAAACCTCATGCTATTTCTACAAATATGAGAAAAAGAAAAATGCTCACTTAATATTAATGTTCCTCTTACTGAGGAGAGGGTGGAGTATCCAAATTACAACAACAGTGTACTTTACTATGATACTCAATTTTTTGTTATGAATAAAAGCCGATATTTGGAGATGTCATCAAAGAGTTGACAAAGAAAAACAGGAAAAGAAAAAAGGAATGAAATAAGTTAATGACAAAATATTTCCTGTTTATTAGTTGGAAATCCTTGTTTATACATTCATGTAATACATTCCATTTCTCTTGATGTGTAATGAAAGACAATGAATATGTATTCTTTTTGAAATAACGAAAGAGATAGTATCCTGTGTCTACTTTCCCTTTTTAGACTTTTCATTTCAGAATTACTTATGAAACACTACCAAGAAACAGGAAAATAGAATGAAACAAAAAATGAACCATGTTTATAAGACTGTTAGTCTGGTTATAAAGCAATTACATTTGGTTTAAATATTGGCTCCTCTAGGAAACCTTTCTTGACCAACTGTCAGCTCCCTTTAACATGAAGTAGTGACTAGGGTAGGTGTGTTGGTAACCTTCACATCATCTCATTCTGTGAAACCAAGGAATAAAGGTAGGAACTCCCATCCTCCTTGCCACAAGGATTTGTTCAGGATGGATTTATGTTAGTCCATATGCTAGTCCAATCAGGGAGAAGCTCAGTACTTTCATTTGAGGGTCAAGAAAGTTTTCTTTCCTTTTTAATACAGTATGACATGTGAAATGTATACTGTAACTGCTATGAAAATGTTGAAGGCAAAACTGAGCAATGAAGTTGGAGCCTTGAGCATGCCATGCCTGAAGCCCACACAATTCTTTGTTACATAAGTCAATAAAGCCCCTTTCTTATTAAAGCCAGTTTGAATTGGATTTTCTATTAGTTGCAATTGAAGATATTCTCATTTATGGCCAGACTTAATCTAAAGGAATACCTTCTTTTTACCCAATCATAGAATCTATTTCATCATGCCTCAATTGCCCATTTTCTTTTTGGTTTTCTCAAATAGATGATAAAAAACATTAACTTAAGGTTTTCCAAGAATCTGTACATCAAATAATTCCATTTGCAAAGTGTTGATACTTGTTTAATTTTCTCTCTTCATCTATAGGTGAGGTGATTATATATCAAGTTTACCCTGGACAACACTTACTGTCTGGCATTATTAATAATGACACTCATTTTCCTTCTTAAATTTATTATGATTTAGTCAATAAATCATAGAATGGACTATAAAGTGATTTTTAAAATCAGCCCCATTTTTCCCCTTTGTAAGCTCAGTGACAGGCAAATGCCCTTAAGCCGCCCCCTAGCTGTGACAACCTCATAGACAGTAGGAACTAACATATAGATCTCACCCCTCATAGGATTCCTTAGCTTCCCTTTGTTGCTTTCTTTCAGAATCTCTTAGCAAGCAGCCTGCTAAAAATTGATGAATGGGGTTGTAAGATAACTTGATTGAGAAAGTAACTGTATTTTGTCTTTCAAAGTAAAAAACAGGTATATTTCCTTTTCCACTTTTAGATGGCAGGCATGGCTGTGTCCCTGAAGTCTGGATTTTCTTCCCTCCAGAAAGTGTTAAGAGCTCTTTGTTTTGGACTACCTTGGATTTTAGAAAATGACCTAGAATATTTGAGACTCCTAACAAGAAAAAAAGGTAAAACTGTAATATCAACTAGGAGATTTCTTTTCTGCATACCCATAAACCTCTCTCTAAGACTCCTGAAGGATCCTGAAGGGAAGGGGGAACTCTGAAAAATGACCAAAGATGCTGGATTCCCCAACTACCCTAGAAGAAAGTCTCTGAGCCCAATTTTATTTGATTCAGGAAAAAAAAACCAAAGATACATAACATTTCTTACATGTTTGGAGTTGAGAAATAATTCAGTTGAGCTTTATCTGTAAGGTTATACATGATTATTCTAGGAAATTTCCATGTCAACAGAGAATAATTAGATTCAATGCTCAAAGCCAAATAAATTCATTCTTAAAGGTAGAATTTAAGAATGTGATAGCATGACTAGATAGTCATAATATTTGGGGGCAAGGAATTGCTCTTCTAATAGGAAAGCTATAATTGACTACATACTTTCTGAATATGAGAAAGGAAAACTGCATCTCAGCTTTAGAGAATTTGCAGATCAGTTATATATTCTATTCCTTGAGAGAACTGTAGGCCACCTGACCCTGATTTCAAAATATAAATAAAACTGAGAAAAAAAGGGAACTAAAATAGGGCTCTAGAATTGGGATTATACCTTAGAAAAACAAAAACAAAAAACAACAGGAGGTTGAAAAATACCAGTGAGTATCATGATCGCATACAATGAACTGCCACATAATTATAGGTATTTGAAGTAAGCAGGTATGTACTGGGAGATCAAAAAAAACCACCATGATCAAAAAATATCCCTCCCCCACCTTTCAAAATGCTTAAAATTACAACCATTAAATTATCTGAAGAATCTTCCAATGTAAGGAAATTAATATATATTCCTTTTTAAAGAAACAGATATGACATTTTTTGTCTTAAAAAATTGGTTAAGAAGTTTAACACAAAAGGTTAAAAGCAGATAGGATGCAATTTGGAAGTTGGTCAAATAAAGGATATTTCTAAGCAATTTAAAACAAATTAACTTTTACTTTAAAACCTAAGCTTTAAGGGTCAGAGAAAAAAGAGCAATAAGGTAGAACATGCCTTCTGGTTGTAAAAAACATATTTAAAGAGACAAAGGCTTGGGGAACATCTGTGATTTCCATCTCTCTGCTTTCTATTGAAAAAGTAGTAGTTTTCTATTTAGTAAAGAAGATTTAAAAAAAATAAATGAGAGAGACCTTTATAGTAGCTAAGTCTACGTAAGATCTTTCATATCATATGATAGGTTCTCTTGAAGGAACAATTAGTAATAGAATCAGAAGTACCAAGGGTACCTAATAATAGGCCCAGCGACAGATGACATCTGACACATTGATGAATAGTAGTCACCAAACTTTGACTGCGCACACCTACCATTTAAAAAATTCTGGCCCACACATACCAATCCATATTTATTCAAAATTTTATACATGTACTACTTTACTAATATATTATGTATTTTAGAAAACATGAAGTATTAAATATGAATGAGAATAAATAGAAATAGAAATTGGTTCTTCTTATATTCCCATTGCAGATCTCTGTAACTGAACATGCAAATGAAGAGACAAAGCATTCCACTTCAAACAAAATGTGGAAAGTGTGCGGTTTTTTTGTCTTTTAGGTTTTATACAGAAAAATGCTAAAACATATATAGGCATTTTAATGCCTTTAAATGCTACTCTAAATTGTGTGCTTCTCTGTAAAATTTCATGCAGATTTTAATAACTAATATTTTAAAGATAAATTATTATAATGTATAAATATATTTTTATAGACAACACTAATTTTATAGAATGCTGTGCTAAATTCTTTCCCTCAGATATTCATTCTGGAGAGTGCCTAGCTACTCGGTCCCTGGTAGGTATATAATAATGAGAGGCAAAACTGCTATCCTAGCAACAACTTTCCACATTGTAGACTTGGTGCCAAGAAGAAAGATTTCTGAAAGGTTAATTTGGTAAAAACAATTGCATGTAGAGAAATCAAGTGACTCACAGAGACATGCACATGTGACTAAGATATATTAATATTCTCTAAACTGTGGTCCTCCAGATATTCCACACAAATGATTTCCATGGAGAAATGACTGAGAAATGCTGACCTAAATGACGCTAACAATCCTGCAGGACTCTTCAGTGACTTTGCTTGTGGGGATGTACATTGTGGATCTTTATGATAGGCAAAGTCCATGTACATTTCTCAGCTTATTTGACTTTTTCATGACAAATACCTATTGACATCTGATGGATCTAGTGTTTCAGAAAACATCCGGGGAAATGTTAAGATATTCTCTCACTTAGGAAAAATAGTGCATTTCCTAGTCAAAATCTTAACACTCATCATCTTCCTTTTTTTTTTTCTTTTTTTACAGCATCTCAATTAATTATGAAAGGCAAGAGTGGTTGTTCTTGCTGGAGAATGTGATGAGAAAGAAGAAGGAAAAATCTATGTACTTGGGTCTTGGGATAGCGCTGCAATGAAGCGAACATGGGTGGCCAAGTAAACACTGGGGCTTGCAGTGAAAGCTCAAGAAGACCGTGTAAAGGAGTTATAAGATGTTATGAAAAGGGCAACACAGACAAGGAGGAAAAACTTGATTTTTTAAAAAAAATTATATTAAATGGGCCCTATTACTTGTTTTCCTGTTTGATCACCATGCTAGAACAGTTAATCTTTTAATTGCTTACATTTTTCCTTGAACTCCACGAGTGTGTTTGGGTCTTAATTATTCAGAATATGAAAACTGATGACCTAATGCTATGTATATTGATGCTAATGGATCGCTTCAGAATTTGTCAGGCTACTGAAGCTGTGATGAAAGTGACTGCTTTCTCTTTCTCCAATTTAAAAAATATTCAGAGGTAGGAAGATAGAAATGAATAATATAATTTTTCTTTAATTTAATTTAATGTGTTAGAGCTATTTAGAACAGCGATGTCCAATAGTACTTTCTGCAGAGATGGAAACGTTCTGTATCTGTGCTGTGCAATATGGTAGTCACTAGTCACATGTGGCTATTGGGCATTTGAAATGTGGCTAGTGCAACTAAAGAAGTGATTTAAAATTTTTAATTAACTGAAATTTAAATAGCTACATATGACTAGTGGCTACTGTATTGGACATTGCAGATTTAGAGAATTACAGACAACACCTGTGGTTAATTAGGAAGTGATTCCTTGAGAACAGAAGAGGAAATATAAACACAATGCATTTTAATTTTCCACTGAATTTACATTGTTTTCAGTGACCTTTGTACAGTCTGATTGTCAAGTAAAATAAATGATGTCTACTAATAAACATTCATCCAAGGGTTATTCTTTCACATTCACACCTCCATGCCATCTGCAATGAGAGAACTAAGAAGACAGGAAAACAATCACATCATTTTTAGGTAATTAAAAGCTACTTAAGTCTAAAGTAGAGAAATATGCTCTAGTTAAGAGTATACTATCAGACATAACTAGTTGCCTACCCAATATCTGTTCTTTCCTTCTTCACTAATCCAAATTTTGTTCAGAACAGCAGGGTTTTAGGATTAGGTCACCAGTTTTATTCTGAATTATAAATAAAGAAACACAACTACTTATTTAAAATACTCTACCCTCCCAGGATCTCTCAAAGCTAGGAGAGGTCATGTGACACATATCTGTGGTGTAAGTAGACTTCTTCTATGTGGGGCTGCCAGAAAAGCTTTTGCTTTCTTTTTAAGTAGGAGCTGACACACCCGGGCACATGCATTTACTCTGCCCATTTCCCCCTCTTTTCCATTTTAAGACAAAGACATAGTGCTTTGTGGCAGTGGAGCCACCTTGAGACCACAGGAAGGAATGAAAGCCAAATGTTGAGGATGGCTGGGGATGGCTAAAGGAAGAGTTGGGATACATGATTTTGTGGCTATTGGACCTACCCTGGAATACATAATTCTGAAGGTCTTGTTTTGTGAGAAAAATAAACTCCTGTCTGGATAAGCTACTGTTAAGAAGATTTTCCTATATGCAGCCAAACTCAATCCTAACTGTATTAACTGGGGAAAAAAGGTCCTTTAATTCCTAAAATTCTTAGAGTCTAAAATTATAATTGTTTTTGCTTGATGTGGTAAATTTAATTCCCAGGAGTCTTTCATTCATCACTGACCAAAAACAGACATAAATCATGCTGCATTTAAAAAATAAACATAAATATGCAAACAGCTCTATAACAGATTGTTAAATTTCAAATGCTAAGTAAAACTAGTCATTCATGAAGATAAAGTAAGTCAACAAAATTTGTAAAACACCTAGCATGTCCTTAGCTGCTAAAGCAAATAGAATAGTATGCCTGTCTTTAAGGGAATTTAAATTCATTTAAAGGGCTAAAATACAAAAAAATAAGAAGTCAAATGACAATAAATGTTTATAAGAGAGGTTCAAGACATGGGACTTCCCTGGTGGCACAGTGGTTAAGAATCTGCCTGCCAACGCAGGTGACATGGGTTCAAGCCCTGGTCCAGGAAGATCCCACATGCTGCGGAGCAACTAAGCCCATGCACCACAACTACTGAGCCTGCGCTCTAGAGCCCACGTGCCACAACTACTGAAGCCCGCGTGCCACAACTACTGAAGCCCATGTGCCTAGAGCCCGTGCTGTGCAACAAGAGAAGCCACGGCAATGAGAAGCCACGCATCGCAACAAAGAGTAGCCCCTGCTTGCTGCAACTAGAGAAAGCCCGGGCACAGCAACAAAGACCCAATGCAGTGAAAAAAAAAAAGTATAAAATAAAGTGAAAAAAGGGTGGGTAGGATTTAAAAAAAAAAAAAGAGGTTCAAGACAATAGAAGCAACTTTACAAGAAAACATACAGTTAAAGGACAAAATAATTTTGTAGTCAATCACTGATTAAAAAGACCAATACAGATTGGAGCTTTCAAAACAAATTTCACTGAGAAGGCAGGGCAAGACCTCAAAGGCTTCAATGTTCTGACAAACCAGTCAACTCTACATTTCTAATCATTGTAATCAACTTTAAGGAGTGTGAAGGAACCCTAAGTCATTGATGTGGTTATTTCATAATTGGATTTGATTAGAACTCATACCTTGAAATGGTTGCACAGTTCTCATCTAAAAAGTTTCCTAATGCTAAAAATAAAATACGTCCTCATTTTGACTTAGAGTACCATTTTATTGTAAAATCTCATTATATACAGCTTCTTGCCTACTTGCATTCTTTCCAACTGCTATTATCTGCCCCCAATAACTGTCTCCTTTTAGTACCTAACACCTATCATACAACTAAAAAAAATAAAATAAAATCGAACATAGGTAGTGTGGTAAAGTGGCAGTTTGAACAATTTTATGTCCAATTTCTCAAAGGGCATTCATGGTTCTACAAGTGGCAGCTTTTTATAATTTTCATATAATATGACATGACAGAAAAGCTTAGCCTCAGCAGAGCTACTACAGATTATTTTCCCTCTCACCATACTCTAGTCCTTTCAGTTTTATGGGGAAAAAGCATGAAGGAGTTAAGTGTAAATTATTCTCTTCGCTCCACTTCCTTAAGTAGAGATTGATCTATGTTCTTTTGCCCCAACCCTTTTCCATGGTTTTATTTTTTCTTACTTCTAGTTGGAAGGTTTCAAAATAATCCTAGAGTTTAACAGAGATGAAATCAGTTTGTGGAGGGAGGGTAAAGCCTATCATTACAAAGTTTATCCTGCTGCCATAATTGAAGGGAGAATATGTCAGGTAATTCAAAGCATTATCTTGAGATAAATAAGACAGAAGATATTTTTTCCTTGAATAAGTCATAGGAAATACATAATTCTTGAATATGATGCTACTTGTTTATACAGAATGTAAAATATAAAGATAAGGAAATCTGGAAGGTTTTATGAATTACTAAAACTATATTTAAAGTCATTTTTATAAATCTAGTAAAGAATTAATCACTCTAGTGATTAATTCACTCTAGAAACTCTGGTATTATTTTTAGTAAATTGATAAAAGTTCACAAAACACAGCCAACATGCTACTGCCTCTCTCTCAAAAACAGTGAAGCTATGATAACCTTGGAAATTTACCAACCAGCTTAGTTTATGAAAGTTTAAAACATTAGAACATATGCAAAAATAAATGTTCACCCCTAGGTTATTAAATCAAAATTAACAAGACATCTGGAAAGAGAAGTCTAGTTTAACTGTCTTCTATATCAGGGAGGGAGGCACATATTAAGAGGAAGAAAATAAATGATTCATTCATTCTAATATATGATTGAAAACACCATAGCACTTTGTTCTCTTGTGGCAATTATCACTCTGATTTTTATGCTTCCTTCACAGAAGATACACTCTAAAATTGGAGCCTAAATTATTCTTATTTTTAATCCCCAAGAGCAGATAACATTGATGTTATCTTTCACCAGCATGTGTTCAATAAATAAAAGATGAATGAAAAGAGTCTTATATCAAAAGCCATTAAAAGGTAGTCATCATATTTCTAATGAATCTACATGACATTGTAATTCAGGGGTCTCCAAAGTAGGCATTTGATGGAGGAAAGAAAATATTAGTAGACTATTAAAAATATCTACCACTTTATAGGTATTTTAGTACCATGTATATATATATGTATTTATCACTGTAACCCAAGTAATCATATACAGAAAACTGTGGATAAATGAACAAAAACACTTACTAATAGTGATGTGTGATCAATGGTTTATCTCTTTCTCAATTATTCGCTGACATACACAGGAAATCAAATTTAAATCCAAACTCTCCCTCTTTTTTTTTTTTTTTTTTTTTGCGGTATGCGGGCCTCTCACTGTTGTGGCCTCTCCCGTTGCGGAGCACAGGCTCCAGATGCGCAGGCTCAGCGGCCATGGCTCATGGGCCCAGCCGCTCCGTGGCATGTGGGATCTTCCCGGACCGGGGCACGAACCCGTGTCCCCTGCATCAGCAGGCGGACTCTCAACCACTGTGCCACCAGGGAAGCCCAATCCAAACTCTTATTCCACTATCTCTTTCCAATGTCATTTCCTAATGTTCTTTGTAACATGGGTTTTCAAAGACTATTTGTTGAATTAAGGAATGAATGAACAAAGAACCATGTACCTGACATTAACATTATTTAACATTACCCTAACATTCAGAGTAATAAGAACCTACTTTATAACACATTGTGACTTCAATTATAGACATCAAGGACCCCAAATGATAAAAGCTCCCAAAGCAGGTAATAATATTTAGGGTATAATAACATTATGCAGCTTTCAAAAAAGATTAAAACACACTGAATTATACTGCTTTCTTATAGAAGAAAGAAGATCCCAGATTTTAGGTATTTTTATGAAAAAAATAAAAGCCATTTCATGTAAAGGAATCTCGATCTAAACCCAAGCAAGGACATTTATAAATATAATTCACTATTTAAAACCAATAACTAAAAAAAAATTAAAAAAATAAATAAAAACAATAACAAACATAAACTTCCTTATCAAAATCCCACTGATATTTCATTGAAAATACAATATACTGGCTTTTATCAGAATTCATGTAAATATTATGGTTCAGTTTTACCTGATAAGGTTTTGACAAAATTTTACAGTGAATTGAATTGAAATGTAGTAAGATATGCATTTCCATTCACAGACATTGGGAGATGTGGTTTGGTAAAGCTTATGTTTATCTTTAAGCAAAAATGTGTCTGATACCATTTTCCATAAAAAGGTTATTATAATATTTTGAAAATGGGAATTGTTTGTGCTTGTAACACTATGAGCTTTGTATTTATGGGAGTTAATTTTGTCATGATCTATGAGAGTATAAATCATATTACTGACACTGACATATTTTAACAATCTCCAGTGAAGATAACAGCGAATTTGGCTCTCATTAGGTAAGGAAAGAAAATTGCACGCATGTAGAACAGCGATCCAGAGTGATGAGCTTTCTACAGGGGACATGTACATTTGTCAGAAGATAATTGCAGTACAAATTTGCAAATATCTTCAGCCAAACATAGTACAACATTATTCTTTGTAGAATGCAACATACACCTTCCATATATGGAAAGACAGCAAACTCTGGTACGGTGCTTCTTAAACAAGGTTGTGCAGAAATGAACAGATGAGCTGATCAGGGCTGAATGGTTGTTTGAGAAAAGAGAAAAACAGAATCATCAATCTCCTCACACTAAGATGACTCATCTAACTTGTGAAATCCGTTGGATACCAACGGAAATAAACTGTTTAGTTTTAGTGCGTTCTGTTATAACTTTGGTGGAGAAATGAGGAGATGTTTAAGAAGGGGCATGGTGGGGCTCACAGAAAAAGAAAAAGAAGAAACATCTATTCCCCACGAGGTCTGTATTTACGTTAGGGCATCTACATTCATTAAGTGACCTTAGACCATGTTACTATATTGTCTGTAACCTTTCTCATTGATTGAATGAGGGAAAAACTATTTGTAATACCCACTTTTCTGCTATGCTCATGGCAAGAGAATAATACCAAGAAACATTCTGTTTTGTTTTTAGTTTAAACAATCAGTGCCATTTCCCGCCCCCCCCCCACTCTGTTCCATTAATCCTTCTAAGTCCATGCTAGACAAGTTCTTTTGTCATCAGACTGTGGTTGAATTTATTCAACAAAAGTTATAATCAGAATGATTCTGGAGCCATTCAATTGCTCTTTGTGTAGATATAGCCAGAGTTTAAAAAATAATCATAGAATTTTTATTAAAGACTTTGACCTTAACAATAAAAAAATTAAGCATATCCAAGTAATTATTTCCCATTTAAATATACACTGGACCTACTAAGACTGCTTGTTCAATCTTTGGATAATGAAAACTCCCAGGTAGCAGTATAATGTGCAGCTAAAAATGAATCTTGAACAATGCTATTGTCATCTTGTCCAGATTGGCCAATTTGTCTCAACCCCAATCTGGAGAGGTCTTATTAGAGGCTAAAACTCTTTGCCGATTCTTTATGCAATACAAGTGCCTGTGGTTCAGATTTAGTGGGGAATTACCCTGAACACCTGGCCAAGATGACTTGAAAAAAGACTATAATTTGTTTAGCACAGGCAATCAGAGACCAGTAGTAGAAAAAATAACAATATCAAATGGCCACCTAAATCCTACCTATTGATAACATTACAGTTATCCATTGCCACAACCTGTCCCCAGATCTGCCAGCCACGACTCTCTATCCCCAACCTCTCACTCTCCTTCTCACCTTCCTCCCTCCCTTTCTTTCCTGTTCTTCCCTCCTTCCTTCCCTCCTCTTCTTCCTTTCCTTCCCTCTTCTCCTTCCTTTCCTTCCCTCTTCTCCTTCCCGTCTCTCCTTCTTTCCTTTCCCTAAGGGTCACATTTAATCATAACTTTCAGAGAAAAACTCTAGACATATTTTCTCTTTCATTGGATAGATTGTGCCAGTAAAAGAAAACTGTGAATAACTGTCACAACAATTTTATTTCAGAACTATTTTACTTAAACATGTGATGAAATAGGAAAAGCATTTTTTATCAGATTTCTCTGACACTAAACTATAAATTACAAGTCATCCTCTGCTATAAATTCACAATTTTAGAAAATAAACCTAGAGCTTCATGTATGTTTTACTTTTAAAGGCTTAATTTGCATATTTCACACACAACTCTATTCCTCTACAATACAGTGGTTTAATTTTTACTCTAAAATTAAGCAGTCGAGTTGCTTAATGTTTTAAATGGCTATATTTAACAATCTTTTAAAAATTATAGTTGTAATTTTAACTTCCATTTCTTGCTTAATGTAATTCACTTAGTAAAAATTATTTTCATTTCTAAATGGTAGCAGCCTCCTGTTTTCTAAAATAAGAATTTAATTAAACAACTTATGCTAAAGGAGAACAGAAACTTAATATCAAATGTGTGATTTTTTCAATTCAAGATCTACAACTATGAAAAGCTAACTTATTCAAATGCCGTGTCCTTATTCCCTTTCGGGGGACTATATTTTAATCACTGCATGTCTAAAGTTTGATCTGAAGTTAATAAATTCGAAACTAAGTTTTCCCAGAGTCATAAGATGTTTTATTACATCATGGCTAATTTCTGATGCTCCGCAGCTACAATTACAATCCCCCAGCTCTAATCTCTGCTAAAAATGAAGCTTCTTTATCACATTTCATTCACATTATCCATAAAGCAATCTACATTTTTTATATTGTAATCTTTTATTGTGAAATCTGAGTAAATATAAAGCTCTAAATATTTAACAATATATTCAAGATTGAGACATTATTGCAATATTTGGAGCAAAATTGATTAGAACAATATTATGAAATGAGAAAATAATTATTAATGAAGAATAACATTTTGTTGTACTATAAATGCATCCTCTTTTTTATTATCTCCATGATATTTATTTATTTATTTACTTGTAAACATCTTTATTGGAGTATAATTGCTTTACAATGGTGTGTTAGTTTCTGCTTTATAACAAAGTAAATCAGTTATACGTATACATATGTTCTCATATCTCTTCCCTCTTGTGTCTCCCTCCCTCCCACCCTCCCTATCCCACCCCTCTAGGTGGTCACAAAGCACCCAGCTGATCTCCCTGTGCTGTGCGGCTGCTTCCCACTAGCTATCTATTTTACATTTGGTAGTGTATATATGTCCATGCCACTCTCTCACTTTGTCACAGCTGACCCTTCCCCCTACCCATATCCTCAAGTCCATTCTCTAGTAGGTCGTGTCTTTATTCCCATCCTGCCCCTAGGTTCTTCATGACCATTTTTTTTGTTTTTTAGATTCCATATATATGTGTTAGCATAGGCTATTTTTCTCTTTCTGACTTACTTCACTCTGTATGACAGACTCTAGGTCCATCCACCTCACTACAAACAACTCAATTTCATTTCTTTTTATGGCTGAGTAATATTCCATGGTATATATGTGCCACATCTTCTTTATCCATTCACTGTCAATGGACACTTCGGTTGCTTCCGTGTCCTAGCTATTGTAAATAGAGCTGCAGTGAACATTTTGGTACATGACTCTTTCTGAATTATGGTTTTCTCAGGGTATATGCCCAGTAGTGGGATTGCTGGGTCATATGGGAGTTCTATTTTTACTTTTTTAAGGAACCTCCATACTGTTCTCCATAGTGGCTGTACCAATTTACCTTCCCACCAACAGTGCAAGAGGGTTCCCTTTTCTCCACATCCTCTCCAGCATTTATTCTTTGTACATTTTTTGATGATGGCCATTCTGACAGGTGTGAGATGACATCTCATTGTAGTTTTGATTTGCATTTCTGTAATGATTAATGATGTTGATAATTCTTTCATGTGTTTGTTGGCAATCTGTATATCTTCTTTGGAGAAATGTCTATTTAGGTCTTCTGCCCATTTTTGGATTGAGCTTGCGTTTTTGATATTGTGCTGCACGAGCTGCTTGTAACTTTTGGAGATTAATCCATTGTCAGTTGCTTCATTTGCAAATATTTTCTCCCATTCTGAGGACTCTCTTCTCATCTTGTTTATGGTTTCCTTTGCTGTGCAAAAGCTTTCAAGTTTCATTAGGTCCCATTTGTTTATTTTTGAATTTATTTCCTCTCCCTGCGATCCAACCGAAGCCTGAGCCTCAGCTCCCAGCCCCGCCCACCCCAGCTGGTGAGCAGACAAGCCTCTCGGGCTGGTGAGTGCTGGTTGGCACCGCTCCTCTGTGCGGGAATCTCTCCGCTTTGCCCTCCGCACCCCTGTTGCTGCGCTCTCCTCCGCGGCTCTGAAGCTTCCCCACTCCACCACCCGCAGTCTCCACCCGCGAAGGGGCTTCCTAGCGTGTGGAAACCTTTCCTCCTTCACGGCTCCCTCCCACTGGTGCAGGTCCGATCCCTATTCTTTTGTCTCTGTTTTTTCTTTTTTCTTTTGCCCTACCCAGGTACGTGGGGAGTTTCTTGCCTTTTGGGAGGTCTGAGGTCTTCTGCCAGTGTTCAGTAGGTGTTCTGTAGGAGTTGTTCCACGTGTAGATGTATTTCTGATGTATCTGTGGGGAGGAAGGTCATCTCCGTGTCTTACTCTTCTGCCATCTTGAAGCTCCCTCACAATCTACATTTTTTTTGAGAACCAACTACTGTATGTGCAGGTGTCAAACAAACTTATATTTAGAGTACTGGGGCATAAATAGTTTTATTTCAGGTCTCCATATTGCAAAGTTAAAATAGATAAACATATTGCTTACATTGGGAGGAGGGGTGAGGAAATTATCTCTCCCCCAGTGTAAGGAGCTTTGGAAGGAAAGGGTTTTAAATCAGTGTTCTCTGCTCTCCTCTAGCTAAGAGATGGGGGTGTGACCCAAGCATGGTCAACTGGACTCCTCCCAGGACTTTAAATTTTGAACAGTTACACAGTACAAAGCAAAAGAGGATCACAAAGAGACTCAAGTAGTACCTGCTAACTAAATGCCCAGGCATACTCAGGTCCGTTTTCTTTTTCTAGGTCTTTTTCCATTGCCTTCAAGCTAATTACAATGTTTACTTTCTGCTTGATTTAATCAGAGGGTACTTTCCGTTGCTTGCATGGAGAGAAACCTACCTAATATGCAACTACACTACATTTGATGATTTTACTTCTCTTTTTAAAATCTTTTCAAGGTTGTTACCACCTGCAGGCCATAATCAAAACTCCTTAGTCTGTATTGTAATAGTTCTGTATCGTGGCTTATTTTATAATGGATTAACACATTAAATCATACAAATTTGTAATAGATAAAAATATCAAATCACTAGGTTATACACCTGAAACTATTATAATATTGTATGTTAATTATAATTTTTTAAAAAACCCTCCTTAGTCTGGCAAGGAAGGGTCCCCATTTTTCTCTATGCAACCTCATACATTTCTTCCTCATCCGCTTAGTTTCAGCCAGATGGAGTCACAATTTCTATCACATACTGCACTGTTTATTTACTTCAGTGAAAAGCACAGTTCCTTCTGCCAGGATCGCCTTTGTCATTTTATCTACCTGGTTAATTCCAAGTTGTTCTTTAATGCTTGGCTTAGGTTTTATCTTCTTCAAGAAGCTTTTCCTGACATCTCTTCTCCTCCTTGGCTTAGTTAGATGTCCTCTCCATGAAGTAAGTCCCTAGAGCATTGCCCAAGGATTCCCAGGGAAGTGGAAAACTACGGCGCCTAAGGGTGGGGATTCTGGAACCAGACTGCTTAGGTTCAAATCTCATTGCTATCTTTTTACTACTTGACGTTGAGCAAGTTACTTACAACATTACTTACACAAGCACTCACTGTGCTTTAGTATAAATCTCACAGTGTTGGGCTTCCCTGGTGGCACAGTGGTTGAGAGTCCGCCTGCCGATGCAGGGGACACAGGTTCGTGCCCCGGTCCAGGAAGATCCCACATGCTGCAGAGCGCTAGGCCCGTGAGCCATGGCTGCTGAGCTTGCGCGTCCGGAGCCTGTGCTCCGCAACGGGAGGGGCCGCAACAGTGAGAGGCCCGCGTACCGCAAAAAAAATTTAAAAAAATATAAAAAATAAATCTCACAGTGTTGTTGTAAGCATTAAGTGATACACACAAATTATTTAGATCAGTGACTAGCATCATTAACGCTAAATATGTGCTAGGTATTATCCTGAAATTTATTTCTATCACAGTGCTATTATTGCTTTCTATTCGCATCATCTTCTTTAATCTGTGCATTCCTATCTTGTCTAACTCTGTATTTCCCAGGCACTTAGTAGTCGCTCAATAAAAATTTACTAAAAGAATATATGAGTAAATAGACATTGATAGTGTTTTACAGTTTATAAAGCACATGTGGAACACTGCATCATTTCTCACACCTCAAACAGTAAAATTAGAATTGCTTTATTTAAAACTCTATATAGAGGAAATATTTCTTCCCTGATATTACAATCAATACTTCCCCAAACTTACCTCTCTTTTTTATAACCCTCCACACACACACACACACATTTGTTTAATGTTTATTTAGGGTCATTTTACTGACCATTTAGTGACTGTAGCTATACAAGGCAGGAATTGACAATATCTTTATAATTTTTTTTAATATAAGGGGAAGAAGCAGGAAAATCATCCCCACTATTTAGCAAGAGAAGAGAGATTACAGGTGTATGTGTGTGTGTGTGTGTGTGTGTGTGTGTGAACATTTATAATACTGTTGACCCTTGAATGACACAGGTTTGAACTATGCAAGTCCAATTATACTGGGATTTTTTTTTCAATAAAAATACAATCGGCCCCCCGTATCTGCAGATGCAGAATCCACAGTGCAGAATCCACGGATATGGAGGGCCAACTATGGGACTTGAGCATCTGCAGATTTTGTTATCCATGGTGGATTCCAGAACGAATCCCCTGTGGGACTGACAACTGTACTGGCTTTCTGTGACCCTAGACATGGCACTTGAACTTCTCCTCTGAATTACTTTTGGACCTGTAGTTAAAGACTATCACTTTGAAGAGGCATCAAATGTTTTACAAAGGAGTGTGGATTATCTTTCCCACTCTAGTATCTAGTGGCTTTTACAGGAGGCCATAATGTCATTAGCAGAATGGGGTCCAGGTGTGGAAATGAGCTCTTATTTTCATGTAATATTATTATATGACATACAGTTTGCACAACACAAATACCATGAATACTCAGACTTACATAGTTTGCTTACCACCTAATATTAATTACTAACATTAGTTGAATACTTGCAGTAATCAAGGCAAGGTGGGAAGCATTTTCATGTACTACCTAATTTAATCCTCATGACCACCTATAAGGAAGATAGTATCATTATCCACATTGTATAGATAGATGACCTCAGGTTCAAGGAGGTTGAATAACTTACCCAAGGTCACACAGCTATAGTAGAGGAGCCAAACTTTAAACCCATACAATCTAATTTCAAAGCCCATGCTTTAAACATTATAACATACTGTCTCCTCTGGTTAGGAATACTCCCGGAAGTACTGGAATAGCTCAGTATGATATTGTGAAAGAATGTACCTCTTGTTTCTTTATGTATCAGCACACTGCAATTGTAAAATGCTTAGCTTTGTGTCTGACATACACTATATATTCAAATACACATATATCACCAAATGGTAGCCACATTTATAGTTAATACTGGCAGGCAGTATACGTAGTAAGAACACAGGCTTAGGCACCAAACAGACTTGGATTTGAATCTTTGCTCTGCTACTTATTAGGAGTGTGACATCTATGAGCTTCAGTTGCTTTTTTGGAAAAATTTGGCTACTAATACTTGTTATAAAGCAGTAGTAAAACAAACTATACATATATATTTATATAATATTTACATATCTTTATATTCACACATATCCAACACTATATGGTGTATGTGAATCCTTTGTGCCCTGTACCTACCTAGAAGAGGAAACCAAGATCCAGAGCATGATTTGACCACAATCATGCCATTTGCAAATGACAAAAAAAGACCACTGGGGCTCCCCTGGTGGCGCAGTGGTTGAGAGTCCTCCTGCCGCTGCAGGGGACACGGGTTCGTGCCCCGGTCCGGGAAGATCCCACATGCCGCGGAGCGGCTGGGCCCATGAGCCATGGCCGCTGAGCCTGCACGTCCAGAGCCTGTGCTCCGCAACGGGAGAGGCCACAGCAGTAAGAGGCCCGCGTATCACAAAAAAAAAAGGAAAAAAAAAGACCACTGAATTCAGGTCCTCTGAGTCTAAGATTAAGACACTTTAAATGCAGGTTGTTTACTATTAAATTATTTTCATTCCTACTGAATTACTGAAGTTCATTTTAAAAAGAAATCTGTCTGCCCTAGTCCCTGTTTTTCCAAAAGGTAGTTCTATACCAGCTAAACAACTTCAGTACAATTTATTACTTCTTTAGAAAAGACTTGAACATCATTTACAAGTGAAAAAAACTATAGCATATAAACCTTTCAAATCTACTTTTTTAATTCATTCAGAAATATAAAAGATATATTTGTTTTAGCTAAGTAAACCATATTTATGTCAATGTATTCTGATGTTTCTCATTGATGTCATAATTTTGCAGAATGTATTCCAATGAGGCTGAGAAATGCAATCGTATTAAAAACATGTTTATTTGAGTATGGCATTAAATAAATATGAATATTAAGATCTAAGGTATTTTAAAATATATTATGTTTTGTTACTTTTCTCTTTTTTTATTTGTAGCTTATTTTCAATTATCCTTATCGTTGGAGGAGGAGAATTGGCATGGACAACTCAGAAGAGTGAACAACCAATTCCCAGATTATTATATTTGATTCTGTAATATATTATGGCTGCAAAGTGCCAAAACAAACACTTCAAATGTAAACAGCTCAAATGAGCTATTTATTTGATATAAAATAGGTTTTAAAAATACCAGATGTTTAGTGAATTTAATTAAGCCAACTATACTTTTTTTTTTTTTTTTTTTTTTTTGCGGTATGCGGGCCTCTCACTGTTGTGGCCTCCCCCGTTGCGGAGCACAGGCTCCGGACGCGCAGGCCCAGCGGCCATGGCTCACGGGCCCAGCCGCTCCGCGGCACACGGGATCCTCCCAGACCGGGGCACGAACCCGCATCCCCTGCATCGGCAGGCGGACTCTCAACCACTGCGCCACCAGGGAGGCCCAAGCCAACTATACTTTAAGGGCTAAGCTTTTTTACTTGTATTATTCCTTTGTAATTTATGGTTGTTTTAGACAACTGCATTCATTTGTTTCCTTGATCATGCTTAGACTGAACAGAGTACAGAGAGTAGTGTGTTGGCTCACAGAGAAAAGCTACCTAAAAACTGTTGGGAAATGACTTGTGGAAAATCTTCACTTTAAAGATAAACCTCTGCCAGCTTTCCTCTTTTTTCCCCCATACCTTCTGCTTGATGATCATCTCGTTGATGTCTTCAAGATCACCCACCATCACCCTCTGTGATTTTATAACACGATCAAGCAGAGACAGCCAGTCGGTAAGTTCTGTCCAAACCCGGTTGAAATCTGCCAGAGCAGGTACCTCCAACAGCAAGGAAGATGGCATTTCTAGTTTGGAGACGGCAGTTTCCTTGGTAACCACAGGTTGTGTCACCAGAGTAACAGTCTGACTAGGAGCTGAATTTTTTTTTTCAAAAAGGAAAAAAGAAAAAAAGAAAAATTAGAAACACAAGAAGCCGATTTCAATAATAATAAAACTAATTTAAGTGTAACAATTTGAGCCAAAGTATTATTTATGACATTTTAAGTATAATTTAAAAATTATAAGTATAATTTATAAAGTATCCTAATGTGGATACTTTATATAGTACCACGATAGAAAAATTCAAAGTTTCCAACTTTTCATTAATACACATTTAACAATCTTTCAAAATGATTTTGATTATCCTCACGGCTGAGCAACTGATTTAATTTAAAAAGTCCTTCTCAATAACAATTATACAGGTTGTGGAATTGGTAAAGAAAAATATAAAGTATTCAGGCTTTGCCAGGTGAATAAGTTTTACTTATTTTTTTCATTCAAGGGGAAGAAAAAAGTAAAGATTGGATAAGATCTTAATCCGAACTTATGATTTCCTTGAATAGGAAGTAAATTAGTTTGGAGGTAGACTCTAGGGAAATCAAAGCCAATGAAATGTTCTTGTCTTTGCTCTGTATTTTATACTGGGAGCAGCTTATGTATTTTTTCCTTTTCTTTCAGACTGGTAATAAAGTGGCTAGCAGTGAAGAAAACCCAAGCTACATTATTTTTGGAAAATCAGAGCTAGGAAAGTTTTTCCACTTGGATAGTGAAACACTGTTCAAGGTTATTAAGAAATATTAAATTAATATGAATAGTGATGAACACTGTAGTGTAAGGTAGCACATGGTAATAGTTAAGATCTGAAGTTCTTAACTTCAGAGTGAAAACACTTGGGAGAGAATCCTTCTCTGTCTTAGGAACTCTGTGACCTTGGTTAAGTTACTAATCTTCTCTAAATTTCAGGTTTTCTCTTCAGCAAGGAGGGATAATGACAGGATAAATGTCAAAGGGGCAGTTGTACAGATTCAATGCCTAATACAAGAAATGTACATAGAACAATACCAGAAAAATAACAGGAAAAATATTAGCATAGTTCTGGACACTAGTAGGTAATACTGTTAGGTATTACTATTTTTATAAATATCTGATAAATAAGAAGCACAGTGATAAACAAATATGGTAAGAAGTTAGAGATAAGGAGTCGAAATACATAAAATATTTGGGGAAAACTCAGTCAAAGGTCTTGTGTGGCCCTATATGTACTGAAGGGGGCTGAATTTGCTGGTGTGAATTGATACTAAATACCAACAGCTGGATTATCAAAGGTGAGAGAAGAAGGGCAAGAAATGTCAGGTCTAGTTTATAGGCAATGGCCTCTGGAGCCTAATATATCCAGGAGACTGGTCAAAGAAAGAGTGGCCTATATAGTTCAGAAGGGAAGCTTTGAGGGAAAGCTGCAAAACACAACATCTCAATGGGAAGCCTGAGAGGCATGGATGACAAGAGGACTGTTCTAGAAACATGAAGAAAATGTGCCATACGGGCATTCCATTCTGAGGTGGCCATAAATTACTTTTCATGGTTATATTACTTTCTGTTTTTTTAAGGTTATCTTTTTGTTAGAGAAGATGATGAAAGAAATGGAGGCAAGTCTCTTGTCTCTCAAGCTTCTTGGGGAGAACAAGAGGTTCCTACAGATGGAAGAAATAATCTTGAACAAGGTAGAAAGAAAAAAAGTGAGGTGTCAGATGGAATAAAAAATGAATGCCAAGAAGTAATGACTGAAGGACAATGATACTGAGGAGACAGAGAAGAAATAGTTTCCCAAAGCCATCTCACTACTATGAGGCTTTTTTCTAGAAAGAATGAAACATAATTTGAAGCAGAAATAGCATTTATGATCCAACAGTCTAGTAGGAGAAAGCATGGGAGCCAATAGGATCTAGCAAGCTTAAAAGGGATTCCAAGAGAGGAGCTGAATCCCTGGAGACAATGCATGGGTGGAGATGAAAAGAGAGCTAAATTAAAATATCACTGTAGGAGCTAACTGTGGAATGTCTAGCTGAATAGGAAATATGGACGTAATTGTTCTGAAAATAGATAACAACAGATACTCAGGCAACATACAGTATTTTAGGAGGATTTCAAGGTTCTGGGAAGTGTCAGTCAAGGCTGTTTTGTTTTTTTTTTAACTTGACGTATTGAAAAATTCACCCTCAAAAGAAAGCAGGAATGCGATTTTTTTCTCTAGACATGCTTCTGACCAACAAAGAAGTGTTTAATGAAGTGGAAATGATCACGTCATCTTAAATTTCTCTACAATGAAGGACGAGAATGCAGAGAATCATCAGACTTCAACTGCTTTCTGGAAAACACATGGGGGGGGGGCGGAAGGCAAAGTCTATTGAAAAGAAAGGCTAGGACCAGAGATCGAAAAACAGAATGTTTTAAGATGACTAAAAAATACAATTAATATTGGGATGATAAGTCACAAAATTCTCCAATGAGGAAAAAGTATCACCAGGTAGAAAGACAGATGAAACAGATTCAGAGGAGAGTTGAGAGGTAGAGCAATGCTGCCATCTGTGCCCTGGTCATGGGCAAAGGATCTGATTTATGGACCGGTCAGTCAGGCCATGGCTGGTCTTGTCTCCTCCAGTCCTCAACACCTGAAAACATCTTTATACCAATGGGGAAGGGAGGAGAAACTTTCCATTTTGCTCACTGCTTTATCTCCTGCACCTCCCACAGGTTCTAGAATCTAGTAGGTGCTCAATTGATGACCTCTGAATAAATGAATGAAACAAACAAAAAAAGTCTATGCACAGCAAGATTTTCAGTAAACTTAGAGGCCTTCTATCCAAGGCGAGTGCTAAAAGAGAACATCTAAGGACAGTTTCTCGAAGCCTAGAACATAGAACATGCCAAGGCTCTTGCTGTTTAGGTGATTTTAGTTATTTTAAGAACAAGAAAATAATGAGCCACTGCTTGGGGAAGGCAATGGAAAGTCAAATATTAAAGGGAGAAAATAGAACCAATCAATTCTTATGTTCCCTACTTTTCTATCAAGGGGGGGGAAAAGCAGGAAACAACACTGGATCAAGAAGCAGAGTATAAAACAGACAATCTAAGGCTAGACTGTTGGATTTAAACCCTTGCTCTGCCATTTTTTAGCTGTGTAACCCTAGGCAGGTTACTTAACCTCCCTGAATCTCCATTTACTCCTCTTTAAAATGGAGATTATAACAGTACTTCCCTCACAGAGAGCTGGTCTTACCATTTCCTAGATACACAATCTTGGACAAGATTACAAGCATCTGGATGTAAGGGATTATACCATGCTTGCTAAACTGAACTTTTCTGAACCTCAGATTATTTACCCACATAATGAGGAAAACAGTACCAATCACATGGAATTGTTCTAATTAGTATTTTATGAATTGACATGTTAAGTCACCTCCTAGCATGTGTATGTGTGTTTTTTCCTCCTCCTTTCCCTTTTGCTGCTCAATGTTTATTGGCTGCTCACTTTCTAAATTAGCATGGCTTTCCAGGTCCTGTGCTCTTAGAACCAGACTTCATACTCCAGCTTCATCTCCCTCCATTCTTCCCATGCTTCCCCACACCTCAGTTGCTATGTGGCATTCTCCCATTAGCACAGACCATCTCACCCTTTCGTGCCCTTCCATATGCTCTATATTCTTCTTGAAAACTCCTCTCCCTTCCCCAGACAAAAGTCTCAAATCCTTTTCAAATACCAACTCTAGATTTCTGTGTTTTGTGGAGGACCAGGGTAAGTTTATAACTAAAAATCTCTATGAGGCATAGAATTACACCATTCTTTTGGGTCTTAAACACTTTGAATCTTTAACATTTTATTACTGAAATCTAATCATCGCTAGGAAGAACAAAATCTGGCACCATTATTAGGGTTGGGGAATTTTAATTTTATTTGTAATATGGCTAGAGGGTAGCCGATAGTACTTGAGAGCTGGGTTCTAAACTCCAGAATTGGGTCTCCTAGAGAAAAAAAGTGCTATAACATGAAGTAGAAAGAGGCTAATCTCCATCTATTACACACATTTTATTAGGGTCAATTCTATCTACAACACTACTTGAAATATTTCATTCTTCCTAAAAAGACTTGTCTCTAGATCCATGTATGTGCACATACTTTAGTTTTTTTTATTAAGCAAGATGCTTCAATGGAGAAATTTTGAGGTCCTGAGAACATTTAAAAAAAATAAATTTTATTTATTTATTTATTTATTTTTGGCTACTTTGGTTCTTTGTTGCTGTGTGTGGCTTTCTCTAGTTGCGGCGAGTGGAGGCTACTCTTCCTTGCAGTGCGCGGGCTTCTCATTGCTGTGGCTTCTCTTGTTGTGGAGCACGATCTCTAGGTGGGTGGGCTCAGTAGTTGTGGCTTGCAGGCTCTAGAGCACAGGCTCAGTAGTTGTGGTGCACGGGCTTAGTTGCCCTGCGGCACGTGGGATCTTCCCAGACCAGGGCTCAAACCCGTGTCCCCTGCATTGGCAGGCGGATTCTTAACCACTGTGCCACCAGGGAAGCCTGAGGTCCTGAGAACATTTATCATATTTTATTATGTATATCATATATTGACTCATACTGCATATTCAGATGCCTCTACTTTTAGCTAAAGAGAAAAAAAATTAGGTTGTTTCTTTTCCACTGTCCTTTTACTAGAAACATAAGCACATCACCTCATTAGGTAAAGTGTGGGCTGGCTGGATCTGTAAGGAGGCAGTTTAAGTGGTTTTGTCCAGACTGAGCCATAGAATCTTGACACCAAAGGTCAGGCAGGGATATTTAGTCATTCCATGTGAGTTTTCTGTTAACTCCATAATTTAAAAGATGGAAAGAGGATTTGTTGAGAGTTCTCTCAACCCATAACCCTAATCAGGGAAGGAGTCAGGATACATAAACGACTACACAGAATCTTAAGCACGAAGTTCTAGGATGGGTTTCCAGGTTCTCCTCCTTAAGGAGCATGGAAAATGGCTTCCCCTCCAGCCGGCAGGGATCCTTTCCTCCATGCCCCGTTTAACGCCCGTGCAGTTTGATCTGCTTGCCTGGATGTCTGCCTCTTGCCTCAGGCCACTGTCCAGGGTTGCAAGGAGTTGGCCCTAGGAATGGCTGCTTCAAATCTCTGCTTCTTTAACCATCACCGAGACCACGGACATTCTTCTCAAGTCCGATGGAGGAAGCATCTCTTCCAGCATGGGGTTAGGCGGAAAACAGTCCTTAAGGTGTCACACTATTAACCGTCCCTCCAGCAACAGGGGCTAGTGTCCTTGGTTAATCAATTCATGTCAGAACCACATGTATTACAATGTGTATCACTAAGCCAGGTAGATAGATACACACATCATATATATGTGTGCATGTGAATAGATATGTGCACGTACACACACACACACACAGAGCCTGTATAGTCTTACTACTAATAATTGTAACATAACGTGTTTCACATGTGTTCATTAGAAAATTAAGATAACTCTACTAGAAATTGTATTTTCCTTCCACAGTTAAGCATACAAAAAGTCAAACTCAAAATTGCTGAAAGGAATCAAGTTTGGCACACCAGAATAGTAGCATGAGTAATAGTAGGTGTAATATACTATTGCAAACCACAGCTTTGCTGTGAGTATTTTGTTGATTAAAAGGTGTTGGCTTGGGCTTCCCTGGTGGCGCAGTGGTTGGGAGTCCGCCTGCCGATGCAGGGGACGCGGGTTCGTGCCCCGGTCTGGGAGGATCCCACATGCCGCGGAGCGGCTGGGCCCGTGAGCCATGGCCGCTGGGCCTGCGCGTCCGGAGCCTGTGCTCCGCAGGGGGAGAGGCCACAGCAGTGAGAGGCCCGCCTACCGCAAAAAAAAAAAAAAAAAAAAAAAAAAAGGTGTTGGCTTTAGGAGGGAACTCTCATTTTTTCAAAAGTGCTGGAAGAATATTTCTCTAGTCTAAAATTTTAATTGGTTTCGAGGGTACATGATTAGTCAGACTAATAGCTTTACTTAGAGCTTTAGAGGAACTACTAAATCTTTTAAAAAACACACAATGTGTTTGGAATACTTCCTTTGAAGTATTCACACGTGTTTTTTTCTGTAATTGACAGGTCTCCTTTGGTTGATAAGAAAGCAAGGAACACATTTTATTTCTAGCTTTGTTGTATGAATGTGGGTAATTTTTTTGTTTACTTTGATATTTGAAAAATCAGTCAACTGACGAAATGATAAATTATTGGACCCACACTAACACAGATACCTAAAAAGTACCATTTTGTATATGTGGTTAAATTGAATTACTATCTAATACTAGAGTTATAGGAAAGATTGTTTTAGCTACTTATCCGTATCACCAATAGATAAAATAACCATTCTCCATGTAAGCAACATGGGAAAATATTTTTCTTTTTGAATATTTAAAAGGATGGCATGTAGCTTAATGAAACGTACAAGAAAGTACATGTTACCAAAATTAGAAATCATGCATGGACTCAAAAAGAAACTCACTTCTCTCTAAATATTTGTAGTCTGTAGGTACATGTGGAAAATTAGAAACAAATGTTGTGAACCCATAAACATTTATTTTTCTCTATATTCTTTCTTATCATTCTAAAGAGGAAATAATATATATGATTCAACTCTCATCAATTATTTACCTTTTAGCACAATAAGGGCTTGTGCTATACATGGATGAGTCCTAGAGAACTGGAAGTCAAAGATTCATGATAACCAACCATACTTCTGGATTTTAGAAACAAATTTTTTGGGTGTAACAGCCATAGACTTTTAAAGCTTAGTGATGCTACTTTATCATTTTTTAATTGGTTCTTTTCTGCTACTAAGAATATAAACCAGATAAGAAATATTTACTGCTACTTGGAAGAGAGATTACCACCCACACTATCACCACAATCATTTACTCAGGGTTTTCTGTATGCCAGGCAAGTTTACTTATAAGCCCTGTTTTATTTAATTTTTACCAAATGATTTTCAGGGTTAGCATTATTCCCATTTTACTAAAAGGTAAAATACTTTGCTCAGGATCTCACATTAACAAGTGATAATGCCAAGACAGTGTGCTTAACCATTACACCTATTTCTAAGACTGATATGATCATCAGATACTTCTCCTACATGTCCCACTCAATATATAAAAATTATTAAGTTCTCAAATACTTTTGAATCCAAGAGCTATAGCTTATAATATATAGTATCCACAAAATAATCTAATACCCATTCTAATTAGGGAGAGAAGATCACCTATATAAAAATATAGGTTATAAAAATCAAGTGAATCTGGCTTCCTCCCACAAGGTAGATACTATTCTTGAGAAATATCTCCAACCTGACTTCACGCAAACTTGCATCCTTTCTTCACTAATTTGAAGATAGAAATAACCCTTGCCTTTCCCCCTTTTTAGTTTGCATCTTCTAATTTTCATATATGAATTCTTACTCATATATGGATTCATAACTCACATTATATAAATTCTTCATACATGCACTCAATAAAAAGCAGTGTTTCTCAACCTTAGCACTGTTGATATTTTGGCATATATAAGTCTTTGCTGTGGGTGGCTGTCCTGTGCATTGTGGGATGTTTATCAGTATCCTTGGTCAGAGCACCATCCCACTTTTGATAACCAAACATGTTTTCAGACATTATCAAATGTCCTCTGAAGGCAGGGAAATTGCCTCTGGTTGAGAATCACTAATTGAAAGGGTTTTTAATTTCTCTCTCAGTCTCTCTCCTCCCCTCCTCTTCCTGTGTGTGTGTTTTGGGGGTGGGTGGGTATGTGTGTGCGTGGGTGTGTGTATGGTTTATATACTTGCTTAGCATTTGTAGTGGACATACTTTATGCCTATCCAAGTTTGTGCTCTCTTATACCTCAAATTACAGATTAAGTGAAATTAAGTGCTTCTCTTAACCTCAGGATATTGGGCAGGCACTGAAGAAATAGTAAATACTTGAAGCTATAGCTATGAGGGAATAGTAAATAATATTACACAGGAAATGCCATGACTATAAAAGTGAAAGCATCTCTGGTAGAAAGTAAATGTCCACAAATTCTTTTTCTTCCTGCATCTATACCCTTATAATGAGATATTCCAGATGCTGCCATCGAGAGCTGTAGTATATTTCTCCATTCATTGAATATGGATTGGCCAAGTAACTTGTTCTGGCCAATGGGATATTAGTAAAATGACACAAGCAAAGGTTTGAGAAAACCTTGGCCATTGGGCTATGCTTGGAAACCTTTCACCACTATGTGAACTATGCTAGCCTACTGAATGATGACAGACAAGTGGCCCTGTCACATCCACTGGCTCATCCAATAACCAAGTGCCAGTCACATGAATGAGGCCACTGACTACCAGCTGACCATTAATACATGAGTGAACCCAGCTGAGACTAGCAAAAGAACCATCTAGATATGCCCAGCCTAAAGAAGACCCGCAAAATCATGAGCTAGATGAATGATTCTTATTTTAAGCCACTACATGCGGGGGTAGCCTGTTATACAATAATAAATAACTGATACATTTGGTGGTAGCTTGTTATACAATAATAAATATCTGATACAACATACATTTTTACCTATTAAAGACTTGCATCCAAAACAAGATTTAAAATGACCCTCCCGTTGCTACAGAAATAAAACAAATGCTGATCCAACAAAGAGAACACAGTTTAGAAAAGAAATAGTCTTCAAGTTAAGGTGTGAAAGACAGAGAACTGAAGGTGCACATAATCATTCTATGATGCCTGTAAATCAGGCAGCCAACATTTTATAGGATATTTGAAAAGCAAAGCCTTTAGTAAAATGCATTGTTAATATACTTAAAACAATGTAAATGAAAAGAGTACAGAATGCAATAATGAGAGCCATAAAGTAGGTAGCCCAGTGCAGAAGACAAGAGGAGGAAGGCCAGATCAGACCATAATAAAGACCATGCTACTGATGAAGGATAATCATCAATTCTAAAACAGACATCAGAATAAAATCCATATATTCATTTGGGTATAACCAGCTAGAGAACACTGTACAGTTCTCATTACAGCAAATACACTGGTATTCTACCAAAATTTTTAGCACCTTGAAAAATTATTGAATTAAAGGATCCAATGTGTTGTTTGTTTTTTAACGGAATTGCTCCTACCTGAATATTAGAGATAAGATTCTTCAGTAAAGCATGAGCAAAACCAGGTAAGCAGCGCTCTCTACATAATTCAGTCTAAATGAGTCTCATATTTGTTTGAGTAAGCTACGTCTTTACCCTAAGTAGCAAAATAACTAGCAATGAGTTTTTTAAGTTGTTAAACATGTGCCAGGCCCTCACAAGCCTCACCCTTGAGATGAGATAAGCTACTTACAGTATCAAATTTATCTTTTTCTTCCTCACCAACCCAGTGCAATGTCTGATACATACTAGGGTCTCAAACAACATTTGCTGCTGTTGTTATCCAGATTAGAATGAAGCATAATGTAATCCTTAAGGGACGTATAAGAGAGAGGGAGGGAGGTGGAAAGAGAGATTGATTCATTACAGTTTCAATCTAGAGTTTTATCAGGCAGAACAAAGGGGGAGGAACCATTAGCTGCAATGTAAATGAAGCAGTATTAAGTAGTTTTAACATGTAGACTCTTTTGGTCTGAATTCATAATGATACCTTATATCTTTACAGAACTTTAAACAGTATTCATTTTTAGTAATTTTCTCCACTGATTTCTCACCACAACACTCCAGTGTGGGCAGGGAGAGCATCACTGCCACCAATTTATAGGAGAGGAAACTAAAATTTGGATAAATTAAAATACTTTTCCAGGAGGAACCAAGATGGCAGAGTAGAAGGATGTGATCTCACTCCCTCTTGTGAGAACACCAGAATCACAACTAGCTGCTGGACAATCATCGACAGGAAGACACTGGAACTCACCAAAAAAGATACCCCACATCCGAAGACAAAGGAAAAGCCACAATGAGATGGTAGGAGGGGTGCAATCACAGTAAAAATCAAATCCCATAACTGGTGGGCAGGTGATGCAAAGGCTGGTGAATACTTATACCACAGAAGTCCACCCACTGGAGTGAAGGTTCTGAGCTCCATGTCAGGCTTCCCAAACTGGGGGTCCGGCAACGGGAGGAGGAATTCCTAGAGAATCAGACTTTGAAGGCTAGTGGGAATTGACTGCAGGACTTCGACAGGACTGGGGGAAACAGAGACTCCACTCTTGGAGGGCACATACAAAGTACTGTGCGCATCTGGACCCAGGGGAAGGAGCAGTGACTCTGGGGGAGACTGAACCAGACCAACCTGCTAGTGTTGGAGGGTCTCCTGCAGAGGCGGGGGCTGGTGCTGTTTTACCATGGGGACAAGAACACTGGCAGCAGAAGTTCTGAGAAGTGCTCCTTGGCATGAGCACTCCCAGAGTCTGTCATTAGCCACACCAAACAGCCCAGGTAGGCCCAGTGTTGGGTTGCCTCAGGCCAAACAACCAAAAGGGAGGGAACCCAGCCCCACCAATCAGCAGTCAAGCGGATTAAAAATTTACTGAGCTCTGCCCACCAGAGCAACAGTCAGCTCTACCCACAAGTCCCTCCCATCAGGAAACTTACACAAGCCTCTTAGATAGCCTCATCCACCAGAGGGCAGACAGCAGAAGCAAGAAGAACTACGATCCTGCAGCCTGTGGAACAAAAACCACATTCACAGAAAGATAGACAAGATGAAAAGGCAGAGGCCTATGTACCAGATGAAGGAACAAGATAAACCCCCAGAAAAACAACTAAATGAAGTGGAGATAAGCAACCTTCCAGAAAAAGAATTCAGAATAATGATAGTGAAGATGATCCAGGACCTCGGAAAAAGAATGGAGGCAAAGATCGAGAAGATGCAAGAAATGTTTAACAAAGATCTAGAAGAATTAAAGAACAAACAAACAGAGATGAACAATACAATAACTGAAATGAAAACTACACTAGAAGGAATCAATAGCAGAATAACTGAGGCAGAAGAACGGATAAGTGACCTGGAAGACAGAATGGTAGAATTCACTGTTGCAGAACTGAATAAAGAAAAAAGAATGAAAAGAAATGAAGACAGCCTAAGAGACCTCTAGGACAACGTTAAATGCAACAACATTCGCATTATAGGGGTCCCAGAGGAGAAGACAGAGAGAAAGGACCTGAGAAAATATTTGAAGAGATTATAGTCAAAAACGTCCCTAACATGGGAAAGGAAATAGGTACCCAAGTCCAGGAAGTGCAGCAAGTCCCATACAGGATAAACCCAAGGAGAAACACATGGAGACACATAGTAATCACAGTGACAAAAAATTAAAGACAAAGAAAAATTATTGAAAGCAGCAAGGGAAAAACGACACATAACATACAAGGGAACTCCCATAAGGTTAACAGTTGATTTCTCAGCAGAAACTCTACAAGCCAGGAGGGACTGGCATGATATACTTAAAGCGATGAAAGGGAAGAACCTACAACCAAGATTACCCCGCAAGGATCTCATTCAGATTTGATGAGGAAATCAAAAGCTTTACAGGCAACCAAAGTTAAGAGAATTCAGCACCACCAAATGAGCTCTACAACAAATTCTAAAGGAACTTCTCTAAGTGGGAAACACAAGAGAGGAAAAGGACCGACAAAAACAAACCCAAAACAATTAAGAAAATGGTCAGAGGAACATACATATCGATAATTACCTTAAACGTGAATGGATTAAATGCTCCAACCAAAAGACACAGGCTTGCTGAATGGATACAAAAATAAGACTCATATATATGCTGTCTACAAGAGACCCACTTCAGACCTAGGGACACATACAGACTGAAAGTGAGGGGATGGAAAAAGATATTCCAAGCAAATGGAAATCAAAAGAAAGCTGGAATAGCAATACTCATATCAGATAAAATAGACTTTAAAATAAAGACTATTGCAAGAGATAAAGAAGGACACTATATAATGATCAAGGGATTAATCCAAGAAGAAGATAACAATTATAAATATATATGCACCCAACATAGGAGCACCTCAGTACATAAGGCAACTGCTAACAGCTATAAAAGAGGAAATCAACAGTAACACAATAATAGTGGGGGACTTTAACACCTCACTTACACCAATGGACAGATCAACCAAAATGAAAATAAATAAGGAAACAGAAGCTTTAAATGACACAATAGACCAGAGAGATGTAATTGATATTTATAGGACATTCTATCCAAAAACAGCAGATTACACTTTCTTCTCAAGTGTGCACGGAACATTCTCCAGGACAGATCACATCTTCAGTGACAAATCAAGCCTCAGTAAATTTAAGAAAACTGAAATCAAATCCAGCATCTTTTCTGACCACAATACTATGAGATTAGAAATGAATTACAGGGAAGAAAATGTAAAAAACACAAACACATGGAGGCTAAACAATACATTACTGAATAACCAAGACATCACTGAAGAAACCAAAGAGGAAATCAAAAAATACCTACAGACAAATGACAATGAAAACACGCTGATCCAAAACGTATGGGATGCAGCAAAGCAGTTCTAAGAGGGAAGTTTATAGCTATACAAGCCTACCTCAGGAAACAAGAAAAATCTCAAGTAAACAATCTAAACTTACACCTAAAGGGACTAGAGAAAGAAAAAGAAACAAAACCGAAAGTTAGCAGAAGGAAAGAAATCATAAAGATCAGAGCAGAAATAAATGAAATAGAAACAGAAAACAATAGCAAAGATCAATAAAACTAAAAGCTGGTTCTTTGAGAACATAAACAAAATTGATAAACCATTAGCCAGACTCATCAAGAAGAGGGAGAAGACTCAAATCAATAAAATTAGAAATGAAAAAGGAGAAGTTACAACAGACACCGCAGAAATACAAAGCATCCTAAGAGACAACTACAATCAACTCTATGTCAATAAAATGGACAACCTGGAAGAAATGGACACATTCTTAGAAAGGTATAACCTTCCAAGACTGAACCAGGAAGAAACAGAAAACATGAACAGACAAATCACAAGTAATGAAATTGAAACTGTGATTAAAAATCTTCCAACAAACAAAAGTCCAGGACCAGATGGCTTCACAGGTGAATTCTATCAAACATTTAGAGAAGAGCTAACACCCATCCTTCTCAAACTCTTCCAAACAATTGCAGAGGAAGGAACACTCCCAAACTCCTTCTACAGTGCCACCATCACCTTCATACCCAAACCAGACAAAGATACTACAAAAAAAGAAAATTACAGATCAACATCACTGATGAATACAGATGCAAAAATCCTCAACAAAATAGTAGCAAACAAAATCCAACAACACATTAAAAGGATCATACACCATGATCAAGTGGGATTTATCCCAGGGATGCAAGTATTCTTCAAGATACACAAATCAATCAATGTGATACACGATATTAACAAATTGAAGAATAAAAACCATATGATCATCTCAATAGATGCGGAGAAAGCTTTTGACAAAGTTCAACACCCATTTATGATAAAGACTCTACAGAAAGTGGGCATAGAGAGAATCTACCTCAACATAATAAAGGCCATATACGACAAACCCACACAAACATCATTCTCAATGATGAAAACCTGAAAGCATTTCCTCTAAGATCAGGAACGAGACAAGGATGTCCACTCTCGCCAGTATTATTCAACATAGTTTTGGAAGTCCTAGCCACGGCAATCAGACAAGAAAAAGAAATAAAAGGAATACAAATTGGAAAAGAAGAAGTAAAGCTGTCACTGTTTGCAGATGACATGACATGATACATAGAGAATCCTAAGAATGCCACCAGAAAACTACTAGAGCTAATCAATGAATTTGGTAAAGTTGAAGGATACAAAATTAATGCACAGAAATCTCTTGCATTCCTATACACTAATGATGAAAAATCTGAAAGAGAAATTAAGGAAACACTCCCATTTACCACTGTGACAAAAAGAATAAAATACATAGGAATAAACCCACCTAGGGATACAAAGGACCTGTATGCAGAAAACTATAAGACACTGATGAAAGAAATTAAAAATGATACCAACAGATGGAGAGATATACCATGTTCTTGGACTGAAAGAATTAACACTGTGAAAATGACTGTACTACCCAAAGCAATCTACAGATTCAATGCAATCCCTATCAAACTACCACTGGCATTTTTCACAGAACTAGAACAAAAAATTTCACAATTTGTATGCAAACACAAAAGAATCCAAAGAGTCAAAGCAATCTTCAGAAAGAAAAACAGAGCTGGAGGAATCAGGCTCCCTGACTTCAGACTATATTACAAAGCTACAGTAATCAAGACAGTATGGTACTGGCACAAAAATAGAAATATCGATCAGTGGCACAGGATAGAAAGCCCAGAGATAAACCCATGCACATATGGTCACCTTATCTTTGACAAAGGAGGGAAGAATATACAATGGAGAAAAGACAGCCTCTTCAATAAGTGGTGCTGGGAAAACTGGACAGCTACATGTAAAAGAATGAAATCAGAACACTCCCTAATACCATACACAAAAATAAACTCAGAATGGAGTAAAGACCTAAATGTAAGGCCAGACACTGTAAGACTCTTAGAGGAAAACATAGGCAGAACACGCTATGACATAAATCACAGAAAGATCCTTTTTGACCTACCTCCTAGAGAAATGGAAATAAAAACAAAAATAAACAAATGGGACCTAATGAAACTTAAAAGCTTTTGCACGGCAAAAGAAACCATAAACAAGATGAAAAGACAACCCTCAGAATGGGAGAAAATATTTGCAAACAAAGCAACTGACAAAAGGATTAATCTTCAAAATATACATGCAGTTCAGGCAGCTCAATATCAAAAAATCAAACAACCCAATCCAAAAATATGCAGAAGACCTAAACAGACATTTCTCCAAAGAAGATATACAGATTGCCAACAAACACATGAAAAGATGCTCAACATCACTGATCATTAGAGAAATGCAAATCAAAACTACAATGAGGTATCACCTCACACTGGTCAGAATGGTCATCATCAAAAAATCTACAAACAATAAATGCTGGAGTGGGTTTGGAGAAAAGGGAACCCTCTTGCGCTGTTGGTGGGAATGTAAATTGATACAGCTACTATGGAGAACAGTATGGAGGTTCCTTAACAAACTAAAAGTAGAACTACCATTGACCCAGCAATCTCAGTAATGGGCATATACCCTGAGAAAACCATAATTCAAAAAGAGTCATGTACCACAATGTTCACTGCAGCACTGTTTACAAGAGCCATTTCATGGAAACAACCTAAATGTCCATCAACAGATGAATGGATAAAGAAGATGTGGCACATATATATAATGGAATATTACTCAGCCATAAAAATAAACGAAATTGAGTTATTTGTAGTGAGGTTAATGGACCTAGAGTCTGTCATACAGAGTGAAGTAAGTCAGAAAGAGAAAAACAAATACTGATGCTAACACATATATATGGAATCTAAAAAAAAAAAATGGTTCTGAAGAACCTAGGGGCAGGACAGGAATAAAGATGCAGATGTAGTGAATGGCCTTGAGGATATAGGGAGGGGGAAGGGTAAGCTGGGACGCAGTAAGAGAGTGGCATGGACTTATATATACTACCAAATGTAAAAGAACTATCTAGTGGGAAGCAGCCACATAACACAGGGAGATCAGCTTGGTGCTTTGGGGAGACTCAGGAGGGAGGAGATATGGGGATATATGTATATGTATAGCTGATTCACTTAGTTATAAAGCAGAAAGTAACACACCATTGTAAAGCAATTATACTCCAATAAAGATGTTAAAATAAATAAATAAATAAAAAGGTTAATAAAGTGAAAAAAATAATTTAAAAAAAAGCAAATGTGTGTGATCAGCTAGGCTTACTTAGGACTTAAGGGATGTACCTCTGCCCAACAGTTTCTTAAAACATGAGATTAGTGGTAGAAGTTTTACATATTTGAAACATCCAACCCCACTGGAAATCTCTACATAGCATGGATATTCAGAAGGTAATTTTCTATCATTTCATATGAATTATTTAGCTCAGAACAAAATTTTAAGATTTCTTATTTAGATTATAATAAACAAATCACATCTCTTATTTTGAAAATTATTTGAGTCTACAAAAATCATTCTGATTATTGCCACCAAAGCAAAATTTTCAAAATATAAAAGAGTTTTCAAAATATTTTCTATTGTTAGAAATCACCTTGGATATTTCGTTTCAATATATTTTCCAGAAGGAAATAATGGGTTCATAAATGAGAAAGCTTTTCTAATGTGACTTTGATAGTCTGAATTTAGTCTAGCAGAATGTCTTTCATTCAAATATTATTACTGAATAATTACCAACTTGGTGAAGGATCTGTGCCTCCTTAGTAAGACACACATGTAGATGAATACATTGATATATTTATTTCCAAGGCCTTTGTAAGAAAGAGATAATCAAGTTATTCTTATTTTCATTAAACTGTGAACATATTTTATAACACAGGAAAGCTATATTCTAGATAAATACAGAACTTAACACTACTACACAGGAAATACTAAAAGGTTTACTCTCTAGGGTTAAATGCTAAGGAAGTTATTACATGTAAGTTTTCATTACAACTCTATTTTGAAAGAAAACAATTCTAACATTGTATTATCTGAGACTATAACACAGTTGGATTGGTTTAGAGCAAAACTAGGTATGGGAAGTGGTGCTAAAATTGATTGATGGTTATAGTATATGTCTAAAATCTTGGGCATCATTAATAAAGCTCACTCTACTTGGTCTTACTACTCTACTCATATTCTTTCTGGCAGATAAACTACCTCAAAATTCAACACCTAACAGTAATGTACTATTATTGTGGAGTTGCCGTGAAACATTCCTGGGGCTGTGATAGGGATGATTGAGAGGACCACTAAATGCTGAAAAGTGGATGTGACCAGGGAATGACTTGGCTGTTTGCCAGTGTAAGAAATAACTTGATATTGACATTAAGCAGCAGCTGAAGAATCTTTTAATAGTTTAGGCACTTTTTCTAAATCCTCCAGTTATGCTTCACTGATTAAATTATTAAGAACTTCTGATTTAGCTGTTTCATATTTTAGATGTGAGTGAAGATGTTTTGAAATGATTTCCATTATTCATGGCTTCTTGTTTTTCAAAATTAAACTTACAGGATGCTGACATAATCCCTTTTTATTAGGTCTGCAGAAACTGAGAATACACTAAAAAGTGGAATAGCTGCATGAAAGTTTACCTTGTCATTTACCTTGACAATACTGTATTATGATGGGCTAGTTTTTTTCTTTTCCCCCTTAGCTGAGTTACATACATTAGTTACAATTAATGCTGTTAAACCAATTGTTAAAAACTTAAAATGGCTCCAACTAACTTCCATATGTAGGCCAAGATAAGATTCAGGCAAAGGTCAAGGGAAGGACAAGACACTAAATTTAGGAAGAGCCTCCCAGTGTGAATGATTAACTTGTATATGATTAACTCTTCTAAAAATATTTCTCATTGTCACCTACTTTATACATAACTTTCAGATAAGATTGTCTTTCATAGGTTCACTGAACAAACATTAACTAAATAGCTTTGGGTCCAACACCATGCCAATGGAATGAATGCTCTTGGTGACTTGAACAACATTCATTCACAGATACCCCTATACCCACTCTGTGTTTCTACTACCTCGGAGAATTTCAATTCTTTTCAGGCTTCCATGGACTCCGTTCCCCAGTTCTAGAGGTGGATTCAGATTCACCTAAGGCTTAGATTCTAAGTCAATCAAGAAAATCCCTTCCTCTTAACTTTGGTTTAATAACCTAAAGTTTAAGTCAAGCAGCCCATGGCATCACTCTGAAGACTACTATTGGTATGGGCGTAGATATATAACCTAGACTGGCTGATCTGAGTGATGGATAAACCTATTAATCTATCCATGGGGTAAGAGATTCTCTCTCGCTGTAACAAAAAAATCATGTTGCCCCATTTGCTGCTGGCAGCCATCTTGAAACCTGGAGGGAAACTAGTGAGGAGGTCAGATCTGATCCTGAGGGAAAATGAGAACAAAGAAAATTATAGAGAAAGAGAGCCAGATCTCTGTTTGTACTGTGTCTGGAGCCTGCCCCAATGTCTGGACTTCCAGTTAGGGTGAGATTAATTATCCTTATTAGATAAATTAGAAAGTTCAGAGTTATTTGGTTTATAGAATCAATAAGATTGGTGAATGGTTGCCTAATACTAAGGAATAAAGAGTCAGAATGACTCCTTGACGTCTAACCTGGTGGAGAGTTAGTGCCATCCACCAAAATCAGGAATATAGAAAGAGGAGTAAATTTTTCAAAAGATAATGATAATATCAAATTTGGGTATGCTGAGTTTGAAATAACTGTAAAACATCTAGGTGGTAGCTGGCCAGCCAGTGAAAATATAAGTCAAGAGTTTAGGAAAGAAGTCTGAACTAGAGATAATCATTGGCATAGCTTTAGTAGTCTTTACCTTACATTCTCTAATACACTGAACTGGTATTAAAATTATTTGAGTTAGGATGGTAAATTTTATATTACAAGTTTTTAACCGCAATTTAAAAAAAATACAAAAGAAATCTGACAATAAGTACAGCATGGGCTATGACCAGTCAGAACAGACGCCAGCCATAAAGGGATGTAGCCTTGGCATGGGTTAAGTCCTGGGTGATAGCAACATTTAAGGGGCTGACAGGGGGAAAAAATGTCAACTAAGTAGGAATGGCAACAAGCGCCCAGAGAGGTCATAGAAAGCAAAACTAGACAAAACAAGAGAACATGCAACCTCAAAAACCAAGACAATAGAGAATTTAAAAGCAGGGAGCATGGGTGATGCTTGGCTAAGGCTATCAAAGGCACTGAACGTAAGGTTTCAGAACCACAGTAAAGGGTATAATAATTAATTAATGAAATTGTGCCTGTGGATTAATACAAATTGTCTTAATCCTCAAGGTACGATGTAATTTCAAAAATATTTGTATTATGCCAAGAACGTCAGGTAAAAACTACATAAAAATGGAATGAACTGATCTAATATAGTATTCATAATCTAATCTAATCTCAAGAAGCAAATAAACCATAAAGTAAGGAAGACAGTATAGAAACTGAGAAAATAAGTGGTGGTAAGACAAATATATTAAAGGATTTGGGGTGGCAGATTTTTTACGGCATACAGGATGACAAAGGAAATACAAAAAATGAAGGACCGAGAACAAAAATCAAAGAAGACAAGAGACATGTCTTAATGAAACATAAAGAACTGAAAAGACATATAGGTGAGAAGAAATGGACATGACTAATTTGTTTCAAGGAAACAATGACTCTTCAGTGAGCAGAGGTGGAGACAGGGGTTGTGTGACAACTTCCAAAGAAACACTTTAAACTGATTTTTTCTATCCCTGCAATATTTTCTGTTCTCAAACAGTATCTCTGTTCTTCTCTTACAGGTAGAAATATTGAGGATGATAATAAACTGGAAAGGCAATTCACGGTTCTTACATTTAAACTACAAAATAAATTGGTTAAAAATTGGATTGAGTGACTAAAATACTTCAAAAGAGCCTCTCTTCTCCTTTCTAAAACTGCTATGATACTTTTGAGTCTAGAAATCAGGGCAAGACCAATACTTCTGATGTTCATACAGTTTTTGTTCTAGAGGTTTTGCCTATTTTGTGAGCATAAATTTACCCAGTGGATTCAGGAAGAAGATGAGTAATTTTTTTTTTAAAGCAAACAATGAGTCAGCAGGAGGTTCAAAGTTCTCCACATGGAGTTGTCACTAAAAGCCCTGACATCAAAATCAATGAAAAGTGGCTCCAGTCTTGTTCTAGTATAATCTGCAGTGGAGAGGAAGTTAAGGAAAACCGTGAGGAGAAGACACTTGAGAAAAACTGGTAGACAGATATGCAGCAAAGATGGGGTGGGGCGGTGCAAAAAGCAGGTTACAAAACCTGATGCTGGTAAAGTGATCCAGATTCCGTACAGGATGAACGCAGACATCACTGGATTAAGGATCATTTGACAACACGTTTTCTGCAAGCCTAATGGGCCCTGAGCGCCATTCTAGACACTGAGGATACGGAGGGAAACATGATACGACCAGTGGTCTAACGGAGTATACATTTTGATAGAGAAAAGAAATAAGAAACAAATAAATATTTAAAATCCTTTTCAAGAATGGTAAAGGCAATAAAGAAAAACAGAGCCAGGTCGAGCACGAGAGTAAGAGAGATGCAAGTTGGGGCCCGGAGCTATTGAAAAATAGCCATTAGCTCACTATGAAGGTTTGGGCAAGACCTTTAACCCCCTATAAGTTTTCTTAGCTCCTCCAGCTAGCTCTGTGTCTGGAACTAGAAAATGGTTCATTACATGTTTATTTCCATTTCTTTGTGTATCTCCCCTCTTCCCACCACCATTTATTTCCCCTCTTCTCTTTGCTATTCCTCTTTGATACTCACTCTCGTTTCCAGAAGACTCTGGCCCCTAGCTCAAGGGCTCCCTCTGTGTACCTAGTCCTGCTTGCAATTATCCTGTGTAATCTCAGAATCTGCCGTAGAAATAGAAACCTGCTTTCTATTTCTGACTTCCTCATTCATCCTCAGGTACAGTGGATTCAATGACAAGTGAAAAAGATCAGAGTCTGTCTGCAAGCAGCTCACAGTCAAGTAAGGGAACCAATATAATTTCAAATTATCTCAGAGATAAACAGAAGATCTGATATGTATTCTGGAAGAGAAGTATGAATGATGCTATTTATACTACCAATGGAGGATTTAACCTAGTCTGGGAGGTTAGGGGAGTCTTCCCTGAGCACAATTGAGCTGAGACTTGAAAAGTAAGTAGGCATCGGGTGGGAAAAGCAAGGGGAGAGTGTCTTAAGCAGAGGGACCAGTATGTGCAATGGCTTATAGCAGGAAAAAGCAGCCACTTAAAAAACAAAACAAAAAAAAATTTTTAAAAAAGCAGGACAATATGGAGATAGGGGAGCAAGCAGTACATGGTACCTGGCATAAGTGTGATGAAATGGGAAGGGTGATACTACACAAGGTCCTGTAAGCTATTAAACATTTTCATTTTTATTTGAGAACAGCTGGAAGCCATTAAAGTGCTTTCAGGAGCATTCTACCAAATTTATACTTTGAAAGGATCACATGGCTACACCATATAAGGGAGAAGGAATGAATGAGGGGAGGTTAGTTTAGGTTGGGATGACCATGTATTTATCACAAAAACCTGGAGAGCATTAAGAGTGAAAGGGGCGCTATTACTTACACTGAGGTAATGGACATAAACCATGTCTGCCCAGGGCGAACCAGGACTGTGGTCATTCTAATATAAGGCTATTGTAACAGTCCATAAAAGAGATAATGAAAGACTGGGGAGGGGTAGTACAGGATAAATCCAGAGAAGAAAGCTGATCCAAGAAGTATTTAGGAGGGACAATCAACTAGACTTAGGGATGGATGTCCAGGAGGAGTGAAGTGGGAAGGTGTGAGGAATGACTCCCAAGGTTTTGCCACTGGATGAAGGGTGCTACAAAACCCATAGTGGGTGGTGAGTATTACAGGGGAAGATCATGAATTTGATTACAGAAGATCATGAGGTTATTTTTGAGACATCTCAGTGGAACTGCTAAGCAGGCAGTTAAATACACTGTCTGGCATATAGAGGAAATGTCTTCATCTCCCACAGTTTTCTCCTCTCTCAGTCCCTTCCATTTTTCTTATTATTGTCTTTGGATTCCCTGAAAACAGGGCTGGGACATGGACTTGGGTGCAGGTAGTTTATTTGGAAGCTGATTCCTGGCAAGTAAAAATGAAGGACCAGGAAAGTGAGACAAAGAAGGAGGAAGCGACAGTATCATGTGTATTACTGAGGTCACTACTATGGACCACGGGGGTTGAATTCTGCCAGAACCTTTCCATGTCCCCGAGAAGCATTGAGAAAGCCTCCCTGAATTGTCTTCTTGAAGGAACAGGGGTTAAAAATGTACCCACGGGCTCCCATCTCCCATTGGTTGAGAACTGCTCACCCATCACAACTTCTAGGATGGATTAGCTCACAGGATGTGTGGGGCTCCCAGCATGTCAGAGAAATCCCTTGGGCCGAAAGTGGGGAAATGGGAGTTATTCCCTTGACTATCAGCTGAAAGTCATGCTGCCAGCTAAAGGTAAGTGAGCTCACACGGGACTGTCCACTGCAGCTGCAGCCGCAGCCACAGGTGGGTCAAAGACACGTGGCTCCAGGTACCAGAGGTACTACATTTATGATGACAATATTTTGGAAGCACTGTTTTTTTCTTTTACAGTGATATTTTCCTTACTGTAGATGATTATATAGAACATACACACAGAGTTGACAGTCAACAATTATAAAGCAACAATATAATGTAACTACTACCCTGATCAAGAAACTGGACATTGCCAATACCTAGGAACCCACCCTTGTGTCCCCATAGCACAACCTCTTCCATCCTCCTAGAGATGACCATTCTCCTGACTTTTCCCTCTTTACTTTTCACCTGCTGTCCTGTCCAGCTTAGATTCCACGGTTCATCACCTCAGCCAATCCTGGAGCCACTAATGACTTCGCTTTCTAGTTATTATTAATTCCCTTGCTCCAATATACTTTCATAGCACCTGTCTGGCAAAACAACCATGGATGAATCTTAGTACCACCTTAATCTTTTCTCTACCCATTTTCAAGAGAAACTTCTTGAAAGTCTAGCTTCACTCCCCCTGGTTTTCTATTTCTGATTTTGGCCACTCCTCAGTCTCCTTCGATGGCTTACTTTACTCTAGATGTCAGATGTAGAAATTTTTTAGGATTCTGTCCCATGTCCTCTTCTCATTCTACACATACTTCCTAGATGATCTTCATTCTTGAGACTTCAGCTATGTTTTATTGTACATACTGACAACTCTGGTATCCATGTTTTTGGCCTAAACCTCTCTCTTGACTCATATGGCTAGTTTACTTAGTGGTCTTCCAAGCATCTCAAACTGCTATGTCCAAAATTGAACTCATCATCCCCCCTGAACCCTAAAATAGTCCACAGTTTAGTAATTTCTACCACCATCCACCCAGTTTGTCAAGCTAGAAGTTTGGGTATTCTATATGGGTTCTCCGTATCTCTTGCTTCTGTGTCCAATCAGTTACCAGGTCTTGTTGTTTCTACATGCCAGTATCTCCTTAGTCTCCTTTTTGTCTTCATCCCCTTTCTTACTTCCCTAGTTCAAGTCATCATTATCTCTTACCTGGACTACTGGAACAGCCTCCAGTGTTACTTTTATCTAATCCATTCTCTACACTTTTGCAGAACAAGTTCTCTAAAACCCAAGTACATCATGTAAATATCTTCTTTAAAATGCTCCAGGGGCTTTCAATGGTCCTTCAAATAAAATGTGATTGATTTCTCTAATATTCCTTAAAGAGCAATTTAAGACCATGGCATTTTCAGCATCATTCACAACTCCCTCCCTGACATATCCCTCCTCACCTGCCCCTCACCCAACTCAATGCTTCACTTTTGCCATTTCTCCTGCCTGGAACTCTCTCCCTCACCACCCCCCTCACCTGTTGGACTAGGTACACCTATGTATCCTTCAAGTCTCATTTCAAAGTTCCTTTTTTCCAGAGAGCTTTCCATGACAGCTACCAACTGTCCCATTCCCGACTGGACTATGATTCTTCCATAACATTATATGTCCTAGTATTTGTAACATATAGCTATTTAATTCTCTTACTTTCTGAGAGCCCAGGAATTGTGTTTATCTTGGTCAATATTGTATCCTTAGCATCTAGCATATAACAGAGCACATGGTAAGGCTTAATAAGTTATCTGTTGAATTAGTGTATTGATAAATTAATGATACCAATGCATACCAAATGTTCTCTTTTAAGTTAAAAAAATTAGGACAAGTTTTAGAGCAGTTTTAGGTTTACAACAGAATTGAAAGGGAGGTGCAGAGATATCCTACATACTCCCTGCCTCCACACATGCATGGCCTTCCCCATTACCAACATCACTCACAGGAATGGTGCATTTTTTATTAAGGATGAACCTACATTGATACATCATAATCATCCAAAGTCCATAGTATACCTTAGGGTTCACTCCTGGTGTTATATATTCTGTGGGTTTGGACAAATGTATAATGCCATGTATCCATCATTATAGTATCACACAGAGTATTTTTACTGCCCTAAAAATCCTCTGTGCTCTGCCTATTCATCTCTCTGCATCATCCCCAGCACCACTGGCAACCATTGATCTTTTCACTTTCTCTACAGTTTTGTCTGTTCTAGAGTAGCATATGGTTGGAATCATACAGTATGTAGACTTTTCAGATTCACTTCTTTCACTTAGTAATAAGCATTTAAGTTTCCTCCATGTCTCTCTATGGCTTGATAGCTCATTTCTTTTTGGTGCTGAATAATATTCTCTTGTTTGGTTATAATATAGTTTATCCATTAACTTTCTGAAGGACACCTTGGTTGCCTCCAAGTTTTGCCAATTATGAACAAAGCTGCTATAAACATCCATGTGCAGGCTTTTGCGTGGACATAAGTTTTCACCTCCTTTGGAAAAATACCAAGGGGCGGAATTGCTGGATTGTACGGTAAAAGTATGTTTTCTTGTGTAAAAAAAAACCCCACCAAACTGTCTTCCAAAATAGCTATACAACTTTGCAGTCCCATCAGTAATGAATAACAGCTCCTACTGCTCCACATCTTTACCAGCATTTGGTGGTGTTAGTGTTTTGGATTTTGGCCATTCAAATAGGTATGTAGTGGTATCTCATTGTTTTTTTTTTGTTTTGTTTTGTTTTTTTGCAGTACGCAGGCCTCTCACTGTTGTGGCCTCTCCTCTTGCGGAGCACAGGCTCCGGACGCACAGGCTCAGCGGCCATGGCTCACGGGCCCAGCCGCTCCATGGCATGTGGGATCTTCCTGGACTGGGGCACGAACCCGTGTCCCCTGCATCGGCAGGCGGACTCTCAACCACTGCGCCACCAGGGAAGTCCTATCTCATTGTTTTAATTTGCATTTCCCTAATGATATATGATGTGGCACATCTTTTCATATGCTTATATGCCATCTGTATATCTTCTTTGTTGAGGTGTCTGTTAAGGTCTTTGGCCCATTTTTTTTTAATCTTAAAAAGTATTTATTGATATCTCTTTGTAAGTGAATCAAGTGGGTGTAAAGCGGCATAGACACAGCAGTGAAAATCAGATACCCCATTATAAAAATAAATTACAAAAAAAAGAAAAACAAAGACAGTGAAAGAGAGAGAAATTTTTACAAAATTCGTTCAGGGGCTATGATGCAACCTGGACTGACCACATCTAGAGCCACAGCTGGATGAGACATAAGGCTGGACAATCTTGGGGCTGAGAGGATTGCTGAGGTTGGGTGAGCAAATGCAGACCCTTTAAAGTAATACTGCATGGTACCCATTCCAAGGGTCCCAAATCTCCAGATTCAAGGAAATCTTCCTACAGCTAAAACATGCATGGGAAACCCAGACGATGGTACACTGTGTGATCGGGAAGGGTTTCTAAAACGCACCTTATTTTTCATCTCCTGGTGTGCGGGTTTGCCATTCCAGCCGCTTTACTAACAATCTCCCTACTTGGAGAATCAGCACCTTTAACCTCCTGTTTTGAATAGTTTCCAATTTGTCCGGAGGATGAACGGGAAGAAGGGGAACCAATGAGAGACTAGCTCTAGGTGCTTGGACAGGCACATGTCACACTAATTTCCAATCAGGAAGAAGAATTAACCAAAGGCTCAGCCCGCCCCCTGGAACCACAATAGGGCCTGAAGCAATCCTGTGGATTTGCGGCCAGCTCACAAATAAGCGAGTTGAAAAATGGAGCTCAGGGGCACTGCAATTCACAAACCTGCAGGGTTATAAATGATAACTATCGTCCAAAAATATATTGAGGTAAGGCAACGAAGAGTATTTGAAAGCAAGGCAGAATTGCAGGAAACAGTTTTCAAGAGGTAGATTGGACTTGCCTTTAAAGCACACAAAGCGGCAGAACCCCCGAATATATTCAGGAAAAAACGCATACGCCCTTCCTGCCCAACCAAACAAGCGGGCAATGCAAATCAGCACCACAAAGAAGCTTTGGCCCATTTTTAATCAGGCTGTTTGTTTTCTTATTGTTGAGTTTTAAGAGTTCTTTGTCTATTTTTTATAATATTCCTTTATCAGATGTGTCTTTTGCAAATATTTTTTCCCAGTCTGTGTCTTGTCTTCTAATTCTCTCTCTCTCTCGTTTTTTTAATAAATTTATTTATTTTATTTATATTTGGCTGCGTTGGATCTTTGTTGCTGCGTGCAGGCTTTCTCTAGCTGCGGCGAGCGGGGGTTACTCTTCGTTGCAGTGCGCAGGCTTCTCATTGCGGTGGCTTCTCTTGTTGTGGAGCATGGGCTCTAGGCACACGGGCTTCAGTAGTTGTGGCACGTAGGCTCAGTAGTTGTGGCTTGTGGGCTCTAGAGCGCAGGCTCATTAGTTGTGGCACACAGGCTTAGCTGCTCCACGGCACGTGGGATCCTCCTGGACCAGGGCTCGAACCCACATCCCCTGCATTGGCAGGCAGATTTTCAACCACTGTGCCACCAGGGAAGCCTTGTCTTCTAATTCTCTTGAAAAATGTTCTTTTTTAGTTCATAAAGTTAGAACTAACAGTTGGAGAAAGAATTTCACCAATAACTAAGAGAATATTGGGAAATGGCTTCTCATCTCCCTGATAGTGACATCTCCTGCTGGCTATAACTACATACTTTATCTCTTTCCACCTAGTTCATTATTTAAGTGTTAGTCAGTCGAAGTGGCATTATGATAGCCCTTTTCTGCTGATCTATTATGCTTCTTTGGAAGACCATTCCACCTTTGTAGAAGTGTGCTAATGGTTTCAATGTTCAAAGCAAGCTCAGAAGTGATGTATAACACTGTCATCCCTAGAACAGTGAGCACTAGATTCCAGGTGATATAGAAATTATTACCTCTACTTAAGTATACCTACCTAAGAGTACCTCAGTAATTAAATATACATGTTTATAATAATAAAAAATCTAAAATCTAGTTATCCCTCCCCCCCTTTTTATGGTGCTTTTGCTGCTAAAATGGGAAAATGTTCCCAAAGTGCAGACAAAATGATTTAGGTTTAATTCTATTTATATAAGTGGAACTTTTATAAATGTCTAAATGTTTCTCAAATGATAATGGAACATTCTTAATAGTTGTACCAAGTGTTTCACACCATCTCTTTATTTACCATAAGGGCTTTACAAATTTCCATTCTTTGCTGGGCAAACGGTATTCTTATTTCTGAGTAAGCATTAAAAACACTATTGATAAGAAATAATTTTCTCCATGGAGGAAGCCTTAAAAAGATTAGAGAAGTACATTCAACAATCCCATATTCTCTTTATTAATTAATATGAACCTATCTGTAAGTATTTATCTGCAAGAGGGGTCAGTAAGCTACAGTTCTCAGGCCAAATCCAACCCACCACCCATTTTTGAAAATAAAGTTTTATTGGAACAAAATCACGTTCATTCATCTATGTACTGATTATGGATGCTTTTGCATTTCAGTAGCAGTAGTCGACCTTCTGACTTGCAAAGCCAAAAATATTTACTATTTGGCTCTTAACAGAAAAAAAAGAAAAAATTGCCAACCCCTGATCTAAAACCTTCTTGAAGTGGTTTATGTCATTAACCTATACCTCTCACTGAAATAGTCAACTCTATAAACTAATAACTTACTTTATAAAAATAAGCATTTTTAAAATTTATCCCAAATTACATCTTCCAAGCTTCAAAAGGCATCCCCTAATTGCAGTGTGCTAATGATTTCGCGAATAAATTCCTATTCTCCCCAGTGTAGTTAGAGGAATAACGGACTAGAAATAGGAATATTAAAGCTTCTGTCTTGAGTCTTCGCTTATTTGGTTTCCCTAACTACAGCAAAAAGATAATCTTCATTCTTGAGAGATATTTTTAAGATCAAAGTAGATATTATAAACTTGTAAAGGATTTTATTATTTATGATCATACAGATTTGAATGTTTTGTTTTTCCCATTTCCAGCTTTGCTCACTGTAGTCGTGACTTGTTTTAGTTGATTTTCATGTGGCAGTCTGACCCACCTCATCATTCCTTTAGTTCCTCTGCCACTGCCAATTTATTCCTCGAGCGTGCATCTCTTAGTATGGCTTATTACCGTCCTCATCTTTTCTGCCCACTTAGGTCTGCCCACTCATTCATTTCAATCCACTTGCACCCACTGCCTTTCTCACGATGCCTTTTACTATAATGCCTCAGATTTATCCAGTTGTGAAAAATATACTCCGGTCTAGGGGCATGTTTAAGTGGGACACTGGCTAGTAGAGGGGTCAGCAATGTCCATTTTGATGAGTTCTTAACAAGGCTGTTAACTTCACCCCCTTTTATTTTCAGAGAAATTTCGACATCATCTAGTCCAGGGGCTTTTAGTGCTTCTTAAGCATATAACTCCTTTCAAGTGAAATCTTAAGAAGACCTACCATGTGACGCATAACAAGGAGGAGGGCAGTGGACTGGTTGAAATTGGAGATGGGAGGCAAAGAGAGGTATGGGGACATATCGGAGGGGCATCTGTGACTTTGAGGGCAGAAGGGGGGGGGTCTCTAGAAGATGATGATGAACCCTAGGTTTCTGGTTTGTGTGCTTGGTTGGATGAAGTCCAAGGCAATGTTCAATTATTTCATGCCAAAGTAAACAGTGGGGTCCACCTGTTCACCGCAGCAACCGAACAAAGAAAAGACTACGCGGTATTTTTGGAAAGTCAGTTCTGAACACACACACACAGAGTTTATCAAGAAGGTTGTGGTATTCTTTAAGAGGAGATTAAATGAAGCACTGTTTAAAGAGATTTCTTTAATTGATTTCCAACTGTAGCAGGGCATTAGACCTACAGTGCCTTGTGGTCTTCTCTCAGACCTACTTTTTATAATTCTGCCACTGTACTGGTTGTTTGACCTTGGGCTGACAGATACAGAACTGGGAGAATAAATAAAGCTAAACAGTAACACTGTGGGAGAATCAGTTTTATCATCTCAATGCTTTTCTTTTTTCATTCCCATGGCCCTATCTTCCAGGGGAGAAAAAGAGAAAAGAAAAGAAAAGAGGAAAGAGAAGAGAAGAGAAGAGAAGAAATTATTATGTATTTCTTTTTACTGAAATCACTTCAATATCTACAAGGTTAGTACTAAGCATCAAGGGTGCTGCTATTTAAGACCTAAGTCCACCCACATAGCTTTAATATAAGATTTGGATGTCACGTAACAGAAGAAAAAAGGGGGAAGCAGGACTATTGCTATTGAATTGCACTTGGAAAATATGTTACAAAAGTATGAACACTATAGTAGAGTTGATTCTACAGTCTATGGAGTCCATTGCATCACCTGTACATTTGACATAAAGATTTAAAGACAGATATGAAGTTTAGGGAGATACAGGGCCATGCTGTGCCTACTTAGCAGCTGATTGTCTTTGGGATAACAACTCTCAGTAAGCTTTACTTTCCTCCTATGGTAAAAAAGAAATTAATGTGGAACCTATCTTATAAGGCTGTTGTAAGATTAAATGGAACAATCCACAAGGAATATTTACCAAAATGCCTGGTACAGAGCAAGGCATTAATGCATGTTGGCTCTAAGATAAATATTAGGTGTGTTTGGGTCAATGCAAAAGCCAGGGGGAATAATCGAAATGAAAACAGGCATTATTTTTGAACGAAGCTCTGATATACCTAGGTATTACTGGAATAGAATCAGACTGTGAGATCTTAGAGACCCTCTAACAGAGTTAAACATGAAGTGACAACGTTGTTTTCCCTGATTTACCTCAGACCTTTGTTGTAAAGCATATTTTCCTCAATATGCTCAATATGAAGCATTTATTCACCCAGATAATAGATACAAATCCATGCATTCAACTCTTCCTTGGAGTCAGAGATCAAGATGGAAATCCCCAGAATCACAGAGATTTGTGTCTGTAAACTTGCTTATTATATTCACATTCAAGGAGGTTAGAAAGGATAGTGTCAGCTTTTTAACCAGAATCTTTTCATTACTTCTCCCTGTTGGGATTGCAGCACATGCTGTGAATGACCTCCAGAGATCCTCAAGCTGTATGCAGAGAGCAAATTGAATCTGAAAGCTTTATTAGACAAGTTTGTCTTTCAGCTGCTGGGAGTGGATGTCAGCCATATAGGAAAACATAAAATTTCTTGTGAAACTGGGTCCTTTCTTGAAAATAAATCTCAAATCAAAGTGCACGATTCGGTCCTGAGTTATGTCCTTATTTGTTAAACATGGAGTGCAGGTTCAAAAGAAAGAGGCACATTTTACCTTAAACAAATAAGAATCATTAGGAAAAATAATAGGGCTCCTATTTCGGGCTTGCTGGACTTAGTAAGCAAAAATGCTTATCACTAAATCATAGGGTTAAAAAATATATTAATATAGCATGGGAAACTATACTCAATATTTTGTAATAACCTATAAGGGAAAATAATCTGAGAATATATATATTCATATATATATATCTGAATCGCTGTGCTGTACACCTGAAAATAACACGATATTGTAAATCAACTATACTTCAATAAAAAATACTAATAATCAAGGAAACAGCATTCTTATTCATTTCAACATGAGAAGGAAAACTACCTCCTCCACTTAGAATCCACAGTAAACACAGGAAGTTTATTTATATCTTTTATCCATAAATTTCTTCAAGAAGAAAGAACAGTCCTGGGAAACTGAAGTGACATGGGAGATTGATTATTTTATTTTATTTTTATTGATTTATTTATTTTTAAAATAAATTTATTTATTTTTGGTTGCATTGGGTCTTTGTTGCTGCGCAGGCTTTCTCTAGTTGCGGCGAGTGGAGGCTACTAATTATTTTATTTTAATGGTGTCTCCCACTTTTCTAGTTTCATGCTATTTAGCTTCTGCTTTTTAATGTGGGACAACAATTTTTTTGAAGTTGTGATAATTATCTCAGAAGAAAGAATTGAAGGTATTATAATTCTGACTTTTTTCCCTATGGTAGGTTATCATTCAATTTAGGCACTGGTATAGTTAGTGCTGTTAGCAATTTTGCATAAATATTAGAATAGCTACATTGAATGTCTGTTTAATGAACTCATCATAGGCTGGCAAGTACTTTGGAAAATGAGATGAAAACATATTTTCTTTAAAATGTTGAAGATGAGAGAAGAAATAAATATAAATTTTAAGAGGAACATAGCATGTTAGACTATAGAGGTTCTCAAATTATATAACAAGACACAGTCAAGAATGAGAGTTAAGGAATGAGATGGGGGTGAGATTTAGGCTGCAAGGTTTGCATCAAAGCCACAGCACATCCCTGTTTGATCAATACAGCAGTCTTAAAAAAATTTGGATTTACCACTGAGAATGTGTGGATAGGCGTACCTATCAGCTATGTCTAAGCAGAAAAATAAAAGTTGAGATATATAAGAATATTGGCGAGCACTGAGATCAAACTCAGGAGATGTGGGCTTGAGTCCAGATTCTTCTACTAAACAGCTGGACAACCACATAACCACTTAATCTCTCTCGTATTATAATTACATGGGAGGTCGACTTTATTTGATCCAACTCTAAAATAAATGTACTGTTTATCTGGTCAAAATATATGAGGTTTAACATCTACCACAAGCTAGTCACTGAATAAAAGCTGCACACACAAAAGGGCATACTTTGATAAATAAGATATAAAATAGGATCCTTTTGGAACTTACAGTCTATTAGCAAATGAAAGTTAAATAATTACAAAAATCATTAATCAAAATAATGGTAAGGATATGAAAAAGAAAAGGTATACTTTGAGATTGTATAATAGGCGATCAAGGAAGGACCCTGTGCAGCTGAGATCTAAAGGATGAATGAGAGGAGAGATCATCCAGGTGAGAGCAGTAGATGTGGAAATGCTGAGTCCAGGAAGAAGCAGACATGCTAAAGGAACTGAAGAAAGCCAGAAGGGCTGGACTTTGAAGAAAAAGGTGGACAGTGGAACAAGAAGGGCAGGTAGCAGTACCATCGTGTAAGACCTTGTGGGCTATGTTAATGATTTGGAGATTTATTCTAAAAGCAATGGGGCACCATTACAGGATTATAATAGGATGAGGTTTACATTTTGCATGATTATTCTTTATGGAGTATGTTTATATGGGGAATGGATTAGAGGGAGGTGAATGAAATCAGTTAGGAGGCAAACATCCAGGTAAAATATGATGGTGGCCGAAGGGATGGAGATGGATATAATAAAATAACTTGAAAGATATTTAAGTAATAAAATCAGTGGGATTCGGTGGTTGATTATATGAGGAAAGTGAGGTAGAAGGAGGTCTCCATCCAGGATCACTTATTGGTACGGGCTTGCGTGGGTGGTGTTGCTATTTCCTGAGATAGGAGAAGAGGAAATTCACTAGCTCAGTTTTGCATGTGGTGCATTTGAAGAGTCTGGGGGACATCCAAGTGCAGACATTGAGTGAGTTCTTGGATGCATGGGTTCTCTTGAATTCATGCTGATCAGCATATTTCATCCCCCTACCACTCTATGCAAGTTTGCTAAATCTAAGGGTGATCCTCAGGCTTCTTCTTGCTAGACTTATAGGCAACATTTGATACAGTTTATCAGTTCCTTCCTCTTAATTCATTTCCTTCACTTGGCTTCTAGGTTTCTCTGTCCTGGTTTTCCTCCTACTTCAGAACATATTACTATAATCCCTACTTCTTACCACTGAAGTCCTCCAGGGATCAATCTTTGTATATCTTCTCTTTTCCATCTATAGTTACTGTTTGGCTTTAATTAGCATAATCTCATGGCTCAGCTCTGTGCTAACAATTGCATATTTACATCTCCAGGTTGGATCTCTCTCCTAACCTCCAGGTCATACGTCCCTCTACTTACACTACACCTCCATTTGGTTAACTCGTAGGCAAATGTAACTTAGTTTGCACAAATCAGAGATTTTTACGTTGCCTCCCACCATCCTGTACTTCCTACCACTTTCCCCAATTCCGTCAATGACAACATCAGCCTTACAGTTTGCTCAGGTGAAAAACCTCATCACATTTTCTCATTCCCCATATCAAATCTGTCAGCACATCCTGTTGGCTCTAGCTTTAAGACACACCCTGCATCTGTCCACCTCTCATCACTTCCACTGCCCCTACTCTAGATGAAACTATCCTCATTTCTCACCTAAATTATTGCATTAATCCCCTACCTGGTCTTCTCTTGCTTCCACCTTCCTCTTCTCCCTGCAGTTTATTCTTAACACATCCAGAAAGTTTTTGCCGAAACATGTCAGACCATCTCACTGCTGGGCTCGAAAGCCTCTCTTACGTCTTCATCTTACACAAAGTCAAAGTCATCGCCATGGCCTCTAAAGCTCTCCCTGATGTAATCTCATCTCTTAACTGTTCTCCCCTTCACTCACTGTGCTCCAGCCCCACTGGAAATTCTTCCAATTCTAGTCATCCTCCCATGTCATGGCCTTTGTTAGAATGCCGTTCCTGGAATGCTGCAGCCTAGAAGGTTCTTCCCCTAGATAGCCACTTAGCTCACATTCTGAGCACATTCCGGTCTTCACATAAATTTCACCTTTTTAATGAAGTCTCTGTAAGTTCCACCGTTATACTTCATACTCATACTCCCTACACTCTTCCCTGTTTTATTTCCCTTTGCAGTATTACCTCATAACATGCAAATATATAGTATGTACTTATTTTCTTTATTGTCTATTCCCACAAAAACATTAGCTCCACGAGGACAGGAATATTTATCTGGTTTTTTTCCACTGCTATAATTTCTGAATTAGTATATAGATCTAGAACTCAAAAGAGAGGTGTAGATGTAAAGTAACAATGTGGGAAACTTCAGTATATGGTTGGTACTTGAAACCATGCAAGTGGATGAGATTACTCAAGAGATTAAAGAATGTGAAAAAAAAGCATGCCTACCTTACTTTAAACATTTGAAATCCAAAGACAGAAGGTTGAGCCAGCCAGGAAGCTGAGAAAGAGTGGCCAGGGAGGTGAGAGGAAAAAGAGGGTGGTGTTATGTATGTGAGGGGATAGAAGAAATGTTTCAAACTAGGAAGGGCCAACTGCATTAAATGCTGCTAAGAGAGTAAGAAAGATGAGGATTGAAATGGTATTTTAACATAGAGGTCATTTCTGGCCTTAGGATACTTTCAGTGGACTGACGGAGGAACACACCTGAAACCGAGTCCCCCTGAAACCGAGTTCCTCTACCGAGTTTACGATTAACTTTTCTATCCAAAACTGTAATCCCTTTCTTGTCCCACCCCTGTTCCCCTCAGGATTGAGGAGCAGCAAAGAAAAGGGCGGACTGAAACCAAGCAGGACCTGGCGAAGCCTTCCCAGGTACAAAAGCCTCTCTGTGTCCTCCGTTGCCTGTTTGCAGAAAAAAGGCTTTAGTCTCCTAGGCCTTCCCAAGTTGCAAAGAGCAGATGCAAGCAGTTGATGATTAAAAAAAAAATGTACCAAAATGTTCATTGCAGCTCTATTTACAATAGCCAGGACATGGAAGCAACCTAAGTGTCCATTGACAGATGAATGGATGAAGAAGATGTGGCACATGTATACAATGGAATATTACTCAGCCATAAAAAGGAACGAAATTGAGTTATTTGTGGTGAGGTGGATGGACCTAGAATCTGTCATACAGAGTGAAGTAAGTCAGAAAGAGAAAAACAAATACCGTACGCTAACACATGTATATGGAATCTAAAAAAAATGGTTCTGAAGAACCTAGGGGCAGGACAGGAATAAAGATGCAGACGTAGAGAATGGACTTGAGGACATGGGGATTGGGAAGGGTAAGCTGGGACGAAGTGAGAGAGTGGCATGGGCATATATACACTATCAAACGTAAAATAGATAGCTAGCGGGAAGCAGTTGCATAGCACAGGCAGATCAGCTCGGTGCTTTGTGACCACCTACAGGGGTGGGATAGGGAGGGTGAGAGGGAGGGAGACGCAAGAGGGAAGAGATATGGGAACATATGTATATGTATAACTGATTCACTCTGTTATAAAGCAGAAACTAACACACCATTGTAAAGCAATTATACTCTGATAAAGATGTAAAAAAAAAAAACAATAGAGTCACAGGACTCCTAGTTCCTCCTGAAGGAACATACATAACAATGTGATGCATATCTTTGAGTTGTTCTGCAGAAACTAAGACCCCTGCCAGTGGAGGATGGTGACTACATGGTGACTCCATGCTACCCACAAGCATGTAGACCCCGGACTGGATGGAACTAGAAAGTTGATGACTGAGGTTCTCAAAACATCACCTTGTTACCTCACCACCAACCAATCAGAAGAAGGTTCATGAGTTGATGAGGCATATGACTCTATTCCTCTAACAGTGTATTTAAAAACCCTTGCCTAAAAGTCATCAGGGAGTTTTGGTCTTTTGAGCATTGCTTGGCACCCTGCAATAAACACTGTACGTTCCTTCACCACAACCCAGTGTCAGTAGACTGGCTTTGGGGCATGTTGGCCGAGTGGACCCAAGTTCGGTTGGTAACACAGCCAGGCTGCAGTGGGGGGAAAAACAGAGGGAGGAATGTGGATGACTCTTTCTAAAGGAGTGGCCATGAATGAGAGGAGAGAGATTTCGCAGTACCTGGAGGAGTATGTATGGTTGAAGTAGAATAGTTCTAGGATGAGGAAGACATGAGTATGTATAAATGCTGATGATAAAATCATGTGAGTCAATTTAAAGATACTTTGTATCACAAAGAAAACCTTTTTTGGAAGTTCCAATACAGAAGGACATGACTGGCTAAGCTAAAATGCGGCCAAGAAAAAAATACCAGGTCCTGAAATAGTTGTCACATTTAGTACGAGCCAGTAGAACATTACTGCAGGCAGAACGATAGCATCGTATAAAGGTAGGAAAAGGGTATGCAGACTTTGTGATGTGGCTGAGTCATGAGTAGAATGGTAATTACGGAACTGGGTCCAATTCTGAAGCCCACAACAGAGAAAAGTATGGAAAACACACCTGGGAGGTTAGAAGCGGGGGCACAGAGATGTTTAAACACTGGAGAAACAGGGATGTTTTAAATATTTGAGACAGTTTTTTTGTTCATAGGCCATGGGCACTCACCTGATCTGTGCCAGAAAAGGAAAGTTTGAAGGGAGATTAAGTAACAGACTTCAAAGAATGTCTAAATGTACTTTTCCTACTCAAAAAGTAATTTAGACAGTAACTGGAACTTGGGTTAGGCAGTTGAAAGATGGTTTTAAGTATATCAGCAGTGGTGGAATGCCACCTACTCTTGATTTTTAAAAGGAGTATGCAGTTAACCTTAAGATTGCTTCTGAGAGAGAGAAAGAGCTTTTCGTGAAGATAGTGGAGGAGAATGAATGACCTCTCAAAGGCCTTTCAGATCACAATCTTAGAATCTACAATTTAAGTGCAAACTGCTACAATTTCCTTTTGGAATTTTCTTTCTTTGAGGGTTAAGTTATATTCAATTTCAAAATGATTAAGTGAAATTTTGGAAAATATTAGGAATATATGGAGAAGCCTCACTTTTGTGAGCTGAGGGGTACCTATTCTCATCAATATGTTTAAACAGTTCTAATTTCTCCTTGATAAGAGCTTGAGAAGAAATTCAACATTATGGTATATTCTATAGTGATTTCCAGCAAAGGTCCTTTTTTAGAAGGAGTTAAATAATATAAGAAGGCTAAGGTAATTTTACTGTAATAAACCCTTTACTTCTGTTAAAATGCAGGGTATGGGTAATTGAAAAATCTCCAATGATCAGAATACTTTATTCAACCACTGATGTTATTCTCCTCCTACACACACACACACACACACACACACACACACACACTGAAACTTCCAGGAATGCTTCCAATAAGCATTAGACATGATGGATTGGAGCTTCTCTTCCTTTGCCGGTTCAGACCCCAAAGCTCAGCCCTAAACGGAGATGGTAACGAAGTAATAAAACTGCCAAAAGGTTAAGAGAGGAAGAACAAAGGGAACTTCATCATCACAAAATGGATATTAACATCTAAATACTCTAGTTTTCACAGTCTATCACTTTCTTGGATATTAACAATGACACCACTGTTACATCCTCCCAGTGAACCAGGGAACATTGTTGAAGAACCTGGCCTGAGACCAAAGACTCCCATGGCCTACATCCAAAGACTTCCTTCTGATCAATGTGACCAATACTGGGGCCTCCCCAGCCAGGGTTTACTGCTGTCAATTTCCTTTGTATAGTGTACCATATCTCATTATATTTCAAGCACCCTCACCTCATTGATGTATACAAATATGAGTTAGTTAATTAATTAATTAGTTAGTTCATTGCTGCCAAGAGCTGGAGGCTCTCTGTAGTTCCTCAGGGCTTTGAACTCTCTTGGGGAGGGTCAAAAATTCATTTCTTATCCTGTTGCCATAATTGATTAGGGGACCTCACTTTCTGATATAAAATCTTACGCCTAGTGTCCTAGACTTTCAGGAAGTTTTAAGGTTTAGAGGTTTTAATTATAAAACCAATGATGGTATAGCCTTGTTCTAGGTGTTTACAGTAAAGTAGTCAGCTGTTAACGAGACAGAGAAAGACTTGGCTGAAACTGATATGCCTTATTCTAAGGGTTCAGCTGAAGCAGAATAAACAGTTGGAAACCTAGCCAAAACAGGAAGGGGTAGGGGTGACACTCCTCCTCTTGTTTCTGAGACGGGTGGGGACCCAAAGGAGGAGTAAGAATGTGAGAACTAATTGACAGCTTCCTTCCTTCTTCTCTCATGACCATGACAGATAAACGAAGGTCATTTTCACAATAAATGAATTGTTTTCTCACAATTTAAATCAAACAAATAAATAGTATGCCAAGATTATATTTAAGCTCCAATTAACCTCATGTTTTTCTCAAATTGCCTAGATATTTAAAGTATTACTGAAATAGCCTTGGGATGCTTTATTCAACTCTAGAGAGGCAAGTGAAGTTTGACTAATAAATGTATAAATAATGTTATATGTGTTTGGTATTTAAGTATAGCCTTCAAAAATTCAGATGGAGATAAATAAATCACTGCTTGAGATGTAGTGTTCTGATTAACAGCATATGCTTTGGCATCACAGAGATGAATCTTTGAATACCCACTCTGCCACTTACTAGCTTTGTAACTTTGGACACATTTTTACTCTTTCTGTCCCTTGGTCTTCTCATCTACAAAATGGGAATCACAACAAAACTCATTTAAAAGGTAAAACCATGGCAGTAATTCTAAGACCTTTTGTATTAATTTAGGTTCACCCAGAAGTAGGCTCTAAGACAAGGATTTAATTACAAGTAGTTTAATTGGTAGATGATACCAGAAAGCTGTGGTGGAAGAGTAAGGAGATGAACAGGAATGGGAAGGAAGTCTCTACAGGGCATGCTAATAAACAGGTTATCACTGTGGTCAACTGTGGTTCAACCCCCTGGAGATGTCGGTGTGAACCATGCCCTGGAGTTGTCCTACCCAAGGAATAAAGAGGGCACAGTATTTATGCATCAACTTCTATCCATCAGTGGGTGAGTACTGTTCTAGGGGTGCCTCCTTCCCAGCACTTCCAACCTGCTCTGCAAGTGGGTGAGCTGCTCCTATGGCAAGAGAAAGTGCCTGGGCAGAGTCCCAGGTGCTTGCATTTAGAAGCCTCAGGGTTTACAAGAAGGACTAGTGCTGAGGGGATATGGGTAGGCCATGAAGGGCCAAATTTTTTCCCACCTGCCCCCTTCTGGTTTCTGTAAATAAAGTGGTATTGGAACCCAGCCATGACTGTTTATTTACATATTGTCTATGGTTTGGCTGCTTTTAGTATACACTGACAAAGTTGATCCCATGACCCACAAAGCTGAAAATATTTACTATCTGGCTCTTTACAAAAAGAGTGTGTTGATCCCTTATCTAGTTGGCAGCACAGCTGAGATTAGAATTTAGGCTTCTTGACCTCCAGTGCAGCATTTTCCTAATTACACTTGAGACTTGCTCTCTCCAAAATTAATTACAGGAAGAGATGGTTTTACCAGTGTTTAATCAATTAGAAACCTCTATTAACTGGCACTTCTATGTGTCTATTTATACAATGGTCATTCATTTCACAGTTATTACACTGGGAAATCTGAAGAACTCCAATATCCCGATTTGGAGTCTTCACATGAAGCATGTTCTATATGCAATTTCTTTCGGAAATGCTAAATCGGGTATTGTGGTATGTGAATGTTCCCAGACCCAGCAGCTTGTGGATAAGAAAGGATTCACATTGACATTTACAACCAGATTTGTTGGCTCTTTGCCTCCATCTGCCAAGCAGGCCTTCAGTCTGATTCAAAGTCCTGCCTACCTAAACGTTTATGAGAGTCTCCAGGGGAGCTTTGTATAAGCATGGCTATTCTCCCCACAGGTCTCTAAGCTGCTCTCCTAGGCAAATACTGCCTAGGCCTGCTGTACATCTACTTGAACTCCCAAGCTACAAAGTCCTGGGGCAGGTGGTCCTGAAATAACGTGGCGGTCCCTTTGGCATCCACAGCACTGGCTCTCACTCAGGTTCCACACTACGTTGCTGGCAGGAAGCAGGGATGAACTCCTTCCCCACTCACCATAGGCCCATGGCAGTAGTTGTTAAAGTGCAGTCCCAGGACCAGCAGCATCAGCACCACCTGGGGACCTTTTATAGATGCAAATTCTCAAGTGTCACCCCAGATCTACTGAATTAGGAACTTTGGAAATGAAGCCCCACAATCTGTGCTTTAATAAAAAATGGGTGATTTTGATGATGGTAAAGTTTGAGAGTCATTGACATAGGACACTGCATATAGAACAACACTTTGATCTCTGCTTTTCCCCTTTTTCTTCAATGTAGTGGTTTGGGTGTTAAGATGGCCACAATAAAGCCTCCCATCCCTGTATGCCCATCCTTTTGTGGTGACATTGCAGCTCCTCCCTTCAAAAGGGGAGATCTATTTCTCTGCCCCTTGAATGTGGGCTGCACTGAAAACTTGCCTCGACCAATAGAATGTAGCAGAAGTGATGTATGAATTACAGAGTCTAGGCGTCAAGACATCTTGTAGCTTTCACCCTCATCCTCTTGAAACAATGCCCTGAGAATGCCATATAATGAAGCCCAGTCCAGCCTATTGGAGGATGATAGGCCTTGTGAAGTACCAAGGTTCTCCAGCCAACAGCCAGCTGTCAGATATTTGAGAGAATCCATCTAGCTCCTGTTGAGTTGCCAGATAACTGCATGTACATGAATGACCCCTAGCAAAACCTTCAGAATACCTATTAAGTTAATCACAGCCCAACTGCAGACCCACAAAATCATAAGCAAGTAATAACACTTGTTCTAAGTGATTACATTTGGGGTGTTTTTATGCAGAGATAGAAAACTGATACACTTAGGTATCTAAGCAACAACTACAAAAAGTTTTTTTCCAGCATGCCTATTTGTCCTGCTAATTGAAATAATTTATACAACTCAGGCAGAACCACCTCATCACATGACATAATGTAAGTAAGCAGTCATAAAGGAGCTTGGTTTAGTATTTTTAAAAAGGCCCCTTGGGCCTCAGTTTCCACACATACAGAAGAAATATATTCAACTAGATACTTTCAATGATTATTCTAGGTTCAGAGTTCTATGGTTCTAAGAAATTCAAATAGAATAAACTGATTTTTTCTACTCCTTAAGTGAAAAAGACAGAGAAACATATTTCACTTTTACTCCCCATACATCTAAGACTGAGTTAAATAACATTAACTGTTGGCTAGTTGCCTTCATATCTAGAATTTCTATTAGCTTCTTGGACAGAGAGATAGTACAAGGCACAGCAAAACAAAACAAAACACAGGCTTTGGAGCCTGACACACTTGGATTATAATCCTGGCTCTGTTTCCTCCCAGCTGTGTAGCCTTCATCTAACTATTTTCCCTCCAAGCCTTGAGATCCTTACCTTAAAAATACTGTGTATAACCATATATACTTGGCAATTATTTTGAGGATAAAGACGTATATGTAAAAGCAGCTCGCACAACAGTAGGAGTGCAATGGAAAAAACTTACTACAATGAATGATAAGTTATATTGTATTACAATATAGTGTATGAAATAATAATCACATATCAGAGCTGTATTACAAATTATATTTTCCCTTTTTATATGTATTTATTTCAGATTATATTCCTGACTTCCAGAAAGTTAAACATTCTTAATTCAATTCTGATGTTTAAACCACCATGTTAAAGAAAAAAAGAATGCTTGATTTTATAAGCAGCTTTTGGCAGGAAAGAGCGCTTTGCGGGAAAGAGTTCTCTGCAGGAGGTGCCTTGTGTCTTGTCACTAACTTTAAACCAGGCACCGTCATGCTCTACTCACCTCTGGCCCTAGCACACCTTCCAAATCTTTTGATCACACACTACCTTGCCTAACCTGTTTGTTCTCTCCATAGATTAAAGAAGTAGAAATGAAGAATAAGTAATTAACAGATGACCAGATCTCTTCCCTAGCTTCCCTTTCAGCAATCTCATGAACAAACTGTGTGAACAAGATAACATCTAAAGAAAGATTACAAGAAGTCCACAAGCCTGCATGCAGTGGAGGATGGCAATGATTCTGACCCCCATCCCAATTATTAACTGAGATTACTTCCCCTTTTCCCTTTAAAACTTTCACGGCCAAGCAGAATCTTCGGAGTTGCTTTTTGGGGACATGAGTCCACCTTCTCCCCAGATTACTGGCTTTCTGATTAAAAGCAACTTTCCTTTCCACCAACAACTGCCTTTCAGGTATTGATTTTCAAGTGGCGAGCAGCCGGACCTGAATTTAGTAACATTTTGGTGCCCAGCTCTGGACCTGACTCACTTGTATTTAACATTTGTGCATTTAACATTTTTACTTTATGCCCAGCTCTGTGTCAGTTTGCTATAAGGAATGAAAGGCCTTGCTTTTGAGAAAGTTCCTCTTTCCCTCAGTTCTCCTCCAGCTCTGGCCCCAACTCCACCAGCTATCACCAGTGGCTTGGAGCTGAGGGCATTCTCAGACTCTCCCTACTGGTGGCAATGTGGAGGAAGTGGGGGAAGGGAAGGAGTAGTAAGGCAGATGAGACTCTCAGACGGGGAGAAGGAAGTAGGGGAGGAGAGATGAAAGATGTAGTTTTCCTCTGCTTTGGCCACGTGTCCCCTCTCCCTCTGCTCTGGCCTCACTGGTCTCCTTGTTATTCCCGCATCTTCCTCCACTTCAAGGCCTTTGCTCTGGTTGTTCTCTCTCTGCCTGGAACAGTCTCCCCTTGATATATACATCCAGGCTTACTTCCTGACTTCCATCAACTTTCTCATGTTCTTAAGCATTCTCTTAATAGAAAAGCTTCACTGACCCAACTACAGACAATCACGTCTTCATTCCCACTCACTTTTCCTCTTACCCTGTTTTCTTATTCTCCATAACTGTGCTTCTCAAATTTCAGTGTGCAAACGAATCACCTAGGGATCTTATTAAAATGCAGATTCTGATGCACTGGGTCTGAGGTGAGGCCTGAGATTCTGCATTTCTAATAAGTGTCCATTTGATATCAATCTGTGGACTATATAACTCTGAACAATATCGAGATAGTATCTGTTTTCTTCTTTATTAGCTCATCATCTTTCTCTTCCAATCAGAGTACAGTTGACCCTTGATCAACACTGAGGTTAGCGCTGCCGACTTACTGCAGTCGAAAATCCATGGATAACTTACAGTCTGCTCTCTGTATCCATGTCCACATGCACAGATTCAACCAACTGTGGATCATTTAGTGCTGTAGGACTTACTATTGAAAAAATTCTGCACATAAGTGGACCCACACAGTTCAAACCCATGTCGTTCAAGGGTCAACTGTATGTGTTTCATAAAGGGAGGGACCTTAACTTATTCTATGCTGCATCCTCAGCACCTAGTATGATGTTCAATACATAGAAGTTACTCAATAAATATTTATTAAATGGACGGATTAAATATGTTTCTGGAAACCGAAACTGGAACTTTGAATCTATTCTGCATTAGAAATATTATTGTCACATCTAGGTACTTTACAGGTTAAACAGATTTCTGTGCCCTGCCTTTGGAACCTTCCAAGCATGTGATAGTAGCTTAAATAGGGGCATAAACCCATAATTATGTTCAGAGTTCAACAAACTTACAAACAAATCATTGGAACCCAATCTTGTTACAGAGTTAGAGAGTCTGAGGCTGAACACACAGGAGAAAGCTAGAGAACGAATACCAATAAATGATTATATAGGGACAAACTATGCATATGTGCTGAGGGAACCAAAAATTACAGGTTGTAAAAAGAAATAAACCTGATATAATTAGTTGAATATAAACCCTGATATAGCAATTGTGGTGTCCCAGATTGACCAAAAAAAAAAAAAAAAAAAAAAAAAGGAAGCAAAAAACAGTAACAGAAAAAAACAACCAAGGATGTTTTTTTTACTTCTGCTTAATTATAGAATTGGTACAGCAGAGAAGTTTTCTGGCTCCTTGTCCATGAGATTCAAAGCCAGCCTTAACATTGCCATGAGATTTTATGCATACCTTCTACTAACAAATGAATAGAAAGTGAAATAACATAGACTGAAAATATGCAATAAAAACAAAAGTTAAGACTATAGCTAAATGAAGAAACATTCCTCTCCCAAGTCTAATTGTGGTAGCCATGGTCCATTTTTCTTTTTCTTAAACTAAAAATGGAAGAGCTCTTAAGATTTCTTTTAAATGGGACAAGGGGGAAGTGCTAGGAGGACTGCGTGTGTTTCTGTGGTTTCAGGAATTTGTGTAGGCATATTTGAAGAAGATTATCTAAAGGATATAGGATTTGTTGAGATGGAATCCTCACATATTTAGTCTTGGAGGCTACTCTGGAGCTCTACCCTGATTCCTTCTTCAGGGACAACACACCCATCCCTGCTACTGGGAGTACTGGTTGTTGATGGTATTCTTTACTTGGAATTGCCTTTGGCCCCAGAAGCATCTTCTAAGATCTCCCTTTCCTCCCAGCGGGCAGCCCCTGGGCAATGACTGCCTAGTTCAGGAATACAAAGGCCAGGCCCTCTCCTGCAATTCAGGACAGCTCTGCAGAGCCAGCCCAGCTCTAAGGCCCCTGTGGAATTGGCTGAGGCCTCTGCTGCAGTCAAATCACCCTTCAGCCTCTTCTGCTGTCGCTGCCATGGACCTTTCTTCATTGTAGGTGCATCTCTGGAGAACACACCCCAATATACTTTTGTCATTCCATACTCTGAATCAGTCTATTTCTAAGGAACCTACTCTAAGACATTTTGCAGAGTAAATAATACAAGTTTATTCCTATTTTCAGAATTACAACACATTTTCCCTTTTACCCAGGGATCATCTCACTGTTGTGCTTTTGAGCAAGTGTTTACAGCCACAGAGAATGTGATCCAGCATACTTACAAGCTCCAGTAGTGGTGAGTCCAGGGGTAGGGCCAGGCCACTTTGTCCTTAGCTCTTGAAGTAAATGGGTTACCACCTTCCACTCTGAGCTCAGATCTTCTAACTTCCTCTTTAATAGAAAAGCACACATGTTATTTATTTAACATCTTGAAGTAACTTAATTCATGAAGTTATTCATTTATTTTGTGAATACATTCCTGTATGTCTATAGTATTTTATTTCTAAAGTAACTTTTCTGGGTGGAATTCCTTTCAAAGGTATTTTAATTATCTTAGCCAACCACACTACAAATTTTTATCAGTTGTTTGCTGCATACAGGCTGTTGCTCCAGATGCAATTTCACTGAAAGGAGGTAGAACGCAAACATTACTGAAAGCAAAACAAATAAACAAAAAAAACAGTATCATCTCAGCAACTGGCTTGACTCTTTTAAAAAGTATCTAATGTGGCTGCATACAAGAATTTTCCAGAGAACATTAAAAATATCTTACTGTCCTCACTCACTCCAGATCAATCCTATTAGCAAGTCTTGGAGAGAGGGGCTGTGGTACACATGGGGATAAGCCTCTCAGAGTCTACTTTAAGGAAGGACTGTTGTCCCAAATGGTGAAGAAGATTTCAGTAGACATCCTTCAGCTGTCAGTCCCCTTAGGGACTGTCTCAGCTGAAGAGATCTGCCTTGCCCCAGGGCATTCCCTTCCCAGGGTAGCCCTCATTCAAGGACTGATCAAGGTGAGAGTATAAAAGCTGAGCCAATTTGGTTCAAAGCAGGACCATTTTGAGGGTCATTATAGCTGCAGAGCTCCCAGTAGAGTCAGCCAAGCCCGTATATGGTCCGTGATGTGTTGGTATATGTTAATAATTGGCTCTCTGGGGGAAAAAACTGATTTTAGTGTTTTCTAATTTCTGTGGTGTAAATACTCCCACTATAGCCAATTTTACCAAGAGAATGTCAAGTAGCTCACAAAATGCCTGAAAATTTGCTAACAGACCCTCATGAGCAGATACAAGCTGCTTCCAGTGCACCTCTGAGTAACCATAAGATTACTTATTGCCAGTAGAGGGCTTCCCTGGTGGCGCAGTGGTTGAGAGTCCGCCTGCCGATGCAGGGGACATGGGTTCATGCCCCAGTCTGGGAAGATCCCACACGCCGTGGAGCTGCTGGGCCCGTGAGCCATGGCCGCTGAGCCTGCACGTCCGGAGCCTGTGCTCCGCAACGGGAGAGGCCACAATAGTGAGAGGCCCGTGTACCATGAAAAAGAAAAAAGAATAAGGTTTCTGCACCCATTCTTTCCTTTTCCATTAGCTGGAAGCAGAGGACTCAGAGGTCGTAGGGCAAACTTTCTCAATGGATTGGGGGGAGAGTTTATCCTAATACCCTGGAGCAGTGGTTCGCATACTTTGGGACCGTCAGAATCACCTGGAGGTCTTGTTAAACCACTGATTGCTGGCTCTCAGCCCCAGAGCTCTAGATTGAATAGGTCTTGAGTGGGGCCCAAGAATTTACATTTCTAACGATTGTACAGTTGATGCTGATGCTGATTGTCCAGGACCAAGGCCTAAGGTGTCCATTATAAGTAATAAGTTACCTAAGCATCTACAATGGACTAGATATGTACCATCCTTGACAAAAATAAGAAAATAGGTCCTTAAATCATTTTCTATAGGACTTAATTTTCTTGAGGAATCCCACTTAAGGAAAGCTGCCAAGGGAATAAATACTAAAATAAATACTAAAATGTCATCACTTCCTATTTTAACTATCATCTATGCTCTTAAGGTTATTTATTCTATTGTGTCTGAGATCATGTCAAATCACGGCTTTTAATTTCTTCTCCCAGAGTGCGTGCTGCTAAACATTTACTATCACATCAAGGAATATAACTCTTTTCATTTATTAAAACATAAGCCTTGAATCCAAAAGCAAACAAAAAATGCCTCTGATCAGTGAGGAAAACCACTGTTGAAAGTCATGACATGCGGAAGATATTTTTCCATTCTGACATCAAGCTAAACGCTGAGAATTAAATATTATCAAAGGTTAGTGAATGAATATATATATATATATATATATATATATATATATATATATTTGGTCTTTTGATTCCCCTGCAAAGTTGCAGTGAGTTCACAGGGACAGAATATTAAGAGGAACTAGAAGTTTAAAACAAAAAATAGCAACAAAAGAGCAATAGATAATAGGGAAGAGACAATAAATGTAAAAGTAGATAACTAGAAAATGTCATGATCTTGGTCACTTATTGAAGGGATAAGAGTGCAGCAGATGGTGAAGTCTCATCATACATCATTTAACCTATAGGAAGTCACCTATATATGCTGGGAGAGGGAGAGGGAGATTAGAGACTGATTTACATACTGCTGAGATCTGCCCACTCTTCCGCTCAATAAGCATATGGCCCCATAGTGAGTGGGTGAGGAGAGATGGGAATTTGCTGTTTCTACAGTTGGCTTAGGTTTCACTTTCTTCTCATGGTGTAAGCATCTCACTGCATTGAGTTAGATTCTAATATTTAAAGTATTTATCTTACAACCTGGCTTCTAAAAGAAAATTACTTCATCTGGGTCTCAACTGAAGCAACAGTGATCAGTACTGAACTTCATATTCCATGCACATAATGAAACTGAGCAGGACCCGGCGGGGCTCCTGGACACAAGTCTTTCTGTGTCCCCCATTTCTTGTTTGTAAGAAATAGGCTTCATTCAGCCTTCGAGACCTCACTTGAGTGCTAAAGGGCAGGTTGGAACAGTTGCTAATCAGGGAAGGGAGGGGATTCGGGGAGACAAAGGAGGAGCAGTCAAAAACCAATAGTGCAGCCTTGGGGCAAGGTCCTGGTTCCACCTCAAAAGATACACATAACAATATCTTTGAGCTCTTGTGCAGAACTAAAACCCCCACCAAATGGAAGATGCTAACTACTTGATGAAGCATTCTGCATTCCGGAGAGAAGGTCACATTTTGATAACCTCAAGAAAGTCAGAAGCTCACCAGTAGACTCCCTGAGGCCAGATTAAAGGAAGGCAGGCCCTGCACACACCCAGATCCTTATCAGCAACCCCGCCCTTGAACCATTGCTATAAAACTCCTCACCAAATTCTCCCAGGTTGGGATACACAGTTTTGAAGGGCATGAGCCTGCTGTATCCCCCTTTGCCTGGCAAAGCAATAAAACTAATCTTTTCTACTTCACCCCAAACTCTGTCTCTGAGATTCAATTAGGAGGCACCAGTACATAGAGGCCAAGTTTTTGGCATCAATAACTGTTCAATGAAATAGAACAATAATCAATGCTTATAATGATGACCCTGAAAATTAAGAAAAATTTAAATTACACTGTGTTTTAGAATCAGAAGTCCTGGATTCCAGTCCTAACTCATTACTACTGGTTGTGTGATCACTGGCAAATCAGGTAGGTCACTCAAATTCATCATCCTTGAAACGTGGATATAACACTACCACCTAACCCATACTTTTGTTGGAGAAACTAAATGAGATATTTTACATGAAAAGAACTCTGTGAACTGTAAAGTACTGTAAAATTGTTGGTTAGCTATTATGCACCGCTTAATGAAGCAAAACAGAAGATAGTCAATGAAGTTTTCATTAAAATAGTTAAAATGAAAATATTTCAACACTTAAAAGATTTGGTTCAGGCTATCCTGAAAATAACATGTTTATATATTCAATTCCCTTTTATTAATACATAAAACTCAGAATGGTCTATTCATTTATTAGAATGTTATCTTGCCCATTGTTATTTCCAGATGGTTAAATGAGATATCCATATAATTTCAGATGTAGAGATTTTAAAAATTAAGTAGTAACCCCCAATGTACCAAACATCTGAGGATACTGCAAAGTGTCAAAAATGCAAGAAGCTCAGAAGTGTATGTTTCCCAATCTTTCATAATTATTAGCAAACAACATCACATAAAATGGCTATAGATTTTGATTCAGCTGGTCACAAAAACACCCTTACAACTTCTTCAAGTACCTGGTGTACTTTAGAGTTGAAATTGATTATTTATATATTATGGAAGTTCTTTTTTGTTTCGTTTTGTTTTGCTTTTTGGTTCTCTGGCATGTGCCCAGATTTTTTATTCTCTCATCTTTTCTATTAGGCTGTAAAGTTCCTTTGGATAGCAAAAAATGTTTGGCTGCAGCAGCTATTGCAGCATTCTTCACATAATAAACTTTAAGCTGTGCTCATAAAAATCTGTAAAAGGTAATTTGCTAATCATGTTAATAACCTTTAACCAAATTTAAGGGAATCAAATGTATGTCTAAATTCCAACATCTTTAAACATAAAATTAGTGGAATAATAGTTAGCAAGTACTACTCTTGATTAGATTTCTAGAGTTTTCAAACTTTGAATAAGCTAAGCAAATTGCAGATCCCAGGCTTTCTTCACAAGAGCTCAAAACTCAACAGTCATAGTGAATTCGTTTTACTGAAAAGGAGAAACTCTGAGATCATTTTTTAAAAGGGCAAAACTAATTTATTTTAGTGGGCATTTGCACCGGAGCATTGTTTTCCATTGTATATAATTTACTTGGAGTTAGTCATTAAATGTTAAGACTACTATATCAAACAATGTGAAATTTCTTCTTTATGAAGAGCAGAAATTACAAGTAAAAATATTTCTGAATATAGGTTTCCTTTTTAAATTTAAAATGGAATATAATTCTAAACTACCTGAATTTGGGATTTCAAAATTTTAAAATCTTATATTTTTCTCTTGTGTCAATGTTTGGCATGATATTAATATCTGCTACATAAATAAATGAATCCACCTGTGGCTTAATATACACAGACGTGCATGTGAATATTGTAATTGAAACATCTATGTCTCCATGTCTGTCTCTATAAGTGCAATTAATACAACTGAGGACCAGGGATGAAATTCAAAACTCTAAAATGCTTGTCCAGTTCCAGCATGAACTACTGAGTAAGTCTAAATTGAGACTTTTCCCCAAAATAGTTCCTCACAAAAGAGTCAGTTCATATTAGCTTATAATGTCTTTTGCATTTCAATTATTTAATTTTATTTATTTATTTATTTATTTTGTGGTACGTGGGCCTCTCACTGTTGTGGCCTCTCCCGTTGTGGAGCACAGGCTCTGGACGCGCAGGCTCAGGGGCCATGGCTCATGGGCTTAGCCGCTCCACGGCATGTGGGATCTTCCCGGACCGGGGCACAAACCCGTGTCCCCTGCATCGGCAGGCGGACTCTCAACCACTGCGCCACCAGGGAAGCCCTCAATTGTTTTATTTTGAACAACAAAGTTGCACAGTAGCCTGAAATAATCTCAAGAAATATGAATTTGGGATGCTTATATAAGTCATCTGCCAGCATTGGTTAATTAAAAAAAAAAGGAAGTGAAGAAAATTGATAAACCAGTAGCAATTATTCCTAGGGTATAACCTCACACCAGTGGTGAAGGTCATTGTAAACAAGTCTTTTAAAGATAGTTTTAAAAAGCAAAACAATAAGTTATTCTGATGGGGTGTAAATAATTCACATCTAAGAAAAATGAAAAGATTATCTCTCCTAATATTTTGGGAATGGGCACCGAAGTTAGGGATAAATATTCCAGTGATAACATTGAGGAAGTGAAAAACGGTCCTTCTGGTAACTGGCAGCTAGCTACGTGTGATGGTCCCAAGTGAACATAAAAAACCAGTCACAGAAAATAAACTAGACAGAGACAAGGCCACTCTGCCACCACAAAAATGACGAATATGAGGCACTGCTACTTCTTTAACAGTGACAGCTCTGCCCTGCTTTAATCCTTTCACCTTCTAGATAAAAATTGTGAGATACCTGATCACCACATTGACTCCATTTCTTGAAAGCATCTAATCCAAAATGGCTTCCTCCTCCCTAATTCGTCTTTAGAATCATTCAGCCAGCTCTTGCCAATGCCCTCTAACTGAGATGCCCCACAGTCTCTCTTGAGGGCTTTCTCCTTTGCTACAGTAAGCTAAATAATCCTAATTTTTTTTATTATAGTTATGGTCCTAGTTGTCTTTGGACAGAGAGGTTTAACAGTACCATACGGGGATCCAAACACTGCAAATCACTTAGAAGGAAGACAGTAAGCTCTAGAGTTCTGGAATATATATCTATGAATGAACTCTTTCCATAAAATACAAATGTGGCAAAAGCAATGTTCCTAATTAGTGTGTTATTTTATAAAATGTGAGATTTCAAATATGGAAGTGCTAATCAATTAAGAAATTAAATATAATTAGGCCTTTGACAATCTCATCCACATTCCTAAATGATTCTATCAGTTGCTCAAAAATTTATTATAAATTTTATCTTCTCAGTGGGAAAGTGGGGCTCTCCTTATATTCAAGCATAAGTGATTACCATTTATTCAACCTCTCACAGTCAAAGACTTTTTACTCAGTTGTGAAGCTAATTTGCATTAAAAAATGAAATTCTCCTACTTATGTATTAATAAATTATAAAATTTCTCTAATACTGTTACACTCTATAATTCTTCTCTGAACTGCTTCTATTACCATTGACATGGAAATTGTGTTTATCAAATAAGTCAGTCAAAATGGATCTGTTCATTTGGGGGGACAAACTCATATCTGTTATCTTGCTGTTGATTCTGATGTTACCAAAAAAAAAAGTTGCACCAGGTAAATGAGATCATATGCCTGATAGATGATTTATAAAATCCAAATATTGTTATAACCGTAATATCTAATTGGGCAACATTTGACCAACAAGATACCACTTGACCTGCTATACCATATACACATTTTGAGATGCACATCTGTTGTGAGTGATATATTTTAAATTATCAGGCAAAAAAATAAATAAATAAACCCAAAGAAGTTTTTAGAAATGTTAAGATGTTGATGTTGGCAGTAGAACAAACTCAGGAGAAAAAAAAAACCAGCTTAATCTAGTTAATTAACAACAAAACAGCTGGGAAAATGAAACACCCCTGGTTTTGACTGACCGTAATTGAAAATGACTAATGATGCTGTCATTATGCAGCTTATATTGGGGGAAATGATGCCTGAAAGATTATAATTGACCTCTTGACCATTTGTTTACAGTAATTATTTTTGTGTTAAAGGTTGGGGTGGAACCCTTTGGCCAAATATAGAAAGCTCCAAATACCTTATTTTTTTTCTTATATTTAAAAAAAAAATCAAGAGCAGTAATAAAATATATTATTAGATTCATGTTAAGATTTTTTTTGGATAATCTAAAAAGTTAGCAAAGCAAACCAGCTGGTGTGATCTTATCACTTTACCAAGTTACTAAGACATTTTAAATTCTGTTAAGGTTCTCAGTTCTAATAATGGAAGGTGATATAAGTATTTCAAAATATATACACACATTTTAAAATTTTTAACAGAAAGAGCAGTGTTCCAAATTAAGTTAAAGAATAAGTACAAATAGAAGAAAATGTTATCTAAATGCTTAAGTTCAAAAGAGAGTTAACATTTTTTTAAATCAAATAACAAATGGCTTTTTTTGGTAGCTGTCGATATTGTTGCTACCGATGGAAGTTGTTTTGTTGCTTTTTAACTGCTAAATTTGGTGCTATTGAGGAACCTACTCATTACTCTGTGGAAAATGGAACACATTAAAATGATTAACAGTATTATCATAAAATATTATTACCAAAAGTATAACTTAATCAAAATGTTAAACAATTTATTGAACTTATGCAACCAATCTTCAACAACTTCTGAAGTTAAGATGAAGGAACAATGTACAAATCAAATGAAATAAAAGTATGTGCGCGTGTGTAGGGGGAGAGAGAGAGATAAGAGATAGAAAGCAAAAGAAAGATGCTTATTTCTTCAATCATATTATTCTAAGATTTTTCCAGTAATTTTGCATTAGAGATCTAGTGCTATATTTATGTCATGAGTAGAACTGTCTCATAATATATGTTTGATCTTTATCAGGAAATCCTCAAAGAAAATAAGGAAGACATTTAGTTAGGGATGACAAAAAAAGAAACTAAAAATTTACCATCTTTGAAAATTAAATAAATCCTAGAGAAGCTGATAGAGTTAAGAAAAAGGGAAAAAAACTGAACAGGGATGAGCCCAGCTCCCAAACAGGGCTCAGCTTGGGAGGTGAGCGTAGGAGGTAAGCAGACAGCTTGTCTGATGTGGAATGTGGAGGTGCCAATAGACAGTCAATTTTCTAAGAAACAGAATCATTTTCTGATGTGTCCTTAACTAGAATCTCTGCAAGTGGTGGACATACTACTTATCCATTTAGATACTGGATCTTATATACACATCATGAGGGATTTTCATTGTCTTTTTAAAGACTATCACCATCTTCTTTATAATTGTTACAGTTTCTAAATGTACCTCCTCCCCAAGACAAAAACCAAACTTCTATCATGAAAATGTACTGCAGGCTACTTGTACCCTTTTCCCTTCTATTAAGGAGTGAGAAACCTCAAAGTTAAGGAGGAAAGGCATTAGGAAGGGCAAAATTTTAAAATTTTGATATATGAAGTCAAAGTCTAAAACAGGCTTTGTTTATGTACTATCAGAGCAATGGCTCACCCTTTAGAAGAATCATCCCAATTCTTTAAAAAGAAGTTTTTGATCCATGCAGAGGTTTAAACAGCCCCCACAGCTTGCTACCTTGTATTGCTGGGTTCCAGGTTTTGAAAGATGAGGTAGTTTTTGAGCCTCTAGAGTTTTAGGCTACCACAAGCCCCAGCTAATCTTCAAGTGTTTCCAAGGTCATGGCCCTTATCAAAAGCTGCACGTGAATAATCTATTTCTCCACACTCCTGATCTCCCAAATCAATCTTGCCCTTTTGCCACTGTGAACCTGATATGGTGATTCCTCTCCAAACTTGAGGGGTAAATGGTAGAGCGGGAATGAGTTTTCACTTAAGCTGTGCTTCTTCCCCATGAACTGATTTGAGAGGACATGGGGAAGGAGGGAAAGAGAAAAGAAAGAAGAGGGCTGTCTCTACACAGTGGTTTCAAGGGATATTAAAGTGAAGGACGTTAGCTCACTCTTTCACTTCAGAAAGGTAATTCCCCTCTTATGTCACTAACGCTACAATAGCAATTAGATAGGCTCGGACATGGTGGATCCCAGTTCTGATCTCACAGTGGCCCAGGAGTTGAGGGTATGATAAATTAGCTTCAACTGCTTGGATTGTTTACATACAATGAAAAGAAAAATTTTCTCGTTGACTTTCAATTAAGGCTTTCCCTCTGTTTTTTTTTTTATAAAGGCACTAAAGCAAAAGCCAATTGAAATGCATGTCTGTAATCTGTAACAATTATGCCAAATCCTGCATAAAGTCTTTGAGGATCAAACAAGAGTAGGCAGAACAGACCTACAAAATGGTCCATTGGTCTGTCGCATTGCTTGCTATGAAAGTCACTCTGTTAATCAAGAAAGGTGTCTGCTTGGGGACTGGCTTTCTCTAGAGCATCAAAAGAAACCCTGAAATTTGCTGCTTTCAGGACCTTTTCTAGCTCTCCAATCTAAAAACTGTACACATTGCTACTTTATGAAAATTATCATACCAGGCCTAGACTGGATGCAAATTATTTTGGGGGGATGTTAGGAGTGGGGACAATGTATTCCTGTATAAATGTCTATCGATATCTACAGAGGAAATCTGTGCCTTTCACCACCTGGTGTTTGGACATTGCATTTAGGCTAAAACTTTAAATTTACCTAAGAAAAAGCCCCTTGTAAACTGTAAGGAAAACAAACAAGCTTCTAGAAATGAAGCGACACAGTGTAAGTCATGGTAGTGTTATTTGCAAGGACAAACTAGTTCTGTATAATGAGGTTATTGACCTGCACTGTCTTAGAGCAGTTTTCAACATGAGGGTGAGGCCCACTAAATCTCAGCCTGCGACAGTAGCTAGAGAAACCAGGACTGATCAATAAACAGCCACCATTACAGGCTCTTGGGAACCTTCATCATAATGGGAGCCATTATAATTTTGGTCAGGTACAGAAAATAAGGTGACCTATACCTAACGTCTATTTATCACTGGACTCTCATTAGCAAGTGGAAGCCATTGATTAGCTATTTTTTGAAAACTGAGCTGGTTTTCCATTTCTCTCCTCATGTAATAGCCCTGTGAATAAATGTGTCCTAGACTTCAAAATGCGCATGGGGAAAGGAAAGAAGTAGAAAGCTTTCTCCCTGGCCAGCTTTTTACTGAAGAGAGAAGCAATTACATGACATTCCACTAAAAATTCTTGACCCAATAAAGTACTGAAGCCTGAATGCCGATTCTCCTCTTTCATAAGAAAGAGCAACAGAGAAAAGAAAGGTCATGGACCATATTGTGATTCTTTACAGCTGTTGGAGACAGACAGTATGATGCAGTAGCTTGATTTGAATTAAGCCAAACGATATGAAAAGCATCAAGGCTGGCAAGCAAAGCAACAGAGCCTCAAAGAATTTAATCTACCTTGAAGGTGGGACTACCTTTTTGTATTGATGGCAGCGCACCAGGCCAGAAATGAGTCCTTTAATGCAATGACTCGTTAATAGCCTTAAGATCACAATACATAAATAGGACATGTTGATCAAAAAGATAGCTCTGCCGCTCCTATTGCAGGATGGCCAATATTTCTTTACAAGTTATTTCATCGATAATAAATAGACCATGTCAATGGCAAATGTACAACAGGGGAAGCATAACCCATTATGAGGTAATGGATATTGCTAGAGGTTGCTTCATTACCTTCACGGGCTGAGTGGCTGGTTTTTCCTTGTACAAATGCTGCCCTTTAGACAAAATCCCTTCCACATCCGGCTGTTTAGCTTGAACTGCTACTTCAGTTTCCTGGGGAAAAGAGCATATACAGTGCAGATTAACTTCACAGTTAGCAATAAAATTACTAAATTTAAATATACCCTTGGAGACTCCACATGCATTGCAGATCAATTTCTGCACAGTACATAGGGGCACAAAGTAGTTTTCAGTGCAGAGAAAAGAAATGGAGGTCTTTGTGAAACACACCAAAGTTTAAAAAATTTATCCCAAATCTTCTTGAGTTATGTCATAATACTATTATATAGAAACAGAGACACTTTATATTTTTCCAAAAAGTAGAATGCAATAATGAGAAGTATGATCTATGAATATGATTGATATGGATAAATACTATTGTTAGCTTCAATAATCTCAGTAATCCTAATGTCCATTTTACTCCACAAACCTCTTATTTTAACAGGATTCTTCTCGGGACTCTGGTTCTAAAATTTTGTTTTGAAATAGAAACCAAATAAATCTTTCCACAGCATTGTCAAAATTATGAACTTTCTTTCCAAAAAGTAAACATTTAAAGCACAGTATCAAGGCTTATTAATTATCAAGCAGTCAAATTAAATAGGCTTTTTGAGGAATGATTAAATTATCTTTAAAAATGTGTTTTTCCTTAGTCTGGAGAAGATTGAAGCATGACCGTATGACCAAAAAATGAAACAAAACACAAGAAAAAAAAATCCTCTTCAGATATATGAATATAAAGTGCTTTGCTACTGGGTGCTGTCTAGCTCTCCTGAAGAGAGGACAAAAGAAACGTGCATAAAATGAAGCTGAAGGAAGTGAAGTTAAATATTACAGAAGACTTTTTGGATGTAACACTTGTTAAACACTAGGATGGAGTATCGATTAATCAATGTCAGGCGTCAGTCAGGGCCTGGGCAATCTTCCCCAGATGGCAACTCCTGATTAACACATATCCCTCTTCCTCCCTCTCCTACCCTGTAGCCTCCCAGCACTGCCATGTATACGTGTCTTCATGCCACTGTTTCCTTTATCCACTGTGTTTGTACCTGTCCTCTCTCAGCTCATCTGAGCAGGGTGTCCTCTGAACACAAATTACTGTAATCTTATATGGCACAGTAGGATGTCACGTAACTTGTGAGTGCTCATCACATGCTCTTGAGAAGGATTATTTCTTCAGTTCTTATAATAAATAGCAATGGGAGGTAGGCACTTTGGTTAAAAGGGTCCATAACCTGAAGGCTAACTCCATGTGTTAAATGGGTACGTGTGCAACACACAGACACACACACACACACATCACCTTTAGAGACAATAATTCTGGAAGAAACAAACCTAGAATTGTAAGTATCAATTCACTCTTTATGATAAAAAGTTCTAAACGTGATTTTTTAAAAAAAATTGCAAAATTGTAACAAGTTCAAAATCGGAGTGTACTTTGTGAGGGTTGGGTAATTCCTTCTTCCTTTAAAAATGATTTATAAGTACACCCAGTGTAAATTCTATACCTTCAGAAAATGAGCACAAGTAGTCTATAATTTTACCACTGTTTCAGGTATGCAGTAAATGATGAGCACTAACACCTTTCTCTCCCTGCCCCTAGTCTTCAATCGCAAATAAAGAGTTCCAAAGATCACAAAGAATCGATGCCACTATTGAGAAGGCACTGGCAAATAACCAGGATTAAAAGACTGCATTTGATATGACAAGGAAGTCCCTCAGGAAATAAACACACAAATTTTAATTCATGAAAGTTTCACTGGCAAACGAACAGAAACAGCAGCAAGGCTGACATGAGAGCAGCCCCGATATTACTTAGAGCTCCAAGTTCTAAGGTGGTGCTTATTAGATGGACTGTGGAAAAGGTGGCATGCCATGTGAAATGTCTATGTTTTGCACCTGCAGAAAGTAAAATATTTCCTCTTCAGGCCACTGAATTTGCCCTAGATTTAGTCCTCTGATGAATGAGCACTGCAAAGTCACATCACTTCCGTTTACAGAAATGTTTCCTAGTAGCATGTCCTTTCATCAATACTATTGCCATCTCTTCGTCCTTTAATGAAATAATGGAGAGTTTAAGTACCTGGATAAGATTTACACCTGGTCTAACAGAAATAGAGCAATGGGTGAGAGAAATCATGTTCAGCTCTTAATTCTTTGTGGGTACTTTCCCTTCGCAATTTTTTGGAGAACTAGATATCTAATGATATGCACCTTTGATAAACTACTGTAGAAAGACCATTTTGAAGATAAATTTCTACAATTTACCTCACTACATTTACTTGCAGTGTGAATTTATTAGTTAAAAGATAGGTCACTTATTGAGGGTTGAATTTTATTGCTTGAAGGGTCAACTGTAGTAAATACAATTAAATTCCCTTAAAATGTCCCTTAGTATAGTTTTCTTAAGTTAGTGTGAAAAAATACACTATGAGAAGCTGATCATCACCATGAAAAAAATGGAAGTATGTGTGAGACAAATTTTAAAATTTTGATATCCCTCCATGCAATTAAAACTTGACATGGAAAAACTGAAAAGCAAGCAAACAAACAAAAAAGCCCAGCCAAATCACATGACTATGCAAAGAAAAAGCTGCTGAAATCATTAGCCGTGCTGAAAATATCAACAAACTGCTATAGTGACTGCTATAGTGATTATGTCACTATAATAATATTAACAGGGGCTTCCCTGGTGGCGCAGTGGTTGAGAGTCCGCCTGCCAATGCAGGGGACATGGGTTCGTGCCCCGGTCCGGGAGGATCCCACATGCCGCAGAGCGCCTGGGCCCATGAGCCATGGCTGCTGAGCCTGCGCGTCCGGAGCCTGTGCTCCGCAACGGGAGAGGCCACAGCGGTGAGAGACCCGTGTACCGCAAAAAAAAATAAAATAAAAAAATAATATTAACAAACCAGAGTTGCTAAAACTTTACCATGTGTCAAAACGCTGTATGTTTCATACATTTTTTCCTCATACTTACACTCCTACAAAAAGGGTATTATCTGGGACTTCCCTGGTGGCGCAGTGGTTAAGAATACACCTGCCAATGCAGGAGACACGGGTTCCAACCCTGGTCTGGAAAGATCCCACATGCTGTGGAGCAACTAAGCCTGTGTGCCACGGCTACTGAGCCTGTGCTCTAGAGCACACGTGCCACAACTACTGAAGCCCGCGTGCCTAGAGCCTGTGCTCCACAACAAGAGAAGCCACTGCAATGAGAAGCCCGTGCACAGCAACGAAGACCCAACACAGCCAAAAATAAATAAATTTATACAAAAGAAAGGGTATTATCTAATTTTGCAGATGCTAAAACTGAGGGAGATTAAGTCAACTGTCCAAGGCCATGTAGCTTGCAAATGGCAGAGTTGATATTATTACCGGGAAGTGTGTATCACTAAACCTCCACTTTATCCCTCCTTTGTTGAGTACAGTGTGTGTGTGTGTGTGTGTGTGTGTGTATGCACATGCTAAAACTGGCAGCCACATCTCTTACTATCATGTTAATTTTTTTCCTCTTCTTTAACTCCAGTACATTCTATAGTATCCTTCCAGTGTGTAAATGAGAGAAAATCCTGCCTCTTCCCACCGGAAAATAAATTCTTACATAGCTTTTAAAAAGCTCCAAGGGTGTCTCTTTGTGGGTTTACAATTGCCAAACTGATGATATCCAGGTCAGAGGATTGGTTTGAGTAAATCTTTTTTTTTTTTTTTTTTTTTTTTGCAGTATGTGGGCCTCTCACTGTTGTGGCCTCTCCCGCTGTGGAGCACAGGCTCCGGACGCGCAGGCCCAGCGGCCATGGCTCACGGGCCCAGCCGCTCCGTGGCACGTGGGATCCCCCCAGACCAGGGCACGAACCCGTGTCCCCTGCATCGGCAGGCGGACTCTCAACCACTGCGCCACCAGGGAAGCCCTGAGTAAATCTTTTATTTCACAAATGCCCTCACATCTTTATATGATTTAAGATAAGGTGCAGGAGGTCACCACTAAAATGGAAACACAGCTAATTATAGTGGCCAGTTTTTTCTAAGTAGAAAGTGTTCAACTTCAAAGAACATTCAGACAAGAAAGTCTTCATGGGATTTCAACCAAAAAAACCTCACTTCTAATAATAGAACATTTCCATTTAAGTTTTTCCCTCTGCCTTATTCTTAATATATCCCCTGAAAGGTAAGATTGCACACCAGGAGTTAAGACCCTTATGATGTAACTAGAGTTTTTTTTTTCCAACATAGTATTGACAGTTCACTAAAATCTCATGCATAATTTTAAGTATATAATTTTTACTAAATAGGTAATAGGAATAACTCTTCATCAATACTAGGAGAATACTGCAGTGTACTTTTAAAAAATCCAGCCTTGATAGGTTTTCAAAATGGAGTAACTCTCTAAGCTCCTTCAGTCTTATTTCTTATTAGACAGCATTACTAATATTGCTGGTGGTGTTGGTCTGACGAGCAGCGAAGCAACGGTTAGTGGTAAAAAAGACTGAACAACCCCTCTGAGGATGAAAGTAGCAATTCATATGCAAATTAATGTACACTTACATTCTCTAAGAATTTATTCATTGACTACTGTGTTTCTAATTCAATATTAAACTGATTGCACACTTTTTTTTTAAACTAGAAATTTGGTGCTGCTAAAGATAGTATAAGAGAGCTACATTTTGCCTTGTTTTCCTTTATTATTTTAAATTTATTTATATTTCTATCATTTTACTTATTGCTAACCTTAGAATATATCAATATGTATGTATATATATGTGTATATATACATAAAAAAATATATATCACAACATAAAAAGGGTGGGTGAATACACTCTCTTCCCCATTGACTTTGGGCTTTACCACATGTCTCACTTAGATCAATGGACTGTGGGCAGACATGACTGCATGACAGCTCTGAGCTAGGTCTTTAAAGGCAATTCAGGATTTGCTAGTACCTCTAGTTCCTGCCTTCCACCATGAGAGAATAATGTATCATAAAGAAGCTGCTCTTTCAGCCTGGGTTCTGGAATGAGAAGACATTTGGAGCAGATCCACAGCCTAGGATGAGAAAATCTGAACTTGACCCATAGTGTAGAGTAAAGCTGCTGCTGATATGCAATTTGGGGGTCATTTGTTACTGCAGCAAGAGCTGACAATTACAATGTTATAGTGAAACAAGCAAACAAATATATGGCTTTCTGGGAAGAAAAAACAAAGTAAGCCTTTAAAATAAATGGGCTCTAGTCACATATATTGACTGCACTGTCTCTCATTCCATATACAAACTGTTTGCTAAAAAGGGTGGCAAGAAACGAAAAATGAAATGGAATCAATATTGTGTTAGAGCCTGACTTCTCTGGCTTTGATTGTCAGGCAGACTCTGACAAATGAAGGCTGATGGATGGAAAAACACAACATTGTGCAGCTGAGTTTCTTTCTCTTTTCCCTCATGCTGAGTGACTATTCTTTTATTTATCTACAATTAGGTTTGCTAGACCACAGCAACACGGCTCTCCTTCACTGTAACTGCAGCCTGTCAAGTACGTGCCAAGCTGATTGACAAAGAATGACAGGTTCTCTCTTTCCATTCTGAGCTAATCAAGGGCAGCCCACCAAAGGGAGGTTTTCTTCTGATTTAGAGATTTATGGATTTCAAAAATAATCTGGCCAAATATACAAAATATAATGCCATATTGATTTTTAAAGTGGCAAGTGTTTTGAAGCCAAGAAGATAGAATCTATTAAGGTACACACTCAGAATATTCAAGGCCAACCAAAGAGTGGACATAGGTGTGACCATCAGGTAATGAGACTGATATCCAGAAGCCACTTGTAGAAGCGCTCCATTCATAAAGATGGGGTTTCAAAGTCCTTTTGGCAGTAGAATGCCTTTGGCAAACAAAACCTTACCCAACCCTCCCCAGCATACTAATCAATTCATTCAGTAAATATATACTGAATATAAGAGCACCTATTATGTTCTAAATACTATTTTGATACTGGATATATAACAGTCAATAAAACAGACAAAATTTTTCTGTTCTTGTGAAGTTTACATTCTAATGGGAACCATGGACGATAAAATATAAATTACGGCACATCCAAGGATGAAAAGTGCTAAAGTCAAAACAAAACAAAACAAAACAAACAAAGCATCAAGTGGGGATAGGAGGTGTATGTGTGAGCTAAAGGAATGTGGGAGGTGGACATTTGAGAAAGTGCCTCCAGGGGAAAAGCCTGAGAAGGTGACATTTGAGTAAACTTTAGGAGGAAGTGAGGGAATGAATCAAGCAGTGTTTCAGGGAAGAACAATCCATGCAAGGGCAACAGCAAGTGCAAAGGCCCTGTGGCAGGTGTGTGTCTGGCATGATCAATACAAGTATAAGGAAGCCAGGGTGAGAGGAGTCTACCGAGCAAGGGAAGCAAGCCAGAGAGATGGGGGAGGGTAGGTCCTGCAGGGCAATTAGGTGAGGACTTGGGCTGTTACTCTGACTGATATTAGGAAGCATAGGAGGGTTTTCAGCAGAGGAGTGATATGATCTGACTTATTTTTTAACATCATTCTGGCTGCTGTGTTAAGATTAGACTGAAAGAATGCAGAGAGTAGACAGTAATTATGAGCAGACTCCCAAGAGGGTTTGTTAAATCTACACTGCTTGGAGGGAAGTACTTGCTTGCTGAAACCCAATGTACTTACTCCAAAAATCTTTATACATACAGTTCTTAAATGAGGACTAAATCCCTGATCTGGTTTAATAGCACAGGACACTGCTTGAAGCAGTCTCATTCAATGAAACTGGTGCTCTCCAGGCTTTACTATGCTCCTAAGTCCTTAGTGGTGAAGAGTGTGGGCTCTTCAGCCTGGTTATCTAAACTCCAACCCTGGCATGAATTGACTAATTGCAATAAAGACCATATGGCCCATAAATCCTAAAACATGTTCTAAAACCTTTGCTATTTGGCTCTTTGCAGAAAAAGTTAGCCAACGGCTGATCTAGAGAAATGGTTAGGATTGGCATTTGTGACTCTAAAAACCTTCAGGTACACAGAAAAATTATATTTTTAAAGATAAAACACAAGTGACATTTTGCCTTTTACATCCTTATATAGACACATAGACATCGTCAAACAATTTATAGTTATACTTTAGAGAGGGCTCAACAAATATTTTAGGTGTTGTGGGTCATATGGTTCCTGTCATACCTGGAGTCTGCCACCATCATATAAAAGCAACCATAGACAATATGTAAACAAATGAGCGTGGCTGTGTTTCAATAACTATTTACAAAAAGACACAGTGGACTGAATTTGGCCCTTGGACTATAGTTTGCTGACTCCTGCTTTGATGTATTACAGTGTTCTTGGAAGTAATCAGACTAGGGATAAGAACATGTGAGTTCTAGGCTTATTAATTCCTGAGCTGGGGCAAGTTACTTAAATTCCCTAATTTCCGTATCTTTAATTATAAAATGGATGAAAGTGAAAGAGATTATTGTGGATAAAGAGTTAAAAACAACTTTTTCCCCTCAGCATCAGACTTTGACCTTCAAAGAACTTTCTAGCTGTATTTTCCCTGGAAACCTGATAAAATCGGAATGTCAAATGTGTTAGTAGGCAGCATTGCTTCTGCAAAAAAAAAAAAAAAAAAAAAAAAAAAGACTGGTAAATTACACCTGGCTTAGGAGTTCTACATTTGAACTACAAATGTGTAAGGGAAAGTGATAGTTTTGGGGATCCCCTGAGTGCAGTAACTCTTGTAACTGAGCATGTACCTTTCAAGGATCTTGGAAACTCTGTCTGTGTTATAAGACATTAGCTCCTGGGACCCATGAAGCTTCTAGGCCAGGGTTGACCCAGCACCACTGTGTGAGTCTGCTTTCTTTTTACCTGAACTATCATCTGAGAGTGTGCAGGTGCTGCAAAGAGAGTAGCTCTTGGATGGCTCGGTGAATGTTGTACAAACTGCTGTGTATTCTAAGCCCACTGAAGAGAGATGTCTGATCCCGCCTTCCTGGGAAGCTGTGCTTCTGTTCCTGTAGCCTTCTAAGTGAATTTAAAGCTGCATGTGGTTAATGGTAGCCTTGTTCAGTTGCACATAAGAAGACTCGCTGACGGGCTTGACAAGAATCATTTCTAAGACCCACATTTTATTTCCACAAATATACTGCTCTGAATTGGGATACATTTTACAAATGATGGTATGCCATAGTCTACTTGGCAGCACTTTTTTCTTAGTGACAGATAAAAGAATGATGCATATTCTTATCAGTGGTGTCTTAGAAACAATGAAATATGGTATGTGACCAGGATACTCATAGTAGGTCAGGATCAAATGATTTAGTATATGCAAAGGTAATACTAACTGCTACCACTTATTGAGAACTTACCAAGTACAAACACTCTGCTATGCACTTAACATTAATCATTTTAAGTAATCTCATTCAATCTCCACTGCAGAGCCTTTCAGCAGACATTATTATCATTTTTCAGATTAGAAAACTACAGTCATGAGAGGTTAAGAAACTTGCTTAAGGCACAAGCTAACAAATGGTAGATGTGAGATTTGAACCCTGGTCTGTCTGATGCATATCCTGCATACTTATTTACTATACTATAGGTTATATTAATTTAAGTATGGTACAAATATACAAGATTTTATTTGATGAATCACAGGGTTTAGAACCAGAATAAAGTAGTTTTGATTAATGTGTACTTTTAGTTTAAATCAGCGTTTCTCAACCTCAGCACTACTGACATTTTGGTCTGGGTAATTATTTGTTGCAGGCAGCTGCCCGGTGTATTGTGGGATATTTTACAGCACCCTTGGTCACTATTCACAAGATGCCAGTGGCACTTCCTCCTTCCCCGGATGTGCCAACCCAAAATATCTTCAGACATTGACAAATTCCCCTGGAGAATAAATCACCACTAATTGAGAACCACTGAATTATTGAATGTGTGAATGAACAAATGAAAGAATGTCTATCTACTCATGGTCTACATTTCCAGTATACATGAAATAGTATGATTTCATATAAACACCTTTCTTTCCTTTTTCCTTTTTCTTATATGGAGCACTGTTTGCAGCGCCAGATGTTTACGTATTTTTTTTCAGATGCACTACGATGCACACTATGACTCTTAAACCACATTTGAATGTGGTTCTAATGAACTCTAACCATAATTGCATGTTTCCCTTCCAGCTGAATTGTTCCTAAAAACATTGCTTTAAATAACCCAAAGGGATTAAGGAACACAGTGGATTCTTCAGAATAGAGAGACATATATAACAAAGTAATTTTCCCAGGTCCCTACATCATCTTTTCCTTGCTTTGTACATTCACCTTGGCTAATGGTATTTGCATTATTTCTAACTGATATGGCACAACCCTAAATTATCATCCATATGGTAAATGGACATAGTCCTTAAAAAAGTAAGTATTATTAAACACTAGAAGTTTCTTTTTAAAATATAAAACAGCAGTTAGGAAAATTTTCATTGAAAAGCAAAGAGCAATTCAATTCTGACTTCATGACTGACATACACTTCAAAAAAAATTAAAGATGCCTTGTTTTTACTGTTAAGTGTTGTACCAAAATTATAGTCATTATATAAAACAACTCTTTCTAAATTCTTCAATAACTTGTAAACTCAAAGAATCAAATGAGTTGCTGAACTAAGCTTGTATTTAAAAAAAAACAGCAACAAAAACATCCAAGATTTCTCTTATGAATAGCTTTTCCTTAAACACGTATAGAAAACAAAGCAAACATGAAGGTTTCTGAAAAGAAGGAAAATAACACATGATGGACTAAAGCCCCTTCTTTGGTTCACACAACATGTTAGCTTTCATCTTGGGTCCTAGGTCTTCAATTACTCTGCCATACTTAGTTTTTATAGCCTTGCAACTTTCTATGATTTCTACCATTGCAGCAAGGTGAGCATATTTCATTGGTCTCCTGTAAAGTCAATGATAAGGTTTTGGGTAAGGAACTATGGCCCTGTATTTTAGATTCATATAACTGCTAGAATCCAGAATATACAGAGAACTCATATCATCTGTAAGAGAAACCAAACAATCTAACAGAAAATTGGGCCAAGAATGTGAAGAGTCAACTCATGGATAGAAAAATCTGAACGGCCGAGAAACATGAAAAACTGTTCAACCACCGATATGCAAATTAATGTAATACATTAGTGCCATTTCCTGTTGCTGTGGAAAGCAATTTACGATATATAATAAAGATATGAATATTCTGATGAGCCAGCAGTTCTACTTCTAGGTATTGTCACGTGGTTTATGAGGAGACCTACAAAGAATGTTCTTTCAGCACTGTTCACATTACTGAAAAATTGGAAACAACCTAATGATTACTCATATGGAATCTCATAACCCTATTGTTTTGTTCCTATTCAAATCAGAAATACTTTTTAACAGATTACTTCTCTATCCTAAAGGCACTTTAAATCATTGTTCTTATTTTATATGGTGTCCAAAATTCTATTTAACTTAGTCATAAGTTAAACTTAATGTTTCTATTCATAACTGACTCATTGAAGATATTAAAGACAATAAAAGAATAATGCTGTCTCTAATAGATCTGACTTTAGCTATAATGTCATATGCATGATATAATCTCAGATAACATTCGTCTAGCTTTTAGTGAAGCATAGGAATGTACATGTATGTGTGCCTAATTTTGTATTTGTGTTATCTCTCCAATTATGTAAATCACTAATACCTATTACTATGTTAATACTAGACGATAAATTGTAATCAGTGTTACCATGAATTATTAATTTTATGTTTCTTATCTACTACAAATAATGTAAAAGACAGAGATGCTTATCTATCCATATTTTCTCCACCTGCTATTCACAAAAGTTCTCTCAGAAAGTCCTGAAAATTAAAAGTATGCACACATGGCTTTGTAATTTCATGGGTCAATAAGTAGAATTTTAGTTATATCCTATACTTTCTTGTGAGTACTTCCATATTTTGCCTTTTGAACGCTTGAGAGAATTATTAATTTCAAGAAAATCAATTTCATTTGAATGACTAGCATGTTATATAGTCAGTTATTATTATAAATGCATCTTGAGTTTTTTAATCTTAAAATTAAAACTATTATTAAAATAGTCCAAGTTAAATAATTATGGCTGCTTTTATTAACTATACACATTGTGCTTTCTTATGATGAGTAATTGCTAAATATTCATTACTTCCAGAGGAGGCAATGAAGTATTCAGAAATTGGAAGCTGTGGCATCAGAAGTATTGGGCATGCAAACTCTCAGTTTCTAATATATATTGTTTTGAAATTATAGAGCAAATTAAATGCATTTACACTGGGTGATAATTTAAGTAGTTAATTTACAACTAAGGTGTTTCTTTTTCAAAATATGTATATCAGATATATATTGAAGTATTTGGTATCCTCCATAATATTTGTAACTCCATACATAATATATACACATATTTCTTTTCCAACACGTAAATGAATATGTCTGGTTATACTAATGCTACTTCTTGAAGGATAGCCAGGAAGAATGAGAGAAATACATGAAAAGGAGAACAGCAGATAGGTGGTAATTTGGAAGTATTTGGAATACGAAGGTGATTGCTAAGTCATGTATAACTGACTAAAGAATGTAGTAACATCAGCTAATTTTGTCTCTTAGATGAAAGGAGTACTTTTAATATACAACCTAGAATTGTATTTGTTAATTAGATTTATAATTTACACCTATTCTCAATGACACAGAAATTAATATAATAAGTGAAATCTCAGGATACAGAACTGTATATTCAAGAGGAAATACTGCCATGGCATTCCTTAAAGCACTATTTTTAGAATGCTATAGAATTTCATTAGAGGTATTCATCTTTAAATTAATTTCCATCAATCATTTCAGTAGTTTTTTAAACTCTTAAATATGAGTGGAAGTTTAAATTGGTATAAGTTTATGAGATGGCAAATGAACAGTAAAATAGCTTTACTTAAAATAAGTATTTCTTGAATAGATGTATATGTATAACTGATTCACTTTGTTATAAAGCAGAAACTAACACACCATTGTGAAGCAATTATACTCCAATAAAGTTGTAAAAAAAAAAGTTTTTCTTAAAGTGTTCTCGTTAGTGTTAAACGATTTTTCTGTGTATTTGTCTTTTTCCTCCCCTTTTAAAATAAACTCACAAAGATTATGGCCATAGCTTCTCTCACTTTTGTTTTCCCCCACAGCACCTGATACAATACTCTATCTGTAAACACCAAGTCCACACCCTCCCCCCTCAGAAAAGTATAATGAGTGGCCTTACGTTGCTGTAACTTCTTGGCAGTCATCCTTACCCATAACCATAGTCATACTTGTTTTTAGAGGTGTCATAATTACATATTTAGAATTTTAAGTATTCTTCTGTGGTAACTCACAGATTTAAGGATTCCTTTAGCAACCAATAGAATTAAATAAGCAGAGCATGGCATTTCCTGATGAAAATACAAGTTCCCAGCCATGAAGTCAGTAGGGTAGACACACTCACCAGGCACACAAGGGGCACTGGTACAGAGACCAGAGGGTCAAGGAGAGTACAGAGACCGGCTCTGAGGCCTGTAGGTCATGTATGCCATGTAATTTTCTCTCACCTGTCAATCCACGTGTCATCTTAGGAGCAGGAGGTTAAAGGAATCTGAAAGACTGGCAATTTACCCAAGTGATACCAACTCATATAAAGAGACTGGTAAATTTGTTTCAGAGTGAGATCCTTTTTTCTCACTACCCAACATGGGGGAAGCTTATGCAGGTCAGTGAGGAATAAAGAAGTTGCATCTGTGTGAGTCAGTATCTGACCCCCAAGACATATCTATACGTCTCCTCCTGCATATTTATTATATTTATGACTATTTGCCTACTTAAGAATCCATCACGATGTTTCTCAAAGTGTAGTTCCCAGACCAGTGGCATCAGTATCACCAAGGAACTGCATCTGACAAAGATTCTCAGGTTACTCCGCCTACATTAAATTTTGAGAAACATGGCTCTACATGGTGTATACTAGAATTGGGAATGGGTAAGTGTTAAGCCTAGAATTTTAATTCATTTCTATACTTATGGATATAACATTTATCTTTCAGTGATACAGCTTTATGAATAAACAGCTTCATGGATATAGCTTTTTTAAAATATATATTTATTTATTTTTGGCTGCATTGGGTCTTCGTTGCTGCGCGCAGGCTTTCTCTAGTTGCGGTGAGCGGGGGCTACTCTTTGTTGCAGTGTGCGGGCTTCTCATTGCGGTGGCTTCTCTTGTTGCAGCGCACGGGCTCAGTAGTTGTGGCTCGTGGGCCCTAGAGTGTAGGCTCAATAGTTGTGGCACACGGGCTTAGCTGCTCTGTGGCATGTGGGATCTTCCCGGACCAGGGCCCGAACCCATGTCCCCTGCATTGGCAGGCGGATTCTTAACCATTGCACCACCAGGGAAGTCTGATATAATTTTTTTGAGACAGAGAAGTAAGAAAGGCGGTTCTATTTTTTTTAAGCTATGATCAGAAAAATGGTACTTTTTGAGTACTGCAAAAGGCAAGTGCACAGCATTTCTGAAAGTATCTGAAAACCCAGCCTGTTATTTTCTACAAACACTCACTGCCACCAAAGGTGGTGACTTGCAAGTTCAAAAGCCTCCTCATTTAACATCCATTGTTTCCACCCTGCATTCTGTCTGCCAATCAAACCCATCCCTTGGGCAATATAGTTGGTAAACCAGGTGGTTCATTCATTCACTTAAACAGAAGTTGTTTGAAAACTGTTAGAACTGTTCCCATTTTTCTCCTTCACACATACTGAGAAAGGGATGGTATCCATGTGCAGGGCAGAGCTTTCTTTTGAGGGAAATTAAAAAACTAATGCTAACACTGTTTCAAATGTTCTCACATAACCTACTCCAATGTATCATTATGTAAACTTGCTCTTAACGGAGAATGGAAGACTGGTAAGTAAAAAATTAAAACTGTCGTGCAGTAAAAGCATAATTTTAACAAAGTATAAAAATGGTTGAGGGTGACTAAATGGCTTTTAAAGGTATATTTGACCAATAGAATGATCAAGGAAAGGATAGGTCTGCTTTTGGAGAAGATGGTATAATATTAGTGAATGGAAAATAGAAGTGGGAACCCTTGAATTCCTATTGGGTTTGTTTCCGTATGTAAAGAGGGATGATATTCTGACTGCAAAGAATAAAACAAACAACTATGAGAGGGAACTGGTGCCCAAGATGGGTAAAGAGATTAGAAAGTCCCCAGCTGCTCAGAATTGACTCTCTTGATCTAGATAAATTACATCTCAGGACGCTAATGAGACCGGCAAGTCAAATAGCAAACCACGATGGGTGGTCTGGAAGATTGGAAAAGTGCAGTTTTTATTTTCTAAAGGAAAAATAAGGTGTGGGAATAAAATTTTAAGCTTCTAAATAGTTATTTAAGACTTGGTTAGAAAATGCAACGCAGGAAGAACCTACAAGCCTTCTTCAGTTAAGGAAATATTTTGAAAGAATGGGAGCCAGTTGACACAAGTGCTTTAAAAAGACAAACCCTGTCATAGCCATTACGAATAGCTAGACTGATACACAGAGAAGGCAAATATTTACACACTGGTTCCAAATTTTTTGAGAAAATTAAATCTGTACTTACTCTATAATTTGTCATCACATTGTGATTCTGTACAGGATTGTTTGCCAAAAAGGGCAAAGACCCATTCCTATGCAATTCAAAGGTTTGTTTTAATACTTTCAGGTTATAACCTCCAGACCAGAATCTATTTGTCATAAGGAAAATTCATTAAAATCCTTGTTAAAAAACATTTTTTTAACTTCAAGTTGTAAACTGTATTTGTATTAATATGAAAAAGACCAATAACCTATAGGGGAAAAAAATGGAAATGAACGTAACAAACAGTGCACAGAAAAGGAAATTACAAATGACAGAAACATTTTGTGATACTGAAAAAAGTTCATCCTCACTCAAAAGAATGCAAATTCAAATGACAATGAGATGTCATTTTTTCTTGCTTAGCAAAGATCAAAAAGGTTGATGACAATGAGTTGGCAAAGGTGTCTGGGAAAAAACTCCTTCATATTACTGATGGGAGTGCTCTATGAAGAGCAATTTGGCCATATTTACTAAAATGACAAATGCCATTTTGACCTAGTCATTTTACTGCTAGGAACTTAACCTATGGGGATACTTGCAATGTGAGAAATGACATGAGCATAAAGTTATACATTGTCATATTGTTGCAGGAGCAAAACTTGAAAACCAACTAAATGTTCATTAATTGGAACGTTGGTCAAATGAGTTGTGGTACATCCTTAGAATATAATAGTATTCAACTGCAAAAATGAGAACATTCTTAAAGTGCTAATATGGAAAATAATTGTCAGTATATATCATTAGGTGGGGAAAAACACTATTCAGAAACAGTGTTTATAGTATCCTACCAATTGTTTGTTTTTTTTTGTGTGTGTCTTTCTTTTTTAAAGAAGACAAGAGAAGGAAAGAATATATACACAAACACACACTCACGTCCTATCCTTGGAGTGCTACTGAAGAAACCGATAACCCTGGCACCTATGGGGAGAGAAACTGAGTGGATGAAAGATGGAGATTCAAGGGAGGATTTGAATTTTGTACCACAAGAAAGTATTATTTTTTCAATAAAGAAAATGATTTACTCTTTTAAAGTTTGTCTTGAAGGATGAATTCATTTTCAACCTTATAATAAATAACCATTTTCAACCTTATAATAAATAACCCAGTATGAACTTACTGATAGAGTACTAAGTCATTTTGTATAAAAGGGCCATGCATATTCTCTCAAAATTAGAAACAAAAATGAAATATGTAAACAAAAATGACACTTTTACAAAACACCCATACCACATGCAATAAATACAATATGATAATGTGATTATATTCTATTGTGCCACACACTACCTTATTTATTACGTTGATCTCATGACTTAGCAATGGGTCACCAGCAATAATCTGAAATACAGTTCTTTAAATGATCTCCTCCTCTTCAGTCCTCCTACCAAAGTCCTCATCCTGGACCATGTTGCTCCTCAACTACCACAATCATCTCCTGACTGCTCTTTTTTGGTCTGACACTCCTCAAATTTGAGAGTTTGCCAGTCACCTCCCTTTAATAGCTCCCACATCTCTCGAAGATAATGTCTAAGCTCCTTAGTGGCATACAAGCCTCACCCAAACTGGGCTTACAACATTGTTGTATTTATTTTCCTTCCCATACTTCATGCCATTAATCACTTCATATCTTGGTCCTTATTGCCTCTTCTCTCTGGAACCCTTTTCCTTTCCCTCACACACATTTCACTTTATCAATTCCTACTCATCTTTTAAAGATCCAGTTCAGACGTTACATCCTCCAGGAGGCTGTCTTGGGACCAGAGCTTCCCAAACTTTTAGTAAGTGAAAGCATCTTTTGAAGGGCTTGTTAAAAACAGTTTCTTGATCTTCACTCACATCTATTTTGATTCAAGAGGTCTATGGAGGGCTTCCCTGGTGGCGCAGTGGTTGAGAGTCTGCCTGCTAATGCAGGGGACATGGGTTCGAGCCCTGGTCCGGGAAGATCCCACATGCCGCAGAGCGGCTAAGCCCGTCAGCCACAACTACTGAGCCTGCGCGTCTGGAGCCTGTGCTCTGCAACGAGAGGCCACGATAGTGAGAGGCCCGCGCACTGTGATGAAGAGTGGCCCCCACTTGCCACAACTAGAGAAAGCCCTCGCACAGAAATGAAGACCCAACACAGCCCCAAATAAATAAATTAATTAATTTTAAAAAAGAGGTCTATGGAGAGGCCCAAGGATTTACATTTCTAATAAGCTTCTAGGTGATGCTGCTGTTGGTCTAGGGAACCACACTTTGTAGCTGTGCAGTTTCCAGATTCTCAGCTTCTACAAGGGATTTGTCTGGGTTTGTTCCTGTGGTACACACATCATTCCAATTATCATTTCTACTTTTTAGTTAATGATAGTCCTCCAACTTTACAAACTGATGTATCTCAATAGTGTATTTTACCTAAGACACATTTATGCCAAATCGAAACAGAATTCAAAATATTAATGACTGAAATCCCCCTTTAATCAAGGTACCATCATGCACTTACTCAGCCATCTCATTCATAGATTCATTTCCAAAAATCTACTGGGTATGTTTAATAATTATTTATCAAAAGTTACATATATTTAGGCAATTTGGTTATTACTTGGTATCTTTATTATTAATGATTGTAGCTATACTCAATCTAAAGGATTTTAAAAAATACTGAGAACCTTATAGTCACAGAAAATTGTTTTAAAAATTGAATTTAAAACCTCATGGGTGTATTTGTCATACAGAAGTATGACAGAGTGGTTAATAAAAGACTTCATAGCATAAATATGTATTACATTAGGATACAACTCTTCATGGAAGTGGACTGGAAATATGATTTAAAGAAGAAAGAGGACTGATAGGAAACTTCTAATTATTAATGATGACCTTGTTTTGTGTATTTTCTTTTTTTTTTTTTTTTTTTGCAGTACGCGGGCCTCTCACTGTTGTGGCCTCTCCCGTTGCAGAGCACAAGCTCCGGACGTGCAGGCTCAGTGGCCATGGCTCACGGGCCTAGCCGCTCCGCAGCATGTAGGATCCTCCCGGACCGGGGCACGAACCCGTGTCCCCTGCATTGGCAGGCGGACTCTCAACCACTGCGCCACCAGGGAAGCCCCTGTGTGTTCTTTTTTAAGTGGGTGATGGTCGATATCATATTGCTATGGTATTTGGATTCCACTGGATCCATTCAAAAGAGTAATGTAACACTTTTTAAGTGTCAATATTTACAATATGCCAAGGGAGGAAATGGATGTCAACTTTAAAACGTGCTAGCAGATACTCAGTTTTCTAAACTATTTTTAGAGGTTTATAAGAAGAATAGTCTGAATACCACTGTAATAGAGGTCTGGTTGGAGCCCTCCTCCTTGCCTTGGCAGGGAGGTTTGACCTCCTCCCCTCCCTTATAAGGAAAAGAACAGTAAAAGCCACACCTGCTTCTTCTTGGCCAATAAATTGTTAGTCTTACTTGAATTGTCCATTCCAGAAACTCTCAATTCAAGAAACTCTTTTCAAGTTTATATTCTTCTCCTTATACAGGCAATTCGGTTTGGTGAATGACGAAACTCTCATGACTATCTGCAGTCTTTTTTGGAGTGGTTTTCTGGTAGCAACTTGCTGATTTCTTTTGAAAGAGGGGGTATTTTGCAAGCCTGATTTTTCTTTTTAAGGGCTCTTGTCAAAATTCCAGCTACAAAAGGAGAGTTCTCATTCACTGTCTTTTTTCTATTGCCTTAGGAAAATGTGTTCCCACCTCAGTGTTACCTTAATCCAATAGTGTCCCAGGGAAATTGGCTCGTGTTTTTCATTTTTTAATGAACAGGAAAGTCAGGTTAAGAAGGGTAAGTGAGTTAAACAATGTCATAAAGCCAATAAGTGTCCGAGCTGGGATTCGAACTTGGGTCTTTTGTTTCTCTCCCCATTATCATGCTACTTCAACTCAGCAATGGATTTTGGAGTTGAGTAGAGGGGGTGGAAAGTAAGAGGAAGAATTCTGATTGCCCAGTGTTCAAAGAGAAAAGCTGATGCCTAATTTCACTCAAATATGGTACCCACAAACCTCAACAATCTTCAAGATTTTATCAGAGCCAGAATTATACTCTTGCCCAGAACAAACCTAAGCTCAGAGGAGTTTTAAATTTTCAAAAAACCTCTGTCTAGCTGCATAGTGAATGAGAATATTGTGTCTTTTTGTCAAATAGCTTTCACCCACTGTTTTTCAATACACATTCCACAGAAATATTTTCATACCCAATAGAAAACACGGAAACTTTTTTTTTTCCTAAGAAAGAGGATTAGAGGATAATTAGGCTAAGAGGTCAGTGTCCTCTTCCCTGTTCCTCACCTTCCCAACACTAGTCCTTAAAAAATAAAAGTAAACTAAATCAGATATATTATTCAATTTAACGTGAGCTAGTACACGTCTATCTAAGGGAGTAACTATCTGAACTTGAATTATCTCACTCCAAACAATGAACTAGATGACATTAACCTCTGAAAAGCTAATTTTGTGAACTATCCACACTCCTGACTGATTGACTGGGGATCCATTGAGCAGTCCAACTCAGAATCCAGTGCTTCCAAAGATGATAATCTTTGGAAGCATGGTAAGGACACACTGTGATTCTTAGGATTCTGGGTATACTCTTGAGGCTGGGTTAGAGTCCCAAGCTTATTTGTGTGAAAGCTACCATTGGCTTAGAACATGGAAAATTCTCAATGAGATCTCATTCGGTTGAGCTTCAGTTCTTTGGTACTTAGAGTAGTCTTTCTCTGTAGAGATCTCGTTTGGGTTTTCTTTCTTTGTTGCCATTACTGGGGTTCCTTCCTTCTCCAGGGGAAATTCTCAGTCTTCTGATTCTCCTTCTCTGAAGACTACTACTATGGAGCTGTCCGCTTCTCTCCTTGTTGGCGTGATTTTACCAAAGATAATCTGGAATTTTCATTTGGCCTCTTTGGGAAACTTAGGCTCTCCCTAAACTGGCTCATCTAAGACCTCTCCCCCCTTCCCATCATCTCCACTGTTCTGTTCTCCTTTTATCACCTTCAATGTTCCCTTCAGCTCCCTTGAATTGTCCACCCCTGTCAAGCTTTTCACCCGCCACTCCATCTCCCCAACTCCCTTTAGTCATTTAAGCTTTATGCTCCCCGCCCCCGCAAGCGGCTCTCAAGGGATGTAGGAACCCCAAAAGTAACTACCTGAAGCAGAAAAGTTTACTTAGAGACAAACTAGATATTTTATACTATCTGAAGCTGAAAAGTTTACTTAGAGACAAACTAGATATTTTATACACTCAGATGGGCTCTGGAGACACCCCAGATAGTCCCTTGGCATAACTTCAGTCACTCGCCCAAATTTTAGTCCACAGCTCCCACAAGATTACATATTAAGTCCAAAGAAAATCTTTAAAAGTCTCCTCCCACAATTACTGGTGGGAAGTTTTAGCCCTCCTATTGAGCAGGTAACCTCATTTTATTTTCATTACATTTGCTAGTCTGCTACAAAATGCTAGTATGTGACAGTTCAAATTTATTTGCTTCCTGGTTTTCTCTGTAAAATCAAATTTACTAATGGTTAAAAACTATTAATCAGTATACATAAATAAAATCTCTAGAAACAACAACGTCCAAGATAAACAACTTTGTATGCATTGTATGCCAGGTATGTAGCATGCGTTTTTGTTAAGCAAGAAGGGAGTAATGTTGTCCTAAGGTAAAATGACTGCTTGTTCCAGAAGGAAAAAGAGAAGAACAAAGGACAAAATTTGAACAGACACAGAAAGTTGTAGTTTTGTGGAAAAGGAATTTTATGTTATGTGGTCAAAGCTGGCTATGATTGGATGGATATATCTTTAAAGCTTTTAAAAGATGATTTTTAGTATCAACAGTATACTAATGCAAAACTAGAATTTAATCTTCTCTTTATTAAAATGACAAAGTTTTCTTGGATTATTGGTCTGTTCCTAATAAGAGATTGTAAAAGATTTTTCTTTACCTTTTGAATAATCCACCTAGGCAACAATGATTCTGTGTCTTATAAGAATTATTTCCTGTGCTTTGTGTAGATTTTATCATGTCCTTGGTTATTTAAGAGAATTGAGGCATCGTACTTCTGAAAGAGCCAAAGTCTTGTACAATCATATCACCTCCTATATTTATTTCTGGAATCTTTTATTGTCACTTTGGTTAAATAGGTAGTCAAGCATCGTTTCAGTGACCCATGATCCTATTTCACCAAGTATTCAAACCTTTTCACATATTTGACCACCTTTGATATTATGTCTTCCACAAATCAAATCCTAAATGAAATCTTGATCTCAAGCTGCCTTGAAAATCTCAAAGGATTTGTTCTCTCACCTTCTAAATATAGATTAAGAATAATTAGGTTTATGTGATATGCTGAGTTGCATGTAATGTATCCCTAGGTTATATCTGTATAGATCAAGTGTCATTAATATAAATATTACAGTACTTATATGAAGTTCCTAGAAATGTGTTAATGCCCTTGCTGTTCATGGTATAACCTGGTGCTGCTCTGCCTAATATTAGACAATGACAGTATAATGTTATCAGTAGTAACTTCAGTTATTACATTAAAATGGTGTGTGCCACAAAAATAACATTTCCTTGTCAAATGAACTTTCATCAGATCTTTAACCATGATTATTTGAAGACTTCTGTCATTTACAGATAGCTGTTGTTTTATTTGGAGGCTTCCCTGAAAGTGCTTCTTGTCAGTTACAGGCCAGGATGCTTATCTTCAAGAAAAAGGGACTATCTCCTAAACTCTTGGAAAGGACTACACCAGGTACTCTAGGGCACAAGCTTCTGAGAGCTTTGTTTAAATAACTTTGTGACCATACCACTGGACTGACTCAGGATTTCCAGAACTCTAGTGGAGAAGCTAATGGGTTTTAGGAAACTGCTAACCCAAGATCAAGTAAAACAAGAATCAATTACACAGAACTGAATGAACTGATGAAGGATGATTTGACTAGGGTTTTTTTGGGGAATATGGTTGATGCTTTAATGTTCCGTTTTCTTAACATTAAGAACTCCTTTTTCTTTTTACTTACCCTATCTATAACTCATGGTAATTTAGTAGATTACATTTCTTTGGAGAGAAATGAAACATTTATCTTTTCTCCCTGCCTGATCCCTCCAGAACTCAGAAACTCTTATCAAGTATTCTTATTTTCATGGCAATATATTTAATTGCACAGGTTCAATAAGAATCTGTCCTTTATGTAACAGGACATAATTGAGAAAACTGATTATATAACCAAGGCTTTGACTGGAATGTCATATTTAAGAATGATGTGCATAGAATCAGATATGACCAGACAGTTTTAGAAAACCACAGTTAATTTTATGGAGACAATACTTACAAAGCCCTCTTGGGAAAACTGGCCTAGTACCTGGCTTACAGGATGCCCAGCCTTACAGGTGAATAAGGAAGGTCACTTCCTGGCAGGCCCAGGAAAACTTAGGATATTTTAAGGACTTCAAGAATAGAAGAATTCACCCAAATCTATAGGCACGGCATGTAAAATGTGATTTCAAGCTCTTGGCTTGGCTTCTTAATCTCATGAGGCTTTGAAAAGTCAAAACTGAAATTCCTTATGAAAAATTTCAGCAAAACAAACTTTAAAAGGCCTATGTGGTAAATTATTATTCCTGCTGCATCTGTGTAAATAAAGAGCTCAGCCTTATTTTGTAAACAAGAATAATCTTACTTTGAGTATCTTTGATCAAATGGGAGGTTACTGTATGGAAAATTTTTATGTTTCAATAGAAAACTATAGCATACCTTTGTGGGTTATCAGATTCTGGCCCTGTTCATTGCCTTTGAGCTATTTTACTTTTCTTTGTAGAGTACATGATTTTGTTACCTACCCGTAAATTGGACTGGATCCTGCTGTCTTACAGTTGTTACCAGATTCTCAATTATTCTCATTTCCTTCAATATCTGGCCACTGCTATCCAAATTAATGTTTCCAATCTTTCTCCCACTCTCCTGTCTTGGCATGACTGAGAACTAAAAGCTGACTGTCCAGACCCTTATTGAGAGTCTACATTGTCTTGGAGCTAAACTTTTCCCCCTAGGCTCTAAAGAAGCCCTGAGAGCTGAAGCTGAATAACTTGAAATATACTTCAAAAGACTCATCAGCACAGTAGATTATGTATGGACAATCTTCATGCCTGGAGCTGCTGCTGTGTGGGCTACTCAGGAAGTTCACCAGAACTCCCACATCTTTCATGCTCTGCCCCAGGAAATAACCATGACTGTGGACAATCTTACTAAAACCTCTCTGATGTCTGTGCCATCACCAGAAACATTCAAGCTGCAAACCAAGAAATCCATCAAATGGCCACTGCCATCCTCACTCCATTATCTAAAAATGCTTCCAGCACAATATCTAGGAATTTTCTTAAGTGGCTACCCTCTGGCCTCAGAAACTGGGTTTACAGTCTGCTCTAACAATTAGTCTTTCTTCTTCTTACCTGCATAAAAAGCTCCCTCATTAAATACCTGATTGCTCACACCATCCAGCAAATATCCTCTAACACCCAAGTCTCAGAGTCAGTTCAACTAGTCTTTCAACAACAGAAAACTTCGAAAATGAACTACATGAAGTAGCTTTCCTAAGTTGTTCAATCAGACACCTAGTTTCCCTTGAACAAAAAAGGGACTGACAAAGATGGCTGTAACATTCTCCTTTAGCTTGATTAAAATTTAGATAGGTTTCTTCCTGATTATAGGACTGACATCTCTTTTCTTAGCACATTTACTTTAGAAAACTTTCTATTATAAATTCCTTCTCTGCCCTTTTGAGATGTAAATCTTTTACAACCCAGGAATAGCTTTTTCAAGGACCTGGGAGCCATCCTTTTGAAATGTAAACATCCAGAAGGATAGTACCGTATCTCCTAGTCTCTGTGGGAAGACAGTAGTTTACTTTCAATAAGTGACAGCTAGCAAACACAGATGGCCTAATCACAAGAACCAACCTCCCTGTGAATGTCCTCTAGTACTTCTCCCCCAGCTCATCCCAACACTTAACATCTTTCTTGTCTTTTCTTTCAGAGGAGTTGAGTTCAGTCTCTCTCCCTTATTGCAATAGTCTTGAATAAAGTCTTACTTGCGTATTAAGTTGTCCCATGCAATTTTTCTTTGACAACACTCACAGGAATGTGAACACATGCAGAGAAGGATTTTGGTGTTCGGATACTTTAACATTCAGTCACTACAGTTGCGTCCTCTGGTACTTTTCAGTGTGGATTTGACATCATGGACAATTAAGTGTCTTACACGGTAAGGAAGAGTCAGTACAACACTGTCATGCTTTTTAATGGACCACAGGTGGAAAGTCATGCTTGACGGGAGGAAAAAAACCCTCCTTGTCATCAATATGAACATAATATAGTCAGTAAGACAACATAAAACTATGTGCCCCCTCCCCACCTCATATTTAAATAAAAGGTTTGGGGGCCTTCCCTGGCAGTCCAGTGGTTAAGACTGCACTTCCAATGCAAGGGGCACGTGTTTGATCCCTGGTCAGGGAAGAAAGATCCCACATGCCACGTAGCATGGCCAAAATAAATAAATAAATAAATTAATTAATTAATTTTTAAAAAGTTTGGAAAGCAGTAGTTAGGCAGTTTCATGTCAGATAAGTAGTATATCTCCAGGTCATTATTGAAAGCATTCATTAAAGATTAAAAGCATAAGACCCTTCATAGAAAATTTAACTGGTTCCTGGTTCTTAGCATTCAATTATCATTTCTTTAATCTAAAATCAACATATTTGGTGTCTAAATTGAGAGTACATTTGAAAATCAAAATTCAAAGGCATGCCTTCTAGTGGGCTGACTGATGGGAAAGGGCTGTGATTATGCCTAATTTTCACCCTCTACATCGCGATCTCATTGATTATGTTTCTCAGCTTGCTAAGGGTTCTGTGAGGTGATTTTCAAGATGAATATTGCTATTTGCAGGATTTCCTGAATAAGAATATTTCGGGAGTAACTTGCACAAACCAAGCGATGTGCAGTCAATTTTCACTCCAGCATAAACAATGTATTAGAACAGAGCCCTTAAGGCTTTTTTTATTTGGGTTTCATTACACAGCTAGCTGCATTTCATCAATAAGCATGAAGTACCAAGCAGGCAAAACTGAGGCTCCCAGAGGATATTACATATTTTTCTAACAGGTGCTCAGAGTGACTAGAGAAAACAAATCACCTGGATGGCAAGGCCTTAGGCCCTTTTTTTTCAGAGGAAGCCATGGCTACCATGGCCAGACAAGGACAGTTTCTTTAAATTTAGGAAATAGAGGCTGCTTGTGCATCTACTTTCTTTGCATTAACTCATTCCTAAGATTTTTTTAAAGGTGTTTCTCTCTCTGTGTTAAAAAATGGGCATGTCCTCAAAGCTGTATATAAACATTTTGGTTTCCAGTAGTTTGAAGTTAAGCCAAGTCCATTTTCTCATATTTCTTTAAGTGAAAAAAAAGTTTAATCTCTAAGCAGAGGGCTATAGAAGGCTGTACAGATTAAAATCACATATCTTTTAGCAGAAGAACTCTGTGCAATCTTAATAAATAATTCATTAGACAGTGAATATAGATAGAAGCTAGACAAAGAAGGATAAAGAACTAAGTAGGTTAGTAAATTATTCACACAGGTCACTATTTCCTGATTACAAGTTAGGGGTCTGAGAATTATAGGAAGAATTTTTTGAGTCATCATGTATATGATTTTATGATCTTTTTTTTGCCTTGGATACAGCCACAAGCAGAAGAAAAAGGCTAAAGGAATATTTTTGAAATCTACACTCCAGAGATGAAAAACTCAGGATATGCACAGAGGACTGAAGCCAAGGAGTTTTACTGCCAGGGAAAAAGCAGCTGCCACTCCCCTCAGTGGTTTAGACTGAGCTGCAGGAGGGCAAATATCATGACTCCTGAAACTATACACAGCAGTGAGAGTGGTGTCTTAGAGCTTTAATAAAGGAAAGTGATTAACACAGGTGAGAGTAGCTTTCATGCTATACTGCAGGGACCCATTTGGCAGGAACCTATGGGCCCTGGACAAAGGCTCAATGAAAGTTTTTAATATTTGAGCACTATTCTCGGGTACGCACATTGGGACTAAAGTTACTTTGGTTGAGTCAACAATATCCATTTGTATCAGAGGATTTTGTTATCTTTTCTCTTAAATATATTCCATGTAGAAAGAAAGCTCACATGGAATATATTTTTCATTATTTTAGTGAAGAAGCACATTCTAACTGAAGATTGTATTTAAATCTGAGTGCTTTTATATCTGAGTTCCAAAAAGCTATTTCTGGTTGGGAATAAAGAGTTTATGGCCTTTCCTCTTGTCACACTAAATCAAGAGATATTTAAGAATATACTCGATCCAAGATAATTGAGAATCTGGCTGAGGTTATTGTTCATTGGACCAAGTAACTGTCCTTCTTTGTTGAGATTATTTATTGAGTAATGAAAAATCAGTATTGATGAGATGCAGTTGCACTGGAGAAGGGGTGCTCTGAGGACACTAGGTGCTAGTTAGGTGGAAAAACTGAAAGGATACCAGAACTGATGGCTTCCCTGCATGATGATGTGCTTTGCACTCACCCAGTCTTGTCCCTGTGACCACACATGACTCAAATGCAGGGTGACGGGTCCATCAGAAGCTGCACCTTGGTGTCAAGACCTCCACTCTGTCATCACTGCACTGGCTATGTTTTCACTTGTCCTGTATACTTTCTTAAAGTTAACTAAATTTGTTCTGGTTAAAAGCCTATTGTGACCTGAATTTAACTGTCAAACTGAACCCAAGACCATGCCACTGGTTGAGTAGCCTGGGTTTTGCACTGGTGAAATGATGTCTTCTTGTGACTTATCATCAGCTCTGGTGGGTAGCTATCAGAATGGGAGATGTAAACATGTCAAGAAGAAGTAAGGTAAAAGTAGTGCAGTGCACTTTGCAAATATAACTCATTTTAGGTGTGGCAAACCTTTCTGTATCTCTCTCCTTTCCTCACTCAAGTACATCCTTCCTAAATGTTCATCAACTCTTCTCTAAAAGATCCTCACACTTGCTTTTATCCTTATCTCCTAGCAAAACACCAACTAGATAGTGATAAAACCATTAGGTTGTTATAGTCCTGGAAAGCAAATAAATTGAATAATTTGGGTCAATGAATTAAAAGAAAAAAACTTTTCTCAAAGATATTATTTAACTTATTTAGTCTGAAGTTACCCATCATTACATTAATTAACAGGCTGTGCTTTCAATTGAATTGGTTTATGTGATTGGCCACTTAATGTTGTTGGCCCATAGGAGATGCAAAAAAAAAAAAAAGGAATCCTATTGGGACAAATCCTTGAAATGGGCTCCTGGGAAGGGAGAAAAGATAGGAACAATCAATGTGTACAGGGACACTAAGAGGAGGAGATGGTGGTGTCCAATTGGCATGTTTGTCTGGAGCCCTAAGCTTACCTATAGCATCTCATTACCATTCTGGGTGCCTCATTAACATCTTTATTCATTGATTTAAAAATGCTAACAAGTACCCACCATACACTGAGCCCTGGGATGGGGGTGTTCAGAAATGAGTGGGACAGGCAGATAAGTAAGAAGATGCCCTCTGCATTCAAAGAACAGTGTGATGAGGTACTCAGGTCTCTAAAATTTAAGTGTCAATCAATGTACAAAGACTATAGGAGATGGATACAGAGGTTTGTAAGCAATCCTAAAAGGGTTTTTCACTCTACTAGAGGTATGTAAGAAGGCTTTGAAGAAGCAATGACATTGAATTCAGTCTTATAGGATGGAGGGAAAATTCATCTTGCCAAAAAATGAGACAGAAATCATTTAAAGAAGAGAGAAGATCAAGAACACAGACATGGCGTGAAACCACATGCATATAAAGATACTATATAATCTAGAATACAAGAGGAGATTGTTGGCAGAATAAGAGGATACCAAGGTAAACTGGAGTCAGTCTGAGAGGGTTTTATAATGTCTACTAAGGAGTCTATACTTCACTTTGTAGGCACTTAGTCTCCAAAATGACTTCAGTTTTAGATAAGGAGTCTACAAACATATTAAGTACAATTTAAGTAGGGATGGAAAATGGATCGTAGTAACAAGTATAATGAAGACATTCTGGTGATATGAGTTTAATGAAACATCATTGCTAGTAAATGCCAGAAGAAAAAACAAAATATGCTACTCAATAATAATAATTATTATTAGCATTATAAAACGATGATGGTGATGATGATATCAAATGAGAAATTTATTTCAGTGATATTGCCACTCTTGAAGAATAATATTTAGAGCAAAAAGTCTTTACCTTAATGTCAAATGGTCCTGTTTGATTTGGTTGGTTGTAAATTTCCAACTGATTCCTAATAGGAGACAGCCACAGAAGCAGATGATTTAATTGCTCTTCAAGCTGTCCAAGGTCTTTTATGTGAGCCTCAATTTCTCCTTGTTTCTCAGGTAAAACTCTAGAAACCTACAGGGAAAAACAAAGTAAAAGAGTCTCATGATTTAAAAAGAAAAAGGAAAAAGAAATGTTTTCAAAAGCTATTTGTTATGAAATGTTATAGAAATGTATGGAATTTGATATTTTAACAGCATGATATTGATTACATACATGTGTTACACATTAGGATTTAATTCATGTATTACAAATCATTGATTAATAGTCTTTCCAAAATTCTATACTTTGAAGACAATAAGCCTTTTATTGAAATACAAAACACACACCCACACAAATGCACACCCAACTCCGACCAATGAAAGTAGTGTATTCTTCACTTACCCACTCATTCACTAAACATAATGGTGTCTTGTGTATTATATGCCAGACTCTCTGCCTTTATACTTGTTTCTAACTTTCTTTTATGTTAAGGAAAATTGTACAAGGAAATTCTTTTATGTACAAAGAAGACTGGTGAGGTAAGTGTTTTTGGGATTTGTAGTTTGCGAGTATAACCAAGTATAACCAAGTAAAACAGAATTAGATGATTGGAATGAAAAGTAAAAAGAACATCTGAATTAGAGTAAACTATCATGGAATGATTATAAGTGGTTTTTATTAAGGGCTTACTATGTGCCAAGCAACGGTGTTTGGAAGTTTCGCATTTATTGTCTTCTTTAATCTGCCCAACAACTCTATCATACAGATACTATTATCCCAATTTTATAACCTTCTATAATTTTATCCCTGGTTGAAAACCGTAAATAACTTGGGAAGCAGTGTGGTATGCTGTTCAACATTGTGAGGTCTAGAGTTACGCTGCTTGGTTTTAAATTGGGGCTCTGGAATACGCTGGCAGTCCAGTGGTTAGGACTCTGTGCTTCTACTGCAGGGGACATGGGTTCGATCCCTGGTCTGAGAAGTAAGATTCCGCATGCCCCGTGGCCAAAAAAAAAAAAGTTCCATCCCTTTTGTTAACACTTTAGCCAAGTTTTCTTTAACTCCCAATGCCTCCTCTTATAGAATGAGGACAATGATAGTACCTGCTTCATAGAGTCATAGTAAGGATTAAATAAAGTAATCCATGTAAATAGTTTACAGCAATATTCTGCATGATAGTGAATGATAATAAAATCATTCAATGTTAGTGATTATTGCTCCAACTCAAGTGTATGCAGAGAGACAGATAAACAAGAGTAAAGCCTTTTTCTTCAGATTATCAAGGGCTAAAACAGGTACGCAGGAATAAAGAGTGTGAACTGGCAATGGCAACTCTTTATGATATTATTAATTATACTCTACTAATAATATAAATATAATATTACATTGTAATATGAACACAAATGTTACAATATGCATCTATTATATATTATCATGATATTATGAGTAATAATAGAAAACATTTAAAAAGTAAACTAGATAAGCATACTAATATAGTAGCACATCATCTAAACAATGCCCCATACTTTGGACCAATCGTTTCAGAAACTTCTAAAAGAGCTAACTAGTGAGCATTATATGCTTTATTTGGACCCAAGAGTTGTAGGGTGAAAAGGAGATACATTAGTGGACAAAATAACCAATCAATTAATTTATAGGGGAAAGAACATTATATAAGCTCTTATTATATGTGGACATGTATTTTGAAATATATTGTGAGTACATTTGTATATATTTTGTAAAATGCATGCAAATGCATGAGTAAAGGGTTAACATCTAGCCTGGGCTGATGCAGGCCGGCCTGGGATTGACCTTAGGTTCCCACAACAATGTTTCCTTGGGACACTAACTTTAAGATGAATGGGAAATGCTGGGGCTGGCTTGCTTGTTGTATAGAACTATGCCTGGATTGGAGAAGCTGTGAGTTGATATTAGGACCTTGGGCCTATATGACTAAAATGGAGTAAAAGACAGAAGGGAAATAGAGGCTGTGGCTTCTATTTAAAGTGACCTGCACAAACTCTGGTTTTCACCCCTGGCAGCTTTTCCCTGTGTGGATAAGGAATCAAAAGAAGCAATGTGTGAGGGTAGCATGGAATGTCTGCCTATGAATAATTAATCATGATACTGTATCTGCTTTGTCCCACTTGTATCCTGCTATAAAGCCAAGTAAACATACTATTAGATGAAGGCCTATTTGAATTTCATGAGTTCTAACCCATAAGGACACCTACAGTGCTGAACTATATTTATACATCTATTGGGTTGGCCAAAAAGTTCGTTTGGGTTTTTCCGTAAGACGGATTTTTGGCCAATCCAATATGCGTATGTGAGTGTGTTATAGCTGATACCACAAATATAATTCCATGCATATAATATATAATCTAATAATGCCCTCAACTTATCTTTTTCAGCATTTATAAGGAGGGAACTAAACAGTTTATTTTTATTGGATCATTTTCTACTCACAAGTAAATGTGAAAAGCATTTTATTGCTTCAATGTACAGCATCTAAGAGCCTCTAGATTCTGAAGCTACTGGAAATAATAGCCATCATACATTCCTAAAATCTCTAAAATCGAGTTGCAAACTCATTTTTATATCTGATCACCAAACAGTTCACGTTTCATTTAGGCTTTATATTTAAGTGCAGAAATCTGGATAACTTTTAGCGAAGCTTGTTGGTTTCCTTCTCATCCTCCTAACTCATCCCTTCCTGGTTATAGAGATAGAACAACCCCCGAAAGAAAACAGTACAATGGGTGAGATTTGACTAACATCTGGAATAATTAAATGACCACTTATAACTAGACTGTGGGGCACAAGTAGTTTTCAGCTTAGTTATGATACCTACATTAGATACAGCCTCACAGACCTTGTGTTTCCCACTATCATAGCATTTACTTTATACTATTTAGTTTGTTATTTACATTTAATTTCTGGATGAACTAGGTTCCTACACATGATAGGTCTTCAATAAATATCTGTTGAATGAAAGAAAAACAATTTCCAGATTCAGGATTGATTCCTTTTTTTCTCAATGTAAGAAGCAATACATGTCCAGAGTAGTCAACGACATAAAAAAAAGTAATTTTATCCTCAGGTTAAACAGCTTTAATTAAAAAACAAAAATATTAGTAAATTGGACTATATAAAAATCAGAAACTTATGCATGGTAAAGAAAACTAAAAGCAAAGTTAAAGGGCAAATGACAAATTATGAAAGAAAATATTCGTGACAGACATCTCAGATAATGTATTAATTTTCCTAACCCATAAGAGACCATCTGCAAATTAATATGAATAAGGCCAACAACCAAAAAGAAAATAGGACAAAATTTAAGGGCAGTTCAAAAAAAAAAAAAAAAACACAAATGGATTTTAAACATACAAAAAGAAGTTACGCTTTGGCCGCAATGAGAGATCTAAAACTTTCAACTATTGTACTGATAACACACTATGCTGACAAGGCTGTGGAAAACTCAGACTCTTATACACAGCCAATGGGATGGCAATTTGGCAATATCTATCAAATGCATATAACCTTTGACCCAGAACTTTTTACTTCTAGGAATTCATCTTGTAGGTATATTTCTGGAACTAAAATCAATGTTTGGGGACGGTAGGGCAGATGGTAGATGGGGTGGGGGATTTTTCACTATATTTTTTAATTTTTGAAAAATATAAATGTATTACCTTTGCAAAGATATAAGATATAAGTTAATTTACATAGGAAAACTACTAGCTTTTCTTCTCACCAAAAAGTAGTGGTGAGAAATTATACTTTATATATTTTAATAACAAATCATGATTAATAGGATATAACATGTCTAAAGCCATCAGTCAAAAATCTTCTGATTATTTTCCCAGGACAACATCACTTAGTTAATGATAAGGTGTAATTTGAGATCTTCTAGCACATAATTTCTGTGCTCCCTCTCCGCCCTTCAAAACAGTCTTCAGGAACTGAGGGCTTCTTCTACATAGTTCATGGAAAAGATAACAGATACAACTAATTTATGATGTAAAATAAGAGTAAGTTTTGTGTCAGTTTCTATGTGTTTTAAAGAAATTTACTGTTATATTTACTACTTCATATTCTTATCAAAATATGGACAGAAACACTTTACTAGTAAAATGTGTCATTTTTCCTAATAATCTTTTTAAGTATTAAAAAACCATGCTCTTCATACAACATGTGCCCTGTGGTGAAAGAAAACACTTAAACACATTCAGTTCCCTTATGTGTTAATTTAGTATCTAACCAAATCTTGACCTAATTTCACACAAGATTAGGTTTCCTTTACTTTCAATTTTTCAATTTTAATTTCAAATGTGTAGAAGTTTTAGTATTAAGATAAATAGAGGTGACTGTTCTAGAAATGAACAGATACTAAATACTGACTTCATATCTTACACCAAAAATATTCTAGAGAAATTAAAGTGTTAAGTGTAAAAAAATTAATAAAGCAGAAATAGAATGAAATACTGGTGTGGGGAAGCCCTTTAGAAGTGACAGGAATGTGGATAAACTATTAAATATAACATTTGTATTGTTCATCTAGAAATTAAGGCAGCAGAACTGAAAACAAATGACAACTGGGAATATTTGTAGCATTTATCAGACAAAGGGTAATATTATTACATATAAAAAGATCTTTCAAAGAATGGAGATGGAAAATCTACTGGAAAATTGGATAAAGAATATGAGCAGGAATTTGGCAAAAAATGTAAACAACCAATAAATGAGAAAAGTCCAACCACTAAGTAATCAATCACATGCAAATTAAAACAGCAATGATATACCATCACTTGTCTATTATACTGGCTTTTTAAAAAGGTTATTTGTCAAAATTCTGGAGAGTAAGCACTCTTACATTTTAGGATAAATTCTTACATTTGTAGGGAGTAATTTGGTAATTCACACCAAAAAGCAAGCCATCTACCCTAAAAACTATAAACGTTACTGAGAGATTAAGGAAAACCTAAGCAAAAAGAGGAATATACCTTGTTCCTCTATTGGAAGGAGCCAACTGAAAGAACCGATTAAAAGTTCCAATACTGTAAGAACATCAGTTCTCTTCAAATAGTGCGTAAATTCAATGCAACCCTTAACAAAATTGCAGCAGCTATTTTTTAATAAAAATTGACAGGCCAACTCTAAGATTTCTATGGAAATGCAAAGGGCCAAAAATATCCAAGGCAATTTTGAAAAATAACAAAGTTTAAGAATGTTTACAAGCAGATATCAATATTTATTATAGTTAATTATGTGTGGTATGGCTGTGAGAACAAATAGACTACATATATTTACTTAATTTACGACAATGGTGCCCACTTTAGTTAAGTGGATTGTGGATGATCTTTTCAATAAATGGTTCCAGGTTATTTGGATAGAATCTTGACTCCTACTCTATACTGTACACAAAAAAATTAATTCTAGGTTGCTGTAGACCTCAATGTAAAAGGTAAACAATAAAAGTTTCTGAAAGAAAACATGGGAAAATATCTTGATGATTTTAGGGTAAGTGATTATTTCTTAAATAAGATATAAAAAGCACTAGCCATAAAGGAAAAGACTGATATATTGAACTTCATTCATCAAGAGATATCATTAGGAGAAAAAAGCAAGGCCTAAGTTGGAAGAAGATATTCACAATGCATCTATCTGACAAAGAAGCTGTATTCAAAGAACTCTGACGTCTATGAGAAAAAGACAGGTAACTATTTTTTCCCTCCAATGGGCAAAAGATTTGCACAAGAACTTCACATACGTGGATATATAAATGACTCTTAATTATCAGGCGCTCACAAATAAAAACACAATGAGGTACCAGTTCACATCCACTGGAATGGCTAAAAGGAAAAAGAATGAAACTACATATTCTTGATGAGGATGTGGAACAACTGGAACTCTCATACACTGCTGGTGAGAGTGAATTGGTAAACTACATTGGAAAACTGGTGGTATTTCCAAAGCCAAACACACACATATCTTATGACCCAGCCATTCTAATTCAAGTATATCCTAAACAAAAATGCACATACATACAGTAAAGGACATGTACATCATAACAGCATTATTCATAATAGCCTCATACTAGACACAACCCAAATGCCTACCAACAGTAGAATGGATAAACTGTGGTATATTCACACAATGGGACACTAAAAGAGAATAAGAAAACAGACTACGGTACCTGCAATAGCATAGAAGAATCTCACAAAAATAATGATGAACAGAATTCAAACATAAGAGCATATACAGGTGCTGTATGATTCCATTTATATTAATTTCAAAGACAGGTAAAACTAATAGAGGTGTTAGAAATCAGAAAAGTACTTATCCTTGGGTGAGGGTGGTAGCTGGGAAAGGGTTAATAACTGGGAAGAAACATGAGGGAGACTCCTAGGGTAATGTTCGAATTCTTGATCTGGGTGCTAGGAGCATGGGTATGAAAACTTTTTAAAAAATCCATCAACTTCTATTATTATTTGTGCACTTCTTATTTATGTGTTTCTTTTCCTTCAATTTAAAAGATTTCATGAAAATATTTTAAAGCCTTAAAAGTATTCATTCCTTTCAATTAACACATGAGGAAATTAGGCTCAAAACTATAAATAATATTCCTAAGTTTACTAGTAAGTGAAAAGACTTGGCTTTAAACATTTGGGTTTTCCTGACTCCAAATTCTACTCCTTCTTTTTCTCTTCCCTCCCAAAACATATGTTCTGCCATCTTTCCAAATCTAACATATTACTTGATAAATGGAGTATTAAAATTCACACTTTTCAAAAGTTTTCATTTTTGTGAGAACAGTCTATACCATTAATGCGTATTATCACTAATGAGATACACATTTAGATGTCAACTTTAATATAAAACACTATAAATGAAATGTATTTCAATATATTTCAAATATAAACATATTTTGAAAACAAAAGAACTACTATTTGATATTTGTTAATTCATGACTCTATTATATGAGACTACTAGATAAATTAGATTGCTTATTGAATAAATTGTTAGATTTTGATTAATCCAAAGTCACGATTAAATGATCTTCATATAACTGCAATAAGTAACATATATTTTGGTAGATTTGTTATTCATTTAAAAATGTTCTTTTACTTTTGATGTAAATGCTATAATTTTTATTTAAAAACCATAAAGAGATCAACTTCAATTTACAATATAAAACTTTCTAACATAAAAAATCAAATAAGCAAAAGAAAAATCAAAACCAAAAACAATACATCTTATATAATTTCACAGACACTCTTAAGATAAAACCATTGTCATAGATCAATAGGAAAAAGACCAATGCTCAAATGAAAAAAAAATGAACAAAGATCAGAAACAGACAATTCGTGAAAGAACTATAACTGATGTATAAGTCTATATTTTTCTATTCTTTTTCAAATTCTTTTCCCATTTAGGTTATTACAGAATATTGAGCAGAGTTCCCTGTGCTGTACAGTACCTATAAGTCTATTAAACTGTTTACCTTCACTAGGAACTACAGGAACAAAATTCAGACAGTGAGCTTCAAATCGATTGATCTGGCAACGATTTAAAAAATTTTATCTTATATTACTAAATGGTGGTATCATACAATAACAGTAGTTCAGGGAATTGGCCCTTCTCATACACTGCTGGTAAGCAAGTATGCTGGAATATTCCTGAGGGCTGGGGTTGGGAGTGAATGGGGCAGAGTTTTTGCAGTACATATCCAAATATAAACACACTCTTAGACTTAGACCACAAATTCTACTTCTAATAGTTTATCTTAAGGTGACAATGATGTGTACGTATATTCAACTATAAGAATGTTTGCCATAGCCTCATATATAGATAGATGCAAAACACTGAAAATAGATTACATGCTCACCAACAGGGTATGGGTTGAAAATTATGGTACATCCATCCAGTGAAATACTCTGCAGCCATTTAAAAAGTGCTGTAGATAAATATTTAGTGATATGGAAAAATGTACGCTGTACCAATAGTTTAACAGTTGCAATTTCTGGGTAACAGATTGCCTTTTCTTAGTTGCATTTTTAATTTTTCTGCAATGAATATGTACTGCTTTTTAATAAGAAAATGACTATTTTACATAAGTACACATGTACACTTCTTCTACAGAAACAGAATATTTGTGCAGTGCTTAACAATGTGCCCAGCTTTATTCTAAGTGGTTTTTTTTTTGTTTTTTTGTTTTTTTTTTGCGGTAAGTGGGGCCTTTCACTGCCGTGGCCTCTCCCGTTGCGGAGCACAGGCTCCGGATGCGCAGGCTCAGCGGCCATGGCCCACGGGCCCAGCTGCTCCGCGGCATGTGGGATCCTCCCGGATCGGGGCACGAACCTGCGTCCCCCGCATCTGCAGGCAGACTCCCAAGCACTGCGCCACCAGGGAAGCCCTATTCTAAGTGTTTTTGATATCTCAACATTTAGTAGTAACAACTCTATGATGTAGGTACTGCTCTTGTCCCCATTTTACACATGAAAAACTGACACAGAGAGGGTGAGTGACTTGCCTAAGGTCACACAGCCAATAAGAGGTAGGTAACTGAACCAGGATTTGAACCCAATAAGTGAAGTTTAGAAGCACATGCTCTTAACCACTGTACTATTTTCTCTCCCTTTCCCTTTAATATATGACTTTGAGAAAAGAGACTGATATGAGTACAAAAGAAAGTCTACTTTCTTTCATAGCATTTCCTGAAATAAATTCCTTTAGTTACTGATAGGATCTTACTACAATTTCTTCATAACTTTGAAAATATGTGGGATGATAAAGTCCTATTGCCCTTGCAACTACCAAATTCAACTTCCAAAATTGCCACTCGTTGTTTCATTTTCTTGCTTAAATCATAGGACTGATTCACAATTTTCTCCAAATTCTTTAGCCTGCCTTTTGAAAAAATAGCTTGCAACAATTTGACCTTATCTACCATTCTTCACATCTTTCTAATTACAAAACTCCATTTTGGTGAAAATGGTGACTTCATTGTTCTTGTTAGGCCCCTTGACTTTTCTTCCTTCTGTTTCCCGGTCATCGTCTACTCTGCCATTAAAATGTCTTCTTTTCCCTCAATAAACTATCCTAATGACACATATAAAACCCATCTCCATCCTTCATGTTTTGGGTAATGAAAGTGCCATCTCCTCAGAGAAGATTGCCTGATCCCTCTGGATGGAAATAATTATTCTTTCTAATAAATTCTGTAGCATTTATTATCTGTGCTACTTCATCAGATCCTGTCAGTTATTGCTTTCTTTCTTTACTTTACTCTTCTCTTTCAACTTGTATCTTCCTCCCTTACCTCTCCAAAAAGCTTGAACACACACACACACACACACACACACACAACCACACGTCACACACACACAGCCACAACTGAATTTATATATTTGTGTACCCCGACCACCTTCCCTTACATGGTATAACGTTTGTTAAATGAACAATCACACAAACCAATCAATCTTTTGCTAATACGACACAGAAGAGAGAAGGCAAAGCTAACAAATAAAAGCAGAGCTCTCTTCAAAGTACTTATGTTCTCACATATGTCACATTTCTAACTCTTCTTTTTGTTTTAGTCGAAGTGTGAATGCCCAAGCTCACTAGAACAGCAAGAACAGGTCTTGCCTGGCAGCTGCTCTGATGAAATGTGATTTGGAGAACACAGAAGTATGAAAGGGTAGGATCTGGTAAGTCAAGAGGATTAAGGAACACACGTAGAAGACTCAAATCTTGACATATTTTCTTGTTAGCTATATTGATGTCATGGATTCTGGAGCTAGAGACAAGACTAGATTTACATTAACTACAGCACTCGCAGGAACATTCAATTAATTCAGTGATGACATACCTAGTAACTACTTTTGTTCAGGCCATTCCCCTATATACTATCCATAAATCTACTGCCTTTTTAGTTGATTCAAGTCATCCACTGTATGACTAAGCATAAACCTTCACTGCCAATACTCATCCACCTTGAAAAAAGCTAAGTAACAGTGCATTCTGAAGGCATCTTAAAAACTACTCTCTTGGAAGTTTTTTAAACTTCCAAAATTTAGGGCTTCCCTGCTGGCGCAGTGGTTGAGAGTCCGCCTGCTGATGTAGGGGACACGGGTTCGTGCCCCGGTCCAGGAAGATCCCACATGCCGCGGAGTGGCTGGGCCCGTGAGCCATGGCCGCTGAGCCTGCGCGTCTGGGGCCTGTGCTCCGCAACGGCAGAGGCCACACCAGTGAGAGGCCCGCGTACCGCAAAAAAAAAAAAAAAAAAAAAAAACTTCCAAAATTTAGTACTATCAATTACATAATTCATGTAGAACATTACCTTCCTTTGGATAAAATACATTTGGTATGAAATATTTGGAGACCTCATTTCACCCTGAATATTTTTCTATCTCAATAAACTAAAGCTACTAGAGAACCAGAACTTAGGAAGGATACTCTCAGGCACAAAACTCAATTATTTTTTACAAGTGGTCTCATGGTAAAATATCTCTCACTAGGAGGTCATTTATTTTCTTTCCCTCTGGAAATTTAATAAAAGAATAAAGAATATAAAACAAAAACATACATTATGGTTATATGCCACCAGACATTTTAAAATTATAAATCCATATACAATTTTAAAGTGACCAATTACAATTCATTTTTAGGACAGTCACCCTCCCAATGGCATAACTCTTGGGATTTTACTTTACAAGTAAGTGGATTTTCTTTTTAAAGTATGTGGCTATTACTTACAATGTTTAAAGATCTATATTTCCTATACTGCTTCTAGTTTTAAGTGAAAGTAACAGAAGTCTCCTGTATCAAATCACAGTGTATATTAGTTTCATTGCATAACCACTCCATTACCAGACCTGAATTTTGTTATTATTGCTGAAGATCTGAAATGCATAATACATGATGAGGTAAGTGAACACTTCTAGGGAGATTTCAAAGTCAGTAAAGTTTGATGTACAATAAACAGGTTTGCAGTCCTTGGAGAACTCTGCCCTTATTACCACACTAAACCCATATTGGTTTTTAAATAAACCTTGGTGTTCACAGGCAGTATTCTTGTTCATTAATTTCTTAGTTTGCAGTAAAAGCAACTAACTTCATGATAAAATAATCCTTAATAATACATATAGTTCATGGAAAATATTTTTTGACTGTTCACCTTGATTCGAACCTTCCCTAAAGTTAGGCAACAAGCCCTATAATGGCACCCACAGGCATTAGACAAGTAAAGCGAATTGGTGGAATTGATTTGTCCAAACTTCAATAGCTATCGTTTATCTTCTAAATGGATTTTATAGGGATTTACACCCACGTAACTGTCCACCTACCCACACACTCTTTACTACATAATGTGATTTTGATCATATACTGTTTAAACCCTAAGGACGATAAAACTCACAAAGAAGTTAAAATGTAAATACGACACGTGCACACCACAGAATGTGTTGTTACAAATTAACCCCATATTTTTCTTTCCCCCTCTCTCCTAGGCCATACGCATTCTAAAACAAGGGAAGAGCTATTTGATTTTCACAGTCTTTCACATCAGCAGTCTTTGCTCTGGTTTGCTTAAAGGACCTTAGCAGCAGCCTGGCTGATATAGAAAAAGGTCCTTTGGATTCTTAGGAAACACTGATTTTTATTTGGTGTTTGTTTGTTCTGTTCATTAGTTTAGTTTCATTTGACCAAAATTCATGGGAAATTAAGCCAGGATCTGTGTAATTTTATCTAAGGAAGAAGAATCATAACAAATTATAATAGCTTAATATTTTTAAGATAGTCCTTGAGGTGTCAGTTAAAATTAGCTATTTTAATAATAGCATTAAAAATCAGTCTTCTTTTTTGTTAATTTTATATAAATCACTATATTCCAGAATATGCATTTCAGAGAAAAAAAGGGGGGGAATACACTGCATAATCACTTATCCTCAATTTTCGAAGTTAGAAGTTTCATTTAAAAAACACTTTATTGGGCTTCTCTGGTGGTGCAGTGGATAAGAATCCACCTGCCAGTGCAGGGGTCACGGGTTCGAGCCCTGAGCCGGGAAGATCCCACATGCCACACAGCAACTAAGCCCGTGTGCCACAACTACTGAGCCTGCGCTCTAGAGCCCGTGAGCCACAACTACCGAAGCCCACGTGCCGCAACTACTAAAGCCCGCACGCCTAGAGCCCGTGCTCTGCAACAAGAGAAGCCACCGCAATGAGAAGCCTGTGTACTGCAACAAAGAGTAGTCCCCGCTCACTGCAACTAGAGAAAGCCCGCACGCAGCAACGAAGCCCCAATGCAGCCAAAAATAAATAAATGAATTTATAAAAACAATTGAAAAATAAAAACCACTTTATTTAAATATAACTTTAAACTTAAATCAGTTAATGTTAAGTACAATTTAAAAATCAGTTCCTCAGCTGTACTTGCCACACTTTCAGTGCTCAAAATGCACAAAGAATTGGAAAGCACAGATAGAGAACAAAGCCATCACTGCAAAAAGTTATTTTGGACAGCGCTACAAGCAATGTTGCAGTACTTGCTTTGGTGTTGATGCATCTAAAAGACTTATTAATCCTCATGGTTTTAAAGCAGAACAAAATATTGTAGAAAATAATTAATCCAGGAGTATTCGAATACATAAACACATTTGATAGTTTTGCTGACATGACAATGGACTGCTGTTTTTCATCTCAACATTTTCTGGCTAGACTGTTGTTTTCCAAAACTCATTCCTTTAAAGAAAGAAATTCAGCACGTTGAAAAGGAGTTCTATCTCTGCCCTCTTCTGAATGAAATCATTTTATTATGATGTTTAAAAAATATCAAGATTAAAAAGTATTTTTGTAACAAATGATATAATCCGCATGACTCACATTTATGTTTTCTCATTGTTGCAAATTGATGCATTATCGTTATTTATACCGTGAAGTAAATGCATGTTGCATTACCCACGAAATAAAACATGCCTGATACTGAAGAAAATCATTGCCCCTGGGAGTTTTAATCTTACTGATAAATAAAGTAATAATATGATATAGAATAGTTACTCCTGGAAATGGTGATACTAAAGGAGGGAGTTTATTGGTTTTGAACACAAAAATGGGAGGATGTGTCACTGGCATATGGCAAGTTGAAGTTTTACTAGGTGTGCAGACAATATGAGGAAAGAGAATAAAACTTGAAAGCGGATGGGTCCCTTTGTGCAGTCAGAAGAGAACAGAGCACAGAAAGGAATTTGAAGAAGACAAGAAAATTTGATTTCTTTGGATAAAACCAAGAAACCTGGACAGAAGTCAGGGCCAAAACAATTAACTTTTCTGCCAGGATTTTTGCTCTAAGCCCATTTCAACAAGAGTCCAGGGCAGGGGGCAGCAAACTATGGCTCATGGTTCACATCCAGCTCCCACCTACTTTCTCACAGTCTGAGAGCTAAGAATGTTTTATACATTTTAAATAACTGACAAAAAATCAAAAGACACATGATACATGAAAATTAAATGAAATTAAATAAAATTCAAATTTGTGCTCATGAATAAAATATTATTGGGACCTGATGATGAAATAACATTCATACTTTAAGGCAAGACAAGAAAAATTTAAACATAAAAATTTTCCCTGCCCATTTGGTCCTCCTCTCTGCCCTCTAGTGTTCACTGTGAATCTGAATTATGCATTAACCAGACCCCCCCCCCGCCCCCAATGGCAGAAATACCTGCTCAATCATAAAGATCCACTTTCCTTTTTCTGGTGCCAGCCATATAACTCCTTAGAAGATAACATTCCTTTCTCAATCCTGTAAGGGGTCATGATGAGCCATCACTTGCCTTGTATGTACAGACATCTTTGTTGAACTTTATGTACAAAGCCAATGTATCATTTCCCTTAAAGACAGTAGTTGGTGTAGAACAGACTGGGTCACATGACCTGGGGAGATACTGGGCTACACCTAATTAAGTTCTTAGCTTAAATATTTACTTATGACCATATTACTATTACTAGTTAGAGCAGTTGTATTCTGCCTATTTTACAGGATTATTGTTTCTTGTATTACCAAATGTGACTGAGCCTCAGATGAAAACAATAATGACTTAGCGACTTGAAACGGCTGACTCAATATACAGTTCTAGAAGATCAATCATTGCAATACTGTAACTCTAGATATGGGAAGAAGCAAAGAAGAGGAAACCATTTCCTGGACCACAACAGACTAGTAAAACAGGCGGTCCAGAGGCTGTTGGCTACTATTAACAGGACCTAGTCCAGCAATAACACATTAAGTGGCCTATCAACGAAATGCTCGCCTGACCTGGGAATAAGCATTCCTGGCACCATGGGATAAATTGGTCACGAAACACCTCCCAAAACTTGGTCGAAATTAAGACCCAAAGAGAGGGGACTGTAAAATAAAGAATGTTGCTGACCATCCAGTTCTACAAGAATCAGGTCATTAGCCACTGCAGTCGCTGACCTACAGTACACTGAAAGGAACTCAGGGTGAAGATCAGGATGAGGCATTTGGGGAAAACTGGCAGAAATGGCCCTCAGATAGTTAGATACTTTCAGGAGAAAATCTTATGAGCCCAGTTTCTTGCATCTTCCCATACTTAGAAAAGCACTAAAACCATTCACTAAGATATCTGTTCCTTGTGAATAGCAGTAACCTTCTACCAAGATGTGTGCTTGAATGCGTGTACCCCTTCATCAAAATCACATATATACTGGCTCACCACCCCCCGCCCAACCCCTGCCCCTTACCTCTTTGGAACCATTCTCAGAACTCTCTGAAAGACTGTCTCCTGAGCTATAATCCTCAGGTTTGCTCCAAAAAAAATGTTCATTTCTTTCTCAGATTGACTATTGATTAATTTTTCATTGACTCTGGCCAAACCCATTTGTTTCCATATTGCCTATGGCTGCTTTTACACTATAAAAGCAGCACTGAATAGTTGCTGCCGAGACCTTATGGCTGACAAAGCTTAAAATATTGACTCTCTGCACCTTTACAGAGTTTGCCAACCCCTGCTCTAGATGACCAAGGAGTTGTGGCTCAACCTCCAGTACTTCTAACCTCTAGTACTTTCCTCTGTCTGTCTCCCAGAGCTGCTTCGAGGGGTGCATTAGTGAGGGAGGTGCTTGAGGTTCAATGTAAATTAAAAAAACACTTTAAAAATGTAGTATCCATTAATTCACGTCTCCTCAGCAAACTCTTCACCTAACTTTGAAAATGTATGAAGACAGCAACCTCCATTGGAAATGATTAAAAATCCACAATCCTCCTGGCTTGTTGTTGAGGAAGTCTGTGGCGAGTATGTGCATATGTCTGATTTGGCTTGGCCATCCAGCGGGGAACAGCTAGCTGAAGCCTGCAACGGCAGTTAGCGGAAATTTGTAACCTGAACAGTGCATGTGGTAAATGCTCAACAAGATGGAATTAGCTATATTATTATTTAAATTCCTTTCATTTGCTCATGTGATTCAGAAAAAAAGCAAAAGAAAACGAAATAAAGAACTTAAAAAAAATGGAAATGGGGTACAAACATAAAGGCCAAAAAAAATTTTTAAATATTGTTATTATATCCTGCAAGTTACTCTCAGCCTTGATGAGCATTGCACTGCCCTGGTCAACATGCTGCCAGTAGCTACATGTGCCTGGTGAGCACCTGGAATGTGGCTATTTGGAATAGAGATAGGGAGTAAGTGTAAAATACACAGTGGATGTCAAAGCCTTAGTACAACAAAAAGAATGCAAAGTATCTTAATATTTTCATGTCGATTACAATGTCAAAATGATACCATTTTACATACATTGAGCTAAATAAAATATATTACTAAAGTTAATTTCACCTGTTTATTTATACTATTTAATGTGACTACTAGAACATTTAAAATCGCATATGTGGCTTGTATTATATTTCTGTTGGACAGCACTGGTATAGAATAATGTTATGCATCTAGAAATGGCAGAAAACTATTAAATGAAAGACAATCCATATATGTAAAATAAGGCATGTGACTTTAAGTAAATCTACTAAATTCCTTACTTTAAGAAAAATAAGAGGTAAAGTATTTTTATGAATAAAAAATTAATTTTTTCTTGCCTCCGCTAAATAAAGGCTGAAGAAATATTTTAAGCAAGCGGGATGAAGGAGCACTAAATTATTAGCTTGTCTCAGTAGGCTCCAGCTGTCCCCAGAATATTTCCTACACTGATTGGGATGAAGCAACCTCACGTGTATTAATTCCATCTCCTTGTTCTCTGGCCCCCATGTTTAATTGAGCACTCATGCTAAGGCCTCTGGGGACTGTCTTCTAACCATGTTGGGCCTGGAAACTAGAACTGTACAGCTTCATTTGCACATCACTGGTTGTCCTAACTTTTTGGTCTCCAGACTGCATACCATGCAACTCTATTCTTTATCAACTTCTTGTCTGAGGGGGAAGGTACTGAACAAAGGACCAGCTATCCATGGATAATGTTACTGTCACGTGAGAAAGGGAAAAGGAGAGGGGAGAGAGATACAGACTAGGGGTCCATTCCTGGATCTCAGATGAGGAAGCACAGTGGTGGCTTCCCGTGCAGTAGGGCTGAGCAGCACAACCCAGGGGAGGAAGGAGCAAGAGGGGCATGTGTCTGGGAAAGGGAAGTGAGTCAGGGAGTTTGAATCAATGCTGCATGGGGAGGAGGGAGGACACTAGAAGGAAGTCAGAGGACTCAGGTCCTAATATCACCTCTGCCTCTATTTGTATCATCTGGGGTCGTTCAATGAAAATCTTGGGAACTCCATTTTCTCAAATGAAAAATGCAGAGATTGGATTAGACTAGCTCTGAGTTGCCTTCTCTAGCTTGAATGTTCCATGAATAAATTTCACCTCTGGCAGAGAACGGAGAAATGTACACAGTCCTGAGTGTGTCACTGACTTTAAAGGAGACAAACACTGTGTCGGTCTGACACCTGGATGCGCACAAATACAAAAGATGTTCTCCGAGGGTTTATTAGAAGTCTGTGACATAGACCTAAAATGTGGAAAATCCCATGACAATGGGATACCTTGTCACCCGAGGCAGATGTAAGCTTAAGCTTCCTCACAGTAAGATAATGAGCAATATAATAGAGCCTCACAAAGTGATTTTGGATACAGGCTTAACACAATCAACTGCTATGGTGCTTCAGTCATTTATTTACAGGATTTAAACATCTTTCCTCCAAAGCTGGGATTCCTGCCAGAAAACCTGTGTAATGGATCTAGTGCAATGACCGACACCAAATGGCCAACAATTTTGTCCAGCCCAAGGGCTTTGCTGGTGCAGGAGGTGCATTTCCTGGCTCTGGCTAAGGTTGCAGCTACATTCCTGATGATTTGACAACATTTTAGGCACTAGTTTCCAACAGAGATCTGAGACACAGTCATTGTCAGGCCTTGGAAGCTACCACTTTCAAGACTGAGTTAGGGAAATCCAGAGTATCTCAAGTCCTGAGATACAGAAGGAAACCAAAGTTTTGGGGCATCAAGACACTGTTTGTGAACTCAAAGGGAAAGAAATGTTCCTTGGAAAGGCAAATGCAGACCCTGCTCTTAGCTTCTGTATTTCCAATTCATTCCCCAGAGGCTACAAGTGAGATAGAAACTCTTCTGAGACACACACACAGCTGCCTCGTAGAGCACCTCTACTGGATGAATGTCTTTATTTTTTCATTGTGATGAGACTTTTAAAACAAAAGGTACTGTGACTTTTTCTAACGTGTCTGTACAAACTGCAGCTAAAATTAGAACTATAAACTTGAAGTCATGCTCTTTATCATCACTTTTACATAGTTGCTCAGGATTCTAGACTGCATTAATCTCTATTTTTCACAGGTGAATCATGAATAAAAAAAGTTTTGAAATTGTTTTCAATCATTCAAAACAACAGTTGGACTGATTCATGGCTAAAAGAAAAAAAAAACATTTAGGGCCTTTTATATGCCAGACTGTGAGCTAGGTAAATCATTCCTTCCTTCAATGAGCACTTATTCAGGAAGAAGAGACAGGCGTTTAACCACATAATTAAATTAACAGGTGATGGGTACTTTAATGAAGACCGACACAAAGCACTCTGAAGGCATGGAGTCTGGAGGGCCTATGTCACCTGGAAGGAGAATGGAGAGACAAATGGCAGAGAGGGAAAGGATAATTTCACGGAGGAGCCCTTATCTGAGTTGTGTCAATGCTTAAACTAGCAAAAGCCATTTTGGGCAGCCCATGAAAGGTGGGATGTTGGCCCAAGCTTCACAGTACGTAGGGAACAGCAAAGAGTTACCTATGACTTGGGTTGCCAGATAAAAAACAGAATGCTGGGGCTTCCCTGGCGGCGCAGTGGTTGAGAATCTGCCTGCCGACGCAGGGGATACGGGTTCGTGCCCCGGTCCGGGAAGACCCACATGCCGCAGAGAGGCTGGGCCCGTGAACCATGGCCGCTGAGCCTGCACGTCCGAAGCCTGTGCTCCGCAATGGGAGAGGCCACAACAGTGAGAGGCCCGCGTATGGCAAAAAAAAAAAACCAAAAAACAGAATGCCCTTTTAAATGTGAATTTCAAATAAACAATGAGACTTTTTAGTGATATTTAGGGTAGCATTTGGTACATACTTGTACAAAAAATCTGGGCTTTCTATAATTTTGTTCTGTGGGGTGGCCAGAAAGTTCATTCAGGTTTTTCCATAACATCTTACAGAAAAGTTTTTGGCCTGAATGAAGTTTTTGGCCATTCCAGGTTTTTTTGTTGTTGTTGTTATTGAAGTATAGTCAATTTACAATACTGAATCAGTTTCAAATATACAGCATAGTGGTCCACTATTTTGTAGATTATACTCCATTACAGTTTATTACAAGATAATGCCTATAATTCCCTGTGCTATACAGGATATCCTTGTTGCTTATATATTTTATGCATAGTCGTTTGTATCTGTTAATCCTATACACTTAATTTGTCCCTCTCCCCTTTGGTAGACACAAGTTTGTTTTCTATCTGTGAGTCTGTTTTGCATATACATTCGTTTTTTTTTTTAGATTCCACATACAAGTGATATCATACAGTATTTGTTTTTCTCTAACTTATTTCACTAAGCACAATATTCTCTAGGCCCATCTAAGTTGCTGAAAATGGCAGAATTTCATTCTTTGTAAAGGCTGACTAATATTCCATTGTGTGCGTGTGCGTGTGCATGTGTGTGTGTAGCTCACATCTTCTTAATCCAATCATCTGTTGATGGGCGCTTGAGTTGCTACCATGTTTTGGTTATCGTAAATAGTGCTGCTATGAACATTGGGGTGCATGTACCTTTTTGAATTAGGGTTTTAATTTTTACAAATATACACCCAGGAGTGGAATTGCAGGATCATATGGTACTTCCATTTTTAGTCTTTTTGAGAAAACTTCATACAGTTTTCCACTGTGGCTGCACCAATATACATTCCCACCAACAGTATAGGAGGGTTTCCTTCTCTCCACACCCTCTCCAGCACTTATGATGTGCAGACTTTTTGATGATAGCCATTCTGACAGGTGTGAGGTGATATCTCCTTGTGGTTTTGATTTGCATTTCTCTAGTGATTAGCGATGTTGAGCATCTTTTCATGCGCCTGTTGGTCATCTGTGTGTCTTCTTTGGAAAAATGTCTATTCAGGCCTTCTGCCCATTTGCTAATTCTTGCAACCCTAGTTATGAAGGGAGTATGGAATAAAATGGTGGCAGATGGGCCGGGTTTGAAGAGTTTTGTGCACCATGATATGGAGTACTGAAGTTACTCCATAGGGACAAATACTTCTAAGTAGAGTTACAACAAAGTAGGCTTCCAAAGAAGAGTGAAAGGGGGACCTGAAGCCATTAAGCAGCCACGTCTTAGTAATAGCATGAACAGAGCCCATTTTGCTTTCCAAATATCTCACCTGTAACACATACTTGGTGGCTGGCATCACCTCTAACATAGCTGGGGTGTGATGGATATTTCCTTTGCACATTGCCAGCATCTCTCTGCTTACTTTTTACCTCAGAGGATTCTCCAAAAGTGGGGGCACTTTTTCTGGGATTTCCCCCTTTTCTGTTTCACTGACCCTATTCTTTCACTCCTACTTCTGAGGATCAACATTCCTGCTTTCAATTGCTTGTCTTAGGTCCTGTTCTTGAGTTCACTTAAACTAACATTATCCTTCTCCATTTCTTTAAAAAAAGCAGGGATAAATAGTCCTTGACTTATTTGCAAGCTACCTGTTCACTCTGATGAAGTCTGAGTGTTCCCTAGAAGCAGAGTACAGTACAGCTCGACTGAAAATCTTTAGTAGTCACTGTACAAGATAAATTGAAAGGATCCCTCATTTTATAGTTCTTAGGTGAAAGAAACTTGATAGGGTCTTCCTAAAGTTGGCAATAATCCTAATAATATACATGACATCACCAATAATGAATTCTGAATGTGAAAGAAACTTTTCTCAACTCTCAACAATAAAGGTCAAATTTTAATTAACCATGCTAGAGGAAAGACCACATTATCTTTTGATTCTCTCACATGAAGAGATGCTAAAAGAAGGTACAGTCAGGGAGATAGGGAAAGAAGTATGACAGAGAATTATATATTACAGAGCAGTTAACTGCTAAAAAATATTGTGCTATTTTTCTCAATTCTGTGATATATGTGTAATTTGTCAGCTTCTTTTAAAATTTGTCATGATTTCTTTGTGCAACTAAATATTTTTCTTTGTGAAACTAAATACTCATGTTCATGCCTAATTTTGTATTTGTACTGTTGTATTCTTTGACTTAAAGAAGACGACCCAAGTAGAATATGCTTCATGTGTCACAAAACCTGGATCTATCAATACTTTTGCTTATACTTTCATCCTTGTTGAGTATAGAAAACAATTCTATTCAGAATCCTAAAAACATCTATTTGATACAGGTACTGCTAAAATGAGTGTGTTTTTTTCCTTTTATTTTGAAAACTCTATTATTTCTTATGGATGCATAAACAAAAACAAATTGACAAAATATGAGGTTATCTATGACTTAAAACTACTTTTGTACTTTAAAAATATTAGTTTAGGGCTTCCCTGGTGGCTCAGTGGTTGGCAGTCCGCCTGCCGATGCAGGGGACACGGGTTCATGCCCCGGTCAGGGAGGATCCCTCATGCCGCGGAGCGGCTGGGCCCGTGGGCCATGGCCGCTGAGCCTGCGCGTCCGGAGCCTGTGCTCCACAACGGGAGAGGCCACAACAGTGAGAGGCCCGCATACCGCAAAAAAAAAAAAAAAAAAAAATTAGTTTAGTTTCATTTTTGCTCTAAAACTTCTTCAGCTTTATTGAGGTATAACTGACAAAGAAAATCATAATATATTTAAAGTGTATAATGTGATGTTTTGATACATGTATGCATTGTGAAGATTCCCATGTTGTGTTAACTAATATAGCCATTACCTCAAATATTTACTTGTTTTTTGTGAGAACATTTATGTTACACTCTCAGAAAATTTCAATTATACGATACAGTGTTACCAACTATATACCAACAATAAACTGACTCTGATAGAACATTGAAAAAATCTTTTCTTAAAGAATGATGGCTTAAATGATCCTTGAGGGTTTTCTCTTTGATCTGCAGCCATTAAACTGAGGTGATCTCAGAATTACTCATAATACGACAGGTTGTAACATGTAAAGTAACAATTCAGAGGCTGATATAGAACAATCGAGAATAAATGTTTAATTTTTATGCATCATTTATTCAGGAAAACACATCATGAGGGGAAATAGCTTTGAATAAGTTCAGTGGGGGTTGCCATTTACTTAATTAACTTAGCCATTTTCATTACCAGACTCAATACTGACTTTAGAATAATGTCTGCTTAATTTCTTTTAAGCAATGAATATGTATGAAACGCTGTCAAAGGTAAAGTAAAAATTAAGACAATATTAGGTAAAAAATAAAGTTACTGAAATATGTCAAAAAATTATGTAGAGTACACTCATGAACTTATATTCAATTGCAGTACATTCTTCCAAACTTTTAAGATATGACCTTGGCATAGACACATTATTTTAGCTGCTCAGCACAGGATCTGTAATAATCTCAATTTTATAAGAAAGTGCATTTCTAAATTGGTTGGAGAAGACTAAAACAATGCATAAATCCAATGCACTGAATATAATTTTCTGCTTCAATTGACAATCTAGTCTTTTGAAAAACAGGCTTACTTTTCAACCTTTTTTTGGCCATATTCATTTCATGTGCCTTCATATTAGAATAAATAAAATCAGCAGGCTCTTATTGATTTTTGGAAGGAGCAATCTCATCTGTAAGACTGAAAGTAAGTAAAGTCCATCAAAACCTATTGATGAACAAATATGTGATGAAAATTGAAGTAATAACATAAAAATAAAGGATAAATATAAATATATTTCTGAAATATGACAGTGATTTTCAAATCTGGATTTTGTGCTCCTAAGAGGTAAAAGGCAAGAGGGCCTACAAAATCATTTTGAATTAATCTTAATCATGAACAAACATTTCATTGAACAATGGTTTACCTTCTTAACCATTATATTCTTAACCAGAACCCATAGCAGAATCCATTGGGTAGGGGCTCTTGTTCTGTTTTGTTTTAATATGTATGTCTAAGTTCCACACCAGATAATCTAATTCAGTAAATCTGTAATGGAGTCCTGATATCTAAATATAATTTTTATATTTATAATTTATAAATAGATGCCTAGATCCCAGTAGTACAAACATCCCTGCTACTGTCCATACAAATGGCAATGTCTATTCGTAGTTAAGTACGTTCAACTATTTCTGTTAACATTTTGTTCCTAATCTCATGCTGCTTTCACCTCAAATTTACTAAGTCTGAAACTGAAGTCAAGTGTAGTATAGTAAAACAAATAACTGAAGAGGTGAAAGGTCTAGGTTTAATGATCTGCTTTACCACTTAGGAGCTATCTGGTCTCAGTTGTGTTGGGTAATCTCCCTAAACCAATTTTCTCTTTTGTAGAATGGAGCCCATAATTCTTGCAGTATCTGAACTTCACAGTTCCCCTTCATCCTGCTTCCTCTTTTCCTGTATGTACTTCACTCTGGATTGTCTGTTTATCTTGCATCATGTCCCTGACATCCAGCCTAGCCTTTCACATTCCCAGAGCAGGAGGCTAGTTCAAGCCCTTACCACTTGGGCTGTTGGAAAAAATCCAAACTGGTTTGTAGACCTCCAGTCTTTAACTGACATAATTCAACCTCTGCATTGCCATCAGATTGAGTTTTCTAAAATAAAACTCAATTTTTAACAAAAAGTCCCTCCCCTCTAGATTGATTTACCAGGGTTTCCTATGGGCACATACAGGGAAAGGTCAAACGACCCATGCTCCTCTGGAGATTTGGACATATTCTACTGGGGAGATGTATCATGTACCCAGCAGAGCCAAGGCCTTCCCTCATGAACCACTTATTGGGAAAAATACTACAGCAGATCACTCAGCTCCCTGATGCGACTGATGATCTAAGCAGTTGAGTTGATTGTCCTTGATGGAACAGAGTTGGGCCCAATAATCATTAATGACCACTATGTCTCTCACTCAGAAAAGAATGATTCGAAGTCCCTTAGCTTGTCAGATAAAGATCTTCAAACTTCTGCCCAAACATGCCTTTCCAAGTTCTAACATAATCACCTGATTGTATCCCGGTGCAATCCTGCTGTACTATTTTGTTTACAGTTTTTCCACCTGTAATAATTTTTCTTCTTTTCTTGAATGCTTCAAATCCTGCTTAGGATTGGAACAATGTCTGCATAAGAGGAGGGCTTCCCTTAACACTGTGGGCCAAGGTTATTTTGCTTCGTTTATAGTATATTTGAGAAAATATGTCTGTCCTTGGGTATTTCCGGTATTACTGCCCTTTGTTGCTATCTCCACCATCCACATGATTATCTTTTCAGCTAGGCTATAAGGTTAAAGAGGGCTTACAGAGGGCGAAAAGTTTACTCTGTTTTCCACCTCACTGTAATCCATGCTCTTTTTAAGTATCCATTTAGCCAGGTATCGTGCACATAAAAAATGTTCAATTATTTATTGAATGAATGATACCAATGTTTTAGTTTTCTAATGAAGTCATTCTGAAAAACTAATACTTCTGTCAATCACCAATCAATCAACCAACTTCAAACTAACTTCCCTTCATTAGCAATGACTAAGCAGCCTTAATATCAAATTGATGATTATTAAGACTGGCAATAAGATAAAATATTCATCCCTTAACTCCTGATCTCCAAGGTTAATTCTTTAAACCTCTTTTGATATGCCAAGTTCAGTGAGAAAGTGACCACTGTCTGTCACTTAGCAACATGCTGATCTTAAACAAGGTCAGTTAACCTTGCTGAACCTGGATTTCTTTTTCTGAACAAAGGAGACAATATCCACCTCCTACAACTTTTGTGAGACTCAAATGAGCTAATGTGTGGGAAGCACTGTTAAATATATGCTGGTTTGTAAACTGTGAAGTTCTAAAAATTTGAGACAATGGTGCAGCTGATGCCATTGCTGATTAAACCAGTGAGTTTAGGACAGGCATAGTAATATAAGGGCGGTGTTAATTTGCTGATTAGGTGATAAAAATTAGTTAATACATATTTTGCTACTAATAAACGTGCTGCTAGAAAATGTAACTGATTTTCATACCACAATTATTCACTAATAATTGGTTGAGCATCTTCTAGGTATCAAGCATTCCACTCTAAGTCCAAAAGAAACTCAAGAATTATATCCCTCATACTTCTAGTTCCGCATCTGTGTTATTTTTCTTTTCCATACTAGGTGTGTGAAATAGACTCAAAAAGTGATTTTTCCCTTTTAAGGTTTTTGTTTGCTTGTTGAATAGTTGGTTGGTTACATCAGGCAGAGGTTTTGAATAAAAACCTATTCCTAACAAAACAGAATAACTCAATTCTAGGTAACTGAGGGGCGAATATATATTGTAGGGTTAAGCTAATTTCTTCTCCACAGAGACAAATGCCCAGGTTATTACTTATCTCAACACTACTTATGCCATTGTTTACCTAGATCGATGCTGTCCAAAAGAAATACGTGAGCCGTACATGTAATTTAATATTTTCCAGGAATAAACCTACCTAAGGAGACAAAAGACCTGTATGCAGAAAATTATAAGACACTGATGAAAGAAATTAAAGATGATACAAATAGATGGAGAGATATACCATGTTCTTGGATTGGAAGAATCAACATTGTGAAAATGACTCTACTACCCAAAGCAATCTACAGATTCTATGCAATCCCTATCAAACTACCACTGGCATTTTTCACAGAACTAGAACAAAAAATTTCAAAATTTGTTTGGAAAAACAAAAGACCCCAAATAGCCAAAGCAATCTTGAGAATGAAAAACGGAGCTGGAGGAATCAGGCTCCCTGACTTCAGACTATACTACAAAGCTACAGTAATCAAGACAGTATGGTACTGGCACAAAAACAGAAAGATAAGATCAATGGAACAGGATAGAAAGCCCAGAGATAAACCCACACACATATGGTCACCTTATCTTTGATAAAGGAGGAAGGAATGCACAGTGGAGAAAGGATAGCCTCTTCAATAAGTGGTGTTGGGAAAACTGGACAGGTATATGTAAAAGTATGAGATTCGATCACTCCCTAACACCATACACAAAAATAAGCTCAAAATGGATTAAAGACCTAAATGTAAGACCAGAAACTATCAAACTCTTAGAGGAAAACATAGGCAGAACGCTCTATGACATAAATCACAGCAAGATCCTTTTTGACCCACCTCCTAGAGAAATGGAAATAAAAACAAAAATAAACAAAGGAGACCTAGTGAAACTTCAAAGCTTTTGCACAGCAAAGGAAACCATAAACAAGACCAAAAGACAACCCTCAGAATGGGAGAAAGTATTTGCAAATGAAGCAACTGACAAAGGATTAATCTCCAAAATTTACAAGCAGTTCATGCAGCTCAATAACAAAAAAACAAACAACCCAATCCAAAAATGGGCAGAAGACCTAAATAGACATTTCTCCAGAGAAGATATACAGACTGCCAACAAACACATGAAAGAATGCTCAACATCATTAATCATTAGAGAAATGCAAATCCAAACTACAATGAGATATCATCTCACACCAGTCAGAATGGCCATCATCAAGAAATCTAGAAACAATAAATGCTGGAGAGGGTGTGGAGAAAAGGGAACACTCTTGCACTGCTGGTGGGAATGTGAATTGGTACAGCCACTATGGAGAACGGTATGGAGGTTCCTTAAAAAACTACAAATAGAACTACCATATGACCCAGCAATCCCACTACTGGGCATATACCCTGAGAAAACCATAATTCAAAAAGAGACATGTACCAAAATGTTCATTGCAGCTCTATTCACAATAGCCCGGAGCTGGAAACAACCTAAGTGTCCATCATCGGATGAATGGATAAAGAAGATGTGGCACATATATACAATGGAATATTACTCATCCATAAAAAGAAACAAAATTGAGCTATTTGTAATGAGGTGGATAGACCTAGAGTTTGTCATACAGAGTGAAGTAAGTCAGAAAGAGAAAGACAAATACCATATGCTAACACATATATATGGAATTTAAGGAAAAAAATGTCATGAAGAACCTAGGGGTAAGACAGGAATAAAGACACAGACCTACTAGAGAATGGACTTGAGGATATGGGGAGGGGGAAGGGTAAGCTGTGACAAAGCGAGAGAGAGGCATGGACATATATACACTACCAAACGTAAGGTAGATAGCTAGTGGGAAGCAGCCTCATAGCACAGGGAGATCAGCTCGGTGCTTTGTGACCACCTGGAGGGGTGGGATAGGGAGGTGGGAGGGAGGCAGATGCAAGAGGGAAGAGATATGGGAACATATGTACATGTATAACTGATTCACTTTGTTATAAAGCAGAAACTAACACACCATTGTAGAGCAATTATACTCCAATAAAGATGTAAAAAAAAATATATATATATTTTTTCTACACATTAAAACATAAAAAGAAACAGGTAAACTTAATTTTAATAATATACTTTCTTCAACTTAACATAGCCAAACTCTTATAATTTCAACCTATATTCAATATAAAAATTATTAATGAGATATTTTACTTTTTTATATGAAGGTTTTGCCAGCCAGTGTGTATTTTATGCTTACAGCACATCTCAATTTCTAATGCTCATATGGGATATTTTGTTCAAATAAAAAATGGATTAAATTGTGAACAGATATTTATTATTCTTCTTGGTCTCTTATTTTGATTATTTTCCTCTCAAGAACATTTGAAGTATTATATAACCAACTATATTAAACATATCAAAGTTCTCATTTGAAAAACATAGAAGATGAAAGTCATTGCCACAATAAATGCTGCCTCATGCCATCCCCACTCCAAAATGCTAATCTAGTTATTCAAAAAATATATATGAACATTCTTCTGTGAATACTGAAAACAAATGTGAGTGTAAATCTCGACTTATACAAGTCAAATGTATATTTAAAATTACATTATAGATGAAAAATTATAGTTCTGTCATATTTTGACATTTCTATTTGCAATAAAATTTCATCAATAGAGACAGAGCTCTTCATGGATACAAGAATTTTAGTTACTAGGAAAAATTACTTCAATATGGAGTTCATAACATAATTGAGAGCATAAAGTTATTTCAAGAATATTCTTAAATTTCACTAGGGAATATTTGTCATAATACCCTTAAAAGGAGAACTGGCATTTCATGAATATTTATTTTAGAAACAGAAAACTATCATATACTAAATCTGAAAGTTTAGATTAGCATGAAGAATTTTGCATGAAAACTAGATGAATTTGAATCACCTGAAATTTTGAAGCCTCACTGGCTTCAGCCCCATAGTATCTCATAGAGAAAATCTGTCATAATCCAATGAAAATCTTGCTTATGACCACCTAGCTTCTCCTAATCCCATATACATTTCAAACCATGGAAGGATCAAGTTCAATTTCTTGAAATATTATTGCATACAAAGGTTTATGGCAAACATTTCACTAATGCTAAAAGTGATGCATATACAAACATAAATGATTAGCTATATTTTCAAATGCCAACAGGTGGGGCAAAAGAAAACATGGTGGCAGACTAAGATGACACCCAGTGATTCCCTGCATAATCTCCTCCCTTGAGAGTGGGTAAGACTTGTGACTTACTTCTAACAAATTAGAATATGACAAAGATGGAGCGACACTTTAGGCTACATAAGATTGTGACTCATGTCTTGCTAGCAGTCTTTCTCTCTTGCTGGCTTTGACAAAGCAAAATGCCACATATTGGAGAGCTTTGACAAAGCAAAATGCCACCATATTGGAGAGTCACATACGGCAAGGAACTGAGGATGGCTTCAGTCAACAAGAAACTGAGGACTTCAGTCCAGCAACCCATAAGGAATTGAATCTTGCCAACAACCATGTGAATGGGGAAGCAGATCCATACCCAGTTGAGTTTTCAGATGAGGCATCAACCCTGGCTGACGGTCACCTTGACACCTTGTGAGAGACTCTGAAGCAGAGAATGCAAATAAACCAAGTCCAAATGCCTGACCCACAGATATCTTGAAAATTTTTAAAAATGTGTTTTAAGCCAATACATTGTTGTAATTTGTTATGCAGCAGTAGATAGTTAATACACAATCTTATAAACTTGTTAAGAGGCAAATATACTTTTATAAATAAAATGGTGGTGATGTTAAATGTTTTTCAGTGTAGGAATATTGCAAAATGTAGGAACGAACATATGCTAATGAGTTACTGGGAAATGATGGCTACTTCTAAAGTTTCAAT